>NC_080594.1:15112154-15771529 GCF_027887145.1 Ammospiza caudacuta
GTAGCTGTAGCATGGAACATGGGAACATGATGGGCAGGGAACATGATGGGCAGAGCACTGAAGTTATAGGTCACCCCTCACCTGCTACTATTGCAATACTTTGGCACAGGAGATTTCACAGATTCTCTGACAAAACAGAACTAGATGACAATAACTGACATCACAATTTAGAGCACAGTGATGTGTTCTGGAAAAAAACATGTTAATTCTCAGAGTGCTGCTGTGTATTCAGTGTGCATTAAGCATTCAGCTCTTAATTGTGCTGAGGCCATATGACTGGGGGGGCTGAGAAAATAATTCATGCACATAGGCAGCATCTTTCCAGAGACCTGAGATGCCACTGATGGCAGGATGTGTCAGAGACTGAGATTTTATGCTTTTGTCTATTATAGCAAGAGCACATAACAAAAGCAGCACAGAAGACCATCCTGAATGGGCCTCCTGACTGAAACCCTGAACTGTGAGTTAAACCTCCTAAGGAACAGAGATAAGAAAAGTGACACTGTTGTTCAAAGCATCTGGAAGAGCATCCAGTGAGGGCCCAGCCCAGCACCTTCAGGGGTGCGGCCACAGCCCCAGGCTCATCTGCTGCCAGGCTTGCACAGACCTCCACCAAAGCGGGGAGGAGAAGGGGTTTGGGTGTATGTAGAAAAAGTCTCTGGTGAGAGGCAGTGAATGCCCATCCTCCACTGGGCAGAGGAGCCTGGGGTCCCTTCACTCCAGGAAAAGCCACATCCATGTGAAGGACAGCTGAGGGGGCGTCATGGCCCATCAATGGCACCCCAAAAGGGTCCCCAGAGCCTGCATCACAGCACTGCAACATGATGCAACAGGTCCACAGTGTTGCAAGGGACAGTGTCAAAGCTAGCACCCTCAGGGCAGGCACCTGGACGTTCCTACCTGGCCCAAATGTATATTAATCCATGGGATTCTATACTTTTTGTCACCGCCAGGGTGGGGGACCCTCACCACCAAAAAGATGTGATGGAGGAGAAGAATGAGATGTCATTGGGACCTTCAGAAGGGTGATATGTTTCTACCTAACCCCTGTCACTCTCTCCCAGTTCCCCACTCCCCATGCACAACTGTTCTTCTAGTTCTTTCTTTTGTCTTTCTCTTTGCCTCTTTTACTATTAAATAAAATATATCAAGTTTTTCTGGCAACAACATCTAACCTTGTTTGGTTTTAATCACATTTTTTGGGTATATTTAAAACTGTCTTGGGTCTGATCCATTTTATTCACAGAAGCTTAGTTTGCTTTGGTTTTCTGTGTTATGCCAGATCATGACAACCCCCAAAGGAGTCCCAAGACCCTGCACCAGAGCACTGCACGCGATCCTACATGATGCAACAGATCCACAGTCTTGCAAGGGACAGTGTCAAACTGGCCCCCCTCAGGGAGGTACCTGTGTGTTCCCCACTGCCCAAATGTGTATTAATCCATGGGATTCTATGCTTTTCAGCAGGGGACCATCACATCCAAGAAGATCAGATAGAGGGGACCAATGATATCATTGGGACCCATGGAGGGTGATATGCTTCTACTTCATTTCTGTCACTCTCCCTGTCCCCTTCTTTTCTTTTTCTTTTCCTTTTCCTTTCCTTTCCACCTCTTTCAAATAAAATACATCCAATTTTTGGTATCAACATATAACCACTTCTGGGTTTAATCCCATTCTGGGGAATATTTGAATGAATATTCAGGGTTCTTTCTGCTTTATTCACAGAGTTAGTTCTCTTTGCTCCTCTGTGATTAGAGAGGATAGCAGCAGGATGTGAACTTACAGAAGGCCCAGAAATTATGGCATTAAGCCAAGTCATTAACTACAATGATGTGCTCAAGCTTGAATATTGGCCTAGATTAGCAACTTCATGATTTTCTTCTTCATCTTCTTCCTTTCTGTCTTAAAATCACATCTCTGATATTTGCCTAATTTTTCTACTCTGAAAGAGCAGCTATGGATTTTCAGAAAAACAGTTGCCTTGCCATCTTTACCCCTCAAACTAATCCTCATGGCAAAAATAAGCACTGTGGATAATGTGATTAAGAGGACCTTTGGCTACACTAGGTCTGTGTCTGTCCATTTTATTTCATTAAATCTTTTAAGGCATGGAAGGCAGCGTGATAAACTGACAGCCTATACAGCTAGTTGGGAGGAATGTAAATTAGTTCCTCAGAGTTCAGCTCTGGTGCCACAAAACTGGAAGGTTTTGGAAAAAAACAGAATTACACGACTGTGTGCAGAACCAATATTCCTGTAAAGACTGCTGTGACCTGAGTGATGGATTTTTGTAACTGAGAAGACTTCAATACTTGAGAGCATCTGTGTGTGTGTGCTAACCAACTGAAAGTACAGCTATCCATGGGCCATGCTACCACCCACAAGGAACTGCTGCTCCCACCAAAGGTCATCACTTCAGGGATTTGTGAGTGAGAAATAAGCCACAGTGCTATAGAGGGCCCCAAAGAGCAAGGAGGAGAAAAAATTCTCCAGTTACACAGGTGCAAAAGAAAGCTGAACTTGGCCTCTGCACTTACAAACCTATTCTCCTCTGTTGATAGCACAGACCTATGAAAAATGTACAGATTTAAGGCTCTTCAAGGGTTGGAGGCTTTGTACAGGGAAAATAACAGCTTCTGTTTGAGATATAGGCAGCAAGCCATTTCAAAGTCAAACTTCTTCAAAACTCAGGCCTTAGAGCCTGGCAGATGCTTTTTGAAATTGGGCTTCAAGGGACAGTAAGAGGGAAAGAGGCGGTATGGAAATGTCATTCATTATTAAGAGATGCTAAGTACAAAAATTTAATTATGCATTGAAGCAGCAGAATTCATTCACTCCCATTTTTTACACTAGGGCACAAAAGCATATCTGCAAGAGAAGAATTTATGGCAGGCATTTGGGTTAGCACAATCAGGCCAGCAGAGGTACTTGCCTGAAGGTTGACTTCGTAAGAATGGTCACAGTTGTGCCAAAAGGGGGTCCTGTCTTTGTCAAGGGCTGTTTTTCCACACTTAAGTCTTGACCTTTTTTCTGGTAATATCATTAAACTTCTCCAAAGATTCCTCACTACAACTGAGGGGGGTAATCCTATTAACTGGACAGTTTTAAGGAAGGAAACAGGCTTCCCACACACTGCAGTAGAGATGGTGGAATCTAAGGAATACATGAACTGGTATTATTTAACATCTTTGTTGAGGACATGGACAGCAGGAATGAGAGCAATCTCAGTTAGGTGACACCAAGGTCAGTGGTGTGATTGATACTCTACAGGGCAGGGATGTCATCCAGAGGGACCTGGACAGGGTGAGAGGCAGGCTTGGTAAACCACAGGTTCAAGTTCAACAGGACTATGTGTGGGCTCCTGCACTGGGGCAATCCCAAAATCAGTAGAGGCTGAGAGTGGACTGAGAGAAGCCCTGGGAAAAGAACTTGAGTGTCCTTGTGGATGACAAACCAACTATGAGCTAGCCATGTGTGCTCAGAGCCCAGGAAGTTCAGTGTATCCTGTATCCAAAACACCATGGACATCAGGTTCAGCATTCTGTCCCCCTCTCTACTCTGGGGATGAGACCCCACCTGCAGTGCTGCATCCAGCTCTGGGGCCCAACACAAGATGCACATCAATCTGCTTGAGCAGGTCTAGAAGAGGACCATAAAGATGATAAAGGATTGGAGCACCTCCTCTGAGGCCAGGGTGAGAGATCTGGGGTTCTTGAGTCTGGAGACCTTCAGGGAGACCTTACAGCCCTCCCTTGTCTAAAGGGAGCCTTCATGAAGGCAGGAGAGGGGACTTCTCAAATCATGTAGTGATATGGAGAAATGGTTTTAAACTGAAAGAAAGTAAGTTTCAATTCAATATTAGAAAGAAATTCTTTACTGTGAGGGTGGTGAGGCCCTGGCACAGGTTACCCAGAGAAGCTGTGGATGCTCCATCCCTGGAAATGTTCAAGGGCAGGCTAGATGGGATTTTAAGCAACCTGATGTATTGCAAGATGCCCCTGCCCATGGCAGGGTGGCGGAACTAAATGATCTTTAAGGTCCCTCCAAGTCAAACCATTCTGTGATTTTACAGTGTCACTGGGACTAAAAATCATCTGAAGATGTATCCAGGATGTTAGGGCAACTAGCATTCAATGATCAAAAAAAACTCCCAAAAACCTTGAACGAACACCAGACCTGTTCAGGCTGGTTGAGAACTGCAGTATTTTTAGATGTTTGCTTTGGAAATAAACTTCCAAGAAGCAAAACTATTCTAGGACACAAGGTGTCATTAAGTTCCTACCATAAGTATTCTACATGCTACAATTCCAAAAATATCGTAGACAGCCAAAGGAAGAGCAAATTTAAGACATGAGGACGTCACAGGATGTCTTAGGAGAGAAGTGTATAAATATACTGCTCTCTTGAGTAAGGTTTGGTATCTGGTTCATCAGGCTATTTAGCAGCAACTAATTAAGTAAGGGAGCTGTAGAGCCATTAACAAAATGAAAAGAGAAAGAGAAAAAGGGGAATGGTTCCAAAACAAGAAACAAGAACCATGACATCTTGGAATCAGTTAACACAACCTTTCCCTGTTATCTTTTGGAGAACAGCAAACATTTAAAGGTTACACATGCATCAGTGATTGGCCACCCCTGTTTGCATGGGAATGCAGTTTTCCTGCTATTGAGGCTGCATTATTAATTCTTGGGAAAGGCTTAAAATTTGTATTAATATAATTCTCCTTACTATAAAATATGAACATTTATAAGCCTTGTTGCCACAGGTGTGGTGCAGAAACCTTCAGGATCTGTAGTCTAAAGAGATGGACACTTTAGAGCACAAGAGACTGAAAGAGTCTGAACAAGAGGTGCATCACAGAGTCAAACTTCCCTACTAAAAGTCATTCATGAGCTGTGAACTATGATGTGACATAAGCACTGACAGAATCTTGGTCTCTGCTTGTGTGAGCATCTTTATACAAGAGCAAAAAAACCACATGTTGTCAGAATTTCAGGATAAATTAAGGGAAATCTCAGAAAAAGGATATGCAGAATATTTACATTTTCCCTGATGACATGTTTTAAAATATTTCACTTCAAGTTTAGTGATAAACTTCCCTACTTCTTAGATAATTACATTTTTCATGTCAACTAGAATGCATCTGATTTTTTTCTTAGTTAACTGACTGTTGCAAAATAAGGTGTGCACCAAACCCATTACTATTTTAACACTAGACTTCTTATTAAATGAAATAAATTATCTGTGTTTTGTGAACAAACCAATCTATTTCAAATTATGACATTTACCAGGATTAAAGAATTACTCGATCAGTTTTTCTCTTTTTATTAGAAGAAAAATCGGCATTTCTGCTGCTTTCTAAGACTGCATCTTCCAGCTTTGAAAGAATGGGACTTTGAATAAAAAAAAAGTTTGGTGCAGCTGGAGGACTTGGCCAGTGACTCTCATTTGTTACCTTTTCTTTTTACCAGGAAAATCATTGACGGCAAAGGTATGAAAACAAAATTAACTCATTCAGCATTATTTTTAACATAACAAGTAAGAGTTCCCCATAAATTTTCAGCTACATATATATTTGAATTTTATATTAAGAACATACCTGATTTTAAATAAAATGCAAAAAGTAATTTTAAAATAAATTGCCAGAAAAGGAAACCAGTGGTATTGGACCTTGATGTTTATGTCAGGAAACACAGAATGGTGAACTCGCTGGCTTTTCTACTAGCATCTACAATCTTTTAAACATTTGACAAGTTAACATGGAGAGGATAGTTCAATACTTTACAAATCATAACTTAAGTTTCTAAAAATTACCTTTCCCTTCTAGATCTTCCATGAAGATCTTTCTGTAAAGCTCTGCAGGGGATCTGTGTACTTCAAAACGCATGTCCTTTAACATGTGGTTTCATAAGCAGCTTAGGCAACTTAAGCCTAAGTTATATTTTTGTATTTTTTTACAATTTTTTTAATGTATTGATCATGCTGTTTTTTACCAGGGCTGACTTAGGTTGCTGAACTGGTCAGAGCTGGTTATTTGACTTGTTTTTGGAGGACTGACATTGCAGGAGGGGGCAGCTGAATGGCCTCACCCCCTGTGTGCCCAGTGCTGACAGGAAGAATGGCTGGAAATGTGCTAATGAGGGCACCAGCTCCGGTTTCAGTCAAACCTCTGAATCACACCCTGCAGTTGACAGGGTCCTCCAGATGCTCAAATACACAGTTCACCCAAATACTGCCTCTAATTATGCAGCTTAACCTTTACATACTGGGATTTTGAAGAAAAATGTGGAAGCACATTTTCCTCCAGAATCTAAAGACTATGCCAAGGAAATCTGCACTGACTATCCTTTGCTTTCAAGAAACCCACCTCAACAGCATTTTTTACAAAAAGGTTGTTTCAAGGGGAAGGAAAGATGGGGTGGTGGCTGTATTATTCACCAACCCTCTGCAGACCTAGCCAAAGCAGGGTCTCTCCTCTGCTAGGCAGGCTATGCAACCTTTTTTGATTCTCCGGATTCCCTGTCCATTAAATTGGCTCTGTTTTCTCTTTTTAAACAGGAGACAGACTGTTTGTGCTTCAACACTTCCCAAGCAGATGAGGAGCACCTATCTTCCTACCTATGACATGTCATATTCCATATTTTCAGTATGTGGCTTGCACCAATTGGATGAGTGCTTCAGGTAAGATGAGCTGCCCAATTTATCAGAGAAGTGCCAGGCACAGCTACAGTACCAATAGGCATGGATGTACAATAAGAGCTTAATTTTCTTTTCATTCAAAACATTTTATTTTCATTTTTGGAATAATATTTTAGCACAGAACTAAAGGCTAGTAATGTATCAGTAACAGACAGACACACTGAAATCCCATCAAGGGAACAAGTTATAATGAAAAAATATAGTAAATTAGCTGCACAGGTATATAAAGTGCATCTGAATTATACTACATTCATTTGTTGTGCTTTTTCATTCTCAAAATATATGCTTTCCTTTAAACCTCTAATATTTTTCTTTTTTGCTGTTAAAAAATAGCTGTGACCATTTTTATTGGCATTGCTATTATAAGCCCTGTTTCTGAGAGAGTGGGTAGCTCATCTCTCACTGGATTAGAACATGGGTACAGTTTCACAGCAACACAAATATCTTTGGTTAAAGGGAAAGAAATGGGTTGACTCAGTTTGGATTTTTAGTTCAAAAGCACCAGTTTTTCCTCTTTTCTTTGACTTTGGATGTGTATCATGTTACTTTGAGGCTTAATACCACTAGATGAACAAATGTGATCTTACACTACCCCCAGGGCACACACAGAAAATGCCCAACACAAACTATCTTCCCTCAGCTGCTCCAAGGGAAGGACAATTAATAGAGAGGCCAAGTTCTTTACTTTAAAACATGAATAATCTCTGAAGACAAACATTCTCCCACAAAGATGAGAGACCTTTTTTACAGTTTTTTTTTTCTTTTAACCCTTCTAGTAACTGTAGCAACTTATGGTGACAGAACCATAAATGTGTCAGACAGCTGAATTCTTAGACAAGAGTCAGAAAGGCAGTAAATGATGTTTTTACAGCATTGCAAACTGGCAGGGCACCTGGATTAAGCCTTGGGAAATAGGAAGATGAAGGATCACTTATTACTTGACAGACAAACTCACACACTCAGGAATAAAGAAATCTCCCCCTTACCTGAGACATTCTTTCACGATGCTTAGCTTCAAGCCTCTCCTTGGCCTTCTGGAAATGGGCATGTTCATTCTCATCTCCAGGTGTCTCCAAGTATTTGTCAACAGCATCAGGAGTGCTAGCAGCTGTGGTAGGGACTAATGTAAAATTTGAAGGTGGAGAGAGGGAGGGGAGGGAGAAGAAAAGAAGAATTTCTACTTTAGTATGGGAAAAATTTAGATGGATTAATAAAGAAGCATCCATTCTAATTTCCACTGGAATACAGCCATCTATTTAGGCTCAGAGGAAGACACAGAAACAGGGTTTAGATAAACAGGTTACACAGAGCAAGTACATAAAAATACATCAGGATTTCTTCTCCCTTTCTTACCCCATTTTATAAACCAGAAGAAGTTCTGCAGAGTAAACAAAACAATGTTCTTGAAACAGGTTAGAAACTGCTGGCAAAAGAAAAATTCCAAGTATGAAAAAAAGCCTGGCAATGAATAAAGTCTGTTAGCCACCAAAATGCCCTTTGCAAAGTTACATGCTTTGTACATAAGTTTATTTTTAAAAGATAAATTGTAACATATAAATGTGAATGCAAAACCCTTTTAAAGCACTTATGGACCTCACAGTACCTAATGAAATACCTCAAATCCTTCCCTTAGCAACAGTGTGGCTTCACAGATAGTTACTTCATTTGCAGTAACTTTGATTTAAAAAAAAACTCACAAAGGCTGGAAATAATCAGCGAGCTTGCACTAACAGCCAGCCTTCCTGTTGGGTAACTAGGAGGCAGCTGTGACAGGCAGTGGAAAGGTTTGCATTTAGGGTAATTCAAGCAAAGTAAGCAATAGTCCCCTCACTATGCAGTATATCCAACCCCTACTTTGCAAAGACTGATTCTGTTTTCCTTTAATATGTTAGAATTTAAGTAGTTGGTATGGCATCAAACAACAGGCACCTTGAAAGAGTTTAGTGAAATTCCTCAGAGACTCCTTGGAGAGGAAAAAAATCCACCCAACAAAACATATCATACTCTTATTGTTCCCAATTCATTATTTTAATTAAAGGTGCTACTTGCCATCTAAACTATGTTTAAGTTGAATTTTCTCATATAAAAAGCCTCCTGAGTAAGAACTTCAAGATACATTTCCTACCCATGCCCAGCTAGAACTTGGCAATCAAACCTTCCATGAATAACCCCCTTTTCACCAACCCTGACAAATACAATTTTGCCTTGCTGATATCCATTCAACATTCATCCATTAATGGCTCAGATCACACCTCTCCAAGTTCTTTGATGCACTTCTTGACTGGGAGGAGGTCCCCAAAGCAAAAGTTCCTTAAGCATCTTTGTGATACTCCTACTGCAAAGACATTCTCTTTCAACTTATCATGAGTTTAAATATTTATGAGAGGAAAAAAAAACATTAAATTCTTCACATGTGGTTGAAATGAGAACAAATACAAGACAAAAGTATTTTCCTGTACATGACTTCTGCCAAGGTTGTAAACAAGAGCCATCAAGTTCCACAGAGGAAAAAGAACCAAAACAAAAAATGCTTTGACTAGACCCAGTAAAATAAGTTACAGTAAATATTGCCCACAGCAATACCTTATATTAATTACATTATTTGTGTTTGAAATTAATAGTAGTCTAACTTTTGGATATGAAAACATTTGCATTATTTCCTTTTTGAATCCTAAACTTCACCCACTTACTTATTAAAAGGTCTAGTACAACATGTGGTTCAAAGGTGAAATAAAAGTGAAAATTTATATAGAAGACACTGTGGAAACAGAAATGAATCACTTGCATCCACTAAAGGTTGTAGTCAAAATTTACAATTTACAATATTACAAGCCACAGTTTGTTAATGCCTTAGACACTAGAAGTTGGCATGCAACTTTAGCTGCCAAAACATTTCACTTCTTACTAACCAGGGAGATATCAACATCCCAAACAAACAAACAATGGATAAAGGAAAAGACTGATAACAGGAGTATTTTCTTGTAAGCTGCTGCTAGTAAAAGGTACAGATCTCTATTTGCAATGCACCTATGAAGAAAAATTAAAGAGGACAGCATCTGCCCCTTAAAAATCACTGAGAGATTTAGCAGTTTGGACTTCTCAGTATTTAGTCTAGAGAATAAATACTATTTTTACCTAAATTCACCCAAAAACCTTTGATACTGCTCTAAATGATCAAAAATAAAACCACACGTGTCATCATTTAAACTTCCTACTAAGTTTCAGGGTTTATGTAAGGAAGGAGGGAACTGACAACACTGAACCCTGTTGGCGCTCTCTGCTGTGAGCCACAGAAATCCAGTACTGTCATAAAATTTAAAAACCTCATTTATAAAAAGTCATTTTAATGATAAAAATTTTCAAAAACTGACTGTGCCACCAGAGTTCAACTGACTCCCACTTTGAATGAGGAAGAAATGAAAAAACAGTGAATTCACTGACATCAGGCTCTGACAGCTGCTGCAGCTGCTGGGAGAGCTGTCTGAGAAATGAAGTACATTTAAGAAAATGTATTTTCCCAGCTTTTAAGTTCCCAAGTTAAAAATTAAACATTAACATAATATCAAGATAGCACTCATTTAAAAAAATAGACTTCCTGTAACTTTAAGAATTTTTAATATGCAACAATTAACAGACAATTAAAAAAATCTGTACAATAGATTATTTTTTAGTAGAAGACTGAAATATTTCCTTTGGTAACAGCAATATGTTTGCTTATTCTTGTAATATATACTCATTCTAAGGCTATTAAATCCAAATTAAACACCTGACAGATTCTATGACTTCAAAGAAGCCACTGTGGACAGCCACACAGTAGAAGTTTGAATCATTATATTGAATGGAAACCACAGACAGTACTGAACATTCTTATTAAGAATCAGCAGAGACTGAGCAGGTAATCTGACAGGCTGAAGGAATTGATAACATCAGCCTCACAGCCTTCTATTTCTAAGGCAATTATGTATCAATTTCCATGGAGTTGAATGATAAATGAAAAAAAATATGACACCAGTAGCTCCTATCCTACAGATAAATCATTTCCATCAGACCTCAGAGCACCAGTCAAATTCACTCAACATGGAGGGAGTTTAGGGCTTTGCAGGACAGGACAGACCCACCTTTCCAGATCAAGGCAAAGAGACTTAGCAAGAAGGCAATAAAACATGCTCTTTTAAACCTTTTTTTTTAAAGAGAAAGTGTGCAGGATATTAGTATTGAGATTTCACAGTGTATGGGTATTTGTGACAACAGAACATCCTCACATTTTGGTTCAGTCCAATTCCAATTCATTACCAGAAAATCTGACTCACATTCCACACTTCCACCCTTTGCCCACTATACAAGAGAAACCCAATGTTATTCACTATTTCATATTACTCTGTAAAATCTAACTAGTTTATCCTGAAAAGCAAACTATAGCTAGACAAAGTTTAGCTTTAGCATCCATCTTTCCTCCTAAGAGAGGCTTGATTTTTCTTTTGTTTTAATAGGACACAAAGGAGCAAGAACAATCTGAACTTCGGAGAGAAAGGAATAAATAATTAATAATAATGAAGTGGCATAAAAATCAAATACAAAGACTAAATTAAGGGTGATGGTGGGAGGAAAAAAAAGACAGGAGAGAACAGGAGTGGCCTTGATGGAAACTATTCTCCACTGTTTTACTTTTCTTCTTTGAGATTTGGGTGAAAAATGGTGTCTGTTCTACCTCCTTCAGCAACATTAGAGTAGTACTAAACACAAGGCATCATTTCAGTGATGAAGCTTATTATATTCAGCATTTCTAATTATTTTCATTACAATTTCTATTCAGCAAAAACATGAAGAATAAGGAGAAACAGCATGGTGAGACAGAAACAGTACATGAAATGAAAATAAAAAGTTACTTCAGGAACAGAAAATACAGGTGTATAGATGAGGGTATAGAACACACCGATGTAACATTAAAAACGTGAATAAAAATATAACTGAAATAGCTTAGAAAGTGTATCCTCATAGACTCAACTGTTGTTTGAGAAACTACTGAAAGAAAAAAAAAGGCAGAAAAAACCCCTGTGTGGGAGATAAAAATTCAGTTTGAGTTGTGCAAATAAAGTCAAAGAAGCTCAAGTACTCAACCAAACTCCATTGTCCTTAAAGAGAAAATGACTTAGACCAAAAGTTTTAACTTCCAGAATAAACCAAGAAAATAATGGAAATGATAATAGTCTAGTCATTGTTTTATTGAAATGAATCTGAGGAAACAACCACTCAGCCAGACAACAACTTCCATGAGACAAAGCAGAATCTCCTGAGAAGACGACAAGATAATTTACCTTCCCAAAGAGAGGCTGCAATCAGAGATAAATCATGTTTTGCATCTCTGGAAACACCTTACCTAACACAGGAACTTAATGGTTCAAAATGTTCCTCTGTCAGTAAATGCATTAGACCTCACTCCAACCTCCTGCACAGATCTCTCCCTTCACTACATCTTCTGTCTGGTTGCAGGAGCTGATCACAGTTCATGAAGTATCCTCCTCACTCCCACCATGGCAGATTCCTCCACGGCCCTTCCCTGAAGCTTTGCCACGAACAGCTCTATAAGACCCTAAAATAAAATGCTGCTGGAGCACCAGTTCAGCAATCCTGGCTCCAGTACTGCTCTTGCTTCTGCTCCAATAAAATAGAGGTCAGCTCCTCTGCTCCATGACACACATAGTACCCCTTCATTCGTTTGTGTACATTTTTAACCCTTCTACTTACTGGAAATGCACCTGAAATGGCCAGGTTTGGAAAACCTTTTACTAAAAGGAGCCCTGAGATGTTGTTTGTGTTCTGCTCCTCCATGTCCTGTGAGCAGACAGGGCAGTGAGACATGTACTCACTCTTTAATGTCTCAGTGTAAATGTCAGGTGATGCTCTCCCAGGAATGCGTGCTTGCAAAGCAGATTGGGAGGAGAGTGTACAAGAGGCTCTCAGAACCCATCTGATAAAACTACACCGAATTTATCAGCTTTAATGGTGTGTACTGGAGAATGCCACCACTCTCAAACAGTGCAAACACCATTTTTTTCAGCAAAAACAGCCATTACAACATATGGTTGACTTAAAGTTTTAAGTGGGAGGTGACTCACATCCATGTGCACCACAGCCCTTAGGGAAACAAAAAAAAACCAAATACCACTTCTCCCCTTTTCATTGCAAACACACACAAAGAATTCAACCAAACAAATCTGGAAATACACATTTGGGGAAAAAAAAGGTAAGAAATACTTGAGAACACACGGTTAAAAATAGGAGCTACTTTTAGACTTACCTGATGCTGCCCTAAAGTTAGTGTTTTTTCCTGCACATGCATTGTAGGTGCAGACAGACACATGAAACATCAGTACATTCTGACAGAGAACAGAGAGAAGATAGGTGCAAAGACCTCACCCCAGGAGGTGTTAAAGCTCTCAGCCCCCAACTCAGAGCGCACCTACAGTGCCAAGAAGTCACCCACTACCACGCCAGGTTAGCGAGAGGCCGAGGAGGAGCGAGTGGTGAGCAGAGGTGTGGACAGAGCGCGGCCGGGGTTGGTTAGTGCGAGCCCAGCGCCGCGGAGGGCACTTACTGATGCTGCCACAGACCGCCATGCAGTATTCCTCCGAGTCAAAGTTGTTCCGGTTCCCGCCGCAGCCGCCGTAAAAGAAGGGCGCGCACTTTCCTTCGGCCAGGTCAAAGTACCAGCGGGAGATCATCGCGCGGCACGGCCCGGTCTCCGCTTGCTCAGAGCACACCTCTATTCACAGGAGACCCGGAGGAACCAAGTTTAGCATGGAAATGGTATTGTCTTGGCTTCTTCATTAGGTGTCTCTCTGTGTCCACGCACTCAAGGACACATGCACCAAGGAGACGCACCAAGGTGGTGTTGTGAGGGATAGGAAACCTTTCCCCAGAGATAATGAAGGTAAATTTTGAACTGACATGGATTCCTGCCACCAAGTTTCCTTATCCTGCCTATATCTTATGTTTCTAGCAAGTTTATCTGCATATTAAGAGATGCTGCCCTGAAAGAAATGTGGAATTTCATCTGCTTCCAGGCCAGAGGGTACAACCACCAGCTGACTGGGGGTTTTGCCAATAGCCCTGGGCAGATTCTTGCCCAAGCAGCTTACTTGGCACCTGAAAGGAAACATCTGAAAGAATTGTTGTTCTTGTTGTTCATCTTGTTCTTTTTTAGCTCCATATACCCTCCCTGACCAAATTATACAAAACAAACCAACCAACAAACAATTGTTAATACATTATAGTGGAAAACAAATTCACTTCAGCCACCTATTTAAATGTAGCCAGTGATGAAGAAACTCCCTTTTGCAAGCCACCCAGCACAGGATTTTTAATTCACAGTTCAAGGGCTAACATATCTAAAATTACTGCTGTAGCTTGAACCATCCATGGGAGGAAATCTCACCCCCAGTGAATATACCTACAGGAAAAAAATTAAAATAATTTGTGCTTGTGTTCACTGTGAGCTGCTATAGTCTCTGCCTACATTCTGCAACACAGAGAAATGTGAGGGAAGAACCAAACCACACAAATGAAAGGAAGACAAAGCAAATTCTGCCTGCAATTTGGAGTTCAGCCAATTACACATGTAAACATATAGCCTTTCAGCAATAATGTTCCAAACAGACAAAAACAGTTTTACTTTTCAATGTGCTGCACAAGTAATTTCAAATACACATTATATTAAACCAATAAACCCCTCATTTACTTTCATCCCACACATTACCTGGCAAACAAACTGCTACATTCAACTAGAGCCTTTTAAATTCTCTGCATAAATTTGAATTTTGTGGAAATCACACTCCTAAGGTAAGAAAAAAATATCACTGCTCTAGCACTGAAAATCCTCTGCATGTTCATCACCTCCCAAAATGTTGGCTGCAAAGAATCCTGCTTTTCAGTGTCTCTCCTAATCCATCAATTCACTATCCTCAGAAGCACCACTGTTTACAAACAGGTTTTTACTGTCCAATTGTCACTGGCAATACAACCTACATTTCTTTAAATATACAATACAGGTACAATTTTACATGCATTTAACTTATTCACGTATTCTAACTATAAATAATGTCAAGAATCAATTTCAGGAAACATACATTTAGTGTGAGAGAAACAGATCCAAGAGTGTGCAACCATCAGGGATGTACTAAAAATGCTGCACTTTTCAGTATGAAGAAATTAGGGGGAAAAGAATACTGAGTTTTTTACTTGAAGAAAAAAACAAAATAAGTATCATTAATTGCACAGCACATTAACTACAATTAATTGTATATTACCATATGACTAATTATAGATAATTTTTAGCATACAAGTAGTTCTCCGGATTTATTTTAAAACCAAATCCAGCCCCACCACCTAACTATACAGTCAAATCTTGACCAAAAGCTAGTTTTGCACAGTCTTGGAAAAGCTGGCACATGTAAACTACAAATTAATAGCGACTTTTGATATAAACCATAATGTATAATCAAAAGAATTTTTACTGACAGGAAATGTAATTTCCGAAAATACAAAGGGCTCAGAAATTTAGCCTTTCTTATTTAATGCTGACTGTGGGCTAGCCTGTAGCCACACAGTAAGCCCCTTCTAGGTTTCCCTCAAAATATTTGTTTTGCTATACAGACAGATTTATTTTGTGCTGTTTTCAGGTTGGAAACTGTTTACAGATTTAATCTGAAATTTCCTACAGGTACCTCTCCCACAGAAATAGCAACAGAGATTTGAATGTGCAAAAGCAAAGGTGTCCATCAGATCGGACATTGGAATCATCTCATTGGTGAACTAAGTCATTTATACACACGAAGATGCACTTGAACAAGTGTTCAGTAAACACTTGTTTATATAATATAAATACTGAGTATAAATAAATACTGAGTAACATATTATTTATAAATACTGAGTAACATATTAAAAAGAGCAAGCCAGAAGCTTTGCAGCCCACTGTTGTGGCTGTTGACAGGCCCCCTGCCTGACCTGTCACCTCCCATCAGGGGAGGGACATCCCTCCCTCCAGCCTGCACTGCCAACCCTACTGCCCTTGGTGAGACCTGCATGGTACTGAGGTCACCACAGAGAGAAATGTTCTATTGTCTTCTAATGTGTATGACCTAAATCGAGAATAAACAAGAGAGGGGGAAGTGCTCTGGTTTACTGTTTCATGACTGCTCTTTTTGAGGGAAGTGTGGTGCCAGTTCAGTCTAGGAAACGTGTCACTGCTGTCATTCATCCCTTTCCCAATGTTACCATACCTGTCTGCCATTTTCTGTAGAGAGCTCAAAGTAGCATTCCTTCACCTCTGCTTTGGGGCAAAGGTACATTTTTTAAAGCAGCTTCTATGACTGGGCAATGGTCCCATCACTCCTGTTTGTGGGCCAGATATCCTGTGCCTCTCTACATCCCCATCCATCATTTGTCCTTACATGAAAAAGCCACTGCATTTGGTTCTCAGCTGCAACACCTCAGCTGAGAAGATAGGGAAATGAAGATGAGAAATTTAACAGGTTTTCTTGGGCTATTAATCCAAACACCACTTCCCCTTCCTTCTGCTGTGGCCAAGTATAGCAATTAATGTCTACAGGGGGCGAACTACACTATTTTAGCAGATATTAGGAGCAGGTAGGCAGCAAGCACTGCTGTAGTGGGTGGGTTACACTAAATGATTTATCAAAAAATTAAAAGCTGTCTTTGCTTCATATTTTAATTCTGTTGCTGAAAACTGAGGCCAAGATGAGTTACTCTTTGCAAACATGCAATTCAGTTTTACTTGATACCACGAATAGTTTGTATGCAGTACAGCATCAACAATGAACTTTGCTTTCTTTAAGGAACTTACTCACTCTTCCTGTTACATACAGGTAGAGGTATAATAAAAGAAAGGCCTTATGAAATCAGGCCTTCCTCTGCTGAATTACCAGCTGGCCTGTTACTTCTTCTAAGTGCAGCTAGCTAAGTTCCCATGTGAAGAAATCTTAAGAATGCATTCACATAAAAACCTATACTTATAGAAAAAAAAATTGCACCTGCAATAAACAAGAAATCTGTCCCCTGAGAATCAGATAAGAAGATATGTAAACAATCCAAAATTAGGGAGATTTGACAGGCAGAATGCCAGTTACTAACCAATGAATTGAGTAGCAAGAAAACTACTAGCCAATTGGAGTAAAACATGAGGTCTGTAAAAAACTGTATGAAAATGAGTTATGTGAATAAAGAACAGACTTTTCTGCATAAAGAAACTGAGCCCCATCTGCTTACTAATGCAATGCCTCCCCCCTCCAAAGACAAACTTTTGCCTTTAGCTTCAAGAAATTGGATACAATTAAAGAGGACAAGCCTTTGCAACAACTCAGGTTCATGAATAGTTGCTTTTAGAGTTTTCAAACCATTCTACTCCAACAGTCAAATTTCTGTCATCCTGTGTCCTAAACCATAGATGTCAATATCTCCATTCTCTAAAACCTTAGACATGACAAATAACTTTTGAGATAATCAAGAAAACGTAAGGCAACTTTCCCCATTCCAAGCTTCTTGTATTTATTACAGCATGTCAGGGCAAACCCAGTTGTTTCTAACCATGCAAGCACCACTCCCTGAAGGACAGGGCTATGGCAAAGCTTGTTGATTTGCTTTTAAATTAAGTAGTTGAATACTGAAAATGAATCAGTTACATTAAACATTGGCACAGACTGTCTTATTTTTTCTTTGAAAAGCACAGACTTCAGCACCCTAGGAAATACAGTCTTTAAGTATGTGGACATTGATTTATACTGACTTTGTACAAAGTACTTCCATAAGCACTCATTTACCAAAATGCTGTAAGTAGAGCTCATTAGAATTTATGCGCAAACATTTTAGATATTTTTGATGAACACTTTTTACAGAGGGAAATATAAAATATGGTTCTGAATGTCAGTTTAAAATTTTCATTACCATTTATTTCTACTGCTACTTGAAGAAAACCAATTTGAAATCAAAGTGAAATTATAATTTCTGTATCTCAAAATCTCAACTCCATGCTTTTTTTTCCCTTATGGGACTTAAATTCTTAACAAAATTTTCAATTGAGAAATTGGAAATAAAACATGGGCTTCTAACAGGGAGAATAATTAAAGTTACATTTACATATTTCTATTACTGTAAATATCAAGTTTATTCAATATTTTTTCAGGATTTAAATTTATTTACATCATCATGAGAACTAAGTTCATTTAATACTGGCAGTCAGCCCCAAATCTTACATCAGAAATTAAATTTGAAGAGATCAAAGAAAAAAGGGACCAACAGGAAGAGTTAAATTACTAACTCTGACCTGTCTTGGAAGTTGGTTTCCCATGTATAGTTTACACCTCTGAGAAACCTATTTACCCTAATGCTACAGAAGAAAGGGACCATCATGCTGACTTATAAATACTGCAAGGTCTTGATAAATATAAATATAGCCATGGTAATGGAAAATATATTGTATTGATGAGCCTTTCTGTACTACAGTCCTGCAAGTTTGAAGCTGATATAATCAAGTACACACAACAAAATCATACTGAGGGTCTGAACAAGCCCATTAGCACTGGTGTGTGTTTGCTGTCCATTCAAACTGTGTCCTGTACACCCCTTAAATGAGGACCTCAAACAGCTGTTGAAGTATATAGGATCAAATCTTTAATTTTGCCATTTATATCTCTCTAAAGAACAGAGTAAGTAACCAATAAATGCAAGAGAGGCCAAAGAGTAACCTCTGAAATGTATATGATGAGGTATATGCTCCCTTCTTCAGGCATTAGAATATAAAACATCACAATTGGAGTAATTTT
The DNA here is from genome assembly GCF_027887145.1 of Ammospiza caudacuta. Classification (NCBI taxonomy): domain Eukaryota; kingdom Metazoa; phylum Chordata; class Aves; order Passeriformes; family Passerellidae; genus Ammospiza; species Ammospiza caudacuta. The sequence continues at coordinate 15,130,694 of NC_080594.1, forward strand.
GGCTTTCATATCTTCAGGAATTGAGCTATAGTTTGAGGATATTAATATATATGCCCCTATATTAGTCTTTGTTTTTCAAACTAGCTGAGAAATATTAGGCAAGAGCACATGCACTGTTTTTCTTTCAGTTGTACTCTTTGTGTTCTAAATAGGCACAATTGTTTTTACTCAATGAATCAATCAAAAGGGAATATTTGAAGATAATTTCACTGAAACAAAACTTCCTCATTCTGAATATATGGTTGGAAGAGGCAACCAAATTTTAATTTGAGTATTCAAAGACAAGAGCTAATTTCAGAAGAGGCTTTTGGAATCAGGAGAAGACAGCTGTGAAGCTGGCACATGCACTGGGACTAAAGTTGGTGCACAAGCCACACAATTGCTAAAATGCTTTTTTACAGAGAGAAGTTTAAAAAGCCAAATTAGGACTTCTTAATGCAATACTGAGGACAGTTCCTCTAAAGCTCTTTAATACCCTTAATTGTAATTTCCATCCTGTGTAATCAAGATGAAATTCTCTCTATAATGTTTATTCTTAAGCTACTGCAAGGGCATATTTAGAATAGTAAAAAAAAATTAATGGTATACTTGGCTAGAATACAAAGCCTTATAGTTCTGAAGCGGAACAAATATGTGAAAATATATTTTTTATTTCTTGTGTACAACAGAACTATATTTGGAACTAAAGTGCCATAAAGCTAACACTGATGGCCAGAAAGCAAACAAAAAACCCAGCTTGATTTTAAATCCAGGGTAATACAGTTTAATGAATTCATGTGTTTTAGAAAAGGTAATCTTTCCACATAACATCACAATTCTGCTAACATGGCATGACAGTGAGTATGAGGATTAGCCTGGAAGTGCATTCCAGTCTTTTTACACAGCAAAATCTTCAGCAAAAAATTTGCAATTAATTACTGCTTCAGTATAATAACATGACATCTTCTCTAGGGAAACAGATTCTTGGTAATTTTTTTCTGGCAGGATGTATTTCAAATGAAACTACTCTCCACCTTCCAATTTACATAAAATAACACTATTAGTGTGTTTAGTATTTCAGTACTTTTGCTCTCGACCCAAAAAGGTAGTACTGTATTGCATCTCCATCAACAAGATCACCATATTACAAAAAATATTTCCTTCAATTACAACATATAATAAAGTATTATATTATGGGAGAATAGCTGTGCTTTAAATTAAAATGTCTAATTAAAAGCAATAAATGCAAATCCATTAGGTTGATTTTATCAGCTCTCATTCATAAATTACAGTAGATGATGATTCTGAATGAAGATCTCATAGCAAAAAACCCCAGTGGATTTATATGAATGTGTACTATTTATATAGCAACCAATCATGTTTTCTAGACATGAAATGCAATCAATCACACATAATCCCTCCCCAAATAAAGCACACTGCATAGCCCTGAAGGCAAGGAAGAAGAGCAGGGAACTACTACTGCAGTACAAAGATGGTAACTTTCCAAAGATGAAAAGTTGCCCTGGTAAGCTGTGGATGCCCCATCCCTCTAAGTGTTCAAGGGCAGGATGGGAAAGCCTTGGAGAAACCTGGTCTAGAGTGAGGCATCTCTGCCCACGGCAGGGAGTTGGAACTGGGTTCCAAATATTTAAGGTTCCTTCTAAACCAGGCCATTCTATGATTCTATGGAAGTGAGGCAAAGCTATGGAGTGCAGAAAAAACCCCCAATTAATGTAGCATACGCTACTAATATTGTCCCAAAATTCCCAGCTGACAAGTCTGGCAATCAGGGTTAATCTCTCTTGATTTACAATATATAGTAGGAGTCACTGAACAGATTTTAAGTCTTTCAGTTAAAAATCTCCAGCAGAAAACCACTCATGATGGATCAATGACACTAAGACCTACCATACCAACATCAGGCTAGTTTTCTCTTGCTAGGAAACCAGCATATGGTCTCTCACTTGTAACTCCAGACAGTAAACACAGTCAAAATGTCACATGAAGCAGCACTGCATAGGTTGTTTCCTAACTTCCTAAAGAAATCCAGCTGAATTAGAGAAAGCAAACCCAACTGATAAAGGGCAATATTACACTGCTGGAGGAGGCAGGTGAGGCTCATGCTGCTGATTCCCCCATGTCTGTTGGCAAGTTTGCAGAGAAGCTGCCACGTGTTTTGTTCCAGGCTGCTGGGCTGACCCCACTGCTCTCCTCTAATGGGATCTGATTGACTATGATGACAGGCCTTTAACACTGTGTCCCACAGCACAGCCCTGGAAAAGCTGCAGCCCAGGGCTTGGACAGGAGCACTCTGTGTTGGGTTCAGAACTGGCTGCATGGCCGGGCCCAGAGAGTGCTGGTGAGGGTGCTGCATCCAGCTGGGGGCAGCCACCAGGGGTGTCCTCAGGGCTCTGTGTGGGGCCTGCTCTGTTCAATATCTTTATTGATGACATGGATGAGAGGATTGTGTCTTCCATTGATAAATTTGCAGATGACACAAAGCTGGGAACATGTGTCAATCTGTTGGAAGGAAGGAGGGCTCTGCAGAGACCTGGAATGGTTGGATGGATGGGCAGAGTTCAATAAGATGAAGTTTAATAAGCCCAAGTGCTGAGTCCTGCATTTTGACCACAATAACCTCCTGCAACGTTACAGGCTGGGGACGGTGTGGCTGGACAGTGCCCAGGCAGAAAGGGCCCTGGGGGCACTGGCTGACATGAACATGAGCCAGCAGTGTGCCCAGGTGGCCAAGAAGGCCAAAGGCTCCTGGCCTGTGTCAGGAACAGTGTGGCCAGCAGGAGCAGGGAGGTCATTCTGCCCCTGCCCTGGGCACTGGTGAGGCCACACCTTGAGTGCTGTGTCCAGTTCTGGCCCCTCAGTTTGGGAAGGACCTTGAGATGCTTGAGCGCGTCCAGAGGAGGCAACGAAGCTGGAGAGGGGCTGGGAACACAAACCCTGTGAGGAACCACTGAGGGAGCTGGGGGTGTTTAGCCTGGAGAAAAGGAGACTCAGAGGTGACCTTATTGCTCTCTACAACTTACTGAAAGGTGTTTGTAGTCAGGTGGGGTTGGTCTCTTTCTCCAGGCAACAACTGACAAAATGAGAGGACACAGCCTCAAGCTGCATCAAGAGAAATATAGATTAGATATTAGGAAAAAGCTTTTCATAGAAAGACTGATAAAGTACTGGAATGGTCTGCCCAGGGAGATGGTGGAGTCACCATCCCTGGATGTGTTTTTCAACAAAGCTTGGATGGGGCATTGGGTGCCGTGGTTTAGTTGAGGTGTTGGGGCATGAGTTGGACTCGATGATCTTGAAGGTCTCTTCCAACCTCGTGATTCTATGACTCTGATGGGAAGCACTAAGCCAAAACTGCTTATTCTTTGTTGTATGCCAAGAGAGATTGTTGTATGCCAAGACTAATTTTTCTTGTTTCCTCCTGTGTCCTTCTGCTGTCCTGTGCAGAAGAAACAAAATCCCAAACAACTGCACATGATGGGGGAAGCAGTGCTCCTGCTTCCCTCCATCACATGCTGGAAAAATCACCAGGAGCCTGGATCCTTGGGAGCAGCTCTGCAACACCCATAACACCATGGCAATGACTGCAGAAATTAAACCACTCCCTTACCTAAATCCTGGCCATCAGAATCACTTCCCTTACTCCACATAGAGACAAAAATCAAGAGCAGGGCTTCATAAATGAGCCATATTTTCTTCAGCACAAATTCAGTGCTAACATCTCCCCATGACCAGAGGTGAAAAATGTGTATTGCACACTAATTTCACCAACTGAATCACTGTAATCTCAGACCCACAATCGTCTGGATTTAACATCTGAAACCCAGCAAGAGCATATCCAAAAGTTTAAACTGGGTCTGCTGCTATACACCATATGAATTCAGAGTAAAGATCATCTCTCACAAAAGGTAGGAAAGTGAATAGTGGCAAATACTGCCCTATGGAAAGTTTATTAACATTTTTAAAGAAACACATAGAAATGTGGTTGCTGCAGAATGAAAATACTATCCTCCTGCCAATGGACCTTTTCCATTCTCTAGGAAAGATTAATTTCCTTTTCACTGAAAATAAGTTTGTAAGTGGTTCTATTATTACTATTTTGGTCACAATTTATTAAAATATGCACAGAAAGAAAACTGCCTGAAAAATTTATTCTACAATAGCTCAAGTATCTTTAAAGTATAGCACTGCATTTATGCTTTTCACTTATTTTTGGCTGATGGCAGCCATTCCACTGATTTGGCAGAGAAAGGGCTCAATAACTTATGGCTTTGTCCATTTGAAAAGCAGCTCCTCTTAAACTGGATAAATCCACTCTCTCTGTTTTTTATTGCTGGAGACATAATATTAGTTACAGCTTCATAAAACCGGGTGTAAAGGGTTGTGAAGAGCATCCTAGGATGTTTTATAACTAGTGCTTGGGCATGGCAGCCTGGAACAGAGCTCAGTCCACACCAATGAAGCTCTGACACTTCAATCCTTTTAGAGAGGCTTTCAGGGTGTCTCCATAGTAAAGACCACTTTTTAATACATAAGTTCTCAACAAGGTCCCTCAGCCTCTTTCATTTACAATGACACTTGCATCAGCAAGATGCTCACCACACAAGTTCCTATGCTGGATCTGCTGCCTGCACCAGGAGGACAAGAACCCTGTAGGAATCTTTCTCTTGTGGGTAAGAAGGGAAGCAAAAGCAAGAATCAAGGCTATATCATTTGGACACTTCTACCTGAATAAATAAGCAAGCACTTTGCACAGTGCAGCTCTGTCAGACAGCACTCACTCTCTCCAGGACAGTCCCTACACCATGTGTGCCCCAGCAAGGCTGAAGGTCAGGAAACCCAAAGGCTTGTGGCAGAACTGTGCTGAAAACTTGTACTGGTAACAGATTGTCCTCATCACACTTGAACCAAAGCATATTTTCCTCACAGTCACCCAAGGTGGGAAATATTAGACTTGGGAAAAACAACATGCGGTCATTTCATGATCAGCCAACATATACATTTCTAAAGGGCTTCTGAAAGGTTGTGTCAATAGCTTCCCTCATCTTTTATATGTTATGTTTTATATTCAGGTGATTGTATGCTACTTTCCTGAAAGCTATAAATATTAACCTCTTTGACACATCACCCTCAGTAAAGAAACATTGCTACCAAATTTGTCCTCATTTCCACTCATCCAAAATCTCATTAAAGTCAAGTGTCTTTTTCTTTTTCTTTTTTTTCCCCTTTCAATATTCATTTGCCAGTGAAAACAGGGCATTTTATCCCCAGGGGGTAAAAGCTCACATATGGAAATATGTTTAATTGGTTTAAAGATATAAACTCCTTCTACCCCCTCCTCACTGAAAGGGCTCTCCAAAAACTGAGCAAAACACTCAACAGCTATATAAGACAGAAACACACAAGACTGAGTTGCCAGCCTTAGAAAGAAACATTTGCTGGTGATTTTAGCAAAGCTTTAGTGCTCCGTGTAGATTGAACAGAGAAATATAAGCAAGTAACTCTGCTTTTCCCAAAGCATCCTCTGGGCATGTTTCTGCATCCTGGTGTGATAAATTGCAGGCAGCACCCTCTCCTCTGACAAACACTGGAACCAAGGCTCAAGAGGAAGGGCCACTGCCACATGCAAAATGTGGGACTCCACTACCACTGGAGTCCCAAGAATACCCAGAGGCAGGAGATAGGGAAGCATGGGGAGACGGCAGATATTTTCTCCCTCATTTCACAATGGCCCCAATTTCCATCATTTTCCCTCTGCCTCCTCCATGTCACAACTCCTTTCTTTTCAAATGTAGTCTTTAATCCCATTTTTTAATACCATCTCCAACATTTATCAGCAAAGATATAAGCATTGTAGAAGAACTGGGATCTATTTTACTTAGATTTGCACCACACTGAACTATTAAAATAGAAAAATAAGGATAACTAATTCCAATATGCATTGTAGGAGAAATGAGGCATTTTAAAAAACTATGTTGCTATGCTGACCATGAACTAGTGTAAAATTCAAATTCTAAAATGCAGTTCTATTAAGAACTAAAACATATAACAAAAATTAAATTTTAGAAAAGAAGAGCTCTTTCTCACTCGACGTATTCTATTTTTTCATATTTCTTTCTTTCCCACACATTAAAACTCATTAGTTATTTTAAATTTGTCTAACTTTACTGACTTACTAATTCATGAAGAAACATAACAACTATCTAACAGAATCAAACAAAATGATCCATCACTACTGTTAATACGAGGGACCAAACCAGCTCACGATACCTCCTGCTTGGAACTGATACTTCATATCCTTCTGTAACTCATGTGTATGATAAATCATACACACTTTCCAATTTGCTACATAGGACAGTTGGATTTTATTTAATGCTACTTTAAAATAAAATCAACCCTTCTGTTTCTGAACAAGAAATGTTGTGAACAACACACACAACAAACACAGTTCAAGGACAGACAGTCCCTGCAGCATCTGTGGACCAGGAGGACTGGAGGTCAGAAAATCCCAAGGGTTGTGGCAGAACTAACCCCACAGAATATTTGTAATGGGAAAGGGAAAGGTGAGGGGATTAAACACGTAAATTACAGGAGCCAAAAAGCACAACAACACTGCAGCTTTGGGTATTTTGCTGTTTGGAACATTTCTTTCGTTGTAAAGTGCAAATATGCAAAGCAGCCCCAAGCCTGATGAACTTACCTCTGACAACCTCTTCCACAGACTCTGTAGTTGTGGTGGTAGTGGTTGCAATACTGGTGGTTCTTTCAGTTGCCTCCTCATACTCTTCTCCTGTGTCTTCAATTTCATCACCATCATCATCGTCGTCGTCAGCATCTTCATCTTCCACAACAGTTAGCTCCTCCTCTTCCTCTGCTTCTACCGCCTTATCATCGCTAAATGAAAAAAATTATGATGATGTGTCAGCAACAAAATTACTTCAAGGTAATAGGAGAGAACATTTTATTTGAAATCTCTGTAAGGAAAACAATTACCTGTTTCTTAATCTCCCTCTCTTCCCTTTAAATAGAAAAGAAAGAACCTGGGACTCTGGAATGTCCCAAATAGTAAAGAGAAAAAAAAGGTCAACATTAGAATCCCATATTTTGACAGCTGAACACTACTGTAAACATGTTTGCTTCATGATACCATTAACCAAATCTAATTTTGAAAAATCAACTTGGCACAAAATGCACTCAGTTTATATGAAAGAAGCAAGAAAGTTCCTCAGGAACTTTTCTGCTGCTCTCAGGAGACAGCTTATCTAGAGGTTCCCTGCATGCCTTCCATAGAGGACTACCAAGTGTTGAACTGACCTCAAATTACCAACTGCAGAGTTTCTCCTTCTGCTGTTACAAGTGCTATGTGAAAGGAAAGGACACTTCCACAGGACAACAGAAGGAAATACTGAAGTTGACTAGTCAATGCATTTGGTGGATTAAACGTCAAGAATCTTCTGGGATAATTTTTAGTTCTGTTCTGAGTGATACAGACAACAAGTCAAAAATATATGTTCAGCCACTGCTACTGTTGCCTTCAAAATATTTCTTGAACTTAATGCTCTGTTGTCACAAGATTTCAGGTTTGTTTCTGATCTTCTGCTTGAAATTTACTACTAATGAATAAACGATCTTTAAATATGTAAACACGTAGTGACTTTCTGTCAACTTTGAGCACAAGTGGGTGTGAATCTTTCTCATGGCATCACATATGGTTGAACAGCCTTCTAGGTGAAGTTAACAACTTCTCCAACTCATTTCAGGGACCAAGCCTTTAATATTTCATTTTATATTATGTTGCCTACTACAACTTTGAAAGCAACCTTGGCAAAACAGAAGACAGTATGATTCCTTTTTAACAGGGCATTACGAAGTTAAAACATGCTGATAAAATTTTCATATGCCACAAACCTGACTCTACTAGGAGTTAAGCCTCTATACAAACAAGAATGATTTCCCTGTTCCCTTCTCCCCAAAATACCTGGCCTCCAGAAACACAAGAAACACTTCAAATACTACATACTGCAGCTTTCCCCTGGGGGAAACCCAGCTATGTTTTATGAATAGATGTGGTTAAAGCCACCTTGCAGAAGAGTCTGCATGAAAGATGACTTGTTTCCATTTACACAGGAGAAAAGGTTAAAAAGGGGTACAAACCCACTTGGTCCCTCTTTAAATTTTTCTTGATTGCTAAAAACTGGCTCGGAAATTTCACCATCTCCACTGTACCATTCATCGGCAATGATATCATTGTGTGGAGGAACACAGCAATGGAAGTATTTGAGAAATGAGAGAGAATCATCCAGATTCTGCTGGAAGCTAGCTTTGCCATTGAGAAGAGCAAAGTCAGGGGACCTGCCTGAAAAATCCAGTTCCTGGGAGTAAAGTGGCAAGATGGATGGCGTCAGATTCCCAATGACATTATAAATAAGATCACCACAATGTCTCCACCAACCAGCAAGAACGAAACACAAGCTTTCCTAGGCACCATAGGTTTTTCGGGAATGCACATTCCTGAGTGTGGCCAAATCACGAGCCCTCTCAACCTGGTTACCCACAAGAGAAATGATTTCCACTGAACAGCAGGGGCCCTGAACAGCAACAAGCCTTCACCAAGATCAAGCAAGAGACTGTTCATGCGGCTGCCCTTGGCCCAGTTAGGATGACACCAGAAGTGAGGAATGTCCTTTACTCTGCAGACGAGATAATGGTTTGTCCTGGAGCCTTTGGCAGAAGGTGCCTAGGGAGACTCAAGGCTGACCACTGGGATTCTGAAGCCAAAGTTACAGAGGGTCTGAAGCCAACTCCAGTTCTACAGAGAAGAAAATCTTGGCTGCCTGTGAAGGAGTTCAAGCTGCCTCAGAGCTGACTGGCATGGAAGCACAACTCCTCCTGGCACCCCGACTACCGGTGCTGGGGTGGATGTTTATTAAAGGAAAAGGTGCCCTCTACCCACCACACCACCAATGCCACATGGAGCAAATGGATTGCTCTCATCACACAGCGTGCCCATACTAGAAACCCAAATTGCCCTGGGGTTTTGGAGATAATTACAAACTGGCCAGAAGGTGAAAACTTTGGTCTCACTCTATCAGTGAGAGAAGAGAGAGAAGAGGAGAAACGAGTGACATGTGCTGAAAATGCTCTACTGTACAACCAGCTACCAGGAGAGGAAACGCACTACGCTCTTTTCACTGACAGTTCCTGTTGCACCATAGGGATGAACCAGAAGTGAAGAGCAGCCATATGGAACCCCACAGGACAGGGTGCAGAAGCTACTGAAGGAGAAGATAGATAAAGTTAACTTGCTGAACTCAAAGCCGTTCAGTTGGCCCTGGACATTGCCTTAAAGAAAGCAGCCAAAGCTCTACCTTTATACCGATCCGTGGATGGTAGCCAATGCTCTGAGGAGTTGGCTGGAAAGGTGGAAAAAATCCACTACTGGCAGCATAGAAGAAAACCAGTCTGGGCTGCTGATGAGTAAAAAGACATTGCCACTTGGATAGACTTGCCACTTTCACTGGCCACCTGTGAAAGTCTATCATGTAGATGCCCATGTCCCCAGGAGCTGGGCTAATAAAGAATATTGAAACAACAAGCAGACAGACCAGGCTGTGAAAATAAAGGTGTCAAAGATAGATTTAGATTTGCAACACAAAGAAGAATTATTCCTAGCTCAATGGGCCCATGATGCCTCAGGTCATCAGGGCAGAAATGTAATAAAATAAGTAGGCATGAGACAAAAGACCTAACCATAGACAGTATTTCTTAGGTTATCCATGACTGTAAGACATGTGCTATGATCAAACAGGCCAAGTGGGTAAAGCCCCTATGGTATGGTGGGCAGTGGTGCAAATGTAAGTATAGGAAGGCCTTGCAGATTGACTGTATCACACTGCCTCAAACTTGCCAAAGCAAGCACTATGTGCTCACAACAGCAGAAACCACCACTGGAAGGTTGGAAACCTACCCTGTGCCTCACGCCACTGCCTGGAGCACCATCCTGGGCCCTAAAAAGCAAATCCTTTGGAAGCATGGTACCCTCAAGAGAATTGAGTCTGACAACAGGACTTATATCAAGAATAGCCCTATAAACACCTAGAGAACACAGCATTAAGTGGGCGTATTCTACTCCATATCATGCACCAGTGGCTGGGAAAGCTGAACAATGAAATGAACTTATTAAAACCACCTTGAAGGCACTGAGTAAGAGGAGTCTCAAGGACTGGGAGATTAATTTAGCAAAGGCCACATGGTTAGTGAACACCTGAAGTTCCAATAACCAAATAGGCCCTGCCCAATCTGAGCCCTTGCAAACAACAGATGGAGATAAAGTTCCAATGGCAGACAAGGAGTACACTGAAAACAACTGTTTGGGTTAATTCTGCCTCCAGCAAGGACAATCCCATCCATGGAGCTGTCTTCGCTCATGGACCAAGTTGCACCTGGTGGGTGATGCAGAAGAATGGAGAGACCCGATGCACACCTTAAGAGGACCTAATTTTAGGATGAACTAGCCATGACACTGTGCCTGTATCCATATCTATATATAGATACATATACAACTAAGGTAGTGCATGTATGTATATAATTTAAAGCTTAAATTTAATGTACCATGTTGGTATGGGAAAAAAATTTGGGGTGGATAATGTTGGGGGTTAGGTTTCTTTCCTTTTATAAGTATAGATTTTTTCCCTATAAATTGCTAAGAAACACTAACAACAGAATACTTAAAAAACCAAAAGAAGTGGCCAAACTCAGGAGAAGGTATCTGATTGCACTTCTCTTATCTGAGAGTTTCTCTCTGAGAGACAGAAGATGGGGCCAGGACAACTGCTAGTTTTCTCTCTTGGCTTTAGAGGAGGCCAGTTGTAGCTGCTGCTTGAAAAAGCAATTTGCTGCTGCCACCAGAGCCCAGCCTGGAGCTGCTTCTTCTGTTGTGGGGTGAGCTTCTGCTCCTGAGAGCAGCCACTGAACTGAGACCTTATTGTCACCTACCTCACTAAAAGAGGGATCTATCACCATCTGCTCAGGTGCCAGAGATCCTGAGCTCGCCTCTCCCTGCCCTGCTGGGAGCCCAGCTGCCACCACCACACCCCTGCTGCTTCTTCAGCACTGCTCTGACTTTTATGCTGGTCTGCAGCCCCCCACCCCCTGCCTGACATCCTGCCAGCCCTGCTTGGTGCTTCCAGGTGTCCTGCTGAGGCACCAGGATCAATGCCCCAGGGAGTTTGTGAGGCAAAAGCTTCTCTTCCACAGCAGCTGTGGGGGAATCATCCCACCCGCCCTGCCCACCAGGAGCCCCCAGCACCCCTGCCAGCTCTGACCATCACTGCACCAAAGAGCAAAGTGACTGCAGCTGAGAAGGCTGCTATTGGGTTTCTGGTTATGTTTCTTGTTAATGCTGGAGTTGGCATTGTTGTTTATTTGCTTTATTGTACATACAAATAAAAACTGTTATTCCTATTCTCATACCTTTGCTTGAGAGCCTCCTTTATTTCAAAAATTGTAATAATTTAGAGAGAAAAGGTTTATATTTTCCATTTCAAGAGAGGCTCCTGCCTTCCTTAGCAGGTACCTGCCTTTCAAACTAAGACAATAGAGAAAACCTGGAAGTTTCCAGCTTGGCCATCAGTCCTAAAGATGTTCAGCTTTGGACATCAAGGACATCAAAGCTCCCAGCTAGTTCCCACACACAGGCAGGAGGGCCACCAGGCTGTGCTGAGTTGCAAGAGCAGCCAGAGCTTGTAGGTCACTTGACTGAGCTGCAATTATACTGAAAGTCAGCACCTACATCTGACTGTCCCTCAGGCAGACTTCAAGGTAAATTTTAATTAAAGGTGATTATAGCAACAAGGAGCTCCACTGCTTAAGAATGCTTGTGACCTCTTTGTCAGAGTTAAAAACTATTTCAGGATGAGCATGACAAGACAATTTCGAAAGCACATGTGGATCCTGCCTCTTGGCCTCATGAATAAAACAGGTACATATATCACCAAAATACACCCTCCCACCTTCCTCCAAGTACTGTCAACAAGTCACAATAAGCAAGTCACATCCTTTTACATCCAGACCCAGGTGGTGGTCAGATATTGGGTGGAAAGGACACCCAACTGTGAGGCACTGCAGCCCAAGCTACCTCCACATCCCCTCTAATAGTGTGGCTACAACATGCAGCTGAGCTTTTCTTCCCCCTGTGGAGAAAACACCCTTGACAAAGCAAAAAAAATAAAATGCAGTGCCTAAGGGACAACTGTTGGAGGTGAAAACCCAACAGTCTGAAAAAGGGCATTTATTAACTGATTGGCTGCAATATGCTTTCCCCTACACATTGAGAACTACAAATGCAAGTATTTTAAAATTTAAATCTGATAACTTGAGATATAAAGTTATCTCAAAATAGATCACCCACATTTGATGGATTCTGCTCTGTCATAGTTTTAAGAAACAAGAATATAATAATCTCCTTTTCAGTTTGTCACCTCCACCTCAAACATGTCACCTTCACTTTGACTTGAGTACCCATGTGAGGTGACAAATGCAGACTTGAGTAAGCACTTTAAACAGATGTGCTTTAATAGCAGAGAACATTGGCAATTGAGCTTTAGCAAAGTGTTTTCCTACCTTACATTTCCCTTCTCCTTCACAATGAGTTTAGGACTAAGGCATATATGCATTGATAGCCACACAAACATAAGCTCAGATATTAATAAATATACACATACAAGATATTTGAATTACCACGTACTGCCATGTAAGAATTTTTTAAAATGTGTACATATATATAACTAAAATTCAAGAGTATTTCTAGCTGCAATACACACAGCTTAAATGTACTGGGCTTAAGAGGCAGCAAGAAATGGGTGAGTCATTCTAAAAGAACTACCAATTACTTGGCTCTTCATATGCAGATAAAGGACAAGTACCCCATAGAAAAGCACTTTCATTTTCCTTTTGCAAGCACTTCTGAGGGAGGGGAGGGTAAAAAAGTCAGTATTTGCTTGGAATTTCAGAAATGGATTGAAATGCAATTACAGCTCCCATTCCTAGAGAAGACAAAGTTCATGAAATTATTCTTGAACTCATCTCATCAGATATTAAACTGCCTGATGAGGAAGAAATTGACTACAATAGTAAATTAAATGTTCAGTGAAAAACAAAAAAGACAGAAATTCAGCAGATATTTGTCTTAGAACAAGTACTCTATAGCCCTGTAAGCTCTTTTATTTAAAATATTTTGGCATCTTTGATCTTGTATGTATAAGACATGTACTTTATATATAGGTGTATAAATATAATAAATATGTTACCTATATATTTAATAGATATTTAAGATAGATGGATAGATCTATCTTGTGTGAATATATTTTTATATAATGAAAAAACCAAACATTTCCATTAGAACATGGTCTGCGCTCATTTCTTAGAATGAGAGAACATTTAAACACCCAATCAAAATCTAAATTAAATATACAGAAATGACACAGCAAAAGCCCAAAAGTAGCTTTACAAATCTTACTGAAAAGGTTATAAATAGCGACACTGACAGTTGTTAGACGTACAAATCAGAAGAAAGTCCAAAGATATCAATATGGAATATGCAAAGTTCTTTGATGTAGGCTTTTGCATCAACAGTCTGACCATTCACTCCTGTTTATGACAGAAAACTGGAAATTACCATTGGGAAGTATTTATTTTAAACTTATTGCATTATTCACAAAGGACTCTACCTTGCAGCACTTACCAATGCTTTGTCAGGAAAGATTTAGTTGCCCACCATTATATATGTTCTCATTATTCTAGGTCTTAATGACACCTAGAATTGCATCAAATTACAGCAATTCAGTGTCTGTCCTTCATCTTTGCACTGTTCTTTGAATTGTTTCCATCTAGATTATTAGCAAGTCCAAACATAGCACAATTCAGACCTATTAGCTTTCTGCATTATTCACATAATTTGGTCCCCATTTTCTGGTTATTTCTTGAAACCACTTGCAATCAGCCCCAAGTTTAAGATTTTGTGCATTATTTGTACAAAAAAAAAAAAAAAGTAGAAACACTGCATTAGCACAGTATAAACTGATGAAAGCCTGGGGAGCACAAACAGAATTTGAACACTGATCTTAGTTTATGAAGAAAGCCATCTTTGCAACTTGCTGGCATCCCGTTGCAAGGACATGACATGGTACTCTGCTCTTCCAATTGCTCTCTGACATGCTCAGGAGAGTGATATGAAAAGGCTTTAACAGCACCAGACCACTCAGTTACCACAGGGTGTTACAACACAGTTATAACCCATATCTGGCTCAAAATTAACCTATGTGCACAGGGGATGGGAAGGGTAAGGACAGGGATGGTATCTTCTCACCCATCACTGCCTTGTAAAGGAAACCTCCAGGTTCCTTCCCAACAGCAGCAAATTAACAAATCTGTCAAAGGCTAGATAATAAAGCCCATTTTCTTTTAGATCATGTTTAGAAACTAATTGTCAGCAGAAAAATGTTCTTACATCAATAACAATAGAAATAATATAATAGAAATAATATAATAGAAATAATGTAATGTAATGTAATATAATATAATATAATAATTAGCACACAGCTAATGCCTGTTACAAATGATGCATTTCAAGAACTCCACTGGTTATGTTGGCTGATACCTGCTGCAATACCCCAGACTGCAGATGAAGCATCTTAGGAGTACACCATTTGTCATTTATTTGTCAAAAAACATGAATTTAGGCATTTTTGTTATAAATAGGCCAACAATTCTCACTGAAAAAATTATAAAGGCACTAAAAAGTGTGCCTTAAAAGTGTATTTTTTAACAATAAACTTTACTGTAAAAAGTTAAAAATAAAAGGAGTAGAACACTGATGTTTCAACAACTGTAAATGCAAGTTCATGTATAAGGTGCAATGACTCCTCTATGCCAAGGTCTTTTAGACAGATTTTTGGCATCTTAATAACAAGTTGAAGAGTACAAAGTCACTGTACCTTCCATCTGCATAGTCTGCATCTGCACCTCCCCACCAGACATCTGAATCATCATCTTCAGCATCAGCTGAATCAAGATTGTCGCTTTCCTCTGCTAAGGGGCAGCAGACAAACTCCACACCACGGAACTTGTCAATTCCACAGGGCAGCAGCATGCCATAGTCGTGCAGATTCATGCTCTTCTCACTACAGGACTGCAGAAAAGAGGGGGAAAAAAAGCAGCAACAATATTGGCACAGAGGAAGACTAAAAAAATCTCACAGACCCTTAGAAAATATGAAGGGACTACATACTGCCTTGAGAAGTTAAAGCTGGTGAACTGCATCATCTCTGAAATTTGAAGCACAATTTACAAAGATCACACTTGCGTTCACTACTTTACTGTAAGCAGCTCCCTACTGGTGTCCACTGCAAGCAACAAGCTCTCCTATCAGTCTTTCTCAGAACAAAGGATTGTCTTCTCCTACATACATGATAACTCCTAATCTTCCTGTCTAAAATCCTCACAGGCTTTGTCTCATAACAGAAAACATGATGACAGAATAATTATTTGATGTGTTAATCCCAATTCTGATGCATTATGCTATTGAAAACTTCGCCTCAAGAGAAAGCAACATTTGAAATACCTCTTACACTGGAAACACACTGTGTCTGGTCTGACATCACTGCCAGTACAGTACCTCCTAGCTTTGTTTGAAAAACAGTCAGTTGGGAATAATTATACCTTAAAGATACAGTGATGTGTGACAGATGAAAAAAGGAAAATGCACAGTGTTGCACAGTGATGATGTCCTTCCAGGCCATTGCCATTTCAAGTATGCAAGTAGTCAAAATGAACCACAATTCCTTTGTGTGAAGGTTGGTGCCTTACATGTTTCATTTAAGTATAAGACAAACAAGAACTAAAAATTTGAAAAGCTGCTGATCCCATTTCAAATTTCATCTCAAGAAGGTGGAACAATGTACAAGCTAAGAGGGTCCAAACAAACCAGCAACCAGAAATCCTGGAAACTCATCTTAGTTTTTATTCCTAAATCTCTCTGTGTAAGGAAAAAACTCCAGAACAGATTAGCAATTGTAACACTAAGTTTATTTCTATTTTCAGTAAAGCACTGTTAAATTGTAAAAACTCTGTGCCTGCAAAATGCCTTTGGCCAGTCCTTGTTTGATCAGCTCTCCTACCCTTTTCTGCTGAATTTCACATAGTGCACTCCTTGAGGCCTGTTTGATCTCTGAGGGTATGTGGCATACCAGTATCCATGACAATTACTGGATAATATCCACCCAGGATAATGATTCAAGGTAAATCCTAGGCATTTAGTTCCAGTGCTAACACAGGAAAGTGGAGGAAGCAGAAAACACAGTGAGTTTGTGAGTGATTGTGAAGAAAAAAATAATGCTATGAAAGAGGGTCAGTGTTCAAAGGTCAATGGTAAGTATTCAGTCATGGTCTCTATTGTCCTCTGACTCCCATTTCCTACCTTACAAAAAATCCCAAAATGTTTCTCACTCAAACATTTGAAAGTATTGCTATTTGTTTTCCATGTTGCTGCTATATTTTAAATAATCCTCAGAAGAGTGACACAGCTTTAAAGAAGGAAGGCAGGAAATTTTAAGACAGATGAATGTACCTCTTTAGCAACAGTATGCCAATGCAGGTGAGTTTCACACACATCCATTCTTTCCTGGTGAAGGAACTTGCACTTGTCTGGCACCAGAAGAGCGTCACTCACAAACTCGCCCACTGAAAGGGAAAAGAAAAGAAATTAACACCCAAGAAATATTACTTTTACTTCCAACATCTCATCCTGTTAAACCTCTAGCTACTCCTAGCAGCTTTTGTGAATGAGTGGCAGGTTTGCAGAGAATGGAACAGTTTCTAGATGGTGCTTCAAATCATGACCATCTTTCAACTTGTCATTGGAAAGGAGCTCCAGCCTTTGATTTCATATATATTTGTTTATGAAAACCTCAGCATAATAAAACTGCAGGACCCATTGCAGATATATGTGGTGCAACATGAAGTCAGGAGTTGGCAGGTCTAATTCCAGGAAGGGGACTACAGGGGCAGGGAGGGACAACTATGTTTTGTATCTTAATAGCAGTAGGGAAAGGGTATGAAGTGTTCTACATAAAACAAATGACACCATCACCTTGTTTCAAAGCATTTGAGAATATTTCCATTGATACAGTGCTAACAGCAACACAGTCAACTCAGTTATTTTTGCTGCTTCAGCCTCTTCATTGCACCCTCATTTCATCAGCCAGATGAATTCATGTTAGCCCAGAAGGTTGATAAGCAATAGAGCTTATCAGCCAGGAAACAAGATGATTCATGATCACCAGAATACCTGGTCAGATCAAACTGGGTGAAGAGTCTTTTTTTCCCAAGGACATAACTGACCAAAGAGATTGTGCCATCTTTAACAGAAGAACAGAAATTTACATGCTTACAAAATGAACACTGCTCACAGCATCAGTACTCAGAAACTCAGGTGCTAAGTAACATGATTTATTAGACTAAACTCATTGTAATTCTGTACAATTCCGATGTTGCAAATTAATAACCCCAAACCTTCTCAAAGATATTTTTTAAAGGGAAAATTACACTTCAGAGAAGTGTATATACTGAACATACACTGAATTGTGAAAGCACATGACTCAGCTGGTATAGATCAGCTCCCTAAAGCCCACTTGTCTGTAGCCTACAAAAAACTACAGTTTGTTACCTGAAAGAATCAAGATGGTCCAGTGGCTATTAGGATGCAGTAATAGGTTAATTGATCAAAATTAAATGCCTACAAGCTTACTGTTGAGTAGAGTCATCTCAGGAAGCTGATGAAGTGGCCCTTAAGACTTACAATTAAAAAGTCAGTTTTAAAAATAACCAACAACCAATGCATAGGAAAAAGGCAGAATTCAACAAACAAACCTTTGCTATATACCACACCAAGATGTGTATATCACACTAAATTCCTCACTGTATTTCAGTGCCTTTGATCTGAAGCCCTTAAATAGGAAATATTAACTAGTTGCTGTAACTTAGTTAACTAGGGGGGAAAAAAGTTATTTTTATGCTTCCCTAGCACACCCTAATGCCTGCAAATTAACAGAAGCATTTTCTAGAGGTGTCCAAAATTACCTTGCAAAAATGAGTTAGTACACTTTCTGGTTACCCTAAATACAAAATTTGCATTTTCATTTAACAAAGTCTCAGTTCCCAGTGGTGTCACACACCAATCCTGCAGTGAAAGTCACATAAATTTGCAGCTTTTTGCAGACCAGCCTGGCAGATACCTGAACTTTCTCAGGACATAAGTAATTGGCAACTATTAATGCTTTAATTTAGTCAAGTGCCTGAGCAGTGGACAAGCACACAGAGGCTTTGCTGAAGACTCAAGAGTATGAAGATTTCATGCAGAACTGCAGTGTCCTGCAACTGGGGAGGAATAACCCTGGCCACCATCACAGGCTGGGGGCCAACCTGCTGAAGAGCAGCTCTGCAGAGAAGCACCTGGAGTCCTGGTGGCCAACAAGCTGTCCCTGAGACAACAGTGCCCTGGGGACCAAGGAGGCCAGTGTGATCCTGGGGTGCAATGGGAAGAACATTGCCAGCAGGTGAAAGGAGCTGATCCTGCTCCTCTACTCAGCCCCGCTGAGGCACATGTGGAGTGCTGGGTCCAGTTTTGGGCTACTCAAGACAAGAGAGACAGGGAGCTCCTGCAGTGGGTCCTGTGGAGGTTACAGAGATGATGAAGGGATGGAGTTTCTCTCTTATGAGGAAAGGCTGAGGGAGCTGGGGCTGTTCAGCCTTGAGAAGAGACTGAGAGGGAACTTCATCAGTGTCTGTCAGTGCCTGCAGGGAGGGGTCAGAGCAGGGACCAGGCTCTGCTCAGTGGGGCCCAGCAATGGGACAAGAGGCCACAGGAAGAAACGGATGCACAGGAAGTTCCACCTGAACAGGAGGAAGAGCTTCTTTCCCAGGCACTGGAACAGATCACACAGAGAGGGTGTGCAGTCTCCCTCACTAGAGATATTCCAGAACCACATGGATGCAATCCTGTGCCATGTGCTCTGGGATGATTCTGCTTGAGCAGGGATGTTGAACCAGATGGCCCACTGTGGTCCATTCTAAACTGACCCAATCTATGATTTGGTGAAAAGTAACACAATTGGATGTACCACTGAGTTACATCCACCAAATGGAAGATGGAAAGCTGTCACAGACATGTTTTATGAAAAATCCTTTCCTTAGGATTTTTCCTCCTGAGAAGCTGAGAGGCCTCAGGAACAAAATACAAACAATGATAATCTGCTGCTGTGGAATGCAACAGGTGCATCTGTGATTGGTCTCATGTGGTTGTTTCTAATTAATGGCCAATCACAGTGAGCTCGGACTGTCTGGGTCAGTCACAGGATTTTGTTATCATTCTTGTCCTATTCCTAGCTAACCTTCTGATGAAATCCTTTCTTCTATTCTTTTAGTATAGTTTTAATATAATATATGTCATAAAATAATAAATCAGCCTTCTGAAACACGGAGTCAACATTCTCGTCTCTTCCCTCTTCCTGGGACCCCTGCGAACACCACCACAGAAAGCTGTATGTCCAAAGTTCTGGGTAAGGCAGTTTGGGCTTCAGTGTCATTAAAAGTATGCATGAGTATGCAATAATTTAAAATAAAGCACATTAATTTTTGAGCATCTAATTATATCAACCAACTCATAACAATACACTACAGAAATAGCAGATGTTCAGATGTCAGTGAAGATACTGTGTTAGATCTGATTAGCACACAGAAAATATGCGTTGCTTTATAGAATCACATCGCTTCAAAATAAGGCAACAGCATCTTCACAGTAACCCAAATTCTCGTTTCAGATGAGGCTCCATGTTGCAAACAATGGCTGAATTTCACAGCATTTATTGGAACAAGACCTCCTCTGTCTTTTGGAAGGAACAGAGGACCTGGGGAGAAGGATGGCTGCTCATGGTAATACTCCTTCAATATACAGAATTATAGCAAATTAGGTGTGCAAAAATCTAGGCAATAGCAATCACTTGCAACTTCACATGTGATTTCTATTGCCGTCAATTCTATTTTTATTAAAATTAAATTTAACTTTATCCATTATTTAGACATACACAGAGCTAATGTTCTAGAAACCTTTTTCATTCCTTTCACAATAATTACTACCAAAGTTTAAATGCAAAGCTTTAAACTTCTGTTCTATTTTTTTTGTTTCTTTTTAAAATAAATTTATGTTCAAGTGTGACAAACTCAATTGAAGTTATTTGACAACTGGATTGTTTAATTTGCTTACAATAATCTAACAGAAACACAAATCAATCAGAAAGAAGCACTTCTAGCACTTTAGGCTTGCAGGCAAGCTTCTGCCTGTATTGTTCCTGTACTTGTTTAACTTTCAATTATGCTGAGTCATAAGATTTCTAGGATTCTTTGCTTTTTTGAGTGAGTAACCCACAGATTGCTCTGGGAAAACAAGCACATATGAAGGGAGAGCATCCAATGAGAGGCTCTAAAAATAAGAAAAAACTGAAATACTACTTTTCTTTGCCAGTGCATACCATGACAGAGAGAGCTATGCATTACTACATTTCTTTGACTGATGGAGCAACCCAGAGCAGTGCTGGTTATAATTTCTACTGATGGGATTGCCAAGTTCAACTCCAATATTATTTTTAATTCCAACACAGCAATATACTGACTTTGCATCATATTGGGCTGGTCCTCAACACCCTGCCTGTGTTTTGCTTAAGCAGCATCAGCACTTCCCTAGGTGGCAGCACTGCCTTAAAAGCCTCCCTGGCCCCAAGCTGTCCCCTTGTCCTTACCAGCACCTTGTCCCTGATCTCCCAGCAAGTCAGGGTAAACCCTGGCCAGACCATGGATGGAGGGCTTGCAAAATTTGTACCAACCACAAAGCATTGGTATCATTACCACCAACAACACTACCTCTGTCTGCCTTATATTTATCACTATTTCACAGTGCTTTTCTGCCTTATTCAGCATCTCCAGTATTTTGATTACAGCTAGAAGTATGTCCTGTGCAGAGGTACTCTAATAATAAACCATGATGGCACCGTTTTTCTCTTGATGAGTTTATAAATCCATATATCTTCTCAGGTTATCCAACACACCAGTGTTACAGCTACTTCTGTTCTAGTAGCTCCTCACCCACTTTTGCAGGGAAGGGCTGGTTAAAACCAGACCCTGCTGGCTAACGGGTATCTGGCCATCTGGAGAAAATAGCTCTAAAGGGGAATTCTGAGTAGAGGTTGTGTGACCACATTAAAACTCACCATCATGTGCCCATCATTCATCTAGCTGAAGGCTGCCAACATTCTGCTCAACATCCTGCAAATTGCTTCTTGCTTAACTTTCCATTTTTAACTACACATCACCACAACATGTATTGTGTCAACATAGTAAGTCACATTTGAATTTAATTTTAGAAATATCATCTTTGCCCCCATAACGCCAGTAACCCCCCTCCTGATGTCCAGTTGTCCACTGTGTTTGTAGCAGACTTCTTTTATTGCCCCATCCTGGTATATCACAACAGGTTACTAGCTCACACTGTTCAAAAACAGTTTTGCTGGATGTTATAATGCTACATTTTAATATTAAGTAACTTCATTTCAGTCAAGGACTTTCTATAATTTGAAAAATTCTCTTGAAACAACAACGGATTTTTTTGCTTTAAGACCAGAAGTTCTGGTCCAGAAATTTCATTTTTCAACACAGCAAATACTAAGAATATCATTAAGAATCAATCTCTAACAAAAGAATTGGAATTATAGTAAAGGCTACCATTCACACAACCTTTAAAATCCTCTGTCTTGGTTTAAAAGACGGGTGTCTGCCAAGAAAGGCAGGAACCTTCCTGGGATGGAAAAGATGAACCCCTTCCCTCCAAATTATTATAACTTTGAAATTACAGGGCTATCAGGCAAAGATATGGGAAAAGGAATAACAGTTTGTTACTAGTGTATATAAGTATAACAAGACAAACAAACAGCAGCAATGGCAGGAACAAGAAACAAACCCAGAAACCCAATAAACAATAAAACAATAAACAATAAAACCCCTTCACTCAGCCATCGAGCGCTTCCCCTTGGGTGCAGTTCTGGTCACGGCCAGCAGGGGCGCTGCTGGCTCCCGGCCAGGCAGGGCAGGTGCGATGATTCCCCTGGGCCTGCAGGGGGCGCTGTGGGGCGCGCTCGGCCGTCCCTGTGCATGGCAATGTAAGCTCCAGCAGAGGGAGGGCAAGGAAAGGGCCTTCCTTTCCAGAGAAAGGGCCTTCCTTTCCAAGGAAAAGGGCTTCCTTTCCAAGGAAAGGCACTTCCTTCACAAACTCTCAGGCACCAGCCAGTCTCATGGCTACTCCAGGTGACAAATGGGCTATAGCAGAACCTCAGAGCAGCAGGCTGGAACAGCAGAGGGGAGCGCACCCAGGATGGCAAAACAAAGTGCAGCAAAGACTCCAAAGCTGTGACAGGAGCTGCAGGGCTCTGGGAGGACATGGAGGACATGGAGGTAAAGCGTAGCAAAAAGCCCAAAGCAGCAGCAGGAACAGCAGAGCTGGGCAATGGCAGACAGGCTTCTGCAAGCAGCTGGGAGACGCTCCCTCCACAGAGGGGGAAGGAGTCAGGGTCCTGTTCCCCGTGAGGCCAGGTGCTGAAAAGGTCCCAGTTCAGCCGCTGCTCCTGCAAGCAAAGGCTCACCCAGAAGAAGCAGTGAAGGACAAGAACTCTGCAGTGGCAGTGAATGCCCTGGGCAGCAGCAGTCTGTCACCAAAACCACAACAAGCTCCACTCCGATCCAGAGAGCCAAACAGGGAGAGGGGACTGAGCCCAACCCCTGACCAAAATCTCATGGTATCTCTGCACTTTCCCAAGGGAAAGTCCCCCAGCTACCAAGCTCACTCCTCAGCTAAGAGACTGCAACCAACTGCACCTTCTCCCGTGGCCACATCTTTTTTTCTCTTAAGTACTCATTGTTGCAACCTCTTAGGCAACAAATGGGAGAAAATTTCCGAGCGAAACAAAAGGAAAAAATCCTAACCTCCAACATCTTCTCTAGGAAGAAAAAGGCTCAGTAAGTCTGCATGCTCCTAACAAGATGATTGCCCTATCTGTGTAATGGAAGGTATCAAAGCAAAGTAGTACAAAATAAAAGCACTGTGTGAGATATGGTCCTGATCAGCAGACTTTCCAGCCACTCCATAAACTAGATGAAATGTGAAGATCCCACCAACACTGAAGAGAAAAAAAAGCAAGGATAAGATGATAAAGGTAATAAAAGAAAACCCATTACAAAACCAAACACCTTCTAGCAGATGGCTGGGCTCCAAACCAAAAAGTAATCATGTTCAGAGAAGTACTTTCAAACAAAGCCTGTGTTAAATTTTGTATGAAGAGGCAGTGCACATGCTGAGGGTCTGGGGCTCAAGGCTTCATTTTCATGTCACCAATGAGAACAAAGGCCTTGCTAAAACATATTTACAAGCTCAAGTGCCTGCACAGTATATATTTGGGAGCATTCAGAGAAATGTGTCACTTCCCTGTGACTTTGTATAGATTATTCAGAACCATCCCACACTCAGCAAGATGCCAACCAAGGAACAGAACAACCCCTTTCCTGTGCTGCTGTCCTTGCTCTGCCCTGCTCCCCAGCTCCAACACCTCTGTCACCTCTTGTGCTCACACAGCCACATTTCTTCAGTATGTACTATGTTATGCATACAGTATTACATCTATTTAAATAGACACATAGCTTTAGGATTTTTAATTAAATGTCATGTTTACCTAAATCTTTATGTTTTCTCATTTATAACATTGGTAATTAAAAGTAAGCTGCAATCTGCGTGAGAGAGCAAGCCAAATGCACTGGCCTGAAGTTCAAGGAAACAATGCTTTCTTGAAAATGTTTTTTCTTTTCTTCAGAAGTCCAGAAAAGAAGAGACGATGCAAAGCACCTAGATACTTGTAAAATTTTTCAGCAAAATGGTTTAGTAAGCACAATTATCTAGCAATAAAATGAACCAGCCATAGTGCTCTTCCCTGTATTATACTTGGTACCTACAGATGAAGAGAAGAGGCTGTGCCAGTGAAAATGTGATTTGAAGGAGTTTTCTGCTGTGCCCAGTCCCTGGCATGGCTGTCCTCTGAACTTGGGCATGACACATGTTAAGCCATATAGTTAAAGGTCTTCATTCTAGTTTGAAGGATTTAAACACCCTGTAGTAAACAAGGGATTTGTAGAGTTCTTCAATTTCAAATTTAATTTTAAATAGAAGTTACAGGCCTCTCCATAAACTCATCCATCAGCCAACATGAATGCAAGGTAGTGCTGATAAAGTGTGTCTGTGCCCCAGCAGCCTGAAACATTTTTCTGACAAGAAGAGGCTTAACTCCTGCCCATAACGCTGCCTCCAAAACCAGCTCTGTAGCAAAACTGTTCCCACTCCCTCATTTTATCTGTTGCCTGTGACATGAATTTCAGTTAGAGACCCACAGCAATGCAGACCTGCAGACAGAATTTGAAGGGCAGGAGTAGAAGTGACAGCGTGACCTGCACATCCACCTCTGGTGCACAGAGTGGGAATATCTGCAACTCTTCTGTCTTCCAGAGGCTTGGCCAAAACTGTGCTGGTGAAACAGCAAGACCAAAGGCCTACAAACTGAATCCTGACTTGAGCTGACAGAAGCCATGAGAAAGCTCTTTGTGAGAAGAGAGTTCTGCAGCAGTGAAAAACAACTTCTTTTCCTTGAGAAGAACTTTAAGACCATGAAAAACAACCTGCTTTCCCTGAGAAAGAACTCTAGGACTGTGATAAACACTAGCCACCTGTATAAACTGCTTCTACACCGTTAGATAGAAAATGAAAACTATCTCTCACAAACAACTTTTTTTGCACATAAACACTGAACAATTGAGTGAACAATTAATACAGGGTAACAATTTGTTACTGACTAGTTGGGGATAGACAGGGGATGTTCTTTAAAAACCTTATAAATAGACACGTGTGAAATAAATCAGGATCAATATTTTTCTTCTTTGCACCATAAAAGCGTGTCCTGCATCTTTCAGTATTGAGTGCCACAGTGACACAAAACCAACACTGATCTCAATATTTACCCTTCATCCTTAAAGTACAAGAATTTTTTTTCCCATAACTTATAGTTGGAGGGTGGAGGGGAGAGGACTGCTATTGTTCTGTTCCTTAGCAGGCATGGTACCAACCCATCACACATAGCAAAAAATACACTCTGATACAATGACTCTCAAGCAAAAAACCTCCACTGTTCTAGGCTACAAAAGGCAATTATTTGGGATTAGTAAAGCCCTCCTATTAGATTAAGAACTGACTGATAATTCTAGTTGTACTATTTGGTATCATCTTGATGCTCTTGCAATGGTGCTATGAAATCATGACATTTAAGGTACTTTCCACAAACACAGATGGCACGCAACATGCTTAGGACACAACATCAAGGTAAAGAGAACCCTTCTGGAATGGACTCATTGACATCTAAATATCTACATGTGCACCACAAGGAGCTTCAGTGTTGATGTATCACATGATCTACTGTGATTTCTGGCAGCTCCAAATACCTCACATAGAACTCTAGAGCCAAAGGGCAAAAATCCTTTAGGTACAATCCATCAAAGTACACTTGACTGGACCAAAACAATTAACTATATATGTAGAAATATACATATAATTAATTTGTGGGGCATACTATGTCTTCATTTCCATTGGGTACCATAGATTAAAAAGTTTATTTCTCAAACCTTCTTCCTCCTTCCTCTATAGTTCTTCCATCAGAGACATAAATAGAATTTCAGCTCACTTTGCTATTTTGTTGCCTGACTGAATTATCTGATATAATTGTCTTACTTCCCAGATAGAGCACAAGATCAGATTTGATGCATTATGCCACAAGCAGATAAATGTGTTTACATGCAAGAAGATTCAAATGCACATCACCACACACTGGCATCTTTAGAAACAAAGCAAATAAACATTCTTCAAAAGTCCACAGCACCTCAACAGTTTATTACAACTTTAAGTTCATTTACGTCTCTC
This sequence comes from Ammospiza caudacuta, assembly GCF_027887145.1. NCBI lineage: Eukaryota > Metazoa > Chordata > Aves > Passeriformes > Passerellidae > Ammospiza > Ammospiza caudacuta. The sequence continues at coordinate 15,156,801 of NC_080594.1, forward strand.
ATGTTTTTTACTTGTTTTCCAAATCTTCGAGGAAAAATTTTGCTGTGAGTTCAGTAAGATGCCTTTTCTGTCCCTTTCTTGCTCAGTAATGCAACATCAAAGAGCTGTGATAAAGCCCATTACCACAGCATCATGCCACATGGATTCCTGCTCCTGTCCCACCTTCCTTCTAGGCCTACAAAGTAAAAAACACCATCCCAGAAGTTATCAGTGTGATCAGCAGCAAAGGTCACCTCAAAAAAGGTTTCCTGAGGAATTTTCCCTTCAGTTTTCTTCCTCCAGGTGCCTACCACTCATGCTAGCAAACTTGCTTGCCCTGCACCACAAATCAAGAGTTTGCCTCTCAAACACAATTTACCAAGAAACAGGCTGCAGAATTCACCTTGGGAAGATGACAAATTTCTGGACTGAGTTGTTCTCCCTTCTAATTCCTTGGCACACGTTATATCTGCAATGCTTGGCCCACAAATGAGAATTTGTTGCAAGCACAACCCCTTCCCTCACAATTACATAATCCTGCCTAATTTATTGGAATTCTTGAGTTAAAAAACAGCAGGAGTAATGAAGTCTGGATAGCCTGACTCCATCCTGCCTCAGTGACAGAGCTTTTATGTGATTCTGCCCAAGTAAATTCTCCTCCCACACTGCACTTAATCACTTAATGCTTATTCCCCTCTCTTTCTACAGCCCCAGCAGACTCTTTAGTCCACTTTTTCCTTTCCACTCCATTCTGGCAGTAATTCTGCCTAACAAATCTGTAAGAGAACATGCTCAGCTGCTCTGGAAGGCTGCTAAACACATTGGTGACTGAAGCATTGCTGCTTACAGCGGTAAAAAAGATTATAAAGTGAAGGATGCTGTGAGTCAATGCTTGCTGCAGAGTAATAGGTGGCAAGTTTTGGTGTGTTTTCAAGTAGGGAGGTTGGTTTTTTGAGATTCCAGGTCCCACCCTAAACTGACAGCAGCATGTCTGGCTAAAACAGGTTTACTGCAGTGCTATAAATAAAGGCAGCCATAAGAAGTTGGAAGGTGCTGAAAGCCAAGCTAAGTTAGAAAAGACTGCTTGATCCAGAGTAAGAGGGAATTAACTGGGCTACTCAAATGGGAGGGCAGAATAACCAAATAACTACTGGAAATTATTTGATGTTCAGAAAAGTCAGTAAAATTTACATAAAGGAATAAGCCTGAAAAAAGAACAGAACCAGAAAACTCTAAGGAACAGATCTGAAACATTAAAGGCTTAATGAGACTATTTTGTGAAGATTTACTATGATTTTGCCAAGAACCTTGGGCAGAATTCTGGCCACAACTCAGCAGGAAAAAAAAAAAAATCCAGAAGGAATATAGGACAGTGGTAGCTTCAAAGATAACAGCACTTTTACTTGAAACAAACCATGTGCCCTCAGAGGCTGCTTACACAGTACTGCCTAAGAGATGCAGTTCTATCCCTACTGTTACATGTCACTGCCATTCTGTTTGCAAAACATCCTGTCTCTGTATAGCTTTGTACAGCAAGGTGCAGTTAAAGAAACACAGAAATGTTCCTTAAAACACTGACCACCTCAGCCTGGAAAAGGAAGGCCAAGGGACAAGAGATAAGAGTATCCTGACCTCCATGTCTCTGAAAATTGTCATGAAAAACAGAACCTGAAATGGTGATAAATATTTCTCCTCCTCCAAAACAGGTAGAACTCTTTTTCTTCCACAGTGAAGTGCACACATCCCACATCAAGCACTTAGGGAGACATGCAGGGTGCAAGACTGCAAGAAATACAAAACAAAAGGGAAAAGAACCAAACAATTTCTGAACCATATGTCATATCTTGAGGACTTCCTATATCCAAAATGGTGCAGAAGACTCCAGATATCTGGGCATGCTCCTTTCAGCAAGGTAAGATTTTTCTAGTCTTATCATCCTTTTTCTGACAATGCTTTAAAACAGACCAATTAGTGAGGTAATAAAGTCCCAGCCCAATGGCTGCTCTTATGAGCAAAGGCTCACCCACAGAAAGGAAGAAGCAGTACAGGACTGGATGCTGGCAGTGACAGTGAATTCTCCCTGCAGTAAGCAACAGCTTGATCATCCTCCTTCCAATGTCGAGAGCAGCTTGCCCCCAGGACCTCGTCCTTTAGCTGCCCCCAAATCTCACGGTATCTTCCTCCTCAGAGAGAAACTCCCAGAGAAAAAGAAGTGTAGCTAGATGCTACACTGCTCTCCCCACCTTGGTCACCTTTTTTAAGTACCCATAGGCACCCAGTAGTTAGTCTCCTAGAAACTTAAAGGAAAAAATTCTGTAAATAAAAAAGGAAGAAACCAAGCCCCCAACACAGGTTTTCTTCTAAAGAAGCACATTTCCCAAGTACCCCCACATCAGAGGCCAAAAGCACTATCTGGACTCACTAACCCAGGCAGGCTCAAGAAGAGAAAACAGGAATGTCATACATATGGGTGCTGCATGTAGTATTAGTAAAGGACCAGCAATTACCTCAAGAAAGGACCTACTTCATCCTCAGGGCAGAAAAATGACATCTATAATGTCACTGTTAGGTCAGACGTGACATACAGGTGTGATCAGGGTCCAAGAAGAAAAAAGTTTTTATTCTGCATGTTCTCCAGCTTATATACTCTTAACAAAGCATGATCTTATGTCATTAACTACATCACAATAACTTATTATATTCATTGGTCCAAAGCAATTAGCATCAATATAATTGGCAATAGTTTTACAGAAATTTAGTAAGGCACATATACACATCTACTTAGGCACGTAGTCTAGCTTACAAAAATGTTCATGTATCTTTTCTAATCTGTCTCCATGCTGATGGCCTTGTCTTCTTCCTTGCTATGGATACACTTGAAAATCACCAACTCTTATTTCTTCTAGTAACTCAGCTTTGCTTGCAGCCCAGCTGTCAAGCCCCTCCATACTATACACCACTGAAAGTCTTTATGCTAGCATCATCAGTCCAGTGTTGAGATACTGTTAATTAAAAAAAACCACGGATACCAAGAAAACCTCAGGTGGTGTATAAAATAAAAAAATATTTTGCATAAATGCATTCTCTTCATCATTTTCAGACTTTTTTTATATAAAGTACACTTTGATTTTTTGCTGATCTATTTTGCATCTCAAAATATTAATTGCCTCTTATGTTGTAGTCATCCAACTTTACTGAGATTCCCTTTATTCCTTGTACTCATGTGCTTTAGTTTTATTCCAATTACACCTTTTTTCATGACTGATGAGCTCCTGTACACACTGTCAGGCAGGACAATAAATAGACGAGCATGGCATGACTCAAGTTAGCGGAAAATAGAAGAGCCTACTTGCACATGCTAACTCTATAGTAGGAAAGGAATCGGATTATTCAAGGCACACTTCTCCATACTCAGTGAATTTTTAATGAAGTCAGTTTCCACAAATGTCAAGACTGAACTTCCACATATGAAAGACAGCAGCTTTTAAAAAGACAAAGGCATTTCTAAGAACCTTTAAGGAAATTAACAAAACTATATACCACGATTTAATAAAGATGACTGATATTGCATGACCCATGTTAGTGCTCTTCCTTATATTTAAATATAAACACTAAAAAAAACTTAGTGGTATTTCTAAAGAGCAGATACATTCCAAAACTTTGGGAATCTTGTATTTGTGAATGTTTCCCCTCCCCCCAGCTGTCTTCAGGTTTTCAAAAGATGAAATTGTGCCTGAATTTCAGAACATATCAGGCTTCACAAATGGTACCAAATGCACTAATTTTAGCACCCCAGCTACTGACATCACTTTCTGTTACTGCTAAGCTGCACAATGAGTTGCACACCAGCTGTCAGTGTTCCTGCTCCCCCTCTCACAGCAGGCAGCACACATGTTTTGCAGCAAGACCTGCAAATGCAAATCTCCAACCAGTTTAAAATTTCGTGCCCTCCCTCTGGCTGAAGGGATACTTAATGCACTTCACTATGTAAGATGTACTTGGCAAATGGGCTCTGAAATGGCAACACCAAGCAGTGAGAAGCAATTTGGATTAATGAATTCTTTAATACCTTAAATATTCATACCAGTGACTTGCTAAAGACACCAATCAAATGCAAAGATGGCATAAAGATTAAATGCTTAGGAATTATTCAGTACAACTGGGACCAGTAATCCTGCTGTGCTTTGCATTATTAAATGATGAGATGTTTCTCATGGACAATTCTTGGTAATTAGAGTAGAGCATCTGGTATTAGGAGTACAGCTAGAGAAGGGCCTGCTTGTCATTGATGTCTAGTGGAAATAATGACCACAGATAGGTGGAAAGAATGAAAATACTTCAGACATTGAAGGTTTGATCATTGAAAGGCATTTCAAATGATAACACTTCAATGAGGAATATAACACATTTTAAACAAGGACATGTTTACTTCAGCAAGATTTCAATTCTATTCCCCTGCTCCCCCTTCCCAAACACCTTGATATGGCTCATTTTTAAATAAAATTTTTGATTCCTTCTACTTCAGAAGTAAGTTAATCCAATTGTTCCTCTCCTTCTTTCTCTTCCAACAAAGAACAGAAATTACTACAAAATCCAGTTCAGGCAGTAAATGTTTCTCCAATACTATCTTGTGCAAAGGCTATAATGAGTGAACAAGTAATCTTAGAAGGAGCATTTGAAATAAATAACTCCATAAGCAGCAGCTGAAGATCAGCTTTGTAGAAATACTTTGTTGATTATTATCACCCTAAGCAACCACGTCCTGTAACATTGCTGAGTCCTGACCAAACTTTCACTGAAACTGTTACCACTCATGAGAGAAGGACTATGCCATTTAGCAGTGACATGGGAAAAAAAAAACTACTCTGAGGCTTTGCAAAGTTTACAAGCTATCTAACTGACAATTACCTGACAAAACAATACTTTGTTCTATACAAAGTAAAGCCTTTACCTATCTCTTAGAAAGAATGACAGTGTGGTCTGGCAGCTCAGAAAGAGAAGAGCCTATTGGCACATGTAACTCCAGGAAGATAAAAGCAGTAACCATGCAGGCTAAATGCAATATCACAATCAGCATTCAGCCAGCAACACTTTTTAGAAATAAAATACGAATTACTAGCAACAGACAACTAATAAACACTGCTATTTCTTCATGGTAAATTCTGAATGGTTAGTAAGCCAGGTTTTAAGTATTAGAGCAATAGACAACTTGAAACTTGTCTATGGCTACCAGTTTTCCAAAAAACACCTTCATGGTTAGCAGTTTTAAGTTCTCTGATTAATAAACCAGATTAAATTACAAGGTTTAAAGCCAAACCTGACTGATTTTACATATTCTAAGACACAGAATCTGAGGGAGCTTTTCCTGATGTGTGGAAAATGCAGAAGCTGCAACCACATTGCAAGAAAGACGCGTTGGGGAATTACAGGCTGCCTCACTTCAGTTTCTGGGAAAATCCTTAACCAAGTTCTACTGAAAGCCATTTCTGGGCACATGGGGATAATGATGATGATTAGCAACAGCCAAAACAGATCTAATAATGGTAAACTGTGCTTGATCAACCTAACTTGCCTTCTAGGATGAAACAGCAAAATTGGTGAGTTAAGAACAGAGCAGTAGATACCATCCAACTTAACTTTGGCAAGGTATGCAACACCATCTCCCTCTTGCAACATCTTTGTATCCAAGTTGGAATGTTATGGTTTTCATGGATGCAGTCCTAGTGGGGTAAATGTTGGGATTGGGTTTTTTTCTGTTCTTTCCTTATTACCACTGTGTTGCTAAGAAGCACTGATGGCTGGGTACTTGAGATGGGTGGGGAGGTGAAACTCTTGGTTTTTGGGAGTTTCTTTCAGGGGGGTAGACATACCTCAAAAATGGGGGCAGGTTAAAAGAGATGGGGTGGGGGGTGACCAGAACTGCAACAAAGGGGAACGTGCCACAGCTGAAAAAGGCCAGGACTGGGTTTGGGTTCTGTTTGTTGATAATGCCACAGTTATTGTTGTTTGTTTGCTTTATTATACATACTAGTAAAGAACTGTTATTCCTGTTCCCATATCTTTGCCTGAGAGCCCCTTAATTTCAAAATTCTAATCATTTGGAGGGAGGAGGTTTATATTCTCCATTCCAAGGGAGACTTTTCTGCCTTCCCTAGCAGACACCTGTCTTGTAAGCCAAGACAGTGAAAACCTGCGCTGTGGAGCTCAATGTGAAATGGCTCCTGGCTGTACTGTACTCACAGCCATACTCTGCCTGGAAGGAAGTAAAAATACCACACCTCAGGGCTTCTTTTTGGTACTAGTTTTGTTTAGTGAATTCTATCAGTGAGGAGAAGACAGGCTGCCTAATGAGGGGGACAGTACATTCGATTAGAGAAATGACCTGCCTCACTGGGTATGCAAATTTTTTGGACCCACTCCAGGTATTAAAAAACAGTTTCTAAAAGAAACTATTTTTTTTCTACAATGTAAATACAATTTATGGCTTCTATCATTAAACACACCAAGGGAGGAAAGGGGACTGGATTCTGTTCACCAGGACTCCAACTCTCCTATCTTCAAGGGCAGGATGTCAAAGTTATAACTGTTACTAATGATGGGGCTGAATTGCTCTGAATAACTAAGAAACAAAAGCTCTGTATTGTCACTAACCCTCCCATGAGTGCACTCAGTAATACAGAAGTCCCTGTAACATACTTTCTACATTCAATGAAAGTCAACAATTTCTGTGAATGTGCAATGCCACATAAATATTTTATATAAATGTTACTACCTACAAAAAAACTTCACCCTCTTTATAATAAAACTGTTTCTCTCCAGTTCACATTGTAAGAATTAACTCAGTGAACACAACAGTAGTTACCAAGAGAAAATGTTACCTGGTAGATGATGTTCAAATTCTATCAAGTTATTAATTCCAACCTGTTTCATTTTTTCCTCTTTGTTGTAAATGAGTCATTATGGACAGAAGCCATGTCAGAATTAACAGGTAAGATCATGTTCTGTTGAGAACCGAATCTTGACCTTAAGGAATAATATAAACAATATGTTCCTTGCAAATACTGAGCGACATATAATAATATTTACTACTTGCATGGACTTTATGCTCAGAAACACTGCATAGTGTCATAGTCTAATCCCCAGTATCAGAATCAGAAGATTTTTTAAAAATTCAATTATCTTGTATCACATCAAGAGATAAAAAATAATGGAGAGAGTAAATGTATTTTAGAGTAAGGTGAGCAACAGTAAGGAATACATCAAACTCTACAAGAACACTAAATATATCATGTTGTAGGCCTACAGAAAGGATGACCAAATAAGAATAAATCAAGATAAAGCACTGGAGTGTAACATTTTGTAATATATCTAAAAGGTCTATAAAAGCTTATTTTTATCATTAAATCCTTTGCAGATTTCTGCCCCTAGTCAAAAGGGTCTAGTTGAACCGTCACTGAAAAAAATGTAATGCCAAAGCATCCATTCCAAATGCATAATACAAAACAAGAATGATATTAAGGAAGATCAGTGCATTATATATTTTTACATACATATTTGACAATATGTATATGAGCTGAAATGTATCTTATGAGTTTCCACACAGAGAAAACATTAGGCTAACAAAAGTTAGCTGAAGTGGGCACTGCTCCAGAGAACCCAAATTCCATTTGGAGAGTTGCACACAACACAGGGAAACACAGAGCTTTAAGTAACAGGTTAGCGAATCAGGAGCAAAAACTTTTAAAAGAGCAGATGAAAACTGGCATTATGCTGTGCCATTCCTCTGACATCAGCAACAATGCAGCATTGCAGGTAAGCCTCCAGTGGCGTTAATAACTGAAAGTGGAGAACAGATATTGCTGGCTGGGGGTTATGTACAAATCACAAACAGGACAGGACTGCTAGGAACGTGCCTTGAGCTGTTTTATTTTCCAGCATCACTCTCATTACACGGTTATGACAATGGGAAGATGCCAGCAGCTCACATCCCAGGCAGCAGACCAAGAACTTAATGTTACAACTCACTTTATAAGTTTTTTGCCCAATCACACAAAGAAAAAGCATATTGACAGTAGTTCCATCCAACAACTATAAGCACATGTACCTTGGGTTAAAGCAATGCTTGCTTATTTCAAATACAATACCTGCTTGTAAGCCTTAAAACACAATGCCCAGAGCTCCATTATTAGGCTTAGAATATTTTAATCTCTTACTAGATAAACTTTTCTGTAGCTCAGGGAGTTATTCTAGACAAGCGTTAATACACAGACCATTGTTCTATTTGTCCTTACTTTTCTACATTTTACATAATTTTTCTGCTGACCGATCTCATGGCTACTGCTTAGCTCTAATCACTGTTCTGCTGTCTCTGAGGCCTGCCATTTGCAGCTTTCCCAAAACCCTCTGCTTCTATGAATTCCCACAATCAGACACAAAATGTGCTCCACTGCAACATCTGTTGGTGGTGCTGCCTCTTCCCCCATGTGCCTCTGCCCTAATTGCCCAGGAAGCTGAACTACTCTCTCAAGGCTCCTCTTTAAAGTCACACAGAGGAGACACCTTGCCAACAAACTCATGCTCAGGCCAAGACTGGTCCAACAGGACAGCAAGAAGCCTTGATTGCTTTTGAAGTCAAACTGCTACCATGAAAAACTTCACCAATTAAAGTTGATAAAGATGATGAAAGGACTGGAGCATCTTCCTTATGAGATCCCTCAGAAAGGCTGAGGGATCTGGGGCTGTTCAGCCTCATAAGGAGATGACTGAGAAGGGGCTCCATCAGTGTCTGTCAGGGCCTGCAGGGAGGGGTCAGAGCAGGGACCAGGCTCTGCTCAGTGGGGCCCAGCAATGGGACAAGAGGCCACAGGAAAAAACAGATGCACAGGAAGTTCTGTCTGAACATGAGGAAGAGCTTCTTTCCTGTGCAGTGACCAGGCACTGGAACAGATCACACAGAGAGGGTGTGCAGTCTCCCTCACTGGAGACATTCCAGACCCATCTGGATACAACCCTGTACAATGTGCTCTGGCAAAATCATGCCTGAGCTGGGAGGTTGGACCAGAGGATCCACTATAGTGCCTTTTAACCTCACCCAGTCTGAGATTCTGTACGTAGGACTTAATTATTCAAATAAGAAGTATGTTTGGACTGTCATGGCTAAAAAGTCTTTTTAAAACATGTTGCCTAACCAAAGCTTCAGATGACAGCTGCCAAAACAGATTTTCAGGTACTTTATTGCAGCATAGCCCTTCCTGCTCAGAAAGAAATCTGAACTTGCTGTGTCAGACAAGAGAGTCAAACAAGTTGATGTTCAAGTTCAGCAAAACAAACACTTCCCTTCTAGCAGTAGCTAAAAAAAAAAACCTCTTTGCCAAATGAAAGGCCACATCACCACATCAATGAGTTCTTCATCAAGTTTTCACCAAAGGTGCTATTGTGTCCCATTTCACCCTCAGCTAGTTGTCATGTGATAAATAGAGAATAAGGAAATTCTATGGCAGAGAGACAGATGGAAAAAAAGGGTAGTTCGAGACATCAGTACCATCTATTGAAATCCAAATTTTAAGAAGAATTTTTGGGCAATCCACATCTTCTAGTGTGGTACACAGGCCAAAACACAATTAAGACACTTCAGATTTTCTCTTGCTACATGCAGTTGAGAACAAAAGGATTTTTGGCCAATGAGCAGTACCACAGACACCTTCCTTACAAGCCATATTGCTGGAAGAAGGGAGAAGGACAAACAGGAAGAGGTGGCACCTCAAAGCACCTGGGATGACCTGAAAGGCATCCTCCCAGTTCTCCAGTGTGGAGACAGTACAGTGCAGGCTGTGTTAGTGAACATTTCACTTCAGAGCTGTATGTAGCTCATAACATGCAAAAACTTTCTGTAAACTAGTTCTGTTTTAACAGACCAGATAACAATAACTGTACACAAGCAATTGCTCATACATAACAAAACAGCATAAAAGCCTAACTTGAAATTACACCTTCCATTCTTATTAGAGTATAAAAGTTAATCTTGAAGTAGCTTGACACAAGAGACATTTTGAGGGCAGTTACATTTGTGAAAAATCGATATAAAATACTATAGCTGCCTATCACTTCAGAGAATTTCACAAGAAAGAAAGGTGCATGGGAATTCAGCATTACTCCTTTATGACATGTCAAATTAACTTGGGGTATCATTGTTACTTAATAAAGGAGAACAAATGAAGCAGTAAAAAGCTTCTGGATAGGCTACAGGAAAGTGTTAGATTAAGATTCAATTAGATATTAATTCTAAAACCCTTGTTTCCCAGACTAACTGAAATAAAGTAACATATAAAATGTTTCTGATTTACAGAATGGAGCACAAGGACATGTGGAGGGGAAGTTCACACTGTAACTAGAATGAAGTTTAACTTTTTTTTTTTTTTTTGCCAAAATCTGAAACATTCAGATTTAAAAGGAAAAGAAACATGAAAGATTTGTTACTTCAGTTGTGTACACTCACAGTACAACATTCATCATGATTTACACATGCTGTGTTTTCTATATTCAAAATCAACCCCAGATTTCAGAGATAAAATCCAAGAGAACTAGACAAACCCCACACTGGGTAGCCAAATATTTCATGGATCATTGATGAGCCTGGGAGCTTGCATTTTCAATGAACTGTGAAATAAATTTCAAAAGCTTCCTTTTCAGCCATAGGAAGCTGTGTCAGGGAAGGTTTAGGTTAGACACTGGGAAATGGTTTTCACCCAGAGGAGGGCTGGGCACTCGAATGGGCTCCCCAGGGCAGGTGTCACAGCACCAAGGTGAGAGCTCAAGTGTTTTGTTGGGCCCATGGTGGGATTGTTTGGGCTGTTTTGTGCAGGGTCAGGAATTGGCCTCAGTGATCCTGATGGGCCCTTTCCAACTCAGGATATTTATGATTATAAGGCAAGACATAAACACAGAAAATCTCTGTTGGGTGGATCCAGACAACTGTGGTTACAGGAGCTCATCATAAATAGTTAGTAATCTCCTAATGGATTAAGAGCATTCACATGCCAAAGATAATGACTTGACAAGGTAACATATTCAGAAATTATGCCCTAGGTTAAACTATAATAAAAAGGAATAAAAACATATCACATGTAAGACCAACTCAATCAGGAGCAGCTAAAACTAAATGAAAATCAGCCTCCTTCAAAGCATGGAGGCTCAAACTTCCTAAGACACTGTTTATGTATTCACCTGAGTACCTTCTAGAAAAAGAAGTAAAAGCCAGTATTACTACACAGCCAATATTGTTTTGCCAAAATTAACTTTGATATCAAGTAGTTAAGATTCAATTTTCTGTTGACCTAGTTGCAATGACCTAATAGAAAAACAGGGTAATTTAAAAATTTTATACACCAAGAACTCACTAACAAAGCCACTGGGAGTTAAAGATCAAATACCATAATGCATAAAGTAAATAATTTACATTAATCATGACCTTCATTCACTATTCTTAATACAGTTTTTTGATGTTCTTCAGTATTTTAAACTGAACAATTAGGAAACATTTTTAATGGCTGGGTTAAGTACATCAGCCTGGTTACAGAGCTAAAAACTCTTAAAACACAACTCTTATCTATGAATTCTGTGATTTTTAGGTACATTCAAATTTACTAGAAAACAACAACAGAAAGTCAGGAGGATAAGAAAAAAGATTACTACTAAAGTTGTTTTTCTTCTTTGAAGCACACTCATATGTTCTACTAAGACTGAAGGACTTTCTATTAGCTAAAGTTTCAGATATTTAACTGGAACAAATTCCCCTTTAAGTTCCCTAAGTGATAATTAAGAAAGTTTCCACGTGGTTCTGATTCTGAAACACCCTAATATTACTTTTTAACCTGAAGGTCAGTAAGAAACTTCAAAATGTCAGAATACAGCTTATATGGAAAAAAAATGCAGAACTGCTTATACATGCATTAATATAGATGCAATTGCTCATCAGGAAAGACTACACTGCAGACAGTAAAACAGCAATCCTTCAAGCTAACAGTATATTAAAGCTATTTGGTTTATTTTGTTAACAAGGAGGCTCTGGGTCTCATTAAAAGTATGACACCTCACATCATCCATTCCCAGCAGTATTCCTATGAGATGACAAGCTGTGGTTCCAGGGCTGGCATGATCCATGTATGAACAGATCAAATCTAGGAAGTTAAAAGCCAAGCTGGCTATGGACAACTGCTCTGCAGAACCAGATTTTTCCTTTCCATCATTTTGTGACTCCCTCCTACACAGGCATTTTTCCTCCCTTTTAGCCCAATGAAGGCAAAAGTAGAGAAGAGCAAAGTACAGTCCCTTTCAAATAAACCAATGCAAGTCTTCTCACGGAGAATAAATAAATAAATGCAAGCATAGGATTAAACAAAACCACCCAAACATTCCCATCAAATGCTTGCTTTAGTAAGTGACTGCACTCCCACGCCCGGGTGCCACACTGTTCTCTCTGTAGCTTCCTGTGACAGTAGGGATGAGTAACCTATGGAAGCTTGACACACAGCCCGTGCTAACAGGCAAAGACTGGCAGGCAGGTGATGGTGGTAGGAGGGAAATTAGAGCTCACCCTGGAGGGGACAGAACACCGACCCATCAGCAGTTCCCTGGCTGCCTGGGGCCAAGCTGGTGGCTCCTCAGAACGTGCACTTCCATCCCAACCACTTAGCACCTGCCTGAGCTTCACCAGGTTCCCAAGCACAAAAATTTCATATACAGTCAAAATGGTTCCTTAAAAAACACACACTACTGTTCCATTTGTTTTGGCAGAAGACCTGGACAGAGGGATGATAGCTGTAGTCTACTCAGCTATCAGTTTTCAGGGCTGTTGGCAAACCACATGGCCAACTTTAACGACCTGCAAGAGAAGTAAATCTAACAAAAAACCAAATAAAACAAACAATCAAAAACCCCTAACCCTGAAATGTTATTGAATGTATGAATTGATGGATAGAATTCTGTTAAAAAAAAAACCCAAAACACCAAATACACCTATTGTATTTGCTAGGAATGTCCTGATGAAGGCAGAAATGATGAATCTGACTCCATGTTCTCAGAAGGCTAATTCATTATTTTATAATACTATATTATATTAAAGAATACTATACTATACTAAAGAATACAGAAAGGATACTTACAGAAGGATAGAAAAAAATAATGAAAACTTGTGACTCTTTCCAGAGTCTTGACCCAGCTTGGCCCTGATTGGCCAAAGAGTCAAAACAACTTTGGGTAAATAATCTCCAAACACATTCCATAGGAGCAAAACACAGGAGAAGTAAATGAGGTAAGAATTGTTTTCCTTTTCTCTGAGGCCTCTCAGCTTCACAGGAGAAAAATCCTGGATGAAGGAATTTTCTCAGAGAATGTGAATGCCACATACGCCTGCCTGAGAAAATTCCTAAGTTACTGTTGCTACTCATCCCATGACAAGAATATTAAAAATAAAGACTGTGCATAACCATTCTCAACTTATATTTTCCATTGCATAAGGTTTTTGGAAGAAAGTGAGCGCCCACGTTTCAACACAAAATGCCTTCTTGCTACACAGCCATTCTTAGTATCAATCACAAGTGCAAGCTTTCATGTAAAAGACAGGAACCTAAAGGTTCCTGTGCTTGTGAGCAAGGAAGACTGGAAGAGTTGAAAGATGTTTGACCTTCAACTGCCAGTTCAACTTGCAAAGATTTTGGATGTTTACACAAGCATGAAGAATTCTTTCCCCAGGCACCACAATCTATCCAGCAGGAAGGCAGCTGATGTGGTCTCATCACAGCCCTGCAGCCCTTGAATCCCAGCTTGTCATTTCATGGTTACATTGCTGAATCTGCAGCTGGCCAAAGTGAGGCCATTCCTCTTCTTCATCCTGACTATGTCAGTGATAAATTCTGATGAATGAACGTGTTAGAACTAAGTGACTTCCAGTACTTGGAACACAGCCCCGTAATGCTGCCATTCTTCCCCTTGCCAGTATGCACAATTTATCCTTCGAGAGCAGATAAACATCGAGGCACTGCACTGCCACATCCCAAGTACCACCTTTATCTTTGCCTGAAGGGCAATGTGCCCTAAATGAGAAATCTTTGACTAAGAATTAACCAAGCTCTTTCCTACACTTACTGAAGGTTGAGGTTACAGGTGAGCTCTCTGACACAAACCTTCCCCAAAGCCCAGGTTATCCACTAAAGACGAGAACGTAAGAACATATTTATACAACAAACAGTATAAACCTATTTACAACAAGCATATTTAAACAACGAACAGTCTCTTCCAGCTCTTTAGCATTTCCCCTGGGGTGCAGTTCCGGTCCCAGCCGGCAGGGGCGCCGGCAGGCTCCGTGTGGGCAGGCAGGTGCAGTGATGCCCTGCGCCTGCAGGGGGCGCTGCGGTGCGAGCCTGGAGCACACGCAGTTCATGGCGGCTTGGCCGGGACAAGACGGGATGGGAAAAATATTTGCTTTGCAAACCCCTGGGTGAGATGTAAATTTTAAGGAATTTAGGGATTTTAGAGTAGCTGAGGTTTTAGTTAGAGATGAGCTTTATTAGAGTTAATCAGAATAAATGGGTAGGCCTTGATGAAGTTAAGAATTAGTAGTTAAGTAATAATTGATTGCTTGTCAACATAATGTTTGGTTAGCTGGGTTTACAATGAAGAATAAAGAAACTGATAAATAGCTTTTAGGAACATAAGACAATTGTAGACCTCCTCTGTTCTGAACGCAATTGAAGACGGGAATGGGAATTCTACCAAGGGTTCATTTGTCATATTTGCATTGAAAAAGTAGAAAGGTCAGAATAAGGAAGACATCATTTACTTCCTCATTTTGGGACTCCTCCCCATGAAAGAGACCACCAACTCATTTCGAGCAACAAACTACGCATACTTAATAGCTTTTGAACTAATTACCATACGAAGTGGGGAATGGGATGTACCAAAGTTATGAATATGCATTTGTATTTTGGGTATTCAATACTTGTATAGATTAAAGGACTCTGTAATCACCTGTAAATCACAGTGTGTATTTGGGAGCTATCCCACACACTGCCCACACTTTCTAACTATAAACTGTTAGAGAGTCTTTGTCTGTCACAGTTGGATATCGATACTATTGGATCAATATCCATATTTTTAATAAATCAGGGGCAGCCGATCAATGGCAGTACCCCAGCAGAACCCTCGGATCTAGCAAGCTGGAATGGCAGGAATGAGCAAAATCTGAGATGTAGCAGAAAGTCGTAGTGGTAGCTGGAATGACAGGGGCGTCCGGGCAGGCAGGGGGTGCGGGGGCTGCAGGGTAGCAGAAAAAACCCAGCAGGGCTGAAGGAACAGCGAGGGGCTGGGCAGGGACAGCCCTGCTCCCAAACACAACAAAGAGAGGCTCTCTTAAGGAAGGGAGGCTGGGGGGAGAAGGGGCTCGGGGTCCTGGGGTTTCCTCTGAGGCACCCCAGCAGATGGTGAAGGATCCCCTGTTTGGTGAGGTAGGGTGTTGTGGGAATTCATAAAATTAGAGTGTTTTGGGAAAGCTGCAGAAGGTCAGAGACCGTAGAACTGTGATTAGAGCTAAGTAGTAGGTCAGTAGAAAAATTATTTTAAAAGTAAAAAAGGACAAATAGAATAATGGTTTGTGTATTAACACTTGTCTAGCAAGCACTGGTCTGCTGCCTGGGATGTGAGCTGATGGCATCTTCCCACTGTCATAACCATGTAATGAGACAGATGCTGGAAAATAAAACAGCTCAAGGCACGTTCCTCAGCAGCAGTCCCATCCCATTTGTGATCTGTACATAGCCCTGGCCGGTGATAGGTGTTAATAAGGTCCCAGTTCAACAGCTGCTCTCATGAGCAGAGCTCCACTCACCATAGAAGAAACCACGCTGGAACAGACTGATCTCATCACTTCCAGGAGGGATCACAAGCCCTTATCTGCTTGCTCAGGTAGCATCAAGTGAGGTGTGAAATAAGATGACAACAGATGCATGGCAGAGCTGATGAAGAGCTGGGAAGTGGACACAAACCAAACTGGCTTGGATAGCAGATGCTGACAGGAAGAAGAGAATGTGCTGAGAGGAAAAGGCAGAAGTCAAGGTAAGAAGAGGATTACTCAGAAGGAAAGGAGAGGTGAAGAAACATCGCTGCCTAGGAGACTTGAGTGGAATAGTGATGGCCAAGACACTGGCATGTGGTAAGCCAAGACCAAGACTGGAAAATCTGGAGCAAGTGGCTCTGTAGGAAGAGCCAGACAGGGGCAGCACCCTCAGAGATACAGAAAGGCAGGAGAGCAGCAGTTTAGAAGGGAAAGGAGTAACTAGTCTGATGGCAAGCACTTTGATATGGCAGAGGAAGCCACATAAGCATGACAATGACTGTCTCAGTCCACAAAACATTTCAGCTCAAGTGGTCAAAAGCAGGTCAGCACTGCATCACAAAAGGGCACAAGGTTTATGCAGAAGAGCATGCAGCAGTACTTCCCCAAGACCCTTTTCACCATAAATTCTACAGACTCAAGACTAGGGTCCCTAACACTTTATGAGTCATCTTGCAATGAACTGTTGGGTTTTGACACTTTATAGGCTCTCAGCATCCAAGACACTGTGGCAGATGGATGAGGAGCTTACATACACATTATGCAACAAAATTTATAACCTTTCAATTACTTGTTTGCTTGAAACCTGAGGCCTACAAGTTTTACTTGACAATCTGAGGTCTTCTCATGAAATACAGCGTGAATGACCATTCTTCATCCATCCACTCCAAGCTATTCATGACTTTGGGAAGTGCTACCAGATCTTCCAGTCATCTTCTTTTCTATACAGGAAAAATCTCATCTTCTGTGTCATTTCTTTTATGGGAGCCATGTTGTACTTCAAGCACTCCCCATCACTCTTAACTCTTCAGCTTCCACTCTGCACTTCTGAAAACAACCACATCTGCACACAGCATTCACAAATACAACAAAGTCCACAGCTGACACAGTGGTGCAGTTATGTTCCATGCCTTGTTCCCCATTCCTTTCCTAATAATCCCTAAGACTGTTGGGTTTTGGTACTAATGAACATACATTTTCACAGAACTGTTAATCCCCAAGGTCTCAATCCTGGGAAGTCTGAAGTTACTCACAGCCGCACCATACATACTAACGTAAGATTATTGCATTTTGGGCTTCTCCAATGAACACTGCCTTTACTACATTAATTTTTGCTTCCATTTTACATCCAGTCACCTCGTATCAAAGACACTTCTGAAATTCCATGTAATTTGCCTTTATTAACTCTACCTTGAATAACTTAGTATCCTCATCAGATGGGTCACTGCACAACTTAGCCTTTTTTTACATATCACACATACTTTGAACATCACTGGCACAGAAACTGATCCCTTGAGATTCTGTTGGTGACCTTTCTCTAGTTTGAGGGTGGACCTTTAATTCCTACCTTTTCTTATCTTTATTTAGCCATATAAGTGTTTTCTCTTCGATTCCATGGTAGATTAAATTCTTTAATAGCTTTTGGTAGTGGACCTTGTTAAATATCTTCTGAAAAATCAAAGGAGGCACACTATCTATTTGTTTAGCTACTCTTTACAACAAAAAAAAAAAAACAACTCTTGCTCAGTTATCATATACTCACTGACAAGTCCAATATTCCTGGATGTTCAGCACACCAAAAAAGTATCCCCTCTCCCAGACAGGCTTACTGAACTGTATTTCCAGAATATTCCCTAGCACCTTTTAGAAACACCCAGTGAGTCCCATCACTGACCATCCCTCTGCAGTTAACTGTATCAAATCTGTTAGCA
This sequence comes from Ammospiza caudacuta, assembly GCF_027887145.1. NCBI lineage: Eukaryota > Metazoa > Chordata > Aves > Passeriformes > Passerellidae > Ammospiza > Ammospiza caudacuta. The sequence goes on from NC_080594.1 coordinate 15,174,597, forward strand.
GCATTCAGTTCAACTCCAAAAGCAGAATGTACTTAGCATGTGAATTTACAGCTACTTTCAGTTAGCTGAGGATTTTTTTAAAGATGCTACACATGCAGACCAATTTCATGACCAAATGGTAAGGTGGATGCTTCCTTTCTGTTCCTCTCCATCCTTCCTTCCTAAGATGCTAAAACAAACAACACACTAATTAACAGGATGCTCCCACAACAAAATTAAGTTCTTTAGGTTGAAGGAAAGCGCAAACAAAAAAGATCAGTCAGGTGTGTAGCATTACAGAGATATTTGGATAAAAACTTCCCGCTCTGTGTGTTTCAAAAACTGGATGTGTACAATGAACAAGGGCATGGAACTTACACAGCAGGTTCATGCACGACTCACAGGCTCTGTGTGTATGAATGCATCCATCCATCAAAACCAAAGGTACATGTTTCATAAAGACCCCTTGGGTACATACACTCACATCCACATTGAGAATGTTTCAAGCATTTTACAATTTGGAGCCCAACTATCAACAGATACTTAGGGTTTTTAAGCTTCTCTCCAGCTTCCAAATACAAATTAAGGATGACACCCCTCTCCCTTATGACATTTATGAAATGAAATCTATGATCTCTGAAGTGTTTGGGTAATATTAGAGAAACTTCTGAGAGGAAAATTAGCTCTGTCTTTGGGCAGGATCTGAGTGGTGAACAGTAACTCGGGTGTGGGAGAGGCTGGACCAGGAAAGAAACACAGAATAGCTCATTCAAGCACCCACAGTGGAACAGGGCAGGCAGACAGAGCAGCCCCACAGTCACAGCCTCCCTGGAACCCTCTGCACAGGAAGGGTCAAACTATGATCAGAGAGGCACCTTAACTTCCCCTTTTTCCCATTTTTTGAGCTCTTTTTAACCTTACTAATAGTCTTTTAGCACTACTTTTTCAGGGTAATTCTTTTTATATAAAGCACTGCAGAAAAAGCAGGAACACCTGCTTTTAATCCCTGATACCTCATGCTGGGCACAGTTACAAGTGACAGAAAACAGTCCAACCAGCTTTAGTCATCATTCAAGAAGGAAAACTGATTTTCCTTCTTAAGCTCCTAAACATAGACTGGTTTACTACAATGTGTAATGGTGCCTATGAAGAAGGCTCACATACTTGTGATCACTTCCTGTGTGCTGTTGCTGAAGTGTGTACACTATTTGTCTTGGTTTCCTTGGTCCATTGTAAAGAGACAAATAAGCACATAGATTTCAATCCTTATAGATAAGAAGTTATTTTACTACTTTAGGAGTAGATCTGCAGAGCTGTGATGTTCGAGATCTCAAGAAGTTTTTGTGTTGTGACCTGTTCTTATTAAAACCTTACTGCAACCAGCAAACAAGTAAAACATATGTACACCCCAAGAATGTGTACAGAAATACACAAATTCAGAATTCTTTCTTCTTCTGGTCTTACTGTACAAAAATTAGATGTTTTACATTAGTCATATATAAAAGTACATTCTGACATTCAGCAGAACATTAGTTTTATCTCTGCACTTCAGAGTTTCTATGCCTTTCAGCTACAATCTGGCTAACCCAACAGCTGAACCAATGTTTGGCTCAAGTGAAGAGGTGGAAGCATCCAGAAACAGAGTTGTGACTGCCTGAGGAAGTTTTTGTGCTGCTGGTGGATGATCTTATTCAGGATTTCTCTGCCAGCTCTCTTCCTCTTTATTGACAAAATCATGGGATTTTGTCCCTGAAACATGTCAAAGGCTGCTTCAAATGGTTTATACAGTCCTGCTTTGAGAAGAAAATACTTGAAATGACAGTTATAAACCATGAGGCAGTAGATCTTCTTGGAATTATAATAAACCAATAAATTTGTTATTGTTTATGTGAGAAACAACTGCTCACTTTTAAAAATTTTAAAGATTTATTAAACCTTCACAAAAAAATATTACAAAAGATTGAATAAGGAAAAATTGTAGCTTTGGGAGCCCTGCCCCCCATGACTACCAGCCTCCTGCTCCCCTACAAAATGAATGCTCTGCCTTTTAAACTTCCCAAAGTTTTATCAGTCAACTCCTTCTCTGCCGTCTATTGGTGGAGAATTTCTCTAAATGCCCTGACTACTGAGGCTCTTACAAGAGGGAGGGGAAAGAGGACTATGGGGGACATATCATCACTATACACCTTAACATACACATAATATCTATCTCTCTAATTGTGAGAGCCAACCATTAAATTGCTCATCTATAACAGTTTATCTGAATGATCAGTGATTCCTCTGCTTCCTGTCAGCTAGTGTTGCCAGAAAAACTAGACATGTTGTAGTTGTGTAGGCTGAAACTAGGGGGATTTTTTTTATTTTAGGAACAGTGTGGTGTGAGGCTTGTCTGCACCACTCACATGGCTGACTGAAGACTGAGGCAAGCTGGAGGTGAAAAGCTAAACTAACAGGGACAGGAAAATTCCGGGACAATTATTTAATGTCTTTCTGTTATTTAGGCACTGCATGGAAAAGCCAGTGGAAAGTGTTTCCAGCTACTCAGAGGAGAATTTGTATTGCCAATGCAATACAAACAGGTGCAATGTGAGTTCAGAGGGGGTAAAACCAGCAAGTTTTGCCATGTACAGAAATACACAGGCACTTCACATTCTTGTGTGAAAAAATTCCACCATTAAAACAGCAAGTAATTTTAGAAGAACTACCACTAGGAGAACTGCCAATTACATATATCTCTATTTAAATTATTCATTCCAGGCATAACCTTGGTGTTTTCTTTGATATAATTGGCTAGGCATGCATATCAAAACTTGAGTGTACCTTTTCTTCTGACATCAGGTTGAAGGTTAGGAGTTTTCCCTTTTTTTTTTCCCTTTCTCTCAAGCAGTTTTGTCCCATTTGTTGCCTAAGAGACTATAAAGACCTTAAGAGGCAAAAGACGTGGTAGGGAAGGGGAGGAGGGGGAAGAGTGCAGCTGGCCTCTCAGCTGGAAGAGGTTTTCTCTTCAGAAGGGTAGACGTTATAGATAACTGGCTCTCACAATTAGAACATAACTATTGTGTGAATATTAAGAGAAGCTTTAGTGATGTACAGTTATGTTACTGTAGTTTAGATGCCCTCTGCTCTCCCCACAGTTCCCTTCTCCCTGTATTGCTGCCGTCACACAGCCGGGGCTGTCCAGGACAGGTACAAAGAAGCTGCACAGGTGTCCCTGGCATGGGGCAGTGGGGAATGGAAAAGCTCAGGGGTTGCTCAGGGGGTGCAGCATGGCAACACCTGACCTCCAATGGAGTCACAAGAGAGCAATCTCCACTGATAAATGGCAAAGAAGAGCTGAGTGACAGACTTTGGGAGGGCTGGGCTGGCTGATGCAGCCCCCAGGAGTATGAAAGGCTGAGCATCCATCTTGAAGAGGAACTGGCCATGTGGTATCCATGAGGGGCAGTTCCCAGCGCTGCAGCTTTTTCCTTAGGTAGTCCTTTGTTGTATTTTTGTTAAGGTTTAATAAACCTTTTTAAATTTTCAAAGTGAGCAGTTGTTTCTCACATAGAGATAACACAAGATTTTGGCTGGGGGTCAGGTACTGGGCTCAAGCTCCTTGCTGTCTCTCTCTCAGGATCAGAGGGAACAGTCAAGTTGCTGCTACCATGGGGAGAATTCGCTGCCACCGACCAGTCCAATCCTTTTGTGCTTCTTCCTTACCGTGGGTGAGCCTTTACTTGTAAGAGTGACTATTGAACTGGGACCTTTTTGGCACCCTTTTTCTCATGGGAAAGGCCCCTCATCATCTGCTCAGGTACCTCAGGGGAAAAACCGGGACCCCAAACTCCTTCCCCTTCCCAGAAGGCATCTCCCGGCTGCTTGCAGATACTCAGCTGCAGCTGTCCAGCCCCACTGTTTTCTGCTGCTGCCTCAAGCTTTTTTGCAACACTTGACCTCAACATCAGGTGCCCAAAAGGATACGCCAGGGCTCCTGACAGGGCTGAGAGTTTCTGCTGCATTTTGTTTGTCACCCAGTGTGTGCCCACCTCTGCCATTCCAGCTCCGAGGTTCCTGCTCCAGCCCATTTTGCCATCCAGAAGTGCACAGGTAATGGCTTCCTGTGAGTTTGTACAGGAATCCCCTTTCCTCTCTCTCCTGCCAGCCCGCCCGCCATTACCACAGGGAGGAATGGCCGAGCCCGCCCCACAGCGCCCCCTGCAGGTGCGGGGGAATCACCGCACCTGCCCTGCCGGGAGCCAGCAGCGCCCCTGCTGGCCATGACCGGAACTGCACCGCATGGGTAAAGCGCTCAACGGCCGAGAGACGGCTGGTACTGATTATCTGCGTTTTGTTTGTGGTTGCTGCTGTTTGTTTGCCTTGTTATACAGATCTATATATACACATCTATAGATCTATATATAAGAGCTATAGATCTATTTATAAGAAAAGAACTGCTATTCCTTTTCCAATATCTTTGTCTGAAAGCCCTGTAACTTCAAAGTTGTAATAATTTTGAGGGAAGTGGTTCATATTCAAAGGGAGGTTCCTGCCCTCATTGGCAGACACCTATCTTTCAAACCAAGACACTAACAAGATGACAACTTCACAAACTGCTAGAGTAATAAAGCCCTGAAAAGTTACAAAATATTTTCAAATACTTTTTTTTTTAAAAACCAGGCACAGAAGCCAGCTTTTCACTACATAACCAAGCAGCAAAATGCACTTTTCATATAACCTAATGTGCTGGGATGACTTGATGATGCTCATATCCCCATTCACCTGTTTAGTCCACAAATAAGTTTTGCACCTTTAAGATTGGTTCTGAGAGTGAAGAGGGGAGGGGGAAGAAGCGTGCACAGCTTGTTTTCAGAAATTGCACTCACTCCTCCACATCCTGCTCCTGGACTGTGTTGTCTGTGGACACACAGCAGGACAGAGCTCTCCTTTACCCTTAAGTTTTTAGCTAAGTGAGGCAGAGAAGTTCCCTGGACCGTGGTTTTTATTTTTATTTGGACCTGTTTAAACCTGCTCTGCACTGAACACCAGCAGAGCACCAGCAGCTCACACCTGTGGCCCACTGGGCTGGGCCTGGGCTGCAGCATTTCCAGCACCAGAGGGACTGATCAGAGACTGAGTGAGCTGAGCTGCAACCCACAAAAGGGACTTTCTGAGTCTGTCATCTCTTTTGGAGTGGCAAAAAGTTTTTTTGTTTAATATTGTTAATTTTTTTTGTGCTGGTGAATGCTTTGCCTGTTAAATAAACAGTTTTATTCCACTTTTCTCCAAGAAAATATTTTCCCAAACTGGTTGGGAGAGGGGCCGCTTGAATCTGTTTTCTATAGGAACCTCTTCAGAGGTTCTCTCCCAAATTTGCCCCAAACCAGGACACCTAATCTACTTGTTTATGAACAAATGACTGCAAGTAATCACATTCTGATTGACAGAGGCTGTATACATAACACATCTGGATCTTTCCAACACTGTGAATGCAGCGTTTAGCAGCATACATTAATGGGATAATGAGGCAGAGCCACTCCTGATCATGCACTTTACACAGCACAGTTAATCTGTAATTCCCCCATTTCACACCTTGCTATATCCTGTATGCCATGCCCACATAATGATCCACAAACACCCACGTAACTGAGCTTCTCATCTCTATCCAGGGTTCAGGATGTATTCCGCCAACACAAAATGAAATGTCATCTATTCAGAAACTCATAGCCACACATTTATCCAAGTATTAAAAGATTTAAATCTCTGGGATAAGGATGCCTACTCCCACAGTCAGCAAGGAACATGGAGTGAACCACTTCATTTCACGGCCACACTGCACAAATTCACCAACTGCTTTTCCTTGGCAAGCAGTGAAGAGAGGAGAAAGTGCAAACTAGAAATGGTTACTGCTGACACTGCCCCAACAGTGGCAGAAATCCTGCCCTCCTGCTGTGACCACCAGCAGAGCTCCCACCAACACTTATATGGCCAGGATGGCAGCCATGGTATTTTCCCAAAAACAGTTTCTGTAAAGCAAAGAAGAAATCACTGGTTTCTCGACACTGTCTGCAGCAACCCTGCAAGCTGTGCCACACAGTGAGTGGTGCAGGCACTAGGGTGGCACACACACCTGACACCAGGAGAAGGGAATTCTGCAGATCTTCACTCTTCCACCAGCACATCCCACAGCTCCTTATCTTTACTATGTACCCAAACACATTTGTGGCTCTATGCCAATCACCACAGTCCTCATGTAATTTAACTCTTTAAGATTAGATCAAATTAGAACATTTTTAGGGAATATTTTTGTGGTCAACGCAAAGACACGTGGCTGACTCAAATAAGGGGCTTTCATTTTGTCTTGTTTAAAACACTGTTGTTATGCTTTAGTTGCATTCTCTTAAGAAAATATGAAGCTGTGTAATCTAGTAAATCTGATGGATGTTACTGAAATACACAGCTACAAAGAACTGCTGTAATTACTGCCCTGCACAAGTCTCAAAGATAAAAAACTCCGGGAGCAGGCAAGGGCTGTAATGAAATGGGCTCTACATATTTGAAAGTCTTGGCTGAAGATTATGATGCAAGCAGACTGTACATCAAAGATGCTCTGGCCTGAAAGCAGCCAGATTTCTGTCTCTTGCTGCTTCTCAACTGTGAAAAATACTGTCAAAATGGAAGAAATTACTGGGCTAGTAAGTATCTTCAGAGCAATGCAAAATTAAACTCAACCCTGCAATCAGCTGCCCACTGACAAACTTGCTGCTGGTATCTTAATTCTGACCAGATGGATTTAACAGTGGTCTAGGGCAGGGGTCTATTTGCAGTAAAATTACAGAGGAATGGGCACAGGCAACGCCCAACTTCTGACAATGTCCACCAACAGCTACCACAGCTGAGGCACACACAGAGCTGACAGGCAAGATGCAACCTTTTAGAAAATTATCTTTTAATACTGAAGAAGTACTAGGAGGGGAGAAAAAAAAATTAAAAGCTCTCTGGACTCCATAGTTCTGTACAAAAACATGATTTAAGAGAAAGTATTCCAAGACAGACATAGGACACAACAAATAGAGGGCTGTTTGATGGAGAAATTGCAGATTATGGCTACTGCCACCATTTTTCCTCCAGAGGAAGTAATTATGTAGCCACCTATTCCCCCAGTAGACTCTTGGGAACATCAGTATCTAAGGTTTACTCTAGTCAGGGTAAAAAAGATCAATGTCAGCATGTGAAAATGGCAACAAACACAATGTGTCAGACACAACTAGATAAGCCTCAATTACAAGGAAATCAGAAAAAATAGCATATGTGGGGATTTTAAAATAAAAATAGAGGGCTAAGGGCTAATGGAAATGAAGTGCTTAAACATCTTTAAAATCTTTGCATCCAAACCCTGCTACCTAAGATAACAACCATACACCTTGCAATGATTTTTCTTTCTAAACTGCAACTCAGGGAAGGCACCTTAAAAGTCCAAGTCCAGTTCCTCACCCCTGCAAGGAACTGCATATAGTCCTGTCCACAAATTTATGAACTTCCTTCCATGTGATTAGACTTCTTACTCCTTAACCAGATGACTGTTGGAGGTCCTATTATGTTTCCAGATACTTCCTTATAATTGCAGACTAAATGTATTCATAGCCAATTTATATTCATTTGCTCTTAAGATGCCATTGTCATTTTGCTTAAATTAGGCTGTAAAACCTCCAGGGCTCTGACCAAATCTACAGAACGATAGAGAGTCCTGAGGCTAAGTCCTAAGCCTTAATTCAGAGCTTTGCTTGTGGTGACATTGAAATAAATAATAAAATTTAGTTTTTATAGTTCCACTAGTCTGATGTTCTTCTGCTATATCTCTAATTAGTGCAAGTGTACTCTCATGGAGTCTGATGAAACATATTGTGATGTGTTCTAGGTGAGACTGCAGCTCTGCCTCATCTCTTAAAAAGTTGCTCATCTGGCTTTAGACATACATTGAGACTACAAGCTGATGTCTCTATCCTGACTATAAAAAAACTAAAGAAAACACAGCAACAAATGGGTAACAAAGCATGTCCCTTTTAGCAGTAAAGCTTGTGGGGGAGCCAACCAACTCAGCTCATGCCTGGAAATAGACAAAGGTCAGCAGGTTCCTTCCCAGAATCAGAATCTGTAATTCCTAGAGGTAGGTTCTTCTCCTCACCAAAAGTCTTGAATTTGGGTTCTCCTGGAGGATTTTTGCTCAGAATAAACTAGTCCTGTAGAGCCTCAGTAGCACCAACAATGATATACTGCAGGTTTAGAAACACTGATTTTACATCTGTGCAAACATCAGATCTAGAAACTTTGCCAAGTAAAAAAATTTCCCTGATATGTAGCACAGATTTTATACACCTGCTGTTTTGGCACTTTTGAGCATTTCTGCTAAATCCTCTTCAGTCCCAGCTTTGCTAAGGGCAGATTGTGCCCTGTGTTTTACCTACTCTACGCAAATGAACAAAATTTCTAGAAACATTGCATATTTTTAAAAAATTTCTTTCATTATTTGTTTCATGGAATAACTGATCTGAGTTGGTTTCCATGCCTTTTAGCTGTCCTGGCTTACTAGAAAAGCAAGTTCCAACTCTGAACTCCAGCACTAATCACAGTTCAAATGGCAGTGGTAAAGCAACATACTTCAATATGGAATAATATCAAGAAAATGTCATGCCTAGAATGTTAATGAAAACAGCAAATCAACAATTCTGTTTTCTAATGCAGATGAAAGTAAAGGTTAGCAAAAAAAAGGGGGCTAAAAATCCCTTTTAATTGATTTAAAGCACCAAGGACACAGGAGAGAACAGCAAGCAACTACTACAAAAATAACACTGAAGGATAAAATGGGGAATGTATAAAGTATCTTTTCTTTTGTTTCAACAAATACAGATTCCTACAGTCTTTCATGGTAAGAGTCCAAGTACTAGATATTCAAAAATTAATGTGAAAAAAGAAGGGTTTAATTAGGGAAGAGCAGGAGTACTTTCTTTCTAGATAATGCAGTTCCAAAGGACTGAACAGCTAGACAAAACTCCCTTCAGAAAACACAACAATACTGAAGTATACAACACATTTATGTAGATTCTCTGTCTTTCTTATGAAGGGATTGAAAACAATAGAGCAGAAAAAACAGACTGAGTCACTCACCCAGACACCTGTAGGGAACCACGATATGTGGGTGACCATTGCACTGCTTCCATCCCCTGTTGCACCAGTTCTGTATTGTAGCTGGCTGGTTGGCTTCCACAACATTGGTGATTTGCAATTCAGGGTACACCTAGCATTAAAATGAGAGAAAAAGACAAATGTTATCCCAAGTATGTACTCTGGGTCACTGTAACACATTTGTAACAACGCAATATTAATCTTCTCTCTCTTCTGCTGTGTAAAATATTTATGTCATGGTGTGCATCTATCTGGAAAGCTGGTGTGTCTGTTCATCAGTAAAAACATGCAGCCAGTTCAGAAAAATTATGGTGGTAACAGCTAATTGTCAAAACTATAACTTGCCCAGTTATATTTGACTAAGTTAAAGATCAGTTAATCATAGGTTAAATACCTCCTCCATGTCTAGGCAAAACTCCATATACACAGCATATTCTCCATACAATTGAACTTAATAGCATGCACGCCTTTATGTTCATCTCAACGATTTTAAAAAACATCATAATTCCTGCCTGCTGCAGTCTGCCTAGTACTAAAATTCTGTTGAAAAAGTTATTCATATTTAGGTCTACATTACCAATTTGTAAATTGCTGAGATCAAAATTCTGTCTGCTTTAATACCACAATACACTCCTACACCCACAACCATCACACCAGCGAACTTGCTGATGAATTTATTGGCTTTTTATCACACTCAGTCCCTTTCTCTCAGCCCCCTTTTCTACTCTAACACAGCCTATAGCCCTCACTTTACATTTTTCAAATTGGCAATCTACCAGCCCTAACATGAAACTCAGAAGGTACTAATTTTCCTTTGCCTTTCCTCAATCAATCCTTATCAATTTCCAGCTGTGTGAGATCTGAGGATTTAAGTGCTCTGAAAAGTACTGTCTACTCATATCTACCAATGGAAAAGAAAAACAGAAATAGGAACAAGTCTGAAGTAACTGGAGATGGTCCAAAAACATCCTGCAGAGAAGTAACATAATTCCAAAAAAAGAAAACTAGGTTAAGTCCAAAACTGGTGCTTGGAAAAGTACTCTAAGAATCTTGACAGCTACACCTCAAGTAAAAAAGATTTGTCTCAATCATGGATCTCCACTGAGGTCATGGCATCTGAGAGGCAGTACCTCCTGGCACTCCCCTGACTGGAGGTTTAAAATATAATGATGGCAAAATGAAGAAAGCAGCTGGAGCTGAAGTCTTGAACTTTAAAAGATGATAACAAATGACAGTACAGCCTTCTCAAATTTGAGATCAGTGGTCTTTAAATGAATGTGGCCTGGTCCATACATCCATACACAAGGGAACAACCAGAAAGCAATCAAAGCATAACTGGAAATAATTTCTTACTTTAATTAAGAGACATGAAGGGGCTGTTACAATTTTAAAGTTGAACTGTATTAACAGCTTAATACACAAAACAAGGGCAGATACAGTAACAATGCCACAGAAATGACTACAGAAAGAAACACTGCCTACTAAACAATGCACTTTATGCTAACAAGCTTGAATATCAATCCTGCCTTCTATTCAAAAATACAATTTATTAATCAGATACTTCTTTCCTTGTGCATATTCTTCATAGAATACTGTCACTGAATGACATACACGTGATCAGGGTCCAAGAAGAAAAGTTTTTATTCTGCATGTTGTTCAGCTTATATAATCTTAACAAAGCATGATCTTAAGTCATTAACTACATCACAATAACTTATTATATGCATTGGTGCAAAGCAATTAGTGTCAATATAATTGGCAATAGTTTTACAGAAATTTAATAAGGCACATATACACATCTACTTAGGCACGTAGTCTAGCTTACAAAAATGTTCATGTATCTTTTCTAATCTGTTTCCATGCTGACGGCCTTGTCTTCTTCCTTGCTATGGATACACTTGAAAATCAGAAACTGTTATTTCTTCTGTTAACTCATCTTTGCTTGCAGGCCAGCTGTCAAGCCCCTCCATAGAACACATCTCTCAGATCTTTGCCAGTTTGAGCAGCACCCTCAGCTCACTCCAACTGATGGCTGAAGAAATACAGAGGCTGAAGGTGCAGCCTGGGATGTTAACCCAGCACACAAGATACAGGGACCTCAAGAAAGCCCACAGGCAGAACTACAAAGTGTGAAAGTTCCCAACACTTTGAAGACTGAACCTTCACTTTCTTTTGTCAGCAGGTGGCCAAGGCTGATGGTCATCATCCACATTACCTACACTGCCCATTTTCACACTGCTTGCAGAAAGTGGCTCCAGAGGAACTTGCTGCTCACCCTGCTCCATCAGTGCTTCAAATACTGAACAGATACAGCAAATTCAAAGGGAAAGCCTTTGCACATGCTCATAATCCCTGTAACAGCACTGCCAAAATGGATTAGCAGGAAAGTTCACACTTTAACTGCTGTGTAAATATTACCCTGCAAGGCTCCATAGCTGTCTCAAGAGCTAACATGCATAATGCAAGAGGAAGATTTGTTCTTCTTTGGGTACTTCCCTTAGCATTGCTATGCTGAACTCTTCCAGTTCACGCCTCTACAAACGTCACACTCATGTGATTAGAACCCCTGGTTAGATAATGCTCGATGCTGTCACAAGCCATGTGCTTGATACATCAGTGTCCACTGACATGTTCTTATCAGGTATCCAGGGTTCAGTGTCACTTGTCATTGGCAGCGGAAATAAATGCCTTAAATGAAGACAGCTAAGAAAACTTCAAAATGGATAGACTGGAATGTTTAAAAAAGGAAATTAAGACCAAAAATATCATTTATTTACCCACATGAATGCGTACATAGCTTTAAAGTGACAGAAGATAAAATTCTGAGCCACAAGAACAAAGATACACTTAGTTGCTTTCCTGAGATGAATTTCTAAAGAGTAAGGGTGCATTATTACTGCAGGGCCTCAATAAAAGAATAATATTAGTTGGAAAAATAAGTTCATATATAATTTTTTATTTTTACTATTACCCAAAACCACCATTTTAACTGCTGGTTAGTAAAGGGGACCAAATGCTAAGTAGTTAGCAGTATTTGTCAAAAGCGCACAAGGACAAAGAAATACAAACAAACCTCTTCTTTTGTTACTACATCAATTACCAAACTCCTAATTTCTACTGACAGCTCACACAAAGCACAGTCCACCCTTTAGGAGAGAAAACATGCTTTGAATTTCATTAACAATAGGTTAATGCCAGTTTATGTGCCAAGGAGAGCTCCCCTGACTAGACTTACATAATGTATTTGCTCTGAATTGAAGTGGGACCTACTTAGTGGCACAGAAAAATGAGCCTCATATTAATTTATAGTGTCCCTAATGAGCTCCTTCTACAGTGTCAGTGTAAAGCAGAGCTACAAAGTTGCCAGATAACCAAACTTTCAACATTATTGTAACTGGATGTAGAGAAGTTCCATTAATTCATCTTAAAAGAAACAGTGAAGAAAACAGAGATCAATGTAATCTAGAAAATTTAACTGGCAATCAAGAGTTACAGCTACGTTTTCATTTCCTTCCATTTCCATTAGCAAGTCTCCTTACATGCTAATTGCAGAAAAAAAAAATCTAAAAAGCCACTCAGACTACTCAGAATTTAATATAATCTTACTAAAACTCATGTTTACCACTACCAGCTGTGATGCCACATAGATTTAGGACTAAAATGTAGATGTCCTTAATAAAAGGAGATAAAATGGGCTGAGAAAGCTTTTGGGTTGAGATAGGAAAATATTTACCAATTGCTATCATAGGCAAGAGAGATTCAACTTGGGGAAAATATTTTTAATTCCCAATTAAAGGAATTAAAAAGGGGACATAGTGGGACAAACACTGACCACTTCTCTCTGACCAGTAGGAACAGCATGAAGTTGAGTCAAGGAAGGTTTAGATTGGGTATTGGGAAAAGATTCTTCACCCAGATGGTAGTTGGGCACTGAAACAGGCTATTTCTATTCCTTTCCAAAGTATATATAGAATCTATAAAGTTTCTGCTTCCCAGAATTTTGCATTGATGAGCTGAAGAGCAGCAACAAGCAGACACGCTACATTCATTTCCAACTGTTTGCACATCCATGAAGAGGAAACACAGCATAATTATTTCTGTATGTCCATGCACAGTGTCTCTGCAAGCTTTCCAACCTACAGCTTGGGAAGCAGCAGCAATGAGGAGTCCCAAATTAGCAGCAGCAGGAGTGCTGTCACATGAGTAGCCATGACACAAGCACCATCAACCCTAAAGGAAAAGTCCTGTTCTCAGTCTTGCAGTCTGTGCCCAGAAAATAGACACCTATATGCAGAATAAAGTTACTAAATGTCTCATGTAAAAGATCCTCATTTATTCCTGGTTTTAAAAACTATTCTACATTACAGTAGCTCCATGGCTTCCCCTGTGGCAGCCCCCTGCCCAGGAACCATCACCCCTCTGATCCAGAGTGCTCCCATCACCAGCAGAACACCTTTCCTTCTCTTCCACATCTCTGTGGCTTCAGCTGTGTCCTGTCACATCTGACCAGACTCAGCCACTTGCTCCAGGCTTCCTAAGCCATCAGCCCTTCTACACACAAAAGGAAGGCTACAGGGCTGGCTGAAGCTGGCACCCAAATTTCTCCTGTCACTCTCTGTAACCCAAGCAAAGCCTTCACTTGCTCAAAGAGAATTATGAGTCAAACCCAGCATTAGCAGCACTGGAGCAGTTTAGAAATTCTCTACCATGAGCCAACATGAGAAATAGCAAGGAAATCAAGAAGGAACAAGCTCTGCCCCTGCACCACAAGTTCCAGGCACCTACTGTTGCAGGTTAGTCAGTATAACATCTCAGGTATTTGCACTAATTTCCAGCAGCCACTTGGGAAGAGTGTATGAATACACCCTTTTAACTCCACAGTTTTAAAGAAAAAAGTTTAACAGTAATCAATTCCTAACCTAAAACCCACACCTTAATACTTAGGATAAATAAATAATCCCAGGTTGAACGTCTTCCAAACAAGCCAGGGAATTTTTCAATTATATCCCGAGGACAAATTTCCAGGGACACACTACTTTGTATCATCAGCACATCCTCTTGTATCCATCCATAGCATCATTTCAAGTTTAATAGCTCCAGTCTCACTAGCTATTGGAGTCAATCCTCAGCCTCACCTAGGAGTTTCACATATTACTCTTATAAATACTTCTTTAGGCACATCTCATAAATCACCCTTCTTTCCAACATCTTAGCTGCTTCACTGTTACACAGAGAGTCGCTCTTCAAGAGTTTCCTGCCACAAAACTCACCCAGATTTCAATTCCTTTCACCCCAACTCTTGCCTCTCCAGTCCACTCATCCTGGCATTTTTTCAGTTCTCATTTCCAATCTCTCCGCCCACTCAGACTCCTAAGTTCAACGCAAAGACACAAATGCTGTCCTCTTTTCTTTATTAGCCCTCCTCCTTTTTTTCTCTAGGCATGCAAAGTCAGCAAACATTTCAACACTTCCAACTAGTTTCCTTTTTTACTGATCTTATCCTATGGAAAGGAAAGAAAAGCAAAACTAAACACACAGGTGTGAGTGTATGGGTGAGAGTAAGATGGCAGATGATGAACCCTCTAGGCATTAGCCACAGATCAGGGGGAGATGGGGTCAGACATCAAATGTTGCTGCAATTTTTACTCCTGGTCATGACAACAAGCACTTAGAGCTTTTCCCTGTGAGCAGAGTACATACAACATCCTGATACATCATTCCAACTGCCTTGGGTATATTGAGAGTGCTAGAAACATGAGCTGGTTTTAGTGCAGTGACCAATTGCGTTGGTTCACCTGATGAAACCTCATACAAACATGATCTCTTCTCTTAAAATTCCCTAATGTGCATTCATCTGGAATTTCATGCAAGACTGCCCTTTCCTCTGCAATTCAAGTGCTCAGAAAGGCTGTCAGCCACGAGGCAGTCGGCTCAACCCTAATCCATGCACCGGATTCCATAAACTGAAAACTCTCAGTTGGCTTTCTCTCAACTTTTTTTCTGCACATGAGGAAGGCAGAAACCTATTAAAGCAGAAATAAGGGTGCATGGTCAAACATACCCACCTCACTGCCTTTCAAGAGCTTGATTTTATAGCACAAATATCTGTATGCAGTAAGAAAACCAAACCAAAACTTGAGCCTTGCCAAGAATTTTCTGTTTACCCCATCAGGTTTTCTAAAGCCTCTCTTGTGTAATTGTAGAGGATATCCAGCTTTTCATACTGTAAAACCTCAGAGTAAACAGGGCCAGACTTATAGTCTCTTCTAAGCTGCTTCCCTGTCCACTTTAAGCACAACAAACACTTCTACTTCTCCATAGGCAGAGTATTTTATTCACAGTCAATGAAGTCCACTTCTTCATGTCACCACTAGCCTGTTAACATATTCACACTCCTTGAGATGAAACCTCATCTGCCTCTTACTCTACAGCATCACCAGAAGCAATTAACAGTTTGGGATTTGGGGCGCCGGTTTTTTTTGCATTTTTTTTGCTTCTGTGCTTCCACTTTTGAATTAAATTTCTGCACGAATTAGGTTAAATATTCGAGCAGTGAGAGAGAATAATAGCTAATCAAGCTAACGGTATTTTTATTTCTAAGTAATAGATTACGTGCAAAGGACAAGGGCTATTGTCCTCGAAGAAAGGGGGTGGAAGGGAAAGGGGAAAAGCAGCCAGAAGGAATTTAAAAACAATAATAAAAATCAACAACAATAATAAAAATCTCCTCGTTTAGGCATGATACAATATTTTATCTGCCCACTTCCCTCTCTAAGGGTGTGATAGGTTAATCTGGCTTTCAGCAGGGGTGAAGAAAAAACCAGAGGCTGCTTCTGGAGAAGCTGCTCCTCAAAAAATTCTACTCTGTCCAGCAGAGCCAATCCCTAAAGGCTCTGATGATTGAGATATTGGCTGGCCCAATATAAGCCACGTGACCAGCAGTGAGAGTCATGCGGAACAACTCCCCAGTGCGGAGCCCAGACAGGATCAACTTTTCAGTTCTGCAGAACTCTATAAAATTTTTTCAATTGATAGAACTTGAGAACAAACGAACCTACAGACCCAATTCTCTCCCGAGTCAGAGAAAAGGGAAAAGGTGAAAACACGTGAAGAGAACAACACGGCGACGCTCGAGTGAGGAGATCAACATGGCGACGCTCACATGAGGAGATCAACACGGCGACGCTAAGGTCGGTGCAAAAGACAGAGGGGGAAGAGGAGGTGCTCTGAGCATTGGAGCTGAAATTCTGCTGCAAGCCATGTTGAGGACTATAATACAACAAACTGTTTCCCCGTAATTCAGGAAGTGCATGAGGAAATGCAGAATTCACTTACAGCCCATGAGAAAAAGGCGCTCACACTGGAACGGATGGATGTTACAAAGCGGTGATCTGGTGAGAGGCTTGAACAGAGACAGAGAAGGAATCCTTGCTTCCAGAGACAAAGGAAGAGGACCTTTGCTTTTATACTAGAACAGTTCATCCTTGAGAGACTCTACCCCATGAACAAAATGGCTCACGAGAAAACAGCTGTGGGAAGACTGCTTTGCCCATGGGAGGGACACACACTGCAGCTGGTTCAGGCAGGACTACTACTCATGAAAATTAGAGCTGGAAAACCACACTGGAAAAGTGTTGTCGTCTTATTGCAAAAGTTCCATACCTTCCTGGTGATTTCTCATGGGCAACTCCTCACAGCACTGACTCCTTCTCCACAGCACAGCCAACAAACTCCGACTCTCTCCTCACCCAGCTAACCCACTCTTTCATAGCACTCATCCTCATTAGACACAGCTGTGGCCTGTTAAGGGCAGGCCTGTTCCTAATCTTAGATAATTAGTACAGCTGTAGCTCCTCAAGTGTGAGACTACCTTCTGCACTACCTTTATTTTCTTACATTCTATCCCCCCACAGAAAAGTTCACAGAGAACTGTGTCCCATGGGAAGGACCCCATGGCATAGCAAAAGACACACCTTTCCCTAAATGAAGATTTATTTTTTTTTAAAAGTGACAAACTGACTAAAAACCCCATGGTTTGCCTCCCTCTGCTGAAAGTGAGAAGGAAAAAAGGGTTAGTGGAGGGAAAAGGTGTTCTAAAGGTGTACTTTAGTTTTCATTATTCTCTTTTAATTCCCTTTTTTTTTTTTCCTTTATACCTTTTAAAGTTTTGAGGCTGTTCTGTCCTAAAGTGTTTCTTCCCAATCCTTACCTCAACTCATGAGACCCTCTGATATTTTTCCCCCCCTCAAAAAAGGAATAATTTTTTTATTAAAATAAATGAAAAAAATAGTTTATTCATTCTTCTTTGCTGCTCAACTACAGCAAAGGAGAATGAATAAATAATTTTTTCATAAGCCCACTGGCAATTGGCCAGCATCAAGCCCATGACAAAGGGTTGCCTCAGGCACTGTGGCACCAAATCAAGGAATCATTGAGGACAGTGTAAGCAGCCAGAGAGCCTGGGTCTGGTTTTCTGGATCTCCTGCAGGCTGCCATCCCTCCACCAGCACACACAGTCTGTGGAAGGAAGGTGAGGCACTGTGCTCTCCTGGCAGGAGCTCCTCAATCACATCAGTATAGGGAATGCCAGTGATCCACATAAGACAACTAATACACAAGGAAGGTGCTTAAGCAAAATTATTTTGGTTACTGTACCAGCATCCTGGGGACTGCAATAATGGCTCAGCTCCCTGATGTGGATCTGCAGAAGCAATCCATACTATTATTTTAAAAAAGCAAATATCAGAAGAAAAAAAATAAAAGGAAGAGGGAAATAAACCCCAAAAAAACCCCACAACAAAGAGCTAAACAACATCTGACCTTTTTTTTTGTAGTATTATCATAATTTCATGTTAAGCATGACAAGTTTCAAAAAGGGCTGGCAGGGAAAGAAGCAGATCTTATGCCAGCAGTTTCTGCCCAAGGATGGGGTACCATTCTGAAAACACGAAATAAAGAATGTAACCGCTTTGTGAAAATCACTACATGCACAAAGTTATTATTTCCTTCTCACCAGAATTTCAAAGAAAACATTATTGAAAGTGGGCTATAATACGCATGTTTCAAATCATCAAATTACCTACCTAAATTACTTTCACAAACCTTACTGAAATAAACTTCCCACGTTTCTATAGAACAGAAAAATATGTGGCTGAGTTGTTGGTTATGTTTGTTGAGGAAATTACAGTACAAAATGAATCTAAGCTGTAGCAGAAAATCTGTGAAAATATACCAGAAAAAACCAAATTGCTCTGTTGAGCTATTTTCAAGTTCTATTGCTTACAAAATTACCTACTTGATGCCAAAGTTGACTTCGAGGCCATGCAAAAACTGTCACGAAGAGGCCCATTATGATTTTTCATATTCTAATTAATTTATGTTTTCTTGAGTTAACTGCAGATATAGCCAAAGGGTAATTTATTAATCTAAGAACCTAAATCCATTTGTATGCATGCCCCAAGAGACAAACAAGGCTGTGATTTCCTTTTTCATGAAATCAACTTGAGGCTCTAGTACCAAAAATGTGAAGTGGTATTACAAAGTCATTTTCTGAAACTGTGATTGTACCCCATCATCTAGGACAAAAGAAAACCATGCATGATTTAGTCCAGTAGTGAAAGCCATACAGAAAAAGTTGGGGAAATCTGCCAATTAAAATGGACTACCTGATATTCTAAAATGAAAGTTGATCTCAAAAGAAAAAAAAAAAAGAGGAAAACTAGAAATGGAATGCAAGAATGAAGAACAGAGCTATAGGGAGGGCATCTGCAGAAAACATTCCGAGCAGTAACATTTCCTGATTTCCTGTTTGTGAACTATATTCAGTGTCTTGTATTCCCATGTCCTTCAATCAAGATACCTACAAGTAATTACCTGAGCAGCTGTAAGATGACACTGCATTTTTCTTTCTTTCTAAATCAAACAGCAATGTTTATTCATGATTATTGTTCTTGTGAATGAGATACACATTATACAGACTATAGTTTTTACACTGAGAATATTTAGTGTCAGGAAAAAGATAAAAAATTTCATTTCTAAAGAAATAAAATCAATCCTTCCTTGACAAATATTTAGAAACATGTTTTTCTCCAATTCTTTCTCATAACTTTTTTTTTGTCCAGAATAATAAGAATTGCCTCACCATTGCCTTGCACAGGTAACAATTCAGCCTGAAAATTGCCCATTTTTTCCACTTACAGGTAAGAAACACTGCTGTGGAGCTGGCTACTGAACTTTGTACACATAAGGAAGGAGAAAGGTTCTGACAGAAGCTCTCAACAATCTCCATGTGCATGAAGTTGCCAGTCACCAGGCTGCCCATAGGCATCTTTGCACTTACCAGAAGCAGCTCAGAAGCCTGTAAATCTAAGAACATCCTCTCTTAGTGCGCCATTCCCCAACAAAAAAGAAGCTGAACATTTTCTTGCCAGCTCTCTTCCTCCAGCAGTATGTTCCCACACAGATGGCAAAACATTTTTTGAGACTTGGTACTGCAGGCTCCACTGAAGTCAGTAGAAACCCTGTGATGCCTTAGGATTCAGCTTTTGTATTTTTCAGATCCTGTACTGCTTTAGTGTGTAACTCTAAGACTCCATAGACTATCAGCTACTGTTCTCCCATTTTATTCTGACAAAGCATTTTCTCTCCAGGCCTGAAACTCAAGGATACCTTACAGTCTCAGGCCCCAAAAAATGTAACAACAGTGAATTTGGGGATGGGGTCACAAACTTGGAGTACATTACTTCATTACCCGAAGCTGTAATTGGAGGATTAACCCCTGATATATAAATGGACCAAACTTTTATCTGTATGAAAAACTTGTGAACAGCTTCCATCTTGGGTGTAGCTTCTCAGAGGCTTCTGACTGCCCAAGATGTACCTATTGAAGGCCTTTAATAAATACCCACTTTATTCTCTTTATCTTGTCTAGCCTCTGTTCTAGGTAGCCACTCTAAGGCATCACCTGGCACCAATTACTGTAACAGAAAGATTGAATCCAGCTCCAAGGAAACCTGAAATATGAAAAATTTAATTTGTTTCCTCCTTCCACAAAAGGCCAGTCCCAAAAGGATTAGGATGGCTGCCAAATGGAGAAACCACTTCAAATTGCTCCCAGTGACTCAACTGACCACAGTGATGTCAGTCCCTAGAGAACACTCTTGGGGTGCAACCAAGTCAAATCATATCCCACAAAACTTAAACACCAATATATTTAAGATCTTATTCTCAGAAATAGCATATTAATTTCCAACTGCTCAAAGGCACACTGAGCAAAGGAAACATCAGAATAAACTGAAATCCAAGTAAATTATGAATATTCTGAGTTGTGTTGATCATGAATTTCAAAGGACAGAGTAAGGACTGTAACCCTTCATCTACTTTCCAGTATAAACCATGCAAAGCTGCAACATGCCCATGAACATGTCCCTCTGCACCTTGCCAGCAGATATCCCAGCCTACTCACAGAATCATCAAAATAGCCAGTTCCTCAAAATTCAGAGTGAATTAAAAAATTATGATAATTTATTGCATGTGTCTTTTTTTTACTGGCAAGGCTGGCAAACAACACATTTAAGTTAATATGATCTTCGGCACCCTTTCTCCAACAACAATTAAGTTCACTGAATTGGACTGAAGTAAACATAAATAAATCAAATATGATCATCCAAATCAAGGACTTCTGGACTCAAAGGATTTAGAAATTGCTGAAAAAGCCAAACAAGAAATCTTTAACATTCCATACTGCTTTGGCTCAAGCTGGGAGAGAAATTACTGCTTGCCTCTGAGAACTGCACCTACACTTCTCTTGAAACTTTCAGAAACAATAAAAAAAAAAAAGCAGATCAAATTTTTAAATGCTCTTATCTGTAGGATTATGTTTTGATGCAATCTTTTACTGTGCTCAGTGGCTTAGCAGTTCCTGTTGTTTAGCAGGATAACTGAGATAAGCTTTACTTTAGCACTCATGAAAGTTAAACATTAACCTCGAATGAAATTCCTTCTCTAAAGATTAATCTAAGCAGCAAAGTCAATGTAAGGATTGCACAGATTTCTGTTTTTAATTTCCAGCACAGTGCAAGCACTTTGGCACCACTCTGTTGCTGAAGCCTCGTGAAAAACACCAGGCTGACCCTCTAACAGTCTGACACCCCAAAACCCAGAAATTCTATGACACAGCTACACAATGTGATAAATTATTTTGCAAATATCAAATCCATTTGTGTTATGAAAAAGGCAATATTCTAGTTTTCCAAACAGGAACAAAGAATCCTTATCTTAGAAACCAGCATGTGATACTGATGTTCCTCCTGTAAGTCCAGCTGCTAAACCCAGGCAGAAACCAAAGTTACAGCAAAATCAGCAGCAATTGGGATTCTGCATTTGAGATGGAGGGTCCATATGCTTTTCCTCCAAATCTTTATGGCAGGTCTGTGGAATCCGTGGAGCTGTTCAGCAACTGACCCAAAAAACCTAAATTTCAGATCAGATAATCACTACAGGGACACTGAATCACATCAAATTTCTCAGTCTTTCATTCACTTTTCAATTCTCCTCTGTCCTTCCTGCTGTCACCACTCTGCCTTTTCCACATTTCTTTATTTTCACCTGCCTTTCCTCTCATTTTCTGCACGGATTCTGGTATTTGTTAATACATTTGCTCTCTGCTTATATTTTCTGCTGCTAAAATGAAATTGTGGATCCACATTTTCGTCTCTGCTCAACATGTAGTCTACTCTTCATTACAGACTTAATTTGACATCTGTCTTTTTGACCTAATAATATTAGGCATTTTTTGTGCTTTCAAATTGCTCATGTTGTCTTTTTCTATTGCCCAAGAAAGCTTGCTGGCAAAATTCAGAGATAAACAGCATGTGTTCTTCTGAAAACACATAGAACCAAGTAGCAGGAAGATGTAAAGCCTTTAGAAATATCTAAAAAGCTTCTTTTCACAGGCTGTTCAAAGACCATAGCAAAGCCACCCTCTGGTCAGTTGCCATGAGAAGAAGTCCTGCCCTCACACCTCCTCCAACATTACCAATCCAGCTCATCTGAGGAGAGGATCAAAGAGGAAACTCACTCTTTTTCTGTTTGCTGGGGTTTGCTTTGTGCCATTTCAGCTCCCTAAATTTCCTTGCTGCAAGATCAGACATCTGCTAAAATTTAGCAGAAAAGAAATGAGGAGGAAGGAGAGGAGAAAACTGACTGTTTATTCAACAGCATGTATACTGCTTGAGCTCAATGCTTGTGCCAAACCACTCTGTAGCATCTCTCCTGCTAAGAAACCCTTAAAAAATCAGCTTGCAAAATCTGACCATCTCAGATCTGGCTACAGATCCTAAGCTACAACAGCTCAAAATGTATAAGCTGAAAGGCTGCAAAAGCAGGATCATTCTGGAATTTCAAGCCTGGCTGAAAATGGGAGACTCCTCAGTCCTCTATGTTGTTCCAAACTCCAAACCAAAGCAATGTCTCAGTAAAAGGAGCAAAATTGCTAGAACACATCATACTCAAGAGCGGCTCCAATCCAAGCAGCTCCAAAATATTAGAAGTCATCTTCCAGATTTAAGCAAGGAATTGTCTGTTAGCATATGCACAGATGTGCTGTCAGCAATAGCCTCAAATTAGTTTCTATGACAATCACCTCTGAAGTACTAAAAAATATACACATATTAACTTACATGGTATTACTAGTTCAGCTTTAATAAGACTAGTCTAATCAAATCCTCTTAGATTCCTTATTTAGAATCATAAATGTAATTCCTGCTTCTTAGATGAAACCTTTTCTTTTTATTTCTGTCCAATGGAGTGTACAGAGTGGTCAAATTGTGTGGGAACTTGGAATAGCAACATTGCCTAAAATCAATTTTTTTTAACGTTTGTTATTGGCTCAAACAAGGAAAGAAAAAAAAATGCTAGAGGATGTTTAGAGTACTTTAAAACCTCAGAACCTGAATTTACATGGAAGCCATTTATTGACCACAACTCTGGCAGAGATGTCTTCCCAGGCCAAGTGGAAACAAGAAATGAAGGGACAAATCATATGTTTTACAAATGCCTAAATATTACTGTTCTTCAGCAAAACCTGTGGCTCAGGATAAGAATTAAAAAAATATTTTAAAAATTGCACTGGCTTGGAAACATTGTGTGGTTTCTTCACACAGCTGGAATGGGACATCTTGAATATTATTACATTCCCATGGGATTAGTACTTTTCTAACCTACAATCATACTTATAGAAATAAACTATGCTGGTAAAACAAACATTACATTGGATAATATTGGATAATATTTCCTCACATCCAGCATTCATGTTTCAATATTCGTGTCTGGGTAGAAGAAAAAAAAATTAAACACAGTATTGTCATTACTGTACAAATAAGTGTTCTTATTTTCTGTTCATATATGCAACAGCTATTGGCACTTACAAAATACAAAACTGATGCTTAAGAGATACTGTGATGCATCTTCTAAACACTACAGTGTGTTTCTAGCAGAAGCTCCTGTCTCAGCTCAAGAGGGGGAGGAGTTTCCCTTTCAATACAAGGATTCAGAACAATTTGGAAAAATCTTAGGGACTTAAATCCAATGCTGGTTTTGGTTTCAACAGTAAGCCAGATGCCTGTTGTGGATCGATGTTAGCCAGATGCCAGGCACCCACAAGAGCCACTCATTCACTCCCCTTGGCTGCTGGACAGAGGGGAGAAAATTTAACAAAGGTCTGGGAGAGAGATCACTCATTAAATACCATCATGGGCAAAACAGGCTCAGCTTTGAGATAAAAGGTGGATTTATTACTAATGAAATCAGAGCAGGATAATGAGAGTAAAACAAGCCCTTAAAAACACGTTCCCTTCCCCTCTACTCCTCCCTCCTCCCACACGGAAGGCAGGGAATGGGCATTGTGGTCAATTCATCACCCATGGCTTTTCACACTGCTCTGGGAGAGGAGCTGTTCCCACACTGCACCATGGGGTCCCTCCCATGAGAGAGTTCTCCACTAACTTCTCCAATGTGAGCCCATCTCTCAAACAACAGCTCTCTGTGAACTGTTACAGTGTGAGTCCATCCCACAGAAACATTCCTCCCAAAACTGCTGAGGCGTGGGTCACTCTTCCATGGGGCACAGTCCTTCAAGGACAGGCTGTTCTGGCATGGAAACAGGACTCCTCTCTCCAAGGGTCTCCCATGGGTTCACAGCCTCCTCCCAGGCATCCACCTGCTCCAGTGGGGGCTTCTCCATAGGAGCTCTACATCAGTCCTCACCCCATGCAAAGGAATTGCAGCTCCAGCACCTGGAGCACCTCCTCCCCATCCTTCTCCACTGACCTTGGTGTCTGCAGAGCCGTTTGTCTCACATATTCTCATTCTGCTCTTCTCTGACTGGAATTAAAACTGTAGCACAAACTTTGTTTTACTTTCTCCTTAAATAAGTTATAACAGAAGCATTCTCATCACTGCTAATTGGCCCAGCAGCATGTCCATCTTTGGAGCCATCGGGGATTGGCCCTGCCAGACATGGTGGAAGCTCCTAGAAGTTTCTCAGGGAAGCCACGTCTGTGTCCCCACTCACTACCAAAAACCAGGCCATGCAAAACCAATACAATGCCTTAAGAACTCTAAAAAATAATCTAAAAATCAAAAATCCTCCCCTTTCAAACTTTTCTGTTAGTAATTTGAAGTAACATCCCTCCAGGGAAAATCTTGTCCCTCTCAAGTTAAAAAAAAAAAATTAACAGCTATAATTCTGTTTAAACCATTAAAAACATCCTGTGTACTTATAAGGAGAAAAGGTGGATAAAACCATTAATAATTGGACAGATATTCTCAAACCTTTCCATAACTATAATTAATCCACAACTATCCAGAAAAAATTTTTGTAAGGAACACACATCTATAAAAAAAGATTATCAGTGGGATTTTTTATTAGCCAGAGGCATACAGTACTTGGAAGATTAAAGCAGGCACTCAGTACAGTGCTACATAATCATTTTAATTGGATAAAGGCTAACTGGATGATAATGCTGATGTATGAATTAGGAATTAGAAAGCAGCAGTTTTAAACTGCTTGGGAAAAAAGGAATGCCCGAGAAATCAAGAAATACTTGCCCCATCCAACATGGGGCCATTGCCCTGCTATGAATTCAAGCAAACATAATTCCTGACAGCTTCAAAGCTATGGAAGGAGAGAAATTGTCTTTCCTTTTTTTTTTTGTTCGCCTGCAGAACCAGCAACAAACTCTGAGTTTTTTCTTGCCAAGAGACCTCTGAACATGAACACATTTAACAATCCAACCACTGCTCCTACTACAAGCTTCATACACTGGTATCAGGAGGCAATCACCACTGAAGCCAGCATTTTCTGATTTCCATATCTTCCAAAGTAGATGGACAACAGTGAAATGGGAAAGGAAAAAGAAAAAAAAGAAACTTGCTTCCACAAAAAACCCCAAAACCAAACCAGAAGCCAGTAATATGAAAAACTGCCACCACAAGAACTTCCAGCACTTCCACCACAAGAAAAAGCAAAGTAAGACGATAATAACAAGGTAAGATTAAAACAATAACGAGCTGTAGCACAGGAAAGCTATAAAGCCATCCAAAAGGGATGGGGACAATCAAAAAAATATGGAACATGACACAAAGCTTGCCACCTATTCATACCAATAAAATCATGCAGAGAGACTTGTGGAACACCAGAAGTAGATAAAGCCCCTAAACACTCAAAGCCACTCAGCCACCCAAACCCTGCAGGCAGCATTCCAGGTCCCAGGAGCACCATTCCCAGGAGGCATCACTCATCCATCTGCAGAGCTACACCTGCAGATGCTGGGGCTGTGCTTTCAGTGCCTTGAACTGGACACAAGTCTCTCATTGCCAGGGCACAATTCCTGCATTATTCCATCTCTTGCCCATTTATTGCTAAAATCTCTCCAAGAGCCACTTCTAGTGCAGAAGCTGGAACAAGGAACTGACCTATCTCTGAAAACATTCCCCTAAGAATAAAAAGTGCATCACAGTGGAAAGTGCCAGAAGTTCAAGAGGACAGAGACTGATCTCAAAGAAAAGTGGGATAAATCTGTGCCAGAATGAAGCAAACATGTAAACATGGTCTCAAAAGGTGGATGAAAAAAATCATAGAATTGCCTGGGTTGGAAGGTACCTTAAAGATCATCTTGTTCCAACCTCACTGGCCTTGAACACATCCAGGGATGGGACAGTCACAGTTTCTCTGGGCAACCTGTGCCAGTGCCTCACCACCCTCACATGTCTAATATAAATTTACTCTGTCAGTTTGGAGCCACTCCCTCTTATCCTGTTATTACATGCTCTTGCAAATAGTTTTTCTACCCTCTTCAAAATGGCTGAAAAATAACAACTGTATATTTATAATAGATTTTTCTTTACTTAGGGTAACCATCACACTTTATGCCTCTTATGTCTTAGGCTTATTATTTATTAAAGGAACAGCTGCTACCAGTCCACACTACACAGCCCTCTCAGGAGCATCTTGGGCCAGGAGTTGGGCTTGTTTTTCCCTCCCTCAGCCTCAAAGCAGAAGCACTCTCTGAAATAGTATTTGTTTTTCATTTCATTTCATTTCTTTTTAAGACATGCAAAAAAAATCAGCGCAGGGAAAAACAAGGGGGAAGATTTTTTTATTATCAGCAAAAGAAAGACAGGAATCATCTTGCAACATATGCTCCAAGTCTTATTAGTCACTTGATTTGAAATATATTTCCATGGTAGACTACAGTCAGGGCTAAAAATCCCAGCCTTCTTTCTCAAGTAGGTGAGTATACTAAGGTTTAACTGCAGGATAAATATACCATCAGTAGTAATCCTCTATTTCCAAGCAAATCAAATTTAAGTACTGGCAGATAGAGTGCACTAGTTCAACCTTTGCTGTGGATGAAAAGCTAAATAAAACCTAAGAGCTCAATAATCAATGCAAAGAGTGCCAAGATAACATTCAGTCAAACTTTTAAGTGTGACTGTACACATCTCAGAATATAACAACACCCATTTCTGTTGAAAATGTCATTTGTTGTTAAGGACATTCTGTGCTGCCAAAAATCTGTATGTTTCCCCTTTCATTAAATGGATCATTTTCTTCAGAGCAAAATCTATGGCATTTTAGACTGCTAAATTTCAAGTAGTGCAGGTTTAAAATTAATTTTCACCTTCAATACTGTGGCTATTAGCTTTGAGAAACTAGAAAGGGCACATTATGCAGCCTAGATAAAAACAACAATTTCTATTGCAGTGAAAATGGTAAGGTGGAGAGAAACCATTATCAAAGCACTAAGACCACTGTCATTGTGTCTCAAATTTTCAATAAAAAACGGGCCAAACAATTTTTTTCTTTTCAAAAACCTTGTCATCCCTGGCAGTTTAACAAACTCTTTAGCAGGAAGACAAAGACCAGAGGGAAGGAACTGCTGCCACCAGTAGTCCCCAGGACAACAAAGTAGGATTATCAGATATGGTGACAAGAGGAAGCTAAGCAAGTAAATAAAAAAGAGATGGGGCAGTCATTTGGTGGCCCATGTACAAAACAGGGGACATCTGGGGATTTTGGGGTGAGATAATGTCAAAGCTTTAGTATGGTCATACCCCAGCTTGTACTGGGCCTGGCTAAAAGTGGTTTTCGGGTTTCACAAGCAACATACCTAAATGCATGGCACAAAATGCCATGTATTTAGGTATGTTACTTGGGAAACCCAGGGGATTTGAGAAAACGACAAGATAATTTCTGGAAGCATTATGGTTAGAGATCAGAAATGTCAACAGTGTTCTGTCAACAGTTACAATGAGTTGCCTATTACAGGAATTTACCCTACTATTTCCTGCTCCATGTAACACTAAGATAACAGTTAAGAATGTAGCAACATGCAGTTATAATTTTGTTATTTCTGGGGAGGATTTTTGTAAGAAATACACACTGGGCACAAAATGGTCATGCATCCCAGTGATGTTTAAAAAGAAAGTGGACACATGTCATGACTTTACAAAAGAAACCAAGCAGTCATGAGATGCCAAGTGTAACACCTCCCAAAGCCAACATTCACTTTACATCTGAAAGCTACTCTGGGCATCTAGCTAAAGATTGCAAAGCAAGCCAGCTGCTGATTACAAAGTGCACTAGATCTCCAAACTCCCAGGTTTAATTCATCCTCACAATATCCAGACCCAAACTTACTTTATTATAGTAGTGGTTTGGTCTTCCAGGAATGGAAAAAAACAAACAGCTACATGCATACTTAAAATGGAATTAGGCATCTCCAAATGAAACTAAGTGGGGGAAAAAAACATGCATTAGACAAAATAATTTTTTGCCAGCTGTGACTGTTTTATAATTCATTTTGGACAGGGAGTTCAACACAGATGGTAAAATAATTTCAGTCCTTCAAGGAACTCATGTATGCTAACTACTAGACAAAATTCTGCACATAGTAGCTGCTCAAAATTGCTAATATAATAAACATACACCAATAGCTTCCATCTGAACACTCTCCCTTCAAACAGGGAATGAAGCACACCTAAATTAACTTCCTACTCTGCATATTCAGTAACTATGAAAGCAGACTTTGACAGAGGGCAGGCTCCAGATGGGTTTTATGAACAGTCTGGAAGACATGAGTTGCAGATTAACCTGCAAAAGCACCTTCCTATGACAATAATGTGTAGGTGGGGGCTACTTCTCCCATAACAAAACAAAAGGCAAATCCAGGAACAGTGGTATCCACCTGCTTTGGAACACCAGCTAACAACCCATAAGGGGCTATTAGGAAGAAACTTTTGCCAGGGATAGTTATGGAGTAATTGTGTGGTATGACAGGCTTTTCCCAAAATTCCTCAGAAACAGCTGGTGCTGCAGTGTCAGCAGCAGGACTCACTGACCAGTGGCTTGATCTGAAGTGTCATCTAGATCACTCAACATCTGAAGAATTCTGGCACACAGAGCTGCAAACCATCCATATTTACATCAGTGCCCTGTTGTTCTAGCATCTGCAGCACTTGCCCTTGACAGCTCTCTGCAGATCAGGCCCATGCAGTTTTACTTCCAGTAATGGGTACAATCCATACAGCAGCATGCTAACTGGCTTGACATTAAAAGAAGCCACTAATAAATTGTACTTATCTATACAGCATTTCATTCCACTCAAAAAGTTTCATTTTATGATATTTAACAAACAAACAAACAGGAAGTCACCAGCTTACACTGAACACAAGAAATGTGGAGATATGCTTCCAGTACCACTTCCTGGGAGTTCAGTGTTAAACTGAAGTCAAGGAAGCTGGAAGGCAGCATTCAAGTATCTTCCATGTCCTTTCAAAAAAAACAATCTACTGAGCTTTGCCATATTTAAACTGTGTGATGCATTGTCCAAATACGAACTCTGATAGATGCACTGAACTCCCACTCAAAAAAAGTAAAGCAAAACCAAGCAACATTAATCTTTAAAACATGTGGGTGGTTCTGCTTATTCCCTCTTCCTCCCTTTCTGCTCTGCAATGCTCCTCTACTGCTAATTCCTGCATCAAGACTTCAAAGTCCACCTAACCTGGCAGAGGACCACAAGAGGAAAGAATGAGAATCTCAAGGTTCACAGTACATCTCTGCAGGAGAAACACAAGTCCCTCTATAGTCTGTGTGCTCTGCCCACTACTCAGGCCTCTAGCCTTGCATTGTCAAAAGCAGCTCTTTTAAAAGAGTTAACAAGGAGGCAGAGGAACAGATATTTTTGTATTTTTTATTTTTTGAAAAATACCTTCAAGAAAGAAATCAGAGCCAGAAAATACATTACCTTTTTTTTTTTTAATTAACAGTGAGCAGAGTTTCCTTATATACTAATTTTGTATTATTTTAGAGCCAAGGAGCCACAGAGCAAGATCACTGCACTTGCGCATGGGGTTTCCACCCAAACAGCTCCTTTTGGTGTGTCCCTTCTGGTCCTCCCCAAGCTGGAGGAAGAACTGGGTGCATGGGCTAACTCCACAGGTTTTACCACAGGAGTGCATCCCTCCTTACAATGCAGTCATTATCACAATGCCTGGAACAATGCTCACAAGGGATCTGCAACAAAAACCAGATGGACAGATTTCTCAATGGAAGTACAAGTGGAACATCCAAGCCTTCTCTTGCTTGCTGTAACTTCAAAGCTCTGTTTGGATCTGAGTACAAAAACCCAGTTCCTCAGCAGATGGTACAAAGAGCTGCTGCTACAGCAAGAGTGAAGAACCAAGAAAGCTGCCACAGAGCCAGGGAACATGAAGGCAGACACAGGAAGAGTACCTGCCTGCTGGATTAGCAGAGCATTAAACTCAGCCTCTGCCTAGAGCAAGAAGTAAAGCACACAGCAAGAAGCAATCCTTCTTTTGGGGGAAATAAACAGCATTAAAGGAGAGAAAAGAAAGGAAGGAAAAGATCATATTTGGCAAAAGCAATCAAAAACGAGATTTTTACTTGGTACTATTCCAAGACAAGAGGTACCACATCTCAGCCTTGCTGCTTATTGCTTCCTGCTAATGGGAAAATGCAATTTGTCCCAGTCCCTGATAGCAAGTACCAGCTTGCAGCCAAGCTAAGCAGCCAAGCTCAGTGTTTTCCTAAGCAAGGAAAACACTAGGCATATTTGGAATATCAACCACAATAACAAGGAGTTCCCCAAAGCTAAGAAGCCAGTTTGAGTTGTATTTACTAGCAATCCTCTACAAATTAATTTCTTTGGTAGAAGCGGGTGCTGTTACCCAACTCTTCCGTTTCTCTTGTTGGAGTCATAGGCAAGTTCAATAGCAAGTACTAAATAATATTTGCTATAAAATATTATTTAATATTTAATAGAAAAAATTAAATAATATTAAATAATATTAAATAATAGCAAAGCATCAGTGTCATTCCCTAGCCAAAGCCCAACATGCCACAGACATGGTCAAAGGGGTGTGAGGAAGGAGGGAGGACCATGGGCAAGACTTGTACAGATCAGGGAGCTTCTTCCATGCTGCTGAGTTGGATCAGCTTCCATGTGGCTTTTTGTTTTAAATTGCTGTCAGCAGATCTGAACTTCCTAATATTTGCTACCCATTTCTGAATATTTTACCAGCATTCAAAAACCTGGGGCTCACATGATTCCACCCCATCCCAAAACACGTGCTGGCAGTGACCCCATTGCTGCCACATGATCTTGCACCCCAGACCACATAGTCCCTTCTCCATCAGCCGCCTGTAGCGGCTGCACTGTGCATCTCAAGGGAGTTTTTATGTGATTTTTAACCCAATCATTGTAGTAAAACATTACTAGCCCTCCTAAAATACTATATAAGCAGTTGTACTTCACAATAAATTCGGATTCTTTGACCATCACACCGAATCCCCATGTCTCTCTCTCATCGCCGATACTTGGCAAATGACTTTTTTCCTTAGGGAGTCAATTTTTCTTATTAGTCTCTTAATCATTTAACAATCTATGTCTATTACCTTCTGACTGCTTTTGCTTACCTCTTCCCTTTACTTTTGAGAGGGCTTTTTTTCAAATGCCACCCCAAATTACAAAATCACCCAACATTCAATTGACAGTCACACTCTGAGACCTTGCTCCAGAATCCTTCTCTGCCTGCAGAATTTGTGGTTGAATCCCCAACCATCTGAGATACTCATGCCTTAAAAGCTCCCAAACATTTCAGTCTTACTTCCACAATTCACATATTTATTTCTGTAACTTCAGATAGACTTACTACCTTTAGTCACAGATGCATTTTTACTTAGTGATGCTCTTTTCTAATTCCTTTCCTCCCCCTCAATAATTTCATTACGCATAAATCAACTTTCTATAGATAACCCAAGAAGACAACAGAAAACCAGAGGAAATCTTTGGAACAGTAATAGTAGGACAGGTTAGGGTAGGCTAGGTATTTTTGTTAGTGATAAACAAAAATATGAATTTCACAAAGCAATTTCCTTAGTAAAGAGTCAAAGCTACTGAAGAATTGATTTCAATTGCCGTTACAATATCACCCTTAATATTCTGCTCAAATGCAATAAAAACTGAATAAAACACTGCAAAACCTAGAAAGAACAATCAGTGGGTGAAAGGACAGGGATGAAGATGTCAAGAGAACAAAGATCTGAAAAATAAATGATCTTGCTTTCTAAAAAAATAGTTTCGCAGCAACTGGTTCGACATTTAGGAAATAAAGGAGTCATTGCTATGGAAATATGCACTAGTCCTTAAAAAAAAAAATGTGGCATAGTAAATGTAAGAATTAAGACAACTTAAAGCATGTCCTTTTGTTCTACTGCATGAAATAACACATTTTCTTTTCAAATTGTCACACACTGCTACAAGGTTATTGTACTACTACATCAGGAGACAAAACAAAATTAGATCCACATGTTCTTAGGATAAGCAAGTGGGTAAGAAGTTTCTGCTCTCAAATATGAAATCAGTGATTGTGACTTCATCTATAGGGGAAGCTTTTCTATTAAGAAACTTTGAATAGTTCTGTGTGCAGCAGAGGCCATTAACTCTGGACTGCAAAAGTGCATTTCAGTATCATGGCAGAATAACAGATGCCACGTTACAGCTAACCTTTCCAAATCAGCCCAAAAAGCCCAAGGGCATTTTAAATAATAAATTGCCACCTCAGCTTTATTCAAAACACTAAGAAAGAAGTCCATTGCACACATACTATACAAAAACTATACCCCAAGGGTAGAAGAGAGAGAAAATTTTCCAACAGTCCCAGTGACTCTCTCAGCAACCAATTCCTGAAACTGTTTAAACAGGTGCTGAAGAAAACCTCTTAAGAAAGGACAAGAAGGCAATGGAGCAAAAGAGGGAAGATTCCCTACAGACTGAGCTCTCCAGCACATGGATGCGCTTATGCTTTTGAAAGAGCAAAAAAAAAAAAATAACTACAGTAATTCCTGAGACAGCACTTACCTCCTGGCAGTACTGAAGAATTCCTTCTTTTGTCCCAATGCAGGTCTTGGTGCCAGAGGGGTCTGATTCCCACTTTCCATTCTGCACATTCATATGCATGTTGAGTTTGCCACAGAACATGGCAATCTGAGGTTCTGCCAGCAGCCCTGCATTTCCATCAGCAGGCACCTGCAAGGAGAAGAAAAGTTTTAATCTCATGTTTGACATTTCAGCCCAGCCAAAGCAGCAACAGGTCAAGCAAGTCTCAGACAAACTCCAGACTCATCCACCTATTGCAGCAAAGACCAAATTTTTTTATTCAGGGAGATGTGAGAAATATAAATGGGGTGTTCATACAAATCCAGATTACAATAGTGTAATTTTAAAGCTTAACTGTCACAGCAAGCCCCCAGCCCAGTAATAATTAGCATTGACGCCATTATTCACAGAAGGCTGATCAATTTCTTTATTTTATCATTATTATTATTATTAAGAAATTGCTTTTATAGACAGTTACAATACACCTGGACCTAACTAGTCCACTAATCCAAACACCACCACCATTGGGTAATTAAGAAACCATTCTTTGGCAAACAAATCTCCATAACACATTCCACATTTTCACAATAACAGGTGCAGCAAGTGAAGATAAGAATTGTTCCTCATTCTTTTCTCTGATCTTCCCACAGCCTCTCCCAGAAACACCTGGGAAAGTTATGTGTTGCTCTGTGTGACCAGAGAGGTGCTGCCACACTTAACCAAACTGTTTTGTGGCCCAAAACTGTCTTCTTGCCAACTTGGCTAAACATGGGACA
This sequence comes from Ammospiza caudacuta, assembly GCF_027887145.1. Lineage (NCBI taxonomy): Eukaryota > Metazoa > Chordata > Aves > Passeriformes > Passerellidae > Ammospiza > Ammospiza caudacuta. The sequence goes on from NC_080594.1 coordinate 15,208,477, forward strand.
ATGAGCACAGTTGGAGCACAGTTATAGAAGTTTTATTTTCCAAATATAGCTGTTGTAACGTGGGGGAGGAGTTTACTAACAAGTAAATGGAAAAGTAAAAAGTAAACAAGTTTTTAGCACGAGTTTCTAAAAACCTCACAGCGTATCCTTTTCCAGGCACCTCAGTAGCACACTGCCTCTATTTTATCATGTCTTATGAAGATGGTAGGTTAAAAGCAGCTTCCATCAAAGCTTTTCTTGGATTGAACCTCAAAATGGAGAGGGGCTGGGGAGGTATCAGAATGGCTCTGCTGAAGGTTTAGCTGACAACCAAGAATTACAGAACACCACCTCCCCAACAAGCATTAAAATACCAGGCTCAAGATGCGCTCCTCCTCTTGAGGCACAGACACTGCCCATGACCCCAAACCAAGCAGTGCTGGGGCACAGAGCCACACATCAGAGGCACCCTCAGCACAGGTTTAAATCTCTGCCATGGTACCACAGCACTGAGGACAAATCAAGAGACAACCCCTGAAGGTATAAGGTGAAAGGACTGGCTTTTTGTTTGACATCTGAGGAACATGACACACAGAGAAACCTCCTCTCTGGGTTAGGTACCTCAAGAGACAAGTCTACAGCTCCCCACTGCCCCTCACACTCCAAAGGCCAGTTGGTCATATTCAAGGTGCAGCAGAGTATTCGTGTCAGTTTAAATATTTATTTTTAACCTTTCATCTCTTAGCTTGAAGGCTTCTCAAGAGGAAAATTAAAAGCATTTTAAAAATTCACAAAAAAGAGAAGAAACAGAATTATGGCATCATAGGAGATATGCAAACCAAGGATATTAGTTTGACTTTTTGTTCAAGCACAAAAAAGATTTCGTGAATTTTATATGCCTACAGTACTAAAAAAACCCCTAAAGTCCACACTAAGAAACACTGTGAGAGTGATAATCTAACTATCCATTGGATCCACATTGAAAGTGAACACGTCAAAATTAAACCAAGGCTTTGTTTGGGGTTTTTTTAAGAGACAAGAGAGAACATTTCTTGTCCTGTTTTCATAAGATGTTAACTTGTTACTGCAGTTCAGCTCAATTTTTCTTCTCCTGTGCAACAAGTACATTCTGTACAATTTAAGAGCCAACTATCACTGTTGTTCCACTGGGTAATTAGAGAATTTTCCAGTAACTGGGATGACACCTTGTCTTGGCTTGCCTTGATCAAGAAAACTATTTTGCATACTCTCACAGGTGGGGATATTAGAGAAAAGCAAATCTAACCAACACTAAAGACTGAAATCAGAAAACAACTCTGTACAATGAAGGCCACTAGTTATATAACTGCTTTGGATATGGAAAGAAAAGGGACATAATTCAAGTGTTTTCTCCTCAGACTGGTGAATTTAGGACAAAATAAGGTCAGTCTTAGCAAGGCCACCTGAATGGCATCATTTAATTGCTGGAGCCTATCTTTATAAAGTAGGTGTTTCATAGTATTTTTCTGTTTGTTCTTAGAGAAAATAGTCATTACAAGTATTTATTTCATGTCAAAATGTTGAATTACATACAATTCAGAAAAAAGAAATCATGTAAGCATTAGGAGACTAAGATGTAGGGAATCTGTTTCTTTTCTATGCTAAGAGGTAGTAGAGATGCCTTTGCTTTCTGTCTTTCAGGTCTGGCAATTTAACACAATTATTTGAGGAGAGATGCACATGGCATGCTGGATGCCATTTATACTATTTCTGAGACACTCAAAAAGGATTTTGATAGCAGAGTACAGAGGACTGAAAGAAGTTTATCCAGTTGCAGAACTATAAGGAATACCTTGTAGTGTGTGGAGTTTTTTAGCTCACTGCCATTCCATCACAATATCAAAAGGCCTCTTCCTGTCAAACACTATCATTATTTAAGACAGAAAGCATAGCCCTCTCCCTGCTTCCACTCTCTCTGTCATTGCTTTCTGCAGTTACAAAGACAATTATTATATCTGCTAATTCCACTTCATAATCCCTATTTAACCAACAAGTGTCAGCTTCTTTCACAATTCAGATTATATTCAGAAAACAGAGGCTGCAAGGTTTTACCTTCAAAAGGTTTTCCATCAAGGAACCAAAGTAACACCACTTCAGAGAGCTCTGCTATTAACTTACAATTAAGAACTACAACATAATATGGAAATAAGCCTCAGATCTTCTATGTGCTGTTATTAACTATTGAAACATCTAAAGCCATTCCCCAGAAGTCCTCAGACAGCTTCTGTGATTTATATTGCTTTATTCTGCAAATACTAACCTGAAGCCACTTTTATAAACATTCAAAGTGTACTTAATTTGCAATAAATACTTAATTTGCAATAACTTTCAAGGAGAGGACGTTCAGTAACGTAGCTGAACGATAAGCACAACTTGCTCAAGAACAGCAACTGTCCTCCTTAGTTTAGGAGATGACTAAAATTAAAATCAGGGAGGGATTATTTTTAATGCTAGCAGTTCAAACTGCTTTATTAAGCATATCCAATCATAACATATCACCCTTCCAACCCCTGGCTGTGCTTCCTCCAAACTTTTATACCATATTTGGGTTGAAATCTGAGGTTTCTCATTAACTAAAGCAGCACCAATTTGCATACATAGCAGTTTACTTCCTCTATGGCAATTAACAAAAAAAAAATTCTGTCTTTGAAGTTGGGCCACTCATAACTCTTTTTCCTATAAAGAACAGAGGCAAAAATAGAATGAAAGGATAAAAATAGAATAAAAGGATTCTCTGCTTGCCTTACACATTCAGTGAGCAAAACATAATACATAGACTTGTTATTCCCAGTGGAAAGACCAGGGTTTTTTTTTTCACTGAACTGTCTGGTCTGCTGTACCCTACAAGTGAAGAATGTTGCTCAGTTATAGAAGCCTGTAGTTCAAACTGGGCAAATGCCATGCAAATACAGGCTTATATCACTGGACACAAATCCATGGCTTCTAGCCCATCAGTTAGCCATCAACTCTGGGAGACTGTAATCTGCTACACTCTGCTTTAGACCTCTTATTTAAGCCATAAAGTATTTATTCTCCTAGCTTTGTTAAGGATCTTCTCAGAACACAAATACTTTAAAGACTATTTGTATTTAAAAACCTGTACACGTAGATTCACAATGAAAAAATCTCCTTTCTTAAAAATACAATCAGGACAAAAAAAAAATTTAAAAAATAAGCCACCTAAATTAGAAAAGGAGGAAATATTAAATTACTGTCTTGTCACAATTTTAGGATGTCTGTTTGTCAAAAGCAAGGAAAATTTTCCATCTCTTCACTCTTCTTTAGAGATAAAAAAGACTAAGAGGTTGTCAAAATCAACATGAATAACTCAGAAACATGTTTTATTGTATAATATTCACACAGAAACAGCAGCAGCAATTACTGTTGTCAACAGCGTACAGAAATAGGTCAGAAAAACATTCTATTCATTACGCAGTTAAATTGCTCAGTACAGTTGCTCCTCCTGGAAGATAAACATTTATCACAAACAGTCACAGAAAGAACCACCTTCCTAACCTGCAAAAACCCTGTGAACATCCATATCTAATTTACAAAAAAAATTGGTTGAGAAACAGACTCCATCAAAAAGCAGCTGGAAAAGAAGTTTATCTGGCCTGACTATAACCTGTGTAACCCAACTGCAAATATCTGTGCACTGTCTCCCTGGCCCGCTTCATAAATAGCGATGCCAAAACGCATCACAACAGTGCAATACCCACATCTCCACAGCAGTTCAAGGATAACTAACTGCTCCACAAATCAATTAAAAGGAAGTTTTCCCTCATGCCTGCAGAGGAAAATATAATATTCTCAAAACTTTCTCCTCACCCATACCCTTCACAAGGTCCTGAGAAATTGGTTGTATTTATTCTATACATCTCAGTTTTAGTGCTTCCCTCAGGTCACATTCCATCCAAGTACTTGCAGAACAACACCCCAACCCAGCCCCAGGCATTTGTTTACCCTGAAATCAAGTTTAAAATCAAACCAAAAAACATACCAGGACTAAGCCCTAAGTTCACAAGGCTATCTTGTGGAGCAACAAGGAAGTGAGTGCTCCCCTCCCCAAAGACCTGAGTGAACCAGCAACCAACTGCACACAAGAGAGATTCCCAAGTGCATACAAGAGACATTCATAAGATTGAGCAGAAGGGTCTGTATAAAGAGCTAACCTCCATGTGCAGGTGTGAACACACACAAGAGCAAAGCTATTTCCCTCCCTGGAATCACTAGGAAGCAATGAGGCAAATCCAAAGAGCAGCAGAAGCCTAGCACCTGTGCAGAATCTGTCTAGCACATCCTGCACACACTTCCATGCTCCTGTGAGAGTGACTAAAAATTAAAATTTAGCTACAAAAATCAACATCTCTGAATGTAATCATAAACATGAGGAATTATCACAGGGGAGTATCCTACCAAGTCAGAGAAGGCAGATCTTTGCATCAGCTACGTGAACATAACAAAAACACATTGCTCTGCAAGTGCAGTGTCAAGAGCTACTTACCTACCATCACCACTACCACCACCATGTCTGCTTCCAAAATAAATCCCTAAAAGCCACAATCCTACAACCTCCAATTTGAGTGTCTTAATTTAAGATGGATGGAAGGAGGCTGAGGGGTAACCTCCTTGCTCCCCACAGCTGCTGAGGAGGGAAGTGCTAAGCTCTTCTCTGTGGAATCCAGTGATAGCATGCATGAGAATGGTTCAGCCCTGTGCCAGGCTCAGACTGGACATTAGGAAGCATTTTTTAACCAATAAGATTGTCAAACATTGGAACAGGCTTCCTGGAGAGGTTGGCAATGCCACGAGCCTCTCAAGCAGCAACTGGGCAATGCCCTGAGTAACAGGTTGTAACTTGGTCAGGCAGCTGGACTAATGACCACCATAGCTCCCTTCCAACTGAAATACAGCATTCCATTCTAGCCTCTACATCACCATGGTCACAACCAGACCAGGAGTGCCAGCAGTTTGCTATGGGTGATGATGTGCACCACCATGGGCAGGAGGATAATGGGAGGAGCAGGGACAACCTTCCCCCGAAGCAGGTCTTCTCTGGAGTTACCTTAAGAGTCCATACCAAAATTTACGGACCTTGAAGTTAGCCATCAATAGAACAGGAACTGAAAACCCTCACAGCTAACAGGTATCCCCAGCCTGCAGGTACCAACACACAGTTTAGTCACAATCTTTTGTAAAAACTGCCATTTTGGCAGGAAGAAAAATTATAACATGTAGGCACACAGTTTGTGGAAATTGGGAGTGGGGCTGCAGCTGAGCCTCATCCTTAATGGGCTACAGGTGTGCAGGACAGGTGAACAGTATTGAAGGTAATGAGCCATGGAGTGCCAAGGTGCACTGACCAACCACCAAAGGGTACAGGGGGCACACAGGTGTCGTGCTCTGTAAGATGAAGGGTATAAAAGGTTGTACTGAAGACCAATAAAGTGCTGATGCTTGAAGCCTTCTTTGGTACCAGTCATACTTCCACTTTCAATAACAAACAGCACGACCAAAATTACCCAAGACTGGAAAGAATTTCAGGAAGCATTAAATCTAGTGTAGCACCAACTAAACATTAACATAGGGGATGACGAGGTAGAGAGAGTGGAATAACATCAAGATTTTATGAGCTGAAGAAAAAGTGCATTGAGAAAAGCTTTAAAAAACAAACAACCTAATCTTGGCCCCGAGCTATTCATTTAGATTTTGAAACAGTCTTTGGTTATTTACATGGCTATATGTGCTGACTAACAGCAGTAGGGTAAACAAGAAAAAGACAAATCCTGTCAGAATTAATGATCTTTTATTCATCTAGAAAAATAGGAGATAAAAAAAGATGAAATTCAGCAAGTGTGCAAGTTTGACAAAAGAAGTGTCTAATGATACCAGTAAATATGACAAGTGTTATGGTTTATTTTGGTTCATCTACACATACAGGAATGCTAATGATACTGCATTTAAATTTCATAATCTGCAGGGTTCCACTACTCCAAAACAAACATAAGACTCTGTTTTACAGGGCAAATCAAAGTTTTGCATTGAAATAAATCACTATAAACCATCTAATTCCAGCATTGTGTTTTCTATTTCAATGCTCAAAGCCATTATCAAATAAATACAGGAAGTAAAAGAAAAATAAGAGTGCATTTCACAGCAATGCAATAGACCACAGAAGTACTCCAAGCTCAGTAATAACTTCTGGGGTCCTATCATATCCATGAAACTCACTGCTGTAAAACTAAAACTACAAGGTGAGAGCAAATACTTTAAAAATACCTAAATTCTAGTTTGCATTTACATTAAAGCACTTTTTTTTTTGGTGGTGCAAATTTTATATTTTAAGCCTATTTCATTGCATGTGTACCTGGGAAGGTGTGAAAAGGAAAATTACTATATGCAGTGTAGCAATGAGGGATAAAGACAGACGGCCTCCCTTTTAGCAGTCATAAAGAGAAATTGTTTATTGCAAAAAACCAAGCCTTTTAATGCTCTAAACTTCAGCAGAACAAGCATGCACTAGCTGCCTGCTACTGCAGGTGCTGCTGCTCACATTTTTTACCCAACCACCTTTCTGACCACCCAGTGTCCATGTGTGTCCCCAAGCAATCACTGCCCTTCGCATGAGGTGGCCATACACTAGTTATACAATTTGTTCTCTGGTAGTATAACCTGGTTGAACCTTTCCCAGCGTGCTTTCTGCTGAGCAAGAGTGAACAGAAGTGAACAGGATTTAACAATGGTGAAAAGGGCCCATATTCTGTTAGGCTTTTCTTATCTCCCACAATGCAGAACCAAACTCAATAATAGGGAACAAATTTAAATTCTGTCTGTTCAGTAAAAAATTGAAGATCAATCCTAGTTCAATTAACTTGATAGCGAGTTTAACATTTGAGCAATGTCAGCTTCTCAAACAAACTTTATCCCTCAAATGCCAATGCTCAGTAATTTATTGACTTGTTTTCATCTGAAGTAGCTGATAACTGTAAGATGGCCTCACATCTCATTCATCACACTTCCACTACTGTGCTGGTTTTGCATTGGAGCCATTCATGGAAGTGATGTTCTAAGAGAAGTTCCTGGCAGTTTCCTCAGTGTCTGACAAGAAGACCAATCTGTAATTAGCTCTGAGAATTGACAATCTGTTTGATCACTGGGAAAGCTGAACACACCTCTATGCATCTATATGTAAAAGACAAAAAACCCCAGGGGGGTATCTTTTCCTTCTGGCCTGGAAGCCAGGGTAACAAGGCCTGTCTGGGCCAGGCTCTGCCATGGGGCCAGGCCCCGTCAGCTGCCGGGCAGGGGCAGGGGAGGTGATCGGCCCCCAGAGAGCTGCAGCTGAGCCCCAGCCAGCCCCCAGAACAGCTGCTGAAGAAACCTCCGTTGTAAAACTGTTCTGGCCTCAAGCCACCCAGCCCAGCTGGTCACACGGCCATCTGCAGGTCCTGGGCGAGATATTAATTCTTTCAGTGCACACATGAGACTTGTAGACCTTCAATCATACCTCAGGTGAGAGAAAAGGACAGAGTGAAGACACAGAGGAACAACATGAAGACACCAAAGTCAGTGAAGAAAGACTTAAGTCCCAGATGGGAGAGATGAGGAGATGCCTTTTGTTTTGGGCTGAAATCCTCTTGTAAAGCTATGGAGATGGAGAAGAATCATTTTACTACTGTAGAAAGACAACACTAGATGACTGAACTAATTAAATCTACAGAATTATTACTGCAGTGCAGCAACTATACAATGCATTTGTGAGCTTCTCCAAGAAAGAATGGAAGCTAAAACCAATCTGCTCAGAGAATTTTTTCCTGTGTTCCAATCTGGAAAAAAGCTTTCTCTACCTGGGCAAAATTCACCATAGCCAAAAGAGCTGTAATTTTCCTTGTGAAACAGAACATCCACCCTGCATCAACTGGATTTCAAAGGAAGCTCATGGCTATTTTATTTTCAGTATTACTTGCATGCAGTTCTTTATCTGCCCTTGATACAGAGGCACCATCTAGATTGCTAGAACAACTCTTCCACAGACTGCATCACTCATGTTATTCTCCAAATTATGCAGGCTAGAATCATTCTCTGCTGCCATTGGTCTGAGCCACAAACATCTGAACAAAGCCATGTGAGAAGTCTGATGTAATTCACCAGTTTTAACATGAGGTGTTTCAGCTATTTTGCACTATGACTGCACTCCACGTGTTTGCCAAAGGTCCCTCTCATCTTCCTTTTGATGTAGAACTATTCTTTGCTCAAGGGGCAAGTCTGTGACTCAGTCTGCTCTGCAAGCCGTCTGACTAGTTGGGTCACTAGAATTAATATTATATTTAGAAAAAAAATCATTTCCCAATTTCATTCCACAAACAGTGTGAAGATGAATTAAGAAAATATTTCCGGCATTTGCTGACTTTAACCACCAAGTGTTTGGCACGATGAGGACTTGATGACTGCTACAAGGAGGAACATGCCCAGAAGATCCTTCCTGAAATATTTATGCTACTCAAGATGCCAAGACATCGCTAATTAGACACACCTTTTTTTGGCACACAAAAACACCACTATAAGCAAGCCAGAAGGAACTAATCTGTCAACACCAGGATTAAATAACATAACACATTACCTGGATCACTTTCAAGGCATATAAAAAAGCTGGACAGAGCCAAATAGATGGTTGACAGACTTCATTCATTTTGAGTTGAAGTTGAGTCAATCCTTCCTCCATAAAAATCTATGAATTTTATCTCTCCACAACATGAGATGAGGGAATTAGTACAGCATTACCATGGTGAAACAGATCCTGCCTTGTATCTGTTTCTAGGGTACTTAAATTACCCATTACTAAAAAAAAACCAAACAAAAAACAAAACAAAAACACCCCACCCAAACTTCACTGTCCCACTAGATGCAAGCTCTTTTCATATCACTGTACACCCAGTTGCTGGTTTTTAAGCAGCTACTCCATGTCCATGGGGTTTTTCATAATAATAACTTGAAAAGAAAGTCTGGCCTTCAACCTCTAATGCTGTGCACTCCATCATGGACTCCACTCCCATGGTCTCCAACATAAAGCCATTTCTCCATCTCTCTGCCTTCTTACACAGCTTATTTATTTCATCCACCAAACCAAAGACAAGACCATCATGATTGCATACATAAAATATTAATAAAAATTTAATTAATAAAAATAATTAATAAAGAAAAATACCTTCAGAAGTACTCAGCATAAAAAGGCAGAAGTTTGGGGAAGAATAAAAATATTCCTTCCATCTTTCAATTGGGCATATTTCAGGTTTCAACTCTACAGTTTGAATTCTGCATCCTCTTTTACTGATTAAATGCTACTGTACATGACTTTCATACAATTGTGCTAATGCTCAAAAACAAGAACCTTTTCCTTTTCAAGATCTATGAACAAGAAACAAGAATAAGGAAAAAACCCAAGCAAATGAAGACACAGTGAAACCCTCAGAAACAACCCAGCAGCTTCCTTCAGCAGAATGGGCAACAGTAACACAGGATGAGCCCCAGCACCGATTCTCCCTTCAGCAGGGACCACACACCAGGTACATTACAAACATACATACACAGCTCTCTGCACAATCATGATCAAGAAACAAAACCATTATTACTGGAAATAATGAGCCAAAGAGGTACAGGTTTGACCATGCAAACCAGTTATTCTATAGAACACAACTCTTCAGCTTAAAAGGCTAAGCAAAAGCACTGAAAATTGGATGTGAAGGAATTCAGTCAGCCTCAAATAAAATAAACCTCTAATGACACAACAATCAGAAAGTTAGTTATGTTAAGCCTGTCTTTCCAAAATCCATTATTCAAGAGATTCAAGAAAACAACAGGGGAAAAAAAGCAAATAAGTAGGAAGCAGTATGGGATGAGACCAAAAAAAATGTTCAGACCTCTCTTGCCAATACATGAAGGCTACCCTACAGAAGTACACTAATTTTGCCAATACATATATTTGAATTTTCAAACCCTACCTCTGGTATCTTACAGCAATTGCTCTCTTTAAAGACACAGCCTACATCTGAATTCTTCTGCAGATGGTCTTTAGCAGAAGCTTTACTGATTTCAGTATTTGGAATGTTAACCAAATAGACAGTAGAGTACCCTGTATATGTTCTCACTCTTTCCTGTTTAGAAGGTATACTCCCACCATGAGTTCTGGATTTCTGATCTTATTGAATGCTACAGAATACTTCAACTGTTGGTTAGGTCTGGAAGCAGGGAAACTAGAATTTGTCAATCCAAAAACTTTCTTCCACTGTCATAGTCCTACAGTAATTTTCTAATAATACAGAAATAGGTACCACAGGCAAGTTTAGTTATGCAAAACATTGAAACACAAGAAAAACTGTGCTTGAAAACTCTTGCTCATCTATGGGAACACATTGTTATTATGGTTGCCAGAACCTTACACAAACATCTCTCATTCAGACAAGGATAGAGAAAGCAATTGATTGAAGAGGTGAACCAGAGGCCAAAAATTTAGAGTATGAGTTTCTGGCTTTTTCAACTATACCAAGGCCTCAGAGTCCTCTTCCAGGTCCACCCACTAACAGCAGCTGCTCTCTGTCTCAACAACAGTGATAGCAGAATAGACAGGTTCACACACATTTGATTTAAAAGCTCATGAGAAGTACTGCATTCAAATGCAGCATCCTTAAAGACTATATTTCAAATTCACATTAATTGAATTTAACAGATTTTCATGAAAGAGACTAAGATGAGCTTGGAGGCAACTTTCAGATCCTCAAATGATGAAGATAAATTAGATTATCCATTGTTAACTATTACAGCCAGATCCAAATAAGATGAAGTGCTGCTTCCTTACCAGTAAGTACACAGAGATCATTAAGCATAAAAAAACACCAAAGCATTATCTCTCTGCAAAGGAGGGTAAGAAACCCTCCAGGTTTTTTAATTAATGTTGGAACCACATACTTGAAAAGTGAGCACTTTTTGTCTTAAATAGCTCCATTGTATTTGGAACATGTAAATCCTTCAAACAGTGAGTTACTTTTGGGGATTTTTTCATTTGTCTTTTAATTGAATAATCTGGAAGATTAAAACATCATCTTGCTTTTGACAGTTGTCAGCTAGAGCATCCTGATAAACCATCACGAAAGAGAAAACAGTACTATGCTTTTCCACCTCCCACTTTGTTGCTTTATTGAGCTGTAATAAGAATGAATTATACCATGAAAGATGTCACACACGCTGCAACAATGGAAAGAAAAAGATTTTATTTGGCTACTGAGCCTGGTGTTCTACTACAGAAAATCCCACTGAACACTAATGATGCCTTGTGCAGGGAGTACAAGGAAGCTGTATTTCCATACACTAATAGAGAAAAAATGGCTGTCAACTTTTATTTAAGGTCAGCTAAGTAACAGTGTGCAGTGAAAGCAAAAATAATGTGTATTTTATTTCACTTGATACAACATCCAAGGACTATAAGCAGGGATGCTGACCCTGACAGGGAATTGGACCAGAGTACTAAATGTAGAGCACAAAGTCTATACAAGCTCCCCACAATCCAAACACAACAGAGCAGCAACACAACAGTTTATTTCTCCTCCAGTTCTCCACACAGGTATATCTGCAGATATTAAGAAGTACGTACAAACCACGTTGGCAAAAGTTGCCCCAAGCTGCAACAAAGCCTCTTCTATGGATGTTTCTTCCTCTTCTGGAAGAATATGCTCTCTGAAAGTTGCACAATTTCATTTTCACACACAGGGCAAGAAACCTTTAAACCCAAGATGTCTTACACAGCTAGGTTCCATTTCACCTGTTGTGCTGAGAGATTGAAAGAAATGGTACCACTGAAAATGTAGTACCAAATACAGGTGACATCAGTAATTACCTCAATATCTGCTCTTATTCCACAGATTAGCTAAGGTAATCTAAGGCAACCAACACCTGCCTTCCATTCCCCCCATCACAAGACTCCCTTCACATTCCACTTCCATTTACAACCCTGTTCTGCTGCTGAAAGCAGCAGCAGCCACGCTCAGCAGCCACAATAACTTTGACATGATTCCTTGAGGCACAGCAAAAGTAAGAAAATAGTAAAAAGATGGCCTGAAAATATAACACAAAGGTGAAAAGTCAAAGCAGGGACGACTCCATCTTCATATGAGCCTTGAGACCATCTCAAGCACAACCTTCAAAACAGAAAGATACCAGAAATTACTTAGTGCTTTCAACCCAAGACAGGTGAAAAGGTCAGATCTGCACTGGGGCTTACAGTTCTTCTCCTGCGAGCTGGCAGCAACAGCCTTCCAGCAGGAGACAGATTCTCAGTGAGCTATAAGCAGGCAGCTCCTCCCTTCCTGTCCTCAAGCTCATGAACATGGTCACAGTTCCCAGCATTTGCCAAGATGTCAAGAGGGCTCAGCTTAAAACAGCACAGCAGCAGTGCTGGGCTCCAGAGGCTCTGGAAACCCTCAAAAGAAGACAGCAATTCCCTAGCTTGTGCCCAGCCTAGGCTTAGCCAAGATAAGTGTTCTTCATCACACTCAGTCTGGAGTGGTGAGGCACTTCCACACAATGCAGGACCCCAAACTGAGATTTATTCAAAATAAGGCAATTCTTCGTATTACATTCACAGTATGTACACACATACCAAGGGGACTTCACTAATGGTGTACTTCCATATCAGCAAATCACCCACAACCACAATATCTTGAAAACTGAGTATTATTAAGATTTCCTCAACTCATTCCAACTGGTAACAGAGTTCTTCCTTTTGATGACAGGACCACATGTCATCCTCACCCTCTGCAGTCAGCCAGTGTAAATTATGTGGTTCTTCCTTTTGTTAACATAACATGGAATATCATCCATTAACACCAGCACTGTTTTTACTAGCATTGTAAAACCATGAGGATGGCTGAAGTTGTTTCAAGGTAACAAAGAGTATCATCAAAAGCATATGTACTTAGTTTCAGATATTCCTTAATTTTCTGTTGCTACGTAAAGGTAGAAAATAAGCATTAAATGTATACTAACAATGAGTGTATCCCAGGCTCCCAAAGAGTAAATTGGCACAAAGGCATTTTTCTTCCTCTAACCATCCCTTACTTTGGCAAACATCTGTCCACCTTATTGATTTACAAATGCAAACATCTGAGAGAATTTTAGTACTTCTGCAAGAATTCCTCAGCTTTTAACAGGGAAAACACAGTTACTGTTTTTCTTCCACATTCACAGTGAATTAAATCCATACCCGTGTTTTTCACCATCCTGGAAAATCTTCAGAATATGTTTGCCTGACAAGTTTAGAGTCTACAACATACATCTCTGACAACATTACAGAGAATAAATTAAATGCAGATTTGTTTTAAGTGTCAAGCCATCAGTTTGTAGCCTTTTCAAACAAATGAGGGAGTGAAAGTATTTTTTCTAGTGCTTGCAAGGTTTCAAGGTGGTCATGTCATCAGACATTTCAGCCTGTTCTCACAGGACTTGCAAAACTCTCCTCCTCACACAGATACTACATTCTGTCTCTGGCTCAGAGAACCTTCTGAAATATTAGCTATCTACCCACTGTGATTCAAAACATTTTATTAGAATCCTTCAAATGCAATTAGCCTGATGTTGGGGGTTGGGTTTATACATTTTTTCTTTCTTCTGATTTATAGAATTTTTTCCTGTAAGTTGCTAGGAAACTAACTACTGGGTACTTAAGAAAGGGAAAAGAAAGTGACTGAAGTCCAGAGAGGAAAGTAAGCTTGTTAAAAATAATCAGAGCTTTTAGCCAATATTGGCTTCACTTCATTCCAAACACACCATTGAGGAAGCTAGGAACATTAAGGACTGAAAAAACTGAAAAAAAACTTCTGTAAATCCATATTTGGGGATATGGAGGTGTTATTATTCTGCTATCTGTATATTAAGCTGCTTACAAAGTCTGTCAGGAAAAAAATTCAAAGTTACTATGCAATTTACTATTGCTAAAATTTGATGAGAAACTCACTTGAGAGTTAACAACAAATTATTAGAAAAGCAAACACTCCAAATCAACTCTGTTGACCAAACACCTTCTTCAGACCACTATTTGAGCAGTCCTCTCATTCTTTATTCTACTGAAAACAGCACATGGCTACAAAACCTGCACTGTCCCAGCTGCCATTCAGTCTTCCATGAATCACAGATCTCCAGCACAACACAAAAACACTCAAGCATTTCTTCTTGGAAGGGATCAGTGTTACATGCACAATGTTTTCATTCTGAGCCTGCACAGGCAATCTGTTTAGTACATTATAATGTAAAAAAATGCACACGGGCAAATGCAAGGTAACAAATTCTTCCTCTTCCTTTGCCTGAGACAGCTCATAAGGGATGGAAACCAGAGCCTTTAACACAACAGGACATCTCTTTCCTTCACATTAGTAAAATGGGACAGGCTGTAACTGAAATACACCCTACAACAATAGGTCCCTTCAGAAGAAGCTAATTCTGGTTTTTCTCAGAGAACAAATGCAGTAAAGAAGAGGGTGACAAGAATAAGGGGATGCAAAGGAGGGGAAGGACTCCCACTTCTTTCACCTGTATTAGCCCACACCACCTGCAAACCTTGCCCAGACAGCTCTGCTGACACTTAAAAAATGAAAATATAAGATTAAAGCATCACAGAAAACATCTGTTTCTTCTACATTCAGTGAAAGCAGAAATAACATACATTTTATTTCACTTGATGCGACATCCAAGGACTATAAGCAGGGATGCTGACTCCTGACAGGGAATTTGACCAGAGTACTAAATGTAGAGCACAAACTCTACACAAGCTGCCCACAATCCAAACACCACAGAGCAGCCACATTCAGTTTTGGAAACTGAATACTACATTCAGTTTTGGGAAATATTTGCAAAGACAGTTCCAAAGTAAACGCCTACCAAGTTTCAAGGAACACAAAAACAAATTAAAGAATGCAAAGCAGTACTACTCCAATAAAAATCAGTACTTAGGCTGTCTACAAAATCTATCTCTGAATTCTGAGCAAATGAGAAGTAAACAAAAGGAACCTTTTATTTTTCCTGCACAAGAAAGACTGCAATACTGTATATTTGGTATACACTGGTACAGCAATGACAACTACATCTCATATTCCAATTAAATCCTCTGGGGAATACAAACCTCTAAACCAGTTTGCCAAGGACACAATTTAAATAGTAAAATAGAGATTTATTTTCTCACAAACAAAACACACAGTAAATTCAAGATAGTGTCCCACAAAGACCCACCGGTGAAACACGAAATGCTCCTCACCCAATTAGATCAATGCACTGGTGAGGAACATCCTCACTTCCCCTGAGCAGAATGATGCTTCCCTGTGAAACCCATTACCACTGAAGCTACAGATACTGCTTATAAACCAAAATACTCATAGACAGACCAACACCAGGAGGATGTTCTGTTGATTTCTTGTTTTGAAAAATAATGTAAATTACTAGAGAATCCCAGGGACTGCTAGCTTCTGAAAGTCAATACAGTGAAGAACTGAGCCACCAACCCAGGCTCAGAGCCTGGCTTCCTCCCACCAGCACAGTGAAGGGCCAAGATAACTCTTGATAATTCAAGACAACCCAAGGTAATTCTGAACTACCACATAAACCTAAATGAAACATAACTGAAGTGCACATGCATAAGGATAAAATAAGGTTTAATTATTTAACAGAAATGTTAACCCTTTTTCTAATTCGCCATTCAGTTTATCACAAACAAATTGCAAAAAATCAGATAATAAACTTGTGTATGGTCAGGCAAGCATCAAAACACTCAAGATAAGCTACAGAATGTAACAAGATCACAGAGTGCAACATTTGATCTGGGTCACACTGAGGCCAAATGGATTCAGAGGAATTCACAGGCACCCAAGCTGGCAGCACATGACATTGAACAGCCCCAGCACAGGAACACACTGCAGGAGCCTATGCAAAACCTGTTTGTCAGCAACAATGACAAACAGCCATGGTCTGATTATCACCAACTGGCAATGAGGACAGTATGCAGAAGAAAAAGTATGCACATTCCAAGTTTATTTTGCTACAGAAGAGGGGATGTGTGGAAAATCAATTAAATCCACCCAATTAATCTAAGGATAGGCTTCCAGACAGTAATAGAACTAACTGGCTGCAGCATCATCCCTTAACACGCTGGCATAAGATGGAAGTGCTTACAGAACCTCAAAATCATTTAAGTTGGAAAAGTCCCTCAAAAGCATGAAGTCCAACCACACCCCCAGAACTGCCAAGTTTACCACTGAATGATGCCCCCAAGTGCTGCATCTACCTACACATGTTCTAGTTTCAGTCAGGTCAGGGTTTATTTTTTGCAGCAGCCAGGAAGAGGGGATGGCCAGACTACCGTTATTTGATATCAGCTCATATCCTGGAATAGTCTGGTACTGTTTCACTTTCCATGTAAATCATTTATCTTATACCTGTTATTACTAATGTTGTTGCTGTTACGGTTTATTTTTCTTATCTCATCGTTCTTTCCAGTAAATTGTTCTTCTCTCAACCAGTGATTTTCATTTTTTTTGTACCTCCACCTCTCAACTGCACCCCACAACAAGAAGGCAGGGGAAGGTGGAGGTGGGGAGCCAGTGAGCTGTGTCTGGTTTGGGAGAGTCTTGATGGGAGCACTAAACTGGGGAATATAATTCCTAAAGCACAACAAAAGATCTCTTAAATCCTTCCAGGGATGGTGCCTCCACCACTGCCCTGAACAGTCTGTTCCAGTGCTTGGCAGCCCCTTCAGTGAAGAAATTTCCCTAGATCCAATCTAAACATCCCCTGGTGCAACTTGAGGCCATTTTCTCAGCCACCTTCATACATTTCCCCCCTGCTGAAGGTCCATTATCCATTAAGGTTTATTATCCTTCTGAAAACATAGCTTTCTCTCTGCAAAAGCAAAGCCTGCTGTTCACATGTGAGCTGCCATATCCAGCTGTTCCTCTTCATATCCTTAACTGCTGAAACCTTTCCTTGCTTCTAAGGCCCTGACACACAGCAGAGCCCTGTCTTGTCACATCTCTGTCAGCCTGACTTATCTGCAGTCACAGGTAAGACAGAGTATCTCTTCCAGCTATAAAAATGACTGAGGAAGATGTGCTGGCAACCAGTGCTGCAGTGGCTGGAGAAGTGCATGTACTGTACACAGTCACTGCTTGTCTAAGTGTATCCAGCTTCAAGATATGCAAAATGCATAGTCAGCATAGTATTTGCTTCAATTATACATTCTTACTTATTTCATCTACAGGACCAGATTTGTAACTGGCATTCATTTAATTTCACTGTTTCAAAATATACACCATTGGTTAACCCAGCAGATAATCAGCAGAGAAATACTCTGCACTGAGAGAACAGTATCCCACATAATGCACATTTATTCCTTATTCCCAGCAGACTAAAAAGTGAAGCTCTCCAGGTAACCAAGAAAAAATGAGCACACCAGTGAAACATCAAACCAGGACTATCACCTATGTGACAATAACTGACCACAGTTTTCTCTTTATGCATTGCATACTTTGATTATTTTTGCACTTCCAAGAATCATACTGGGAAATACCTACAGTAGTAGCTTAAAGAAGACATTGCAGTTCTGTCCAAACCTCTCCTTCCAAGACTAAGTTTTTTTACGTAACGCTAAAGAACACTTGTAACACAGGGCTATAAGTGAGCTGCTCACTAAAAGCTTTTGAAATTACTGAAACTACAATATTTCTTAATTCTTATTTTAATTAAACAAATCTAAGAAAAGAAATAGGTAGGAACTCTTAACAGATTGTTAGTTTAAGAAAAACATAAGAATGGATGAGTAGCATTTAAATTAGTCAGATAAAAATTCTGAAAAATACATGATGCTAGATCATTAGCCTTTCTTCAAGTCATCTGAGTATTTGACCATAAATTAATTATAAATATGTGTTTCTTATAAAAAATTACTAAGAATATCTCAATTCAATCATAACATCTGAACTTTGTTGCTATATCTAACTGTATTATTCTTAGGAAGAAATAGAAGATGGAAGCTGAAAAATAATTCAGGTGATCAGTGAAGAATGAACAGCATAATAATTTATCAGCATCACAACTTTCAGCAAAAGAGCATGAAAATACATACTTTGAACTCTTTACTGACCTATATAAAAGTGTCAGAGTGTGTCCTATTTCTTTTCTAATTGTGTAACATTGTAATTTTCTAGAGATGGTTTTGTTTGGTTGGTTTAATCACCAGGAGCTGGAGTGTTCAACCCTACACATGCACTGTCACTGCTGTGATTTTGCCTGATGCCAGGGTGCTGACATCACATTTGCTTGTGCACAATCAAAGGAAATAAAGTCAGAACTCAGTATTGCCCAACCTGCTACACTCCATCTTTAATTCTGTTACTCTAAACTTCAGCATATTATTAGTGGGATGAACTTAATATACTATTTATTAAAAGGGAAGACAACCCCAAACTTACATTTCCTACTCGAGCAAATACAAATTCAGAGGTACTAATGAACCCTGTCCATCTGACTCTCTCCTCAGACAGGCACTAAACAGCTAATTATAAGTAGCAGTAGTTATCTTTAACACACAAAGTCTGCTACCTCAACAGCCTGCAATGCCAGTTCAGACTTCTATTTCACCCATTTCATATTTACACTATGATCATTACCCCTCTTAGCAAGGCCCATTTTATTTTGGCATCTATAAAGCTGTTCAGTATCTTCACCAAAAATAAATCACACAAGAAAATTTGACCTACTCTCCATGTCTGAAGTAATAATTTCTCTGAATTTCATTAGATTCTAAGTACTCAGCACCTAGGAATAAAAAAAACCCAAAAACAAAACACAAAATCCAGAAACAAAAACCCAACCAAAATCACACACACAGCTTAGGCATCAATCTTTGCCAGTTATAGCCTATATTCAACCATTATACGCAAACCACATCCTTAAAACACCACTTGAAAGCCAGAAGAGAATGCAAGAGCTATCCCAAAACAGGGAACTCTTTGCTCTTGCTCCTTTAAGCACCAGACAGTCTCAAAGGCCCTGAGGCTCAGCAGGGATGCCTGGGGAGCCTTGGTTCCAGACACACACACCGCCCAGCTTAGCACATTTTTGTTCACAACAGCGGATGTGACCATCCCAAATTACACAAAGGAGTCACCAAGTGCTTTGTAAGGAATATGGATTGCTTTAGTCAGTCTTCCCCAAATGGCTGTACACCATTCTGCCCTATAAAAAGGGGAGCGATGAAAAAAAAAACCTGAAAATCAACACTCTCCTCAAGCTGAACGTCTCTCATCACAAACACTATTTATTTCCCCACCCCTTTATTTGGAGCCTTAGCACAAGGCCAGAGATGTCTAACCACAGGTTCTGACCATGGTGACAGCATACCCAGTGCCTTTATTGGACAGGTAACACTGAGACACAGGAGAGCCAGCACCTCCTTACAACAACCAACCCATCAAAAACAAATTTCCAAAGGAGTTTGATACTCACATTTTTCTTTCAGCACTCACTGTTACATTTTTGACTACAGCATTGCAGGTACACCACCTTAGACAAACAGAGAATCCCTACAAGCTGTCAGGCATTGGCCCTCCCACCACCTCTGTAGTTACAACTGCATTAGAAATAGAGAGGACATGCAAAGCAGAACTATTTCCACCAGTCCTCACTGAGCTTCACTTCCAATCAGGATTAGTCCACTTATGTGCTGCTGGCACCTGTGAGAGGCCAGCATGTTTGGGATGCATTCCTAGAGAACATTATCTGGTTGAGCTCCACTGTGGAAGATGTCATTCCAAGCACTGTGCAGTACAGCTAAAGCCCAGTGCACTAGCACAACAGCACCTTCTCCTCACAAGTCCTTGTGATTTGAATATAAATGCCAGTATAGGCACAGCATAAAGCAACCAACTTTAATCAAAAGGAAACACCAAATCATTGAATCAAAGTCCAATGTCGCAGACATTTCTCCACAGAAATCCTTTCTTTCACATTTCTGCGTCTTTGGGAGGCCAGAGGCCTCTGAAGACAAGGTAAACAATTGTTATCAGCTGCTGTGGAATGCAATAGGATTCACTTTGATTGGCTCATTTTCTATGTTTATAATTAAGAGCCAATCATCAGTTCAAGCCAGGGGACTGAGTCCTTGGCCACAACTTTGTTGTGGGTCCTTTCTATCTCTTCTTAGCTTAGCTAGCAGCTCTGCAAAACCTCTCTCTATATTCTATTTTAGTATAACTATAATGTATTATATCATATATTAATAAATTCAGCCTTCTGATTCAAGAAACAAGATTCACCGTCTCTCTCTCGCCAACTGCGCCCACGCAGGACGCTGTAATAGTCCAACTACTGTCCCTACATAGAACAGCCCAAATAAGACCACTGTGTGCACAAGAGCATTGTGCAAATGCTTCTTGAACTCTGGCAGCCTTGGGGCAATGACCACTTTCTTGGTGAGTGTGTTCCAACGACCAACCACCTCTGGGTGAAAAAACTTTTCTTAATATCCAAGTAAAACTTCCCTTGAAACTCCAGCCATTTCCTCAGGCCCTGTCACTGGTCACTGTAGAGAAGTGATTTTCCCCTCCTGAGGAAGCTGTTGACTGCAGTGAGGCCTCTGCTCAGTCTCTTCTTCTCCAGGCTGGACAGATCAAGTGCCCTCAGCTGTTTCTCAAATGGTTTCCTCTCCAGGCCCTTCACAGCCCTCCTTTGGACTCCCTCAAACAGCTTTAGATCTTTCTTATATCAGGGTGCCCAAAGCTGAACACAGGACTCAAGGCAAGGCTGCAACAGTTTCTTGAAACCAAAGCACTGTACCAGTCCTCCCCGTACCACAACATCAACCTGTTCTATCCTCAATGCTCACTGTGCTGTCTTCACCTTCAAGGCTTCATTGTGATATTTTCCCCTTCAAAGCTTAACTGGGTTAAGCTTTTTCACCGATAGCAGCACATGCCACATAACCAAACAAGGCTGAGCATGACTGCTTCCAGTTCAGGTTTCAAGAGGTTCTAAAATCAGGTATACAAAACATACATCCTAGCCCAGAAAGGCTGGGCTTTTTTAAGTTGGTCTTTTATCCTCATTTACTTTGGCAGTTATTAGAACCACTGACCTACTGAACCTGCTGGGAGACTGACCATCGCTGACTTTAGGCATAAGCTCATTCAGAAAGGGTAGCAGTTCCAGGACAGAGGAGGAGTATATCTCTCAAAGCCATAACTGTTCAAAACAAGTGCCTCACTTTATAAAAGTATAGGCAAAGCTGACAAAAAGATGTGGCTCATGGGAGAACTGTAGTAACTTCCTGTCACCACAGGCCCCATCTGGGTAATAATTAGCATTGACTCCATGATTGCAGAAGGCTGATCAGTTCTTTATTCTATTATACTATATTATACTTATTAAGAGACTTGTATAACCCTTACAGACAGTCCAATACAGCTTTGACCTAATTGGTCAATCCATCCAAACACCATCCAGTGTCCAACTAAGAAATCACCCTTTGGTAAACAAATCTCCACAACACATTCCACCTGTGCACAACAACAGGCACAGCAAGTGGAGGTAAGAATTGTTTCTCATTCTTTTCCCTGATCTTCTCACAGCCTTCCCTAGGAAAATGTCTGGGAAAGTTATGTGTTGCTCTCTGTGGCCAGAGCTGCTGCCACAACTTCCCAGAGCCTATGGTCTTTGGTCTGCCATGACCTCCCCAGGAGACAAGGGCATCAACACACACTTGCTCCCCCCATTCCAAAAGATCATCTCAAGAGCTAAATTTCATTCAGAGAAAATTGTTTCCTTCTGACATCTCAGGAAAATCATCTGTGTAGGACCTGTATGTGTATGCACGCAAAGAAGGGAAAACAACAACCCAGGTCAAACACACCCACATGCAATTATAAACCAAAACTTAAAGCAGGATGGCAAACACCATCCAAGCAGAGGACTCGGAAGAGGTGCTTCTGGAAGAGAACCATCAGATACAGCTGAACCCTGTGTCTGGCACTACAGCTTCAAGCATGAGTGAAGGAGGGTGGCAGAGACCAACAAGCAGAGGTGGGGGGCACAGCAGTGATGGTGTAGGGGACACACTAAGCACAAGACCAAATGTGAGTCTGTAAGACTTTCCACCATCAAAGCCAACAGGGACACTTAGGAAGCATCACCTTACCTAGGGATAATCACTGCAAGCAAAGCATGTAATTTTAATCCACCTCACCATCAAAGCCAACAGGGACACTTAGGAAGCATCACCTTACCTAGGGATAATCACTGCAAGCAAAGCATGTAATTTTAATCCACCTTTTTTATTGCCTCCCATCATTAACTGGGAAGAGAGAGAAATCCACACAGAGACATGGGTGTGTCTGCTAAGCCAGCATTAATAAAGTATTTGCTGTATGTGTACCTTCAAGTACATCTGGGCTACATATTTTGAACAGTTTCAGGCACCCAAACCCATTTTCTAACTCACAATTAGTTCTGCAGATAACTCCAACTATTAAATATGTCAGTGGCAGGAAGGTGTTAGGGATTTATGTAGTATATGGATCTAACAACCTACATGCAGAAAAACAAAATCCCCCAGTAACTACCACCATTACACAAAAGCATATTTTTATTAAAAGAAATAAACCTGTATGTATAGTAAATGTTTCTTCACACAAGTCATAACATGCCTTGCATTAACAAGGAAACCAACTACAAAACAAAAAGGTTTACCGAAAATTGAGGGGACATTGAGAGGAAGCACTCTAATTCTAAATCACAATCTCCCTTTCATTAACACTGCATTTTTTGCTATGTCAAAAAAAAAATATCAAACATTCCTGTGGTATGCTCTAAGTGAGCACTCTCCTAAAAACCACAGCTGTGTTTTGTGAGTGCCAGTGATATAGCAATTATGATAAGCATTTCTGAGTATCTAATCAAAACAACACAAGCTGCAGGACTACATTATTGACTTCAAGCACAAATTTATAACCATATTGCACATAAACCTGCTAATACCTAAAGCAAAAAGACCAACAGTTACTATTCTGGGCACCAAAAAATGAGAGACTCAGTATGGGATGTCATCATCTTATCACAAGAGCTCCATACTGTTGTTCCCTTACCACAAAAGCTCCATATCTTCTTGGTGTTTCTCACAGGCAGCTCCTCGGAGCACTGACTCTTTCCTCTTCACAAAGCAGGCACTGACTCCAGTTCCCTTCTCTCCCAGCCACCCCACTCTATTATAGCACTCGTCTTCTCATTGCTTCAGCTGTGGCCTGTTAAACTCAGGCCTGTTCCCAATCTTTGATAATTGGCCCAGCTGCAACTCCTTAGGGGTGAGATTACTTTCTACACTATCTATATTTTCTTATATTCTATCCCCCCCTACATGGGAAGTTTCAGGAATACTTTTCAAGTATATTGAAGAGGGAGCTACCAAGGGTTCTGTAAAAGTAAAAATAAAAACAGAAACTAACACACACAAAACCACTCCAAAAAAAAAACCAAAATCACACCCACCCAAAAAAGAAGCCCACTGAAATATCATGGTTGGTGGTTTTTTTAATCAAGAAACTAAGCATCATTTGAGGTCTGAGACAATAAATAACAGAGGAAAGAGAAAGTTTCTAAGCAGACTAAAACAAACCACCAGCACAAATCTGAACAATTATATTTAAAAAGACATGTATAATTTTAGTTTAACTCTGCTTAGTTTAACTCCCATTTCACTTCTACATTCTTTTTATCTTCTGGCCTTGATACTCCCTTAATGACTAAAATGAAACCTTCTCTGAAAGACACACCTATGTAGTCAGAATTCCCCATATGGAGTTAGTGACACCCACCTCGACCCTACCTACAATTTAAATAAAGTCTCCAAAGTAACACAGAAACAATAAACATTATTTTAAAGGAATATCTCCAGAAAGCTGTGACCTGCCCAGTTCCATAAAGAAAAGATAAAATTCATACATAGCAGAGCAACTCCTACAGACTTCAAGAGCCACATCCCAAGAAGGCAGGCAGGGCACTACTGCCTGCATGCTCTTCTTACCCCAGGAGCACCTTCTCCTTTCAAAGCACAAGCAGAACAACAAGGGGGATGTGGCCCACTAAATTCAAAGCCTTCTATATTTTTGACACCATATCAATTTAGATGCCATTAAGTGATCTGGCTGCAGAGGTCTGAAAACATTGAGACACTTTCCAATGGAATTTTTACATGCTTTTTTATGATATGTTGTTAGGTTGCAGGTGGGGGGTGAGGGGCAAGGAGACAAAGACACAACTCGCCCCCAGATGTTGGTGTGGCAACAGAGAGATTTATTTTCCATGCACCCCTCCCTTATAAAGAGCATTTTGAAAGACGCAGTCTGGATATTCTCATTGGTCTGAACTCCACTCCTGCCCCCTCAGGACCTGGCCAGTGAAATCTCGCAGCTCCATAAGAGATCTGACTGGGAGAAGCCCCTGCCAGTCAAACCCAGGGCTTGGTATTTGATATCCACTAACAATATGTAATTGCAGTCATGGGAACAGTTGACTAACTGTATTCTTTTCTGAATACTTTGACTCAAAAAAAACCACATCAGTTTCTAGATTTCTGTACCACCTGACTTAGGAAGAAAACTTGGTATCCTATGACATAGGCTGTTCATCAAAATAAAGCCAAAGAATGAATCTGCAGGTACACACACCCAAAATCTATAGGGTTTTTAATTAGGAAATGCTAAACCACATAAAGATTTATTTGTAATTATAAGGCTTTTTCTCTATTCTTCCCCTTGATTCCTACAAGAGAATCACGAGCTTTCCAAAGACACTCAGTAAGTTGTTTATTCCCTCTTCCCATCAACTTGGGAAAACTATTCAAATCTGGTTCTTATAACACCTGCCACAGAGTAGAAAGTAAAATCTTCCATTTTCCTACCCTCCAAGATCACTTTCAGACAGATCAGCAATTTGACTTCTGACGTGACCAAAAGCAGTCTCTGAGCAACAGAAAACAGAGTCAAGAGTCAAAAGTCACAAAAACCAGCGACACAACGTTTCTCAAAGATGGCTAGAGAGAGAAGTGGGGGTGGGAGGGGTGTTGATGGGTGTTGGGGTTTTTTTTTCCTAAATGAACCTTTTATTGCATTGCTGCTCCTTAAATAAGAATTAAAACTCTTAGAGCAAGATAAAAGAAGCTGAACACCAAAAAAGACAACACTGAAATGAAAACAAATCTCACAAGACTTATGAGTTTATTGACTGCACAATAAGTGAGAACAGGATTTTTTATTGGTGTAGAAGACACTCACAAGCCCGTCTGGACCTGGTGTGATGGATCCTGGCAACCCACCAGCCCAGAGAGGCAGGAGAATCTCAGGGGAGCAGCACCAGAACCACACAGCTTGGCAACGGGACAGAGATCCTGGGAGGTCTCCCCACCCACACTTCTGCAAAAGGCAAAATAAAGGCAATAATTCAAAGCAAATCTTAAGGCTCTGGACAGCACAGTACAAACAAAACAAATTATACTCTGATGGAGTGGTGCCGACACCCAATAAGTTCCGTTTTCTTTCAGCCCCCTGGACAAGCTTATACCTTGCCAGAAGCCTAATTCCAGGGAAAGAGTAGGGACATCTGATGGCAGCCAAGGCAACAGTATCACACCAAAATTTAACTTGCAGATTTATCTGGAACTATTCTCTGGAATTAAAAAGCTTCCTCACAAGGGAGGAAGATCACTTTTCTCTGCAGACTCAGTCATCTAAAAATGAGAAGATGCAAAAATGCATTAAATACTCCTCATCTGTCAATGTGAACCAATTTCTTAAAAACTGTTTCTCTCCTTCTTGAAAATTTCTGTTTTGAAGAGCCAAGGAGCAGGGCTGAATGCATGGAGCAAAGACAACCATAAGCAGATACAGCACAAACTTGCTCAGCACTACACAACAGCATCCAGGATCTTTAGTTTTTTACCAGTCTTGCTGAAACAAAATCTTTCAAAGGGTTCAAAAAACTTATCTCTCACTTTTTATCACAATTCAGCACCAAGAAGAAACACTTTCCAACTGTCTCCTTTATTAGTTCTGCAAATGTTATTGCATTTTTATCTGTGAAATCCCAAACTATAATTACCAGTTTTTCAAAGAAAACACTTGCTCACAACAGGCTTAAAAATAAAACCATCAAGTTTAAGGCTTAATTATGTTTTGATAGCAGCAAATCTCATATCCTGAAATCAATAACAAAATCATTTGTATTTTATTTGCAACCAGTCTTATTGTCTACAAAATATGGTATGACTAGACACGTGTATTCCCCTCAGGGTGTGTGGTTTTTGGGAGTAGCCGGTGCAAAGAGAATTCAAATTCCATAATTAGAACAGAGAAATTTGATCTAACCTCTTCCAAATTACATTTCTCCTGTTTACAATGATGAAGCCATCTCGTATTAACCTCCCTGGAAAATGTGTTCTGCAGTCCTCACATCTGAAAACAAAACTATCTATTTATCTTTTCAGCTTGTCCCAAGCCTCTGCTCCCAAAAACATGGCCCCAGTTTCCACCTGCAAAGCCTTTCAGATAGGATACTTGGCATGTCTTTCCTTGCCTGGTATTTCTTCTTTGAGGAGGCAAATAAGGCACTTTTCAGAGTTTTCATTTTGATAAATTAGATTGTTCTTCTCACCTGGTTTAACCTCCACAGTTGGAATTATTTTTTTTGGTTTTAAATGACTTCTATCCATCAGAGAACCAACTGCTGCACCAGCTCTCCCTTCCCTATACCCTTCTCAGAGAGGATGGCATATTCCCAACATAGACTCCAGGCCCCAACATCCCCTCTTAAAAAGGAGGCAGTCACTTGACTGATTATCAGACCCAGTGTCAAACACCAGTTTTACACCAACAACAGAAAACTCAAGGCTTCCATCCACTACTGCTGAGCCTCACAGGTCAACAGCACTTTATTAGGCACATTTTCTCTCACTGCTCATAAAAGGAGCACATAACAGCTTTTTGTTACTTCAAAGTTTTCTTTCAAGTGACAGATTAACTAAAACTTCATTCATCTTATCAGTTAAGAGATACAACTTCCTTAAAGCACATTACAAACACTTCTGCATGCACTGATATTCAAGCATGTCCAGATTCACTCAAATAAAAGTGGATGCTTCAGATGAGACAAGCAACCTATGCCAGTCCCAATTTTTACAGCCTGAGCCTTGACATCCAGTATTTTTGCCAATACCCACGGCAGTTCTGTACACAGTTTAGCATTTATGTTATAGCTACTGCCTCAGTTTTGGAGACAAATTTCAGGAGAAGATGCCCTGGAATGAGCATTTCCTCTAAGGAGAAAGGGCATCAATAACTCCCTTTTCTTCTGACAAAGAGAGAAACGGATATCAGGGGATGAAAGTGGAAAAAAAAAGTAGAACTGTTTATTAACAAAGCAAGATACCTGCAAAGCACAGGGGAAAAAAAATAATTGAACAATACACTCCACCCACACTTCCCTGCATGGGCCAGAAGGCAAAGATGGCAGCTGCCCTTCTTCGCCTCTGGGAAGGGAGGAGAAAAAAAGAGTTCACACAGCAGCTGGGAACCTGTCAGATTTCTGGTGTGGGTCTTCTCCTCACAGCAGGTGAAGTTGGTGGAGTTTAATGTCCTTCATTGTGTTGGTTCAGCTCCTCAGAGATCCTGGGTTCAGGGTGGTCCCCCCACTGGCTCCCCAGAGAGGCCAGAAAGAAAAGCCAAGCCAAAACCAGCTCAACAGAGAAAAAAACCCAAAAAGCCCCAAAATAAAAAATAAAACAAACAAACAAACAAACCAAAAATAACAAAACCAAACCAAAACAAAACAAAAACCACACTGAGGGAACTTCCTGGTAGGTGCTCCAGACTGTCTGGAGCACACCAGAGAGACATTCCCAGGCTCCAGCCCTGCTCTCGGTCCATCTTAGATATCGCAGCCATTTCTGGGCATAAAGCAGATTGATTAGGGAATAAAGTACCATCATAAAATAACCCCAAGAAAGTTATGAATTAATCAAAAGCTGTTTGACTGTGGTGGTTTCCATTGGAAACCAGGCAGAAACACCAATTTTGTGTAGTGGTTTTGGTTTGCCAGTTTGAGATTTCCCAGCCAACGCACCAATTAATGCGGTGCTGGCCAAATGCCGGTGCACCCACCAGCATATACTTACTCATTTCCTGGGGTGAGATAGGAAGGAGAAAGGAAAAGCAGGGTCAAAACTTAAAAGGATATAAAGAAAGCTTTATTAACAGTTACTAAAAAAAAAAAGGAGAATCAGGAAAGAATTTTTAAGAAGACTTCTCCTCCCACTACAACCTTTTCTTTCCCACTCACAGTATCACTTCTAGAATCATCTTTCTGCAGTTCACTTATGGGAGAGGAGTCTCCTCCTCATCCCTCCCATCTGGGACTTGAGTTCTTCTTCACCGACCTCGGTGTCTTTATGTTGCTTCTCTACAAGCCTGCACTTTGTCCTTTTTTCTCACCAGAGGAAGGATTGAAGCACTGAAAGAGTTAGTATCTCTCCCAAGGCCTGCAGATGCTCAGGAGGGAGGACTGAAGCACTGAAAGAACTGGTATCTTGCCCAGGGCCTGCAGATGCTCAGGTGGCCCTGCCTGGGCTCAGCAGCTTGTGGGGGGGAGCTGTGCAGGCTGGGCTGGGCTGGGGTAATGCCCAGGATCTCAGCAGCCGGGCCAGAGCTCAGCACCAGCCCAGAGCTCAGCACCAGCCCAGAGCTCAGCACAGCCCAGAGCTCAGCAGCCGTGCCAGAGCTCAGCACCAGCCCAGAGCTCAGCACAGCCCAGAGCTCAGCAGCCGTGCCAGAGCTCAGCACCAGCCCAGAGCTCAGCAGCCGGGCCAGAGCTCAGCAGCCGTGCCAGAGCTCAGCACAGCCCAGAGCTCAGCACCAGCCCAGAGCTCAGCAGCCGGGCCAGAGCTCAGCAGCCGTGCCAGAGCTCAGCACAGCCCAGAGCTCAGCACCAGCCCAGAGCTCAGCAGCCGGGCCAGAGCTCAGCAGCCAGGCCAGAGCTCAGCAGCCAGGTCAGAGCTCAGCAGCCAGGCCAGAGCTCAGCACCAGCCCACAGCTCAGCACCAGCCCACAGCTCAGCAGCCAGGCCAGAGCTCAGCAGCCAGGCCAGAGCTCAGCAGCTGGGCCAGGGCTCAGCAGCCAGCCCAGAGCTCAGCACAGCCCAGAGCTCAGCAGCCGGGCCAGAGCTCAGCACCAGCCCAGGGCTCAGCACCAGCCCAGGGCTCAGTAGCCAGGCTAGGGCTCAATAGCTGGGCCAGAGCTCAGCACAGCCCAGAGCTCAGCACCAGCCCAGAGCTCAGCAGCCGGGCCAGAGCTCAGCAGCCAGGCCAGAGCTCAGCACCAGCCCAGGGCTCAGCACCAGCCCAGGGCTCAGCACCAGCCCAGGGCTCAGCACCAGCCCAGGGCTCAGCAGCTGGGCCAGAGCTCAGCAGCTGGGCCAGAGCTCAGCACAGCCCAGAGCTCAGCACCAGCCCAGAGCTCAGCAGCTGGGCCAGAGCTCAGCACCAGCCCACAGCTCAGCAGCCAGGCCAGAGCTCAGCAGAGCTCCCCTGGGGAGGGGGACAACGGCTTCTCCTCCCCTTCCTGGAGTCTCTGGGTGAACCCCAATGGCAGCAGAATCTTGGCTGTGCCGACCGGGTCCCGTCTGCTCCTGGGGCCCGTTGGAGCCCGGCTCGGCAGCGGGCAGGGCTCAGCAGCAGCAGCAGCAGCAGCAGCCCGGGGTCAGCAGCCATGGCACAGCCTGGCCTTGGCCCTGTGGCCTCCCCTCCCCTGCCCACGGGCCCGGACCGCGGCACAGCCGAGACAGGGGGCCAGGCCGGCTGAGTCACCTGCTGGAAAAGACAAGGCTGAATTCCCAGGATTTTTCATTCTTAACATGGGAGTTCACAGAGGTGTATCAGCTTTCTCAGTGGTTTAACAGATTGTCAATTCTCAAAGCTAATTACTGATTTTATTTTTTTGTAAGACATGGAGAAAACTGCCAGCAGCTTCTCTATGCATCACTTCTGTGAGTGCCTCCCATGCAAAACCACCACACGGACAAAGCCTAAGTCTCATTTAACCATGTTTTTAGAAATAGTTTAGACTGATTTCAAAGTAAAATGCTCTGATTAAATTTTACCCTGCTATTCATCAGCAATTACACTTTTCTGTCCAGGCTCAGCTGTCCACTGGATTTTCTTGCAAACACATTCAGAAAAGCATCAGTTCCTCTGACCAAATGAACACGTCCTGAACTGGATCAGGGATGTTATAACGACAGCCAGGGCAAGCCAGCAATCCTCCTTCCCTCATGGCACAATAGGAACAGCATCTGCCCCTCTCCCACTCACCTATCTAATCTTGGCCATTCACCAAATAAAACCCATGCAGGCAAGTGCTGACTTTTGTCAGATATATTGCTTCAGCCTGGATTCCAAGGAGGTTGGCAGGGAAAGGTGAGTCACTCCACCTACACTGCTCAGAGATGTGACCACGACTAGGAAGAACACATGGAAAAGGAGAAAGTGGCTTTTCAGATGCTATGGCTGGCTGGAAAAAGGAAAAAAAATTCCTGGCAACTTATATTACCACTATGAGAATAAAAGAAGACTATGCCAAAGTAGAAACTAATCTGAACAAAAGTGAAAGAAAGTGCCAGTGTTTAGGTCCCCTCAGAAGACTTCACAATTCTCTCATTCATGTTTGTATTTCTGGGCCTCTTACTTGGTCTTTTAGGCTTTGTAATTCCCCTTCCAATCCTTCTGCATAAAATTTAAATATTAAATTTTAATTTTTTTTTTTTGTTGTTGTTGTTTCATTTTGTTTTGTCTTTTGTTAAAATGAAGTAAAGCTGACATCCTCATGATAAATCTGCATGTTGGGATTACAAATTGTCCTCTGCAAATTGCTGGCAATCAAGCACTAGGAGAAAAGTAACACTGAAAGAAAGATAATTTGGAGTTCCAAAATTCTCGGTTTAAAAAGTTTATTTTTTAAGCACTTCAGCATCATCATCTTTTTAAGACGTAATAGAACTCAAGAGAGAATTGGCAAAGAAAACAATGAAATCATGATGCTGCAAGATGAGTCATTACAAGCAATTTTATTCCACTTCATAATTAGGAGGACTGGGCAGAGGACAGACAAGGCACACATAGCAGAGCTGCAAAAAAGAATCAAACAAACTTCAAAACAACCCAACAGCTTAATGCATGGGACAGATCTAGATGCTCACTCATACTATGCACACAGAAACCCCACACATTTCCATACTGGAAGCATTCAACAATTAGACAACAATCCATCAACATTTAGTACATTTAAGTTTACAACACCTTTAAAAAAAACCAAAAGAAATAATGAATGCTTTTTTAAAGCCAAACCATTTTATTGCATTTTCTTTACTTTCTCAGTTTACCTTCCCCTAATAATGTTGTATTTTCCATTGTTTATATAAACAAATGTGTACACATTATATGGGATGTATACTAAAGAGAGGTTTTTCCAAGGAAAAAACACAAAACAACTAGAAGCCATGACTGAGTTCATGAGGAGCTTTAAAAAATAACAACTATGAAATCAAACCTTTAACAACAATACTTCAAAAAAATCTACCTCCCCTTGTTTCCAGATAAAGCATAGAGATCAAATAGCTTGTAGTTACAACTGAATGATGAGAAAGCAGAATGCAATAATTCTATCAGTTCAGGATTCTGTATTTCAGATCCAAAACTGCAGCTACAAGTAAATTTACAAAACTAAGCATAGACAAGAGAACAACTTAGTCATTAGCTGTTTGACACAAAACTATGTTATGGTATCTGACCAGGGGAAAAAACTCTCCCCTTTCCAGAGACTGTAACTTAGAGAAAAATCAATTTTACAGGGTTAAATCTTCAGAATGAGTAATCTCTACTTTAAAGTTGTGCTGATAAGGGAAGAGAAAGTTTGCTGCAGGCACAAAGACTATGCAATAGTATGACAAGTAGATTGGAAACAACTCCAGAATCCTGCCCCATCTCTATGTTTTTTAATGTGTGTGTCCATTCTAACTGTTGGAGGTGGATGAGGTGGCAATTTTCACTTTCACCACCAGCTAACGGTATACTTCAACTCTACTGGAATCAATTAAATGGATTACCTAAATTTAAGCTGTATTCCTGTTTCATAGTTTCAGAAATCTTCAAGTCCAGTGTTAACACAGTTCCAAAAAAATATAAGAAATTTCCCAACCTCCCCCCATCTTGAACACCTATTAAACATGTGCTTTCTTTCATTAATTGCAATCCAAACAGATTTTGTAAATCACATAAACTGTCATACCGGATGATTGTGGTATGAAAAGGTATGACTCCTCTGAAAAGGAACCACTTCTAAATGTTTTTATGAACAGGCAAAACCAGTTTTGCCCCATTCCTGTCATTTGTTACCTGCTGTGCTTGAATAGGTAAACTCTGCTCTGGGGAATTATGAGACCAGATGAAGAACAGAATGTTCCTATCTGGATTAACTCCAAATGGGTCAGTGGGAACTGAGTGGAGTCAACCATCCCTGAATGTACTTCCTTGGAGATTTCTGCCTTTTTGCAGTGACTTGACACTAAGCTTTAACAACCAGACACTCAAGAAGGGTGATACATGAAAAAAATTTCATGCCCAGCTGCAAGTCACCAGAGGGAGGCAAAGGAGCCAACACCTTAATTAAATGTTATTGCACAAACTTCCACAATGTGGTTTTGGAGGTTGCTCTCTTCTCCAAAGAAGCTGCCTGCTCTTTTAGATGAACCAGCCTGACTGCCTGTGGCCAGTTTCCAACTCAGGTCTCTGAAATGCCACAAGATTACCACCTACCAAAGAATGTCCAGCTCATTCCTTCCAGCACAGCACAAATTGTAAAACCAGCCTAGAGAGGGGTCACAGAGCACCTACAGAGTGGTGGCCACTGGAGAAGCAGCTCTTTGCAGCCAGGTCCTGAGTGAGCTCAGTTGCTAACCAGAGGTGAATTTCTGTCTGGAAAGAACAGCTAGACTGCAAAACCACAAAGCACCCTGGCCCATGTGCTCCTCTGTTTAAAGCTTGGCTCGGCAGTTACAATTGAACAAGCTTGGCCCATGGTAGTTACATCTGAATGACATACAGATGTATACATATAGTAATGTCAAACATGACACATTATATATGCAAATATGTTCAGGGGTTAAATATATTTGCATACATTATCTTGCTACATAAGGTGTTTTAATTCATGGAATGCTATCACTTGGACAGAAGCTTTACTTATTTTGGAAAGCATCAATCTGTTCTTACTTAGCATTTAATATTCCATCCCCAAGAGAGGATGAAGTTCTCCTGAATGTGCTGGGAGGACTATCACAAAAACAAAGCTACAAGTCCTGCTTCCCAGATGTACCAGTCAGAGCACTCACAAAGTTGTTACTGGGAGCTCCAGTAAAGAAACCAGCAACATCCAGACCTACTGCTCAGCCCTGTTTCTCTTAATCAATGCAGGGCAAGAAACCTGCAGCACACAACCACATAACAGTGGAGTCCTTACTGTCAGTAGCTGGTGTAAGGTTTTCCACCCTTCCAAAAAACATGACTTGTTTGACTATCTTTACTTTCACACTCCAAGATGTGCTTGTCACCTGCAAATCATGTCTTGCAAGCTTCTGCACTGATTACAACCTTAGAGTGTACTAGCCCTTACACTAATTTCCATCACATGAAATTTTTGATTTGTAATTACTTGAATCATTGTTTTGGTAGAAAGGGCAGAATCATAACAATCCTGTATCCTCCAGACAGCAAGGAGCTTGAGGTGTGGCATTCATATATACAGATACAGATATATGCAAACATACTAATTTGCTGTAATTCAAATTGATATCTTTTAAGAGAGACCATTATCCACATCTATTTTGTTTCTCTTTTGTTCTATGAGTAAATTCTCACGTGGAAAGATAAATATTTTTGGTGACTGGAGGCATCTGGAGAGCTTTTGAATCTATATCAAGATTTAATAATCAGGTAGCTCTCTAACACTTCTCTGGTCCAAATCAAGAAAAAATCCCTAGGCTTCAGAACCAATATTACATTAAAATAAAGGGCAGGAAAGTGACTTATTTAGGTCTTAAGACGCAAAGACACACAGCCATTTCTGGCTGATACTCTCAGCTAGCTCATATCTCCTAAGAGGGCAGAAAATGTGTTTTTAAAACCTCTGCTATAGGTTGAAGGAGAGTAAGGGAAGGCAGGCAGACCCCAGATCAGGTTGGGAGAATGAGGACTCATCAGACTGCATTCAGCTCTAAGCAAAAAACAGGTCTGAGTGAAAGTTTAACTTTTCTTATGAGTCCTTTGATTCCAATTATTCCAGGCTCAAGTCTGCTATCAACATTGCTCCTGGCATTCCTCAGCCTGGCAGCAATTGTTGTAAAGTCTCATCACAAGAGCAGGTTCTAAGAGCTAGCCAAGCTTACATAAGTCCTCGTTCGGTATTTTTCAATTTGCTTTACGTTTAATCTTCTTATACCACAGGAATTTTTTCAAAGTCTCTGGAATTTAAATCCAATAAAACACAGCTCTAGACTTACTTGTTAAAACCACACCAGACACCTCACCTAATAACTTCAATAAACCTATTATGATATATAAACCAAATTACATTTTTATCAGCAGCAGTCTTAATCTCTTAATTGCCTCAATGTAAGGAGGTATGTAAATGTCTGCTGGCTAATACACTCTACGCACTAATAAAATACAGATGTATAATATATTAATGTTAAATGTAACACATTATAGATGCAAATATGTTCAGGGGTTAAATATATTTGCATACATTATCGTGATACATAAGATGTTTTAATGCATTATGTGTATGTGTTGGCGATGGATAGAGATGGGGAAGACTGATTCAGTGATCGGAATCCGATTTATTGTGGGATACAAACATGTATATACCATTTCAGGGAGCATAGTAATGTGTACTGCAGTGATTAGGTTAAAATCACATACATAAACTTATGCATATCACAACATCTCTTGCTTGCAGAGTTTAATGAGATTTGCTTTTTCTGGTAAACCAGTCTGATTGAATCTTCTTGCAATCTAGGTCTAAAAGTCCTGTTTGCTTTTGCCAAGGCATCTTGTTATCAAATCTCTTATGTTAACTGGACCCAAAGACCATCATCTGTCTTGTGTCCCCTAATATCCCAACATCTCCTCCTTTCCTTTCAACCAAAAATACTCTTTCAACAGCCTTATTAATTAATCTCTGCATACATTGGAAGGTATCAAGATTAATACAGTTATTATCAAAATTACCACATACATACCTATCCTAAAAACAATCTTTTAGTTAAAAACTCCAGCCACTAAAAGGCTCAGGCTTGATCTTTATAAACTAAAAACATTCCCAATGGCAGTTACACTACTGGATTTAGAAAGTCTGCCAGAAGTGTAGTTGTACCAAAAGGTTTGATTCTCATACACAGGATAAATAGGGAGAAACATTTTTAGACTGATTCCTTCCCATGAATTCAAAATTAACACAAAAATCCAATTCCACAGAACCCAAGAATTCTAATTTTGGAGTTCCACCAAGGGTGCTTCAGGAGAGCAAGGGATACAATTTGTTATGAAGTGGTTTGCTTTCAAAAATGTTTAGTGTAAATATTAGTGTAAAATTCTGAAGAAGATATATTCCCCCTAATTTTTTGTGTAAATATCAGTGTAAAGTTCTGGAAGAGCTATATTCTGCCCTAATTTTTTGTTTTTTAATAACAAGAGTATTTCTCATTATGAACATGAAGGTAACATAAAGGCATAACAATATATAATAAAACAATAAACTTATCCTAAGCAAAAATAAATCAGATAATATATACAATTAGTAGCATGTGAAAAATAAAATGGTGATTTTTAAACAATTTAAATCAATTTCTTAAATATTGTACTATTATTTAGAGTCTGTAGTAATTGGCAAGCTTTATTTTTTAACGTGAGGGCTTGGAAAATCATTCTTGGGTAAAATTTTCAAAT
Source organism: Ammospiza caudacuta (assembly GCF_027887145.1). NCBI lineage: Eukaryota > Metazoa > Chordata > Aves > Passeriformes > Passerellidae > Ammospiza > Ammospiza caudacuta. The sequence continues at coordinate 15,244,619 of NC_080594.1, forward strand.
TCACCTTAATAGGAGGTTTAGCTATTACAGGTCCAAATTTGACAAGTCAAAATTACTTGAATATAATTTTGGTGCAAAAAATTTTATCTACTAGTTAAGGCCAGGACTTGGCCAGGGTCCAGGCTTTTAACTGGAAGAGTTTTTTTAATATATTTCAGAAACCTCTCAGTAATAGTAGTTAGAAAACTAGCATATGTCTTATAAAGAGCTATACAACAATAAGTGCAGGTTCGTAAAGTAACTGGCTTTCTCGTTTATCATTAGTTAGTCTATGGTACCATAGACAAATAGCAAATTAATGAAGTAATGCTTGTTATAAAAAGTCAGTGAATTCACATAATGAGATTAACAACATAATCAGGGTTACTAATATATCAGTAGAAACTGTATTAAGAAATTGAGGTTATATTTTCCTAGACATTTATGCATATATGACATTAAAGTAAAAAAATAAAAAAGAAAGCATTCAATAACTCATAACTATCACATTGATAATGGTCATAATATCGAATTGTTTCTCATTCTTCAGTACTACTTATAAAAAATAATATAGCAAAAATTGTTCTTATTTCTATAACAAAATAATGTTATCTTGTAATTTAAATGAGCCTGTTTTGACAAAAATTCATTCAGACTTTATATCTTATAATTCAACAGGTATACTTCAACAAAACTTAAAAGCAGCTTCACTAAAACTTAACCTTAATCAACTATCTCTAAAAGAACTTTAAGTTAACATCACTGAGACTAAGCAAAAATCATTCTTAACAAGAATTAACTTATTTAAACTCTACTATTACAAAAAGGTTACTGAAAATTTGTCATATAACAGTTAAACATAAAAATAAACAACATGCAAGTAAACAACTGTACTGGAATCTTTACAATAAAATTACCTTGCTAGAACTATGGAGTAAAAAGCAACCACTTAATAAAGCTGACAGTGGAGTTAAGTCTCAAAAAATCACTACAGATAAAGGTCAAGGTTTGTCTTGGATGCAAGCTAAAGATTCTTGAATTTAAAATTTATCTAATTCCTCCTAGTGAACTATGTAGTTATGCTATCTTACTAATATGTAAAAAGACACCACCTCTATACCAACACCTTTGAATTTTTCTAGTAACAATCCTGTTCAAAATCACAAGTTACTAAAATTAGAAGGTAAATCTCAACACTGGCTGGTGCCAGGCAGGGGGGCTGTACCCCCTGCAGCAGCTTTAAAGATTTCTTGTAGGATAGATTTAAGTTTGGCTTAGTAAGAGTGATGGGATATAAACATTGAAGGCTAAAACAAAAAAAGATTTAGTTTTATAGTACTAAATAGCTGTACTGAAAAATTCACAACAAAATATATTGTTAATATAAGGCAAGTTAACTGATAAGTATAACCTGTTTGACCAGGGCTAGGTGTCCCTCAGGGCTTTAGATCTGTATCAAGCGACCCTTTGGTAGCTGCTGCTCCTTCCAGTGCTTGAAAGCACCTGGGGCACTTCAGCCAGGGACCATTGTGGGAGCATCCCAACTGACTCTTGTACAAAATCTGAATGCATAAAACTTCCCCACTGTGTTAACACATCCCCCCCCCACAAAACTAGGGGAACAGACAGCACCAAAAGTTTAACTGTGGAGGATCAGCCCATCAGGCCCCTTTATTTGCACCAAGTGTTGGTTTTGCAGGCTTTAGCTCTTTCCAACCATGCCAGAGAGTCCCCAAGTCGATGATGGTCAATCTATTGGCTCCTTGAGATAACAGTCACATCGGCTCCCTTATCAATGACTCCTGTTAGGAGCGTAGTCCTTTCAGAGTCACTTTGCATTGGCATGTTCGACGCTCAGATGTAATACAGTTGTGTCCATAAAATCTGTGGGATTCCTGTGGAACCAAAACCCCCATCCCTCTGTTCAGCTGTCGGGGGTGCAGACAGGGGTGCTGCAGCAATGGGTATAAGTCGAGCTATATTGTTCCTGGCTGGGACTACACGGGGTGGCTAGGGAGTCCGTGCCATGAATCAGAGTCAACAGCTCCAGGGAGAACAAACAAACACGGTATGTGTGCGCTGTCCAGGTGGTCCGAAAATTCCTGTGGGAATCAAATGAACCAATGAACCAAGCAACATTACTGTGTTGGAGGTTGCCAGGTCCATTCCTGCGCTGGGGTGGCTGGTCGGTGACGGTCCTGCCAGGGCTGCCTGCGGTCTGGTGAAGGCTGCTTGTGGTGGCTGGGCTGGGCTGAGGTTTGCTGGGCTGAGGTTTGTGGTGGTCCACTCTGAGGCACTGGCTGGGAAATCTGTGTCTTCACGCAGTGCAGCTCCGTGCTTTGGCTCTGGTTTCCCAATATTGGACAACCTTCAAAGTCATACTTGGACCGACACTGATTACTGCACGAGGGCAAATACTGGGAGTTTTGGAGCTGGCCTCTCCCTTTTCAAAACAGCCCTTTTTCAAATGCCAAGATTTCCTGCAGGTTTGAGGGTCCCCCTCCTTATGGGCCTTTTTTAGTTGCATCCATTTTTCATGAGGGTCAGGAGGGAATCGATCAGTCTCATAATCTGAATCTATCAGCCTTGGATCGAAGGGCTTCCCCTCCTCACTGTTAGAGCTGCAGTTAGCGATATAAACTGCTATACACCATGAGAAAGGATGCCTCCCCATCTTCCCCTCCTTTCTCTGGGCAAGGGTGAGGTTGATTGCTGTGGCCACTCTTCAGTACAAGAGGTGCCAGTTTCAAGCGGGCAGGGAGAGCCAGAGTGAGGAGAGATAGAGCGGGGTAGGGGGCCGGCAGCATCCGGCCGCTCTCACTTTTTCAATGTCTTAAAAAGTATTCTCCAGGACAGGAGTAAAAGTGATTTAAGGTCCTGCTTTAGGATGGGAGAGTCATGCTTGTCCAAAAGGGCGAGCATGGTTTCATGTGGATGCAAGAGCCTGGTCAGAGAGTGAGAAATCCAGGTAAGTTTTCTCACGGTGAACTTGTGAGACTTTAGGAAGTTGCAGAGAAAGGATGATAGCTTGCTATTATTAACAACCTGCAGATGGTGTTTTCCTAATCTCTGTTTTCCTGTTCTTTCTCAAAGATTGTTTATAAGAAAGCTGTTTTTGTTAATTAACCAATCAGGTGAAATGCATTGATTGATTGACAAATCTGGTCTGTCTGTATCAGAACAGTCTATAAATAGAGAGAATTTTTATAGTAAAGCTGCTGCTGTGCAAACCAGCCTTCCGGTGAGTCTGTGCCGTCTCTTACTCAACAGCGACAGTTTCATGGATGTCTCTCTCTTTGGGCATTTCCTTTCCCACTTTCTGTTCCTTTTCAGTTCCTCTGGCTCACCTGTCACTCACAGCAGACAGGCGATTTTTGGCCCAGATGTGATTCTCTCAGTTTCACCATCGGTTCCAGGGGCTCGCCGACTGCCGCCAGTCAGGCCGGTTCACTGCCTCACATGGAGGCACCAATTGTTGGCGATGGACAGAGACAGGGAAGACTGACTCGGTGATCAGAATCCAATTTTATTGTGGGATGCAAATGCTTATATACTATTTCAGGGAGACTAGTAATGTGTACTACAGTGATTAGGTTAAAATCACATACACAAAATTATGCATATCACATCATCTCTTGCTTGCAGAGTTTAATGGGATTTTCTTTTTCCAGTAAACCTGTCTGAAAATTAGACCTAGATTGCAAGAAGATTCAAAGTCCCACTGGCTTTTGCCAAGGCATCCTCTTATCAAATCTCTTATGTTAACCAGGTCCAAAGTCCATTGTCTGTCTTATGTCCCCTAATATTCCAACAAGTATGCATACATGTACATATATATATACATGGACATTTGTCAAATATAATTTTTATTTATTAAACCAAAAAACAAATTTTTCTGTTTTTGGTTATTGCATACAGAATCACAGAAGTTCAAGACTGGAAGAGACCTATAAGATCATCAAGTCCAGTCAATGTTCTAACTGTTCACTAGATCATGGCAGCAAGTGCCACATCCAGTCTTTTTTTGAATTCTTCAAGGGATGATGACTCCACCACCTCACTGGGTAAATGATTCCAGTATCTGACCACTCTTACTGTGAAATATTTGCTTCTTAATTCTAACTTACATCTCGCTTGACGCAACTTGAGACTGTGTCCTCTTGTTCTATCTGTTGTCGGCCGGAGAAAGAGACCGACCCCCAGCTCACTACAGCCACCCTTCAGGAAGTTGTAGAGAGTGATGAGGTCGCCCCTTAGTCTCCTTTTCTCCAGGCTGAACAACCCCAGCTCCCTCAGTCGCTCTTCGTATGGCTTGTGTTCCAAGCCCCTTATTAGTCTCGTTGCCCTCCTCTGGACATGCTCAAGTAACTCGATGTCCCTCCTAAAACCTTTTTTGGAAGCTGTCAAAATTACATCATTCAGAGTATTCAGGACTAAGGATGCCAGTTAAGCCTAGAGAATTCCAACACATGTGAACCAACCAACAGTGGATGGGGCAGGCTACCCAGAGAGGTGGCACAGGCTCTGTCCTTAGAGCTCCATTTTCAAGACTCAACTGCACAAAGCCCCATGCAGCCTGGTCTGCTTTGGGCACGGGGTCAGACCAGAGACCTCCTTCAGGTGATGCTATCTACCAACTTCTTGGCCAAGCCTCCACACCCAACAGCTTGTGTTAATTATTTTACTGAGTCACTAAAAATAATTATTCTACTCAAATAATTATTCTACTCAGAGAAACAGCTGTCAATTTGTCAAGGAATTAGAGAAGTTACTATACTCTTCAGCTATTTTGCTAAGCTTTGTTTTGGAAAAGAACTACTAATTAAAAGAAATTGTCATACCTTTTCTTCACAAAACTTATAAATCAAACTGCTTATTATTCTTCACAGTTTATTAAATTCATGCAAATCACAAATCATGAAGAACCAAAAGAGATCTGTGCTTCTTGTGGGTTTGCCCTAAAATTCAGCACTGATCAATTAAAAATGAGTAAGGGAGATGGCTTACATCTGTCACACAAACAGCTCATGGGGGAAAAATTAAAATTGAAAAGCATGAAGATCTTGTCAGCTTCCTCAGGTTTTCATACACGATTCGTGAAGAAGCACAGCAGTTGATCGTGTTTTTTCCACAGAAAAGGCATCTGAAGATCATGCAAGTCCCAAAATTATCTGTTAATCATTAATCAAACAAAAGACAAATGAGAAAGCAAGGGGGAAGCTTCCTTTCTTTACTCACTCATTTGTTCACATGACTGCCAAGGATCCTGATGATCCCAGAGAGCCTGCCCTATGTACCCACTCAGACACCCACCCCCTGTCAGCATCTTAAATAAAAGTGCAAAAGGGTTCCTGCAACAAATGCAAACCTTTGCCAGGGAAATCTGGGAACAGAACTGACAGAAAGAGGAACTGAAAGTCTGTAATAGAAGCAAAGTAAAGGCATTGTTCCCCCTCCCACATTTAAATGTCACTTCTTGAAAGATCTACTAGGAAACTAAACAATGAAGAAACAAGTATTTGGGGTCTTTTCCTAAAAAAAACAAACAAAAAATGCCAAAAATAACAAAAATAAGAACCTATATACATCACCCAGGTTAGAGAAAAACACTGTCAAGAAACATCCTTTTTGTCTTTTTTCTGAGGACCAGCTTATGAGATATTGATATCTTAACAATTTCATTTCAGTCAGCTGGTAAAGGAGTCTTGCTTAGAAACAGGCAGCTAGAGCAGGGAGCAAAATAGGCAGAAGCCTCAGTGTGCTAATGAGAGGACATTATTTATAAACTGAGATCACTGACACAAATTCATGAGGATAGTTACTGTCTGTTGCATTTATCTACTAAAACCAGACAATTACTGAAAAAGATTAAATGCAAGAATAGCTACTGCAGAATATGGCAGTGTCACAAACCATGACAACTCTCAGCCAATGAGAATGATTCACATGAGGGTCAGAAAGTTACATGCTAAGCAACCATGGCAGCACCAGGACATCACTACAGAGTATTTCCTTTCAAGATGCTAAATCATTATTAATCTACTTGTAATTTTAGAAAGGAATTCTTCATGTGTAAAATAGAGAGAATTTGTTTTGGTCCTGTTTTTCTCTTGCTCATACCATTTCCCAAAGCAAAAGTACACTACAAAGCAAAGTACAGATTCTTTGCTGCATTCCAGAAAATACTTGTAAAAATAGTAGGAAAAACATTTCATTTCAGAAAAGAGATCAACAGAAAATGTAATTCAAACATAAAAATTTAACCCTTTAGCATAAGAAGATAGTTCAAGAGCAGAACATGCACGCACACCGTTTCTATTATATGAAATATTTAGTGCTATAAAAACAAGTGGCTTGCTCAAAACATCAACCTTAAAGAATCAAGACTGACAAACACCTTACCACAAGATTGCCAGATGTTAAAACCTACTTCCCCATGAAACATAAAGAAAAGGAATAAATGTCAAGCCTCAAACATTCACATGGAACGACAGAAGACAGAAAGCTTCTGCAGAAACATCAGCGCCCATTTCAGTAAATGTTTCCAGACAGAGGATGTCTCTCAAATTTCTGGCCATCACTAAGGCAGACACCATCACAGAAGCCTCTGAGCATACACATTCAGTCCTCCTGAACAGTTCTGGTACAAAATTCAAGCTTCCTTTCTTCCAGCACCTTCACAGTGGCAACACCTACACACCTATCATTAAGGTCAGGGCTACAAAGAGCCAACAGAAAAGTGCATCCTTCCACGGTCTATCTTGACGCATGGCATCAATCATAAAATCTCATTTTTTACTTAAGCTACACACCCAAAGCAGACATTTCCTTCTGTTACATTCAGACAAGAAATGGTTGAAAGAAGCTACTAAACTCCAACGAGTGTTATAACTGGAAGCTTTAAACATCTGAGCATCTGCAGAACTGCTCAAATTGATACATCCTGCCCAACGTTGGCAAGATCACGCCTCAAAGCCGGAGCCTGTGGCAGGCAGCCCTGGCTGCAGGGACGGAGGGCTGGAGTGAAGGTGTCTGTCTCCTCTTATTCATGGCGTACTGGGGTCCCTCCCGGGAAGAGCACCACAGACCCGCATCCCCATGCCCTGGGGAAGCGGGGCGGGCACCGCGAGCATCCCTCTCTGCTGTCAGGCTAAATACTGTGCACCACGTCACCCCACCCAGTTCTTGACTCCCCGCAGGAGAAGGGGAATTGACACAGGAGGAGGACAGAAGCCGAAGCCTTCAGGCCGAAGCATGGCAAGCAGGGAGCGAAGGAGACCTCGAGGTGACTCACCCCTCCCACACCTTCTTTTTTGAGATCTGCCGGGGGGAAGGGGGGGCGGGGGAAGAACGGCACCCAGCCGCGCTAACTCCTCCTCTGGGATCCAAGCGTTCAGCCAGCCCACCCCGCAGCCACTGCGGTGCGGCACACCCCCGGACGGGCGGGCCCGGGGGACCCCCAGCCCCCGCCCGCCCCCGAGGGAGTGACCCGCGGAGGTGCGGCCCGGCCGGGGCGGGCGGAGCCACCCCGGGGAAGGGAGGAAAGAGGGCGGGCAGGGGCGGAGGGGCGCGGGCTGTCGGCGCCTCCTCTCTGCTGCACTGCAGAGGCGCCATCTTCCCGCGCCTCCGGCCCGCGGGGGGGCTCGGGCCGGCCCCGACCACCGCCCCCCCGGGCACCGCCTTCCCGCGGGGCCTCTGCACCAGCCGCCGGGGAGCTCTGGCCGCCGTCCCGCACACCTGCGCCGCCCAAGGCCCGCTCCCCCCCATGGGAGGATACCACCGGCTCCGCAGCCCGGTTTCGCTTCCCTGCCGGGGAGACGCCCTCGCGTCCCGGCTCACAGCCTGGCTGCTCGCCCCGGCCCCCGCCCCATCGGGGTACGCCGCGGGGCCATCCGCCTGCGGAGTGCCTGCTCCTGGGGAAAGTTCCCCTCCCCGAGCCCCCGGCGGAGCCAACCCCAAGGCAGAACTGGTGCCCCTGGCGTAGGGGGCAGCGCCCCGGCAGCCGGACACGCTCAGCGGGGCTGGGGGCGTCAGCACCGGGAGCTCCCAGCCCCGCTCCCTCCCCGATGCCTCCGCCGCCCCCGGCTCGCCGCTCCTATTGTTCGGCGGCAGCTAGGGATGGAACACCCCTAGGAAAGCAACGCTCGCCTGCCCCGCCGCGGCCAAGCCCACGCCGCGGGGGCGGCTGCGGACAGACAAAGCTTCGGAGAAGCGGTGGAGGGTGGTAGGGAAGCCCCCGCCCGCTGCTTCCCGCCCCACTTACCTCTAGAGCCCGGGCGGCGCCGGCGGCCAGCAGCAGGACGGCTAAGTGGGGCAGCATCGCCGCGGCTGGGAGCGGGGAGGAAGGAGGGGAAGGAGGGATGCCGTCCGGCGAGACGCGACGGGATCCGACTGTAAATCCTCGAGGCCGTGCCGCTGCCGAGGAAAACGACTGATGTGCGGCGGCTCCGGCAGCGGCGCGGCGGGGCCGGTCAGCTGATGGCCCGGCCCGCCCCCGAGCGGGCGGTGCGGCCGCCCGGCCTGCGGGGACCCCTGGCGGCGGCGCCCGGGCGGTGCGGCCTGCCTCGGGGCGGGCGGACCGGCTCTACCTGCCCTCGGTGGGTCTGAGGGAGCTCCCGTGCTCTCCTCGGCCGCTCGGTACCACCCATCACCTTCCCCGCACTGCCTGTCCGCCGCCCGCATCTCCAGGGACCGGGGCGCCTCCATGCGCGGTCCCCTCTCGCTGAGGCACTGCGTTCAGAAAGGGAACCCCCATTTTTGCAAGGTGCTCACAAAACCACTCAAATCTAAACGTGTTGTGTGGTTTAAAGGCTATTTAACACATTCTGCCTTTGCTAGCAAGGTTGCACACCGGGCCGGGATCTCCTGTTCCTGTCGAGGTGCAGGTGATGAGTCAGCACAGCCGTTTCACATATGGCACACCACACACACCATTGATAACAATGATATGCAGGAACATCAGAGGAGCTGGGACTTATGGCAGATGAACAAGGAAGAAATCAAATTAAAATGTAGGACTTCATCAAATACCATCAAATCAGGAGGCCAACATAATCTCACCCTCTGAACAGCACTGTTATAATTGGTAGAATAAACCTGTAAGAAGAACTTGAAAGTGACAATTAGGAGCTTCATGTTGAAACAGCTGCTATTGTAGCCAAAATTCAGTGTGACTGATGTGCACACTCCATGGCAGGATTTCTGCTCCCACTAAGGCTCCCAAGACAGCAGCTGATAGATCCACCCTGTAACGGGGACCTGCAGCCAGGCCATGTGAGGGGCAGGTGATGGAAATCTGGAGCATGAGTCTGATGAGGAGCAGCTGGAGGAACCTGAGGTGTTCAGCCTTTAAAAAAAGGAGTCTCAGAAGAGATTTTCTCACTTTCTATAACTATCTAACAGGAGGTTGCAGAGAGATAGGAGTCACTCTCTTCCCCTCATCATAAGTGATAGGATAAGTGGAAATGGCCTCAAATTGCAACAGAGGAGATCTAGGCTGGATCAAGGTGCCCAGGGAACTGATTGACTCATGAACCCTGGAGATTTTTAAAAGGTGTATGGGACCTTGTGACACTTTAGGGACATGGTTCATTGATGGACTTGATGATCTTAGGGTTCTTTTCCAACCTAACTGATCCTGTGATCTGATTCTATGACATGCCCTTGGTGTATGGCTCAGTACAGAAGCCCAGTGTTGTGCTCACTGCCACTCACACTCATCTTCCCTTGAAGTCACAACTGCAATCCACTAAAATTCTTGGACAGTTATGTCCAGATGTGGAAGGATGCTTTGCAGGTGAGAGGAACCCAGGTTGCCTGCCAGGTGAGCTGCAACATGCAGTGAGAGACCACCAGTGCATTGCACCCCTACAGCCAGGCCTTAGAGTTAGAAAACTGTTCTTATACAAACATGACTCTTCTCATACAAGCCTATGAATTGGCAATGTATGGAAGCTTTTGGGAAATTTCTTGAGTCACACTTGATGAATTTAACAGATCTCTGACAGGCAGATAACAGCTGAGCTTCTGAAACACACCAGTGACACAACTGTACATTGAAATTAGTTAAATGGCAGGCTTAGCTGTAATGATTTAACACTGTTTTCTGCATTTTAGGATAATGATCACATGACTTTGAGGGGTTACAAAGGAATTGCTGTGCAAATTTTCTAACTAGTTGGCTTCTAAGCTCAGACATTGGAAAGGCAACTCCATGGCTGCAAATAAGCAACATCCTGTTAAAACTTATTGAGGTTATTCAAAAACAATTCTTCCCTGAAACAATGGAGGCAGTCAGAAGGAAATTTTTTGCACGTTTCTGAGGGGAAAAAAGGGACAGATAGAAAACTAAAATAGATTCATGTAGCTCTTTATTATAGGTTGGCTTGGTACATCTGTAATCATGTCTTCCTAGTTCTAAAATCAAATACTATTTCAACTGCTGCTTCTTTGGATCAGCCAAGCCTGCTTTTTTTGTCACAATGGGAGTGCAGGAAGGCTGGAGGTTCCTTTTGCCTATGGTTAGGAGTGGGGCAGACCCATGGGATTGCACACCTTCAAGGAGTGCAGGAAAGACTCAAGTGACAAGATGGGGAAAAGTCAAAGGGATCAGGAGACCCCTATGAAATAGGTATTTCCATTTACAGCAACTAAACACCAGTGGAAATATCCAAAGTACAGTGACAATGTTTGCTTAATATTTCCTTAAGTTACCCACTGAAAGGTCAGAGGTAAAGATATTTTGAAAGCTGTTCATAAGGTCTACAGAATTTGGTGATGACCTGCTGATAGAGAAAAGAACAAGGACTGTGTCCTATTTTCTACTCTTTGTCATTTTCAGGATCTGTACAGAAGGTCCAATACACTTTTTTCCATTCTTTCTATACTTGTCATTTTAGTATAGAAATATATTCTTACCAGACCTCAGAAGCTGTCATAGCTGGAGTGCAACAAATCCCACTACTGCCTCACAGCAGGGCCAACAATGGAAATCATCTTCCTGGAGAAGAAGGAAGCACAGGTTGGGTCACAAAATGATAGGGCTTACATTCAAATTTAATACAATGCAAACAATTCCAAACTATACCCAGATGTGATTTTGCCTTAAACTCCTGAGCTTTTTAATTCAGTGATGAGCAAAAATGCATGTCATGGTTTTTTGGGGGGTTTTTTGGCCACTTCTATGCTCTGCCTGTGTATTTATTTTTTTTTTTTTTTTCACAAATCATGTCTAATATTATTTTACAGCCTTGTCTTTTCAATATATTATGTATATGCAAACATTGTTCAGCCATTCCCTTTCTCATTAAATACTCATGAAGCAAGTGGACCTTAACCACAGATGCTGATACTACTCTACAGTAGGTAATAAACCACCTCAGCCTGCTTCATAACCTAATGAATTAGAGAACAGAACTTGTCTGTGATTTCTGAAGAGGGACAGGCAGTCTGTGGCTGGGACACAATTACAATTGCCAGATATTGCCAAATATCTCTGAATATTAAAAAGTAGTTCTACATAATGCCTGCCATTTACCTGCCATTCATTGAATTTCTGATGCCCAAGGCTTGTTTCATTCACAACAACAAAATAGAAGTTATTACTGCATTTGTCAGCTATATTTTATTTGTATGAGAGATACTTCCTCAGATTATTTCAGAACAATGCTGCAGCTAGTGCTTTCATGGAGACAATTTCTTCATTTGTTCTCATCTCTGAGAAGAGGGCTCAGAGTTGGCAAATGATTTTTTTGGTTCAGTCTTCAATGCTGACTCACTGTCTCCTTCTGAAGCTGCTCCACTTCAGCACTCTCCATTTTCTTTGCAGGGGATAATACTGTTTGCCTGGTTCTTTGATTCACATATGGAACAGATGAAAGCACTGGGGTTAGTATTTCTCAATGAACCTATGGAAGCTAAGGACTCAGATCCTACTGAGCTGACACTTTCTGTAATAGTCCCAGATAAGGAGTACTTCTGTATTAGTCCCAGTTAAGGAGTTTTTCTGTACTCTGAAAACTAGTACAGCATAAATTACTCTGCTGGTTTGAAAGTAAAGCAGAGGGAGAAATGAACCCAACGCAATTATCTTGAGAGAGATTTCAGGTTGGAGTTACAATTTAATAGAGAGATTATAATAAATGAAATGATACACAGAAACTGGCTTAAACCCACAAAGTCAGAGTAAGCCTGGCACCCTGTTGATCAGGGTGGTGGTCACAGTCCTATCAAGTGGTGGATGCAGTCCTGTGGAAGTGATGGTTGCAGTTGAAAGCAGCCATCCCGTGGAAGTCCTGGTCTTTCTCTGGATCCATCCAGTGGTGGTGCTGATAGCATCCCAAATCCCCAATTATATATGATGAGGCTCAGGTGGGAATGTTCAGTACCTCCCCCAGGGTGGGGAACTTTACAATGGAATGATGTAATCATGTGAGTCATAGGATATTTTTGTGAGTTCTTGATGGTTTAAGTCTTTGGAGTGCTGCCCTTTATGATGGTGCAGTTGAACCATTGTGGCTCATTAGCTGAGATGACCCCCTCAGGATGGATGTAACTATGCTGGTGCTTCCCTGGAGGGAGTTATCATGGCTGAGTCATTGAAGACAAAGAAACATTTCTCTGCCTCGAAGGGTTTGCCTCTTATTTAACACCCAGCTTGTGGCTTGAGGGGTTGGAAATGCAACCTGGGCAGGTACTGCAAACCAGCCATGATAAACAGTTTATCAGAAATGATGTAGTAATAAAGAGTTTGGTTACACCCCACATTGATACTCTCCTGTAATGCAGGACAATAACCAAATTTATTTCAGACAGCTTCAGGAGGAATTTGTGTTTTCAGAAGCACAACATAAATTTTAATGGAAAACCATGTGAATTTATGCTACAACTTGAACTGCTGCAGGTGTAATTAATCTGTTCACTATCATCAAGTGTCCTCTAGAGACACTTTTTTTTCCTTCTAGAGTCAGTCTGCAGCCCTCAGCAAAAGACTAAATATTAATCCAAAATAGGAAAAGAAAGATTGTCTAAATATTAACCCAAAATAAGAAAAGAGAGATTGTACATAATCAACCCTACACGAGTACATGCTGATAGCCACAGCAATAGGTGCAGATGTGATTTAAAATAGTGAACAGTTGGTCATTGAATTCTGCAAAGCATCTTTAACTTTGGCTTTTACAGATGTAGTACACAGTTAAGTAGCCAGTAGCCACAGAGACCTTCTCAAATGCAGATGATTTGTTCTGTATAGCACAGTGGTATTAGGCATTGATGATATCTGCTGGAGCAGCTACACAATACAAATGGCAGAGGAAAGTGAATCGTGAAATCACAGTCCAAAATCCCAGCATGTTCAGCCAAGGAAATGAAATGGACATGAGAACAACAGTAATTACTCCAGTGATTAGGATGTGGATATACATGGGCATCACTCCATATCAAAAAAATATGGTGCTATACTGGCTTCTCCTTTTGACAAAAGCTTTTGTGTTTGCTGATTGTGTCAATATAGGGGAAATCTTTAGGGTATCTGCTTCTTCATTTGATTTTGAACACCTGATTTTATTTACCTAATTACTACATTATGCAAATATTATAGCATAATCAAGAGTTTAATATCTATTCCTTTTTTTTCCACACTGCATGCACAGAATCTTCCCAGATATTTTTGGCCTCGTGCTTGTGTGGTTTATTTACTAGTAAAGTACGGCAGGTGCAGGCTTTCTGCAGCTGTTTTAACTCACCATCCTATATACAAACCACTCAATACTAACATGCTTCTCCCAGAAAATAAAAAGCCACCCTACAGTAAACCAAGCCAATTTCTTTTCAAGCAAGTCACATCAGGCATTGCTTACAGAACAATGACCATTTCTGAATGATTAAAACAAATCCTTGAGAGCATTTAACTCCAAGGGAACCCTTTTGTGGAGGCTGGAAAACTGGCCGAGGAAAGGCTTGCTGCACTCCCTTGGAGGGCCAACCCTTGAACTATAACCACTGTGGTTGTGGTGAGCTAAAAGATTCCCCCCCAATGCTTTGCTTCCCTGTGTTGAGTCTTTGTACCCCTTGGGTCCTTCCCCTTTGCTCTGCCCCCGTGCCCTCACCCTATTCCTTCCAGGGTTCTGCCCTGTCCCTCGCTATTCCTGTATAAACCCCTGTTTTCCCTCTGACTCTTGGAGCTCTTTTCCCTGGCACCCTTCACAGAGTGCCCCTGTCCACAATAAAGGCTTGTTCTCTGTGGATCACCATACAAGGCTCTTGTCTCTTGCCTATACATCTCCTGAGAGTGCATCTGCATTCATCACATGTGGGTTGTGCCTGTGCACCTGACAGTGTGTTCTTTTCAGGACACTTCTCTCAAGGAAGGTTGGGGCACCCCCAAAGACTCTGCCTACCATGACACCCTCTAATTAAAAGTCACGGTGTGCTTTTTGCATTTACAGTTATGGAAGCCACGAGATGAGATGGTTATGGTCCTCTCAGCATCTCTTCAGCAGCCTGTTTTACTGTGATGTGTCTTCCCAGATAAAATAATAGAGCAGTTTGTGGTGTGAATATCCTAAATCAGTAACACTTAGCAAAAATAGGGGCAACCTACATTGTCTTTGATTTCTCTCAATATCTGAGTGCACTAGTGTTGTCATTGTAGCGCAAGAGTTCTATTATCATTACATTGCAAGGGTTCCATATTGCTAGTTTCATACCTCCTTGATGTTTTCTTGTAGGCAGCTCCTCTAGATGACTGACTCTTCCTTGTCCTCACAGCATCCAAATGAATCCAGTTACCCTCAACCAACCAGTCCACTCTTTTTTAACACTCTTATTGGCTACAGGTATGGCCTGTTAAAATCAGGCCTGTTCCTAATCCTTAATAATTGGCTCAGCTGCAACTCTTTAAGGAGGTAAGATTACTTTCTATACTACCTTTATTTACTTATGTTCTATCCCCCTACACACTAGTAAGCTTTTAAATACTCTTTAAAAGTTATTAAATTTTTTTTTTTACTATCACTTTGTTGTTTTATCCCCTCTTGTGATTCCCAATGTTATAGATGAATAATGTGATGGTTGACTCTCACAATTAAGGAGTGAATATTATGTATATGTTAAGAGAAATTTTGCAGATGTATAGTTATGTTTCCCCTCCCGCTCACACTCTTATCAGGGGATGGCCTTAGTACTCAGGGCATTTGGGAGGGTCAGTGTGGTGGTTTGACCAGGAAGAAGTGGGAATTCTGGGATGTTGTGGTCAAACCAATGGGTGCTTGGATTTTGATATTGGCACCTGGGGTAGCCATTGGGTTTTAGGACACACCTCCGAGAACACCCAGGGGTTAAAAGCAGAGCTTCGGCCCTGGGAGGCTCTCTTGGGACTTCGAGGGACGGAGGTTGGAGCTCTCCCCCGTCCAGCCGCTGCTGCTGGGCGGGGGAGGGGCAGCCATGCGGTAGGCCTGGGCCTGGACAGACATGGGAGTGAGGAGGCCCTGGAGGATGGAAGGGTGGAGGAAGAGCCCTAAGAGACATCGGACAGCCTTCCCCCCCCCCCCTCCCCCCCCGAGACAGATAGAGAGAGAGAGAGAGTGCAGCCTGTGTCGTTACCTTGAAATTCAGTAAATATGTGCTGGCAGCAGGCAGCCCAGCTGAGGAGATGGGGGGGGGGATGCAGCCAGGAGTCCAGCTGCCTGGAGGAGTTTTTTTAACCCCTTTTGGACAATGAAAACCTTACAGAACATTAACCCTTCCTAGACGAGTGATAAGAGTGAAGAAGGACAAAGGAAATGAGTGAGTGATGAAGGCCTGGACCAGAGAGAGTGAGAGTGAGAGATGTTGGAAAGATGGAGAAGATGGAGTGGCATTTTATGCTGGACTCTTTTGTGTAGCCATGGACAGAGCTATGTTTCCGTGAGATACAGAGACTGAGTCCAGGGGGAGAAATGTCCCAGTGCCAAAGAAGATTCAGTGTGGGTACCCCTCAGCCCCAGGGGGTATATAAAATATGGGGGGGATAGATGTCCCAAAGGTGAGAAGGTGAGATACTGTGTTTTTCTGGAACTGGACAAAGCATCCTTAAAAAAAGACAACCCTGGAAGCAGCCCTGATCCCTGTTCGGTGGTGAGAGCACCGGAACAAGGACGGAAAAGGCCACCACGACACATGGAAGGACTCCCTCTCCTCTTGAGGAATTGAAAGTTTGAGCATTCTAAAGGGTAGTGCTGGACCCAGAACTGGTGATTTTGGAAGATGTATTGTATTGGGAATTTAGGGGGGAGGAGGAGGAGAGTGTTTTTGTGAGGTTTTCATTTTCCTTGTGTTTTTTTTTTTCTTTTGTGTGTAGTTTAGTAATTGTTTGTGTGTAGCTTAGTTAATAAAATTTTCTTTATGTTTAAGTTTGGAGCCTGCTTTGCTTATTCCTGGTCACATCTCACAGCAGACACCGGGGAGAAGGTGTACTCATGGGGGCTCTGGCTTTGCCAGGCCCAAACCATAACAGTCAGTTTGTCATTATGGCAACACCTGACCCCCAATCAAGATGGAAGAAAGTGATCTCCAGCACTGGACAGCAAGGAAGGAGTCGATTAACAAGACTTTAGGAGGGGTTAGAGGTATAGAAGGTGGAGCATCCATTTTGTGGATGAGCACATGGTGGTTGAATCCTTTGCTCCTGGCACTGTATCTTTCCTTATTCATTCTTTTGTTGTATTCTGATAAGGTCTTAATAAACCTTTTAAAATTTTAAAAGTGAGTATCATTTCTCACACCACAATACCTTATTCAGCTCTCCACAGACACAGCTCTCAAGGTTTGCCCAGGCTGCCTCCAGGAGATGTAGCTTTGCTCAGAGCTGTCCTGCTGTCATCTGTATTGCCCAGCCCCCCAAACCAGGAATCCACAAACATTCCTCTCAGCTTTTAGATCCTGTCTTTAGATACTTTCATAGTCTGAGATAGAACCTGTTAATACACACCTAATTTTTCTTATAGACTTTGTACTAGATTGCTGCCAATAAAATAACCAACTCTACTTGGAAGCTGTAAAGTTATTAAAGGAAAATCTTGTTACTTTTGAATCAGCTTCCACCTCTTCCAGGCCACACAAGCTTTCCATGGATGCCTGAATGCACCTCAAAATAAAAAAGAAGTTTCTGTCTGGCCAAAGGAATCTGTCTGTCCAAAGTCAAACACCATACTTTGTTTCCACACTATCTTGGAACAAAAATAAAAATAAAGAAATTTATCAGATGGATATGTATGCTTACATATGTACACAGAAAATATTTCTTAGATTCTGAGTTCAGTTTACTAAAGACATTTGTACAGAAGAAGAGAATATACTGCTATTTTGATTCTTTCAGCATCATGTCTCAGACCATAAAACGCTTGCTTAACTGCTACCACAGCAGGTTGGGATACTCAAAGACCAATCCTCTCACCTGTTCCTAGGAATACAATGCTTGACTCAATTTTGAAAGACCCAGCTAGATTGCAACAGACATTAAATAAATTCAAAAACAGTAGCACACCCTACATAATACAGAGAATCTGTTTGTCAAGGAACTTCAAGAAAGGCATTCCCATTCTTCAACTCCCCTACAGGAGACTTATCACATGATTTAGCCTTTCCTCAAATGTCTGTGAGGAAAAAAACATAGTAGTTTTCTGAAGGCTGTGAAAATCTGAAGTGGTCAACAGAGACTCTTCTGAGGAAGTGAAGTCTGAAACCTTTACATTATGAAATGACAAATTCATCTGGAACACAGCTCCACCAAAATTCAGCAGGTGACAAGAAGGTCTCTTGAGCCATAAGCCTGCACTTCAAATGTGGACAAAAACCACCCAACTCAATAAATTGTTGCATGGGTTCAATTACTTCAGCAGCAGTGAGGTATTAGGTGCCACAACTTTCTGTCTCTTCACTCCCAATACAGCTGCTTGAAAGACTACAGGCATTGCCCCAAAGTCTCTGGTTCCAGTACAGTGGCAGCTATAAATGGTGATGCTGCTGCAGTCCCATGTGCTCACTCTGTACAAAACTGAGGCTTTCACTCTGACAATTGCCATCACCCTCCACAGCAATGGTATGTCTGCATTCCCAGTGCTGAGCTGCAGCAGCATTTGAGGTGGGAGGAGCAGGAGGCAGAGGCTAAAGTGTGCATCTGTAACTCCCTTAGCATGCTGTTTGTAAAGTCACCTTAGGAGACTGAAAGAGTGTCATCGGGCAGCCTGTGCAGTGTTTGTATATGTGAGGTTGTTATTAAAAGGGAAACAAAATGGAAAGAAAAATAATTTTCCCTTCATTTGTACTGCAAAATTCTGGTAGGTTTTTTTCCTACCTGAAGATCTACAGTTCAAGCCAAGTGGTAGACCTGAAAATAAAAGAAACATGCTTGTTTTAAATTAAAAGTACTGATTCTTGTTGGCTTTCTATATTTCAACATGCTATAGAGATTGCAAATGCCTCCCATCGTTATCAACCTGAAGCAGATTTATATTGCAAAACAAAATGTAAGAAGGCAGAAGGAAGAGGAGGAGAAGGAAGCCTCAGAATATCCCAGCATTTGCTGAGTCCTTCTGTGGACCCTCCCCGCAGCCATCATTAACACTTGCCAGGCGAGCTGACTCAGTGTACTCAGAAATTCACATGCAAATATGGAACATGAGGCATTTTCTCAGCTTTAAGCTGGTGCTCAAAGAATGAGCCCAAATTAATGTGCCTGGCCTTATACGCATACATCAGAAAGTGCAGATCAGATCACTTGGTGAGACAGTTGATATTGTTCTTGGACAAGGACTCATATAATCTCATGGGACCCTCAAAAATGGGCTGTAGGGTAGCAATCAGGATTTTGGAATCATGGACTGTTACCCCAAAGAATAGTGAATGGTGCAGTAATGCAGATTAGGCGATCATCAAAATGTAAATGAACTCTTCTAAGAGAAAAATTTCTGTAGAGTCTCATAGTAAGACTAAAATCATTGATGAGGCCAGGAGCATAGTAAAGAAGCTTTACAACAGCACAGGAACAGACATCTAGAAATCACAACCATCTTTTATAAAATACTCACAGTATTAGAAGCAGGAACGTTTGATCACAAGCACATAAATCAGTGACTGCAGGAGCTTTGTAATGGATGGTTTTGGGTGGAAAAAGGGGGAAGGGAAGTAGCAATGAAGAATCACAGCCTGTTCTGTACACAAAAACAGTGCCATCCTTAGAGCCTCCGTGTTTTGTAATCACCCTGCAATCTCTCTCAGCACAAGGGTTTCAAAATATTTGTTCAAGTTGATTTGGCATACATCTGCCTCATTCTTTTACACAGAAAATAATTGGGCATACTGTTTTCTGACTTATAGCAGAGACACAAAAACCTGCTGAAAGCAGGAGAGTAGGTGAAATTTCCTTCTTGCTTGGCAGGATTTGTGAGACAAATGGTAGGCACAAGGTTGGTTCCACCAAAAAGGCTCTGAAACTAAACTCTGCATACTAGTAAGCTAAGGTCAGGCTCCTGTCATCAGATCCTGTGTCATAACCTGCTCTTACAGGCTGCAGAGGGCTTGCACATGCTCTACGTTCAGCCTCAGTGGCCAACAGGGCAGGAGGGCTGCAAGCTGGGACACCAGCACCCAGCACCTGTGAATGCCTGAACTCGAGGTGTGCTCCTTCAGACACCCAGCAGTGTGAATGCCAAGGTATTCATTGTAACAGAGATGCTGACATTATTCTTTGCATTTTTAACAAGCTACTAGTGAAGTATTATACAGTGCGGAGGCCTACTGGGGAGAGGGGAATGGTGATGCCCTCGAGAGATGCAACTCGGGCTCTGGGCACTCCTCACAGCTCAGGGTGAGGAAAGAAGCTTTCCCCCATGGTGCTCTGCAGCACTGTGTTAATTTGTCCCAGTTCTATCCTCCCCATTGGCCTTCCTACCCCTTTTGCCCTTATATGTTCACACCCTAGTGAGTTTTCCTTTCCCAGTCTTGCCATTTGTTTGTGTAACCCTGCCCATCCACCCTGGCATTCCCTATTGGTCCCTTCCCTGTGTACCGCCCATGAGCCCTCAGACCACTGGATCCCTGATGCTCTTCTCTGCCCCCTCTTTTCCTGTACTTATACCCTGGACCTCGTTTGTCTTTGATGCCAGGACTCCTTCAACCTCATCTGGAATAAAGCAGGTTGGAATTCCGTGCCTGGACCCTCCCGTGTCTTCACTGCCGAGCTGCATGTCTCTGTGTGTGTGTGCTGCTGTTCTCCTGGCTCCTCCCTGTTGGGACGAGACACTCTCAGGGAGGGTTGTGCCTACACCACCACGGAGCACAACAATGCAGCTGCTTTTATATCAGCACAGAATTATGCAGAGTTAATGAGGATCAGTGTCATGTCAGACATTTCAAGAATCATCCACTTTTTCCAAAATATCAACATGGTACTGTAGAGGGAACACATTCCGACACTTGCTTATGAAAGCCTCTTGCTGTACAAAACAGATTTCCCTGGCTCTAGGTGTAGTTTATTGTGAACTACTGCACTACAGAATCACAGAGCAAGCCAGATCAAGCTGTAAAAGCCAACTTCCACTTAAATCTCGCTAAGTTCTATTTTGAAAAGCAATTTGTTTGAAGTTGACTTCATTTCATTTGAAATTAAGCCAACAGATTCTGAAATCAGCAAGGTTATTTCAGATACATCACCTGATATATTTTGCATGTGCACTTGTTGCCCCATATTGAGTTTTTAACATTTTTTAAATTAAAAAAATCCAAACCACCACATTTTTGAAAATTGTCAGAAGGTTATATAGCACAACTGAGGTCACAAATATAGCTGTCATTTTCTCAGAGTTTGGAACACAGGAAATTCAAGAAAACTCATTCAAATTCAGTTTTTGGAGAAAAATGGAACAAAGGCATTCTTATGGCTGAGAAAACTAATGAAAAATTAGCAGCATCTTTAAGTATAATGTACAAATATTTCTAACATAATAGCTGTACATTATGCCTACTAAATTATGGCTATAAACCTAAATATATTGAAAACAATAGAAAGATATAAATACTGGTGTTCAGCCTCTAAAGTCTCAAAGGAAAAAAAAAGACAGAAATTAAGCAGATAAATCCAGTATTAGTAGGTACAATACCAAAGTTGTTCTATTTGACTTCTTATGCTTTTTACACCAAATGTAGTACAGCTGTTACTGTCACTCTGTTAAATTATTCCTTCCCCCTCCTCCTGGCACTTAAATATCATATTTATATCCAGAAATTCTTTCTATACCTAACAATACTAAATATATATATTAGTGTATCATATAATATAATATATTATACCCTCACTGTGGTGTATTTTATAGCCATGTAGCTCTGTGAAGGCAGTTATTGATGTCACTATATGTCTAGATGAGAAAAACCACCTGGACTCCCATTAATCATTTGAGATGCTGGAAGCAAGCTACTAGCATTGCAGCAGCACTGGTGAGATTCAAAACTGACTGAACCATCAGTGACCTTATGAAAAAAATTTAAGAAAGCAAGTAATTTGTTGCTCTTTTTACATGAACCCACGATGATCCGTGTCTCATTGTGATCAACAGAAGCAGATACCACACAGGATTTGAAAGCAACAATTCCACAATCTCCAGTTCACATCAAGAAATACTGAAGATATTCTGATGCAATTCCATAGCCATTTAAACCATCCAACATCTGCTTTGGTGAACCTTGTTTGTGCAGTCATCTCAAACTATGCTTCAATTGCTCATTGTAGGCTCAACCTAGGTTAAATTATCATGGAACTCACTATTCACACCAGCATCTGGTAGGAAAGAGATGTTAAAAGCCAGTGTCCTTGAATTACAGAAATACACATCTATGTACCTATAGATAATGACATAGAATATAGATATATAGATATAAATAAGAATTACCATCATCTTAAGGATGATTTTTCTGTTCTTGCATAACTGCAGCACACACTGTTTCAGTCAGATGTTAAAAGCACCCTGCTCGAACAAAAATTATCTACATTCCTTCAGATTCCTGCTCTCAAAAAAAGAAAAGAGAAAAATTAAAAAAAAAAAAAGAAAGGAGTTATGTATAGCAGCAAGGGTGTGAAAAGCTGGTATGTTTCCAGTGCATTTCAGGTAAACATGCCACAGCAACAGCTTGAATTAAGCAGTGGCATCCATAGGAAGTATTTGACTTATTCTCTGTCTTTGTGCAAACATTAAGTAGAAAACAAAGACTGAAAATATGGTGACATTTAAAAATAAATGGTTTGAATTAATTTCTTCAGGATTGTATCTGGGTAGCATTTAGTTAAAATGATGCTTAAATTGTGCTTTTCAAAACTGTTCAGGGTTGACATAGTTCTACTCCCAAGTAAAAATCAGTAGGAGTTATACTGCTCACTTCTACAGAATATGAGCCAATGCTGAGCATTCTGAAAATAGCTTTCCATCTGTATATCTATGTAAATGAATAGGCACTGTTAGTAGAAATAGGAATAGAAAAGATCAGGTTTTTAATTTTAAAAGTTGGAGTTAAATATAGTGACTATACTAGAAAACAAAAACCTAAGAAAATCTCAGGCAAACTTTAATACTTTTTCCTTTCATTTATGGCAGGAATGGATGGAAAACAGCTCCATTGCCTCAGGTGACACAGCTCCAGGTTTTCTAAGGTCATTAGACACCACCAACTCCTTATTAATGGAATTTCACACTTCTCGTGTTCAGATGAGGACTTAGCCATCTCTGAGTTAGTCCCAGGCAGTCCACCACCACTAAAAGAAATAAATTTATCAGCCAAAACCATAAAAACTAAGATGTCCTAAATTTAGTAGAAGTAGAAATCTACTTCCCATTTTCCCTAAGACAACCTCTTCTTCTCCCATTAAATGTGGTCCTTTCTTTGAAGGAACAACCCTTTGTGACAAGCAAACATCTGTTAGCTCTGAAGCAGCAGAACATTTACAGTAATCAATATTTAACACATGAATAATCCTACTGACTACAGGGAGGCTGCTGGTGTGCCTCAAACAGCCTTACTTTAGTACTTTGTACACTCACAGCCTGACCACTGCAGAAGTTAGCAAGGTTCATGGCAAGATCTGGCAATACTGCTTTTTGGTATTTTAAACCTGCTCAGTTTTGGTTCCTTCAGGTCTTTCTGATCTCACTGCACTTCCAGAGGCCTTTAATTACTGAAGGATCATCTTGCATTCTTGCTCCGTTGTGCACCCCTATGACAAGAGATCTAGTGGGCCAGAAGACAAGCTGATATAAAAGGCCAGGAGCCTTATCAGCTGCAAACTTAGCTCTTGAAGTCTTGAAGGCTCAGTTTTGAGCAGCAGTGCAGTGTGGGGAGAAGGACTTATGTGACACTGCTCTTGGGAAGCAGGTAGAGGTTTATTCAAACTTTCAAACTCAATAAAGTCTAGGATGTGTTAAGACTTTTTTTTTACTTAGAGGTTTGAAATCTTTGATCTGTTTTGTTATGTTATCCAATTCAGATTTAAGTACATCCTTTATTAACCAAAGTGCCAACCAAAGTGGCACCTCCAGTGTTACTTGATTTTGCTTCTTTTCTTTAAATTGTTTTTTTTAAAAAAATCAGGAACTCAAGAAAAGAGGAACTAGAACTAATGACGTGATAAGCTTATCTTCCTATGGCAGTCAGAACTTGATGACTGCACCTTCTGAGCATCTTGGGCTATACTTATATTCTCAGAAAATCAGTAAAGCTTGTTCAAAAACCCAGGTCTTCAGAATGGAGCTCGTTTTGTAATGGGTGGGGATTTTTTTGCTTTGTTTTTTACATGTTGTAAAAAAAATGAAAAAAAAAAAAAAAAGAGCCAATAATGCTGTCAGCTTCTTGCTAGTAATTCATGTCTAATACCAAAGTACAGAAAGCCTCACATCTAGTACTTCATGTGGAATATTTCTCCCCTGTGATCAGCCTAAAGTTGACTTAAGTCACATTGAAACTATCCTAGTTGAAACCCCAGAACAGACAACTTCTTCCAATGGTAAGGAAATATGAGAGTGAGATACGAATACTGATGCAGTTTTGAGGCTGACTTTCCATAGAATATTTTGTCCAGTTCAAGAACTTGTCCTTTAACCCAGAATATCTTTAAAGTTACCTCAGTGCTCCTCAAGGTTGGAGTAGAACTCTGTGGTCCTGCTTCATTCTCAGAGCATTCTGCTGCATGAGTACCCCTGTGTTTAGGCAGGAGACACAGATCTGAATTTGTTAATGGAGGTTTTTCAGAGAATAGTAAGACTTTAATCCAAGTGCAAGGGGAATTTATTTTACCCTGATTTCATTACTGTATAGCAACCAGTAGCTCATTCACACACAAAAATCATTCCTAAAATCCCCACAGTGCTTGCACGGTTTGCAGCTTGCAGAAATGATGACATTTTTGTTTGTTGTTTGCCTAAAGGAAAATAGTATAAAAGCACAGCAGATAAGAAGAAAAAGGCATCTTTCAGTAAAGGTTGTTTGTTTCCTCTCACAAGTGTCACTGGATGTGTTTCCTGACCTCTGATGACTAGGAAGTAGTGCTGTGTAAACCTCTCCGTCACAGATCAAATCGTTTATTGATCCTGTCATTTCTGGCCATACCATCAAGGGCTTTTCAGTCTTTTTCTGGGCATTCTTTCCTAATGTCTCCTATAATGTGCAGTAAGTTATGCAGTAGTTCCTATCTCTGCTCATAACTAGATCTACAATACAATCTGTTATTGAGTCAGGATGAAATTTAATAGAAGCTCTGCACTTTTCATCTCTTGCCAAAAACTACAATTTAAGTAAATTGTGTTAGGAATAAAGCCATCATGTCATATAATTATTGAAAGTGGCTGATTATGTTTTGTACTATAAAGAGCTGTGTGTCATTATAGCAGGAGATTCAAGATCTTTTTTAGAAATAGAAAAAAAAACCCAACCCAATCCTGTCTGAAATATTGACATCTAAACACAGCTTTTCAAGTAAGAAAATGTTGGGGTGTATCTTTATAGGCTCAAGTCCACATGAATCTCAATATTCAAAAAGAAAAGGAGTTTACGAACCTGATTAAACATTTCCTTTTCCAGAACACCATATTTGAAGACCATCTTGTACCAAAATTTCCTAAAATAAAAAAAAAAAAAACACCAAACCCCACATAAGACAACATAAATACAACAAGTGAAATATCCACTACCAAAAGTTACCCAAGCACATACAGAGAGTTAAAATCAAAGACAGGTAATGTTGGCATGGCCAGTAGATATCACACAACGATATGACAGATTCATGCCAATAAATTGGTAGCAAGAAATGAGTTTTATGGGCCCTGGCATTTCTGTTGACCCAGACATTGTCACAGGCATAACAAACTGAAGATATCATCTCTCATTGTTATTGAGATAGCATGATTTAGCATGATTCTGGTTTTTTCTTTAGGACAGACTGAGTTCACAGTGAAGCAAGTGCTGTGCTGAGCTAAGTTAAAGAACAGAAGTGAACAGAGGAACAGAAGTGAACAGAGAAACAGAAGTAAAAAGAGAAACACAAGCCACGAAGAGTGAATATAGTTCAAAACTAATGAATCTTTTGAAATCATTGCTTTGAACAGCTACTCACCTTCAGTCAGTTGGATGAAACTTTGGAAATAATATTTTGCTGGAATGATAAAAGTTGGACATATAAAAATAAATAAAAAACAAACAGTTCACAAAAAGAATGAGGTTTTGTTAATACATGTGAAAATGCCAACATAAAGCACTGTGGAATAATTTTGTTTTGCCACTTTTGGCATTTGTAGCAGCATCCAAAGATATGCTGCAATGTTTCTGGTTGTTCAGTTACTACAGAGTAAATCATCACCAGTAATTTTGGTGTGGAAGACTGAAGAAAAATAGGAAATTGCCAAATCAATCAAAAGAATATAATCTCAGGGTTTTGATCCAGGAAAGCATATAAGAAAGTGCATAACTCCGTGCACTTGAATAAATCCACTGAAAAGAACAGCATCTGCTCACAGTCTGTGAGGAACCAGTTTAATTTTGAAATAATAATGCTCAACATTGTTTATTTTTATTTCTCGAACTGTCGGTTGTGAATCTGGTGTTTGATTTTGAATGGAAAAGTACCAGACGGGCTGCACATGCCTTGGCAGCAGCAGCACATGGCAGCACCTGCACGAGAAGGGCTCTGTTGCTGGGCAACCCCTGCAGGAAATAGAGAAGGATTCCATCATTGGGGCGATTTTACTGGCAGCCTGTCAGCAAAGGGGAGATTTCCTCCTCCAACACACTCTAAAGTGCTTCCCTTAGAGGCGTGGTAACTCCTGCTGCTAGGGGAAGACCCTCCAGATTATCTAATAATCCTCCTCTCTTCCTCTGGGGTGCAAACTAAACGGAGAAAAATGAATTTCAGATACAAATTTGCCAAATAAACGTGCATGCTATGCATTATTACAGGTATATGTTACAGTCTCAAATTCAAACCCAGGGTGCTACTACAGAGAGAAGAAAGAACACTATCATTGCTCGAAGGGAATTTCCAGTCAAGGACCAAGCCTTGAATGACTCATGACTTCCTTTCACCAGTATAATGCTATTTCTCTTGGGAATGATTGTGCAAGGTATTGCTTGCTAATAAAATATAGCTGTTTAAAAGTCACTTTTTGGTTTTGCTTAGCTGAGGCTAATAACCTTAGAAGAAAAAGGTACATTTCCACTCAATATCACAATCAAAGGTGAAGTGTTACATGTTTGTTAGGCAACAGAAACTTGTACTTTAGAGACTTCAGGCTTATATTTCAGCTAGAGATAGATGCTTGTCCAAGCTTTCCAAAACAATCCTCAGCAATCTTTCATACCTACAAGCAGTATTTTAAAGAACAGATTGTTTACCTGTATGATGGATGTGTTCTGCCCTTTGATGAGCACAAATCAATACCATTGCTAATCAATGATGATCTCCAGGGTACAGGTACTGATTTCTTTCTGCAGAGGTTTTTCTTGGCTCCATTGGCTTCTAGGGAACAGAGCAGCTACACGAGTTCTGCAAATCCATTCCGTTGGAAGATTCATTATAAGATAGCCATAGAAACAAAGAAATTTATTTCCTTCTTCTCTCCCAGCTCAATCAAAGAACAGCCAAAATACAGCAAACACTTTTGAGAAAATTAGATGATATCATTTCAGATCACTTTCCTCTATAAATCATCTTGGACCTCAACAGACATGGACATGAAAATCTTTCTGAATTTTCATGAACAATAATGTACTGCAAAGAAATTTTGTGCCCAATTTCAGCAGATTTGTTTCAGTTTTGTCTAGATCATTCCTTATACACACAACTTTGGCTAAGTCACCATGTATGAGTCTATCTTAAAAGTTTAATAGAGTTCCTATTGCCAGAGCTTGGGAGATGCATCACAGTAATTTGCCAGGATGGATGGACAGCAAGCTGAATCTGCTCAGAAGCACTGATTCATTTTTGCACAAGCAAAACAAGGTCAAACTCCAGCCTCTTCTAAACATTGAGATGTCCTGGTGCATCCCAGCTCTCTGCCATGCAGCGTGGAGAGGCACAGCACTGGCATCCCTGTAAAATAACTACCACCCAGAGGATTCCTTGGTTTTAAACCTTTCTCTCTGCCTGAGCTTCAGCAAGGACAGGTAGACATGGTCTGGCAGATGTCTGCCAGCTCAGGCTCCTCCAGTGTACAGGACAAGCACAACAGTGATACTGCACAAACTTCCCAGTCTCCCCTTTAACACAGCAATGCCACTGGAATGCTTGCAGAGCTGAATCCAGATGTTTTGGCAAAATCCCCAAATGGAGATAAACCCCTCCAGCAGGTTGGCTAATGAGGTTCTGCAGTGGTTTGAGTGGGAACTAGACTGAAGCCTTTTTAGTTTTCAAAAAGAATAAGGTTCAAGTGCAGTGATATGGTAAGGGAGAAGTGATCAATTAGTCCATCAGTTTTACTTACAAAGTTCTGGACATTCAGCTTGTAAAATCATAGTCTAAAAGGACATATCAAGCAAATTCAGTTCCTCTGTAGACAAAGCTGAAGCAGTAGGACATACAGTTCATACTGAATCAGGCCTTGTCTGGGGTTATACCTGAAATCAAACACCCACTAGTCTGTTGTAGTAGGGAGAAATACAAAAGATTTTTCACTGTCAACAAAGACTGGAAGCAACCACTGTAAGAACAGTGCAGGTGGTTTGTAAGGGTTTATCAAGTAATGCTGCCTTATGTAAAAGTGTCCTCCAGCATCAACAGGAAGCTGTGGGATGTCTTTCTGCCTGGCTTGAAGGACTAGTTTTGTAGTATTATCCTGTGCTGGTGCTTTTAAATTTAAATCACATGCAAAGCTGAGTGCTCTTTGATGATTAAGAGAATTTCCTTTTGAGTTCATAAGTTCATTTCATTCCAGAACAGGAAGCTGTTCCATTTACTTGTTTAATACAGCACCAGCATGATGAGCAGAACAGCTTTCTGACTAAAAATGGAAAGGTTCAGAGAATAGCACTTTTCCTGAATGGCTGTTATGGCTCATACACCAAACAGCCCTGCACAGAGATGCTGGAGATGGTTCAGACATTCAAACTGTAAAACTCTGTTAACTCAGATGAGTGTCATATTTTATTACTACAGATCAAACATACAATTTAATTAAACATGCACCTATAAAATGTTAGCTTCAGTTAACCCTCAGCTTTATTTTAATACAACCTACCCAGGTAACTATTACAAAAAACATCATGTAAAGAATTAATAGCTTTCAAGTCTTAAAACACCTTGGATCTGTGTAGTTTTCTCAATTTATAACAGCTCCAATTTTGAGCTCAGTTTCTGC
This sequence comes from Ammospiza caudacuta, assembly GCF_027887145.1. Classification (NCBI taxonomy): domain Eukaryota; kingdom Metazoa; phylum Chordata; class Aves; order Passeriformes; family Passerellidae; genus Ammospiza; species Ammospiza caudacuta. Next base: position 15,273,463 of record NC_080594.1, read on the forward strand.
TCATATCATCACTTAATCCTTCATCTTCTGTGCTCTTTGTCACTCGTCTATGCAATGTATGTTTAGACCCCTGAATAGATCTATTACCAGAGATGTTTTCTGTAAAATGAATGGAAGTGAATTTCAACCTGCATGCCTCCAAACCCAAGGCTGGATTTTAAACAAGGGAGATAAAATATTTAAAGAACCCACATCAAGTGTTACAGTCAGAACATTAAGAGCAATGAAGCCAATGAAAGTAAATATTAGTCTGGTTTTTGCACAGGTGCATATTTGAAAATCAAAGGAATTGAGTCACAAAGGAATTGAGGACATTATTTTCCTATGTGCAACTAGATGCCTCAAGGATTCATCTTTTACCTTGGAACCCAGTGATTTTTTCTTTATTAATCAATGAAGTTGGAGTAGTGTGCTTTTCATCCTGATGCTGACATGACTTACAGCTTCTGTCATCAAAATCTAAAGCATTGCTGTTTTGCAAACATATATTTGCATCCATTTAACAAGGTCAAGAGACTTGATCTTCACCTGGGATAAAAAAAGAAGAAAATGAAAATGCTGTTGTTTTGACTTAAATTAAGTAAGTGATCTGTCCAAGATACTATTTCAAGTACCTGCACTATTACCCATCAACCATACATTGAAAGTACTCTTCCTGAAAACAAGAAGCATAGACTTCCTTTCTACAAGACACTGCTTTTTTTGGATAAGGCAGCCTTAGACTATCCTCTTTCTTCAGCTTTTTCTCCTCAAAAAAGCCAATATTTAAATTACAATAAATAATATTGAAAGGTGGGGTTTTTTTTCAAGTAAACAAGTTAGTCCAAATTAGCAGTTTATGGCTTTTTTGCCAATGGAATAACACTGATTGACTCAAAGGATACCTCATCAAATATTTTTCTCATCAGCAGTCCCTCAGACTTCCAGTTAATGAAGATGTTTAATCAAGTTTATCAGAATCAGACAATACAGTTTATATGATAAGAGAGATTACTGCATTAATGAAAACATTTTAATTGGCATTTGACAGATATTAAAGGAAACTCATTCCAAAGCTGTCTTTCTATGCCGTATAAGGACCAGTCATTAAATTATCTGACATCAATATGACAGCAAGAAAAATCTATATGTTTACAACACAGGAACTCATCATTCCTTAACCATTACCTTGAAGACACATAAGAGTTTTTTTCCCAATCAAAATAAATGGCCAATTTTGAAAGTCATGTCCAGAACTATTTAAAAAAAATTTAAACCCACAATTTTTTTCACAAGCAAAAAAACCCCCAAAACAACAAAAAAGAGGGTTTCCACTGAATTTTGGTTGGTGAAAAAATTTTTAGACAAAACCTGATTTCTTTCAGCATTTTATCAGTGTTTAATTTCAAACTTGTGAAAACAGCTTTTATTGATTTACCTTCCCTCTGGTGTGCCTTACAAACCAATCATCCACATCCAAGCACAGGGACACAATCATAGTATTGGATAAAATCTATGTTTTTCTTGCCCTCTGCTGCCATTTCACACCAGGCCCTCCTGATCCACCACTTTCCTAGGTGATGTGGGAATTACAACTGGCTGGGATGAAGGGCAGTTATAGATTTCTCCACCCAAACAGAAAACAAATTGTTAGAATGATCCCAAAGGAGAAAAGAAATCCGTAAGAGAAGCAATTTTTTCTGCCTCAGTGTTTCACATAGGCAAACAACATTTTCAGCCAGTTCAGTCCTAGCTTGTGTATACTTAGAAATAAACTCAGTTCCTAGAGGCAACCTACCCTCAAGAGCTTCAGTTTTAGGTTCAAGAGGTAGTAAGACACAATACCTAGGGACAGGTAGAACCTGCAATGATCACAACCACTTTAATGAAAACAAATGTTTTATACTGCATTTAAATGGGCTGAAAGACTTTTTACTCCTAAATTTGGCTTAGGCTTTTGTTTGAATATCAATAATATTCTAAAGTTATTTAATTTTAACACAACTTAGCAATTTTGTTTTTTATAAATGCAGTTCAAAAATGAAAGACACACTTATGCTTGATGTGTTTAGAGAAGGACTAACATTGAAGTCTTCTCCAAATCTTCCTTCTAGAAAAGGGCCACACTTATTTTGGGTTCTCATGTAAATGGCCTGTGTCCATCCTTATTTGTGCAACACCTGATTGACATTTTTAGTTTGTTTTGAGAAGAACAGACTAAATCCTATTTCTTTTTGGACAGAACAGAATCAGCAAGAGAGGGACTGTATTTTCTGAAACCTATAGCATAAAATTCACAAAGTACTCCATAAAAAAATTTATTGTGATCTCAACAGCTCTGTATTTGCTGTAGAATTGTTTTCGCATTTTCCTATTTTCATCTCCCTGCTTTCTCTTAGAAGAGTAACTAGGATACTGCTTGAAGGCAACCATTTTTATCAAGATTTCCTAGAAGTCTGGCATTCAGAGAAGCCCTAACAAGGTCATATTCAAAGAACCTTACCTCTCTCTGCTATCCCTTTTACATACATATTTGGCATTTCATAGCATGAACAGACAGATAATCAGCAAGATATTTTAAAACTTATTCTAAGAAAATGCAAGACCTTTCTAGCAACATCTCTCTTTTCTCTTTGGCTGTGCAAAACTAGTTTTATTTTCAGTTGTACAGTGGGAGCAGCAAAAAGTTGCATGCACACATAAAGAAGATAAAATTTAAGAACTTGAAGTATTTTCTTTTTGGGAATGAAAGTCTTCCACGGTACATTTAGTTTCATTCAAAATATTCCACTTGACTCTGTTGGAATCCCTAGACATCCTGGCTTGTTACCACTGACTCTGTATTACCCAGAAGCACGGGGTTAGATCATTCAGAGGGAAATTTGTTGCACTGGAGGGAAAGGCAACACTACTATTCCCTTGAGGTCTGATTTAGATACTTTTTCTATTTCTACCCTTCCCTCCTCCTACCCACCCTGAGCAAACTATTTTGATTTAACCATAATGCACAGCTCATTTGGAGTAACAAAAGACCAGGATTTCACCAAATATATTCCTCTCTGGAAAATATTCAGCATCTCCTGAACAGAGTGCCCAAGAGGAGCCTCCAAAGATGTGATGGCTTAACAGCTCAAAAATGTGAAGGCCTCACAGACGTGAGCAACCCTGACCTTAACTTGATCAGCCTATACATACCCATGAAAGAAAAGAAGTGACATCTTTGGGGAGAAGGGCACTGAAGGGCAGAGGGACTGAGCCTTTTTTAAATATTATGTTGTTTGGGAAAAAAATCCACTGTAAGAAGGGTTAACATAATGATAAAATAATTCTTTTAGGTGTTGTTTTACAGAATTCTTCTTCTCTTCAGCCTTATGAGCACTGCTAGAAAAGCTGAATTATGATTTTGTTATTTTCCAGTTCCTCAGTGTTTTCCCTTCTCCCCAGAGTCATATAATTTGCAATCAATATCCATGAGAGAAATCCCTCCGTATAGCTTACACTGAGAGCATGCAGGTTTGACTCCTGCAAGGCTTTCCACAGGTATCACTCCCTCCTGCTGAGCTCGGGAGGGAGACATCGTGTGGAAAGAATAATGTTCCAAGAGATTCTTTTTTTAAAAAGGAATAAGGTAAGGTATTGGCACGCATTTTATATCTGTCTTAGTTTAACAATTAAGGTAAACCAAACAACAGCTTATGGCACCATATGCTAAAATAAAGAAGTTAGCATTAACAAAACAATACAATTTCTACTGGGAAAGCATATCCATTGCTATCACTGCATTTTATGCATGCAGATACAGACAGATCTCATCAGTGGCTGAAGCCATGCTGCGTCAAAGACTAAAATATTTCTTTTGTTAGATTCCAGGGATGTAGCAAAGGCAAGTTTTTCTGGGAAGTTATTTTACAACATCTTATAATGAAGGTAAGAGGTTCCCTTTTCTGTGCTCCTACTAATAATGCTTTAGAAAGATTAAATCCTCGGTAACTCAAACACTGAACTATGCTGTGAGTATGATGGCAAACCTGGCCCCAAATGTGGTGGATTTGTATCTCAATATGACAGGGTTATATTTGTAACTCTAGCTTTAGGATTTCACAGCATTGTCTTTGTTCTGCCATTAAAGAGAAGCTGTGGGTTTCCAGATGTCTGACAGCCATTTGAAAGTCAATTTACCATTGTTAATGCCTATTCCACTAGAGTTGCTCCTCACAGTATTAGCAAAAGGGACAGCAACAAATGTGAGACACAGCATTCTCAGTGGCCCATGAAAGGGAAGCGAAGGGGAGCTTCACAGGTTGTTACCATCATCCTGCATTTCCACTTGGCAGGATGTGGACACACACAGATGAATTCATTTTTAGGCAGGGCAAAAACCACTGAGAGCTGGACCGGCTTAAAAAAGATTCTCTGGAAGAACATAAAAATAAATTGGTGCCTTTGATTTATCCCTAAGACTTATTTAGTTGTTTTAGTTACTGTATTTCAACACTTCCACATTATTCTCCATACTGTTGTTCAGCCACTCCCATCTACTGCACTTTGTCTTTTAGGAATGAATTGAAACCAACATCTCTGCCTCTTCCCCTGCCTGTAAAATAAAACCACAAAGTTAAAAAAAAAAAAAAGCAGTTATAACTGAGCTTTACCTATCACATCCTTTTTGTTCTGCAAAAAGACACTGCCATTGCCAAGGCTGGAGTAACACTGTATTCAGTTTCTTTTATGATAAGAATTCATATTGTAAAATTCACCACAAGATCCATTTTGCTTCTTGCCAAAGGAATACACTCTATGATACAAGCTGGCTTTTATTTTAAGCTGTATTTCTTGTTTACACAGTATGAAGTAAACTTAAAGTGGAAGAGTATAACTGGATGTAATGATTCTGCTGAGCTTGGTAGAGAGGCCAAAATAGGCCTACAGTAAGAAGCAAGGATTGACCAGGTCACTTCAGAAATTCAAAGAGATGATTATGAACAAGTTATTCTAGTTTTAAATTATCCTTCAGTCTCTTTTCAGGCCATGTTTGGCTATTCAGTGTTTGATTTTCACACACAACCAAGTGCATTATCTATATTTTGTGCCTTTTAACATCACCCACACAGCCCATGTAGGACACCACGTAACACCAACGCAGAAGAGAAGATAATTCTGCAGCTCAAGAGAAGAATGTGGGAGACAAGAAATCCTGTTCACTCCTGCTCACCAGAAAGCATCTGGGAAAGGTTCAGCTGACAGAGAGGTAAATCCAGGTAATGTAAGCAGAGAACAGGTTGTATGGCTGGCAGTGCTTGCCTTGTGGATGAGCCAGGGACTGGCTGAGGAGACGCATGGACGTGGCGTGATCAGAGAGCTGATCGGGTCAAGGGATGCATGAACAGGGCGCTGCAGCGGCAGGCAGCCAATGAGGGCTTCCTTGGGTTACCTTTAGAACATAAAAGGGCCCAGTTTGCTGCAACAAATGATCTTCAGAGCAAGGAAAGAGGTCCATGTGGTTTTGTTCCCCGTTTCTACAAAGACTGTCTCAAAGCGGTTCCACATCTGCAACAGGAGCAAGGAAGCTCTGGCAGGAACATCTGGAAACTGAGCAGTGAGATTTCTCCTGAGAAAAATGAGGATCTAGTTGTGCAAATGGTAGAGAGCTGTATCCTGGGGAAACAGGAGGTTCTGCACAACCTGAGACTCAGGCTGGCACTTCCCAAAACCTGCATCACTGTTCCAACATCCACAACTGATGGGAAGCCAGCAAAAAACCACCACAGATACTGTCTGTAGTCAGAGATGACAAATTGAATCATGATTATAAAGGGTTAAGATTTTAGCTGAGGGTTAGAACCAATTCATATTGAAGTTAGGTATACTGATGATAGGTTAATAATTATTAGATGCTTAAGCTAATTGTTAGATTATGAGCTCATTTGTAGAAAGAAGTGGAGCAAGTGAACCATTATAGGAACATGCTGAAACAAATAGAACAATACTCAACATCTGGATTCTATGTTAATCCATCACAAAGCAGGGGGCCTTGGATTGTGCCAGAGGGTCACAAAGACGCGATGAAGACCTTCCTGACTTCATCCCTGGGACCACTGACCCAATTCAAGACCACCGACCCAACTCAAGAGAAGAACTGCACAAACATGAAGGACTAATAACCTCATTTTAATACAAAGTGGGGATGGGAGGTGCTGGGGTTATACATATGTGTTATTTTGGGAAATAAATAGAAGGCAAAGAACCTTGTGTGGTGTGGTCACACATTTTGGGGATGACTTCCCCCCACCATACTGCCTGCTGGCGTAGTAAACATAACTATTTTCTAACTTTAACTAGTTAGAGAGTCTTTGTCAACGATCCTTGGTTTTAGTGATTCAAAATAAGATTTAAAAAATTAAATTTTGACTTAATCCTGTGGCTAGTTTAAAGAAAGATTCACATTTGCCTTCAATATTTTATAGAAGCGCTCATATCTCAAGAGGCCTTTGGGTTGTTTGAAGACTTTTCATTAATCTTTCTATAGCTTCTCCTGTTAAACATTAATAATCCCAGCTCTGGCTACGTGTGAGCACAAGAATACCAACCTAGCCAACAAAAGATTTTCATGGGTGGGAGCTGTACTGACTGATTTTTTCTTACTGAAATTGGGTTTTGGGGGCAAATGCTGGCTATTAGGCTAAAAAAAATGCTGGATGTGTTTAGGAAATATGGTGCTTCATTTAACCATGAAACAGCCAAGAAAGAGCCAGTGTTATTTTATAGTATTTTATCCAAGAATTCACAGAAATGCAATGTTTAAGACTGATGCCTTCTGCTATAAATGTGAAACATTTTCAGAAGAGAGGCCCAGTTGTTTTAAAGAGACTGTTCAAAGCAAAGGCTGGCCATAAGAGCTCTTGGTTCCATGGGCTGTTTGTTTAAAACAAGGTTTACAGTATAAAGCAAAAATACAAAAATGCCTATGTTTGGAGAACAACTTCAGGATGACAGAGAACAGCAGGATTCCTTCTAATATTGTTCCTTCTTTATATGGCTCTTCAAAAATGTAGTAAAGAAAATCTCTAGTAAAGATATCCTATATAATTTCTCTTTCTTAAGCAGCCAAAGGAACCATTTTGTGTCATCACTTCCCAGATTTACAACATTCCTTAGCGAGTAAGGTGAGACAAGGAGAGATACTTACCATGATCCTACTCTCTTGGGTTCCAAATAATTTGTCACATAATCATTTCTGGCTGAAAAAAAAATAGATGTTGAAATTAAATAATTTTGAATATAGCATGGTAAATATAAATACACACTTTGATCACTAGCTGACACAATGGATTGTCTCTCTGAGTATAATTTGGATATTAGATTTATATATGCTTGCTCACCCTCGGGCCTATAAGATGTTAAGCTACTTAATATAATTAGCTTCTAAAATGGAATTTCCTGAATCCGACAAGACAGGAAAAAATGAGGAAACAAAGTTTTCTTTACTACTGAATACTACAAATCCTGTGTGTCATTTTGGCCATGAGACTCTGAGTTTTGTCTTGTTTTAATTTATGGCACAAAACAGAAGTCACATAGACACTGTCTTTCTCTTCAGGTTACAGTTCAAGTGACAGAGTTTGAGCAGCTCAGGTTTAGATCTGGTTTATTGGAAAATATTTCACACAGTACATCAGCTCTACCACAGGCAGTGTACTGAGACTGAAGGCTGTCAGAATCCAGGTTCCTGAGCTGCTCTAACCAGGTCCATGCCCTCTGGATCCACAGAGATAAATCTGAGACCTGGCTTTTAGACCTGGTTTAGTGTGAACCAGGATCTTGTCTGCTTGCCTTTCCGTAGAGGGGTCAGGAGCCTGGCTGTCCCTGTGTTCCAGGAAAGCAATTTTCTCTTCACAAAAAGACTGAAAAACTATAGTGTAAGGTTCATCTTGATGAAATTTCAGAGAGTCCAGACATGAAATTCTTTAATGTAAAGAAACTAAAAGTCTTTTAGGACTGATAATCAGAAGAAGAAAAAAAAAAAAAAGAAAGAAACAAGAGGAACATTATTAACTCTGGCCACTTCCACTGGCAGCACAGCTATTAATTAATGTTGCCAAAACGTGAAACTGCAGTCATTAAAAAGTTGCAAACACAGCTTCAGTGCAGGCAGGCAATGCCCTGTTCAGTGGAGCTTTTAGTGGTTTAACCTTCATGCAGCATAAACATACAACTGAACCATTAAGTGATGCTCAGGTTAATAAGGATCTAAAAGAGAAGGAAGAATTTGGCTTCTTTCCTAGTTTTACAGGGAAGATGGTCTTTGGCATGGAAAGGATGGGGCAGACCTGCATTGGGAAGGAATTTAGCTGTGGGAACATCAGCTGAGCCACACAGGTCAGGGATGAGGAAGGACATTTTGTCTTCTTTTGAAGACAACAGATAAAACTAGCAGGAACACAAACTTGTGGAATCCTAGGAAAGAAAGATTTATGCAAATATAAGCCATGTTTTACTTAGAATCAAGCTTCTGCAATTATTTACTCCCTGCTTAAAATGTACAAAGAATTATGCCAATTAAGTAAAATCCACTGTAATGCAAAAATTTCCTGTCACAGTATTTTCTCTGGGGGCTGCTTGTGGCAGGAGCATTTCAGGGACTTGCACACTTTAAAAAAAATCATTTATTCTTTATTCCATCTCACCAGTCTTCAGTTGTGGGCAAATGGGAGGTCAAGAATACATGGATACATAATGATCACAAACTTCCAGGAAGGCTTTTTCTGGGGAAGGCAGAAAACAACTCTTCATTTTTACCAAGCCAGATATAATTACTGCAGTTCTGTTTGTACAGTTTTATTGGAAATTCTTTTGAAAATCCCAGTAGGAAGGAGAAGAAAAGATGGCCTTTCACCAAAAGCTAGGAGAACCTGAAAAACCTGCATAAAAAGGAACGCACTGTTCGAGAAGTCTGCAAGCTCGCCTCCCACCTCTTTGAGCTTAATTTGGTAGCAGAGAAACAGAAAAATAGTGGTCCTTGAAAACTCACAAGAGTTCAGATGATTACACCAGCTCTGCCTACCTTCCACAATTTCACACTTCTTGGTAAGAACATCCTCCTTGGAAATGATCTCCCATGGAATTTATGTCAACCTACGTGGCCAAGCGACCTGCCTGTGGGTGGGACACATCTCAGCAGCATTACCTCCCTCCAGCCAAAAACAAGGCCGTGCAAAACCAACACACAATCTCATGGAGAAATGCCACCCCTGCCAGGGAACTGAAGCATGGCAAAGATTAGTTGTTGAAAATCACAGCTGTAGCAGAGTTATGAGCAAAGGCAAATCACATCTCAGGTGATTGTCCTATTCATTCAACTATCCTATTAACAATCACATATTTGGTGAGGAAAATGAGGGTAAAATATTGAGGGGAGGAGATAGCAATAGAAAGAAAGGGACCATGGAAAAGAAAGAGTTATCATCAATTTTACTGTGTAAAATTTTACTGATTTTACTGTGTAACCAGGCAATTGCTTTCCATTTTACCTGCTTGAAAGTGTCCCCTGATGCACAGCTAAATTGCCATTTGGGGCACGTTTTCATGATTTATTACTGCTGTAGTAAATGGGAGTTATTTGGGCATGGGAAGTGCTACTTGATGAGGGAGAAACACCTGGCAGAAAGGACACTGAGATAAAAACCTCTGGTTACTGGTTTGAGAGCACGTCCTGTAAATAGGTTAAACACTGATCCCTGGGCAGCTGCTTCTGAACAGTGTGAGCATAGGTAGCTCCAGGCACTGCTTAACTCAAATTGAGGCTCTGGGACTCAGATTTTTGTTCTGGGGAAACAGCTCACAGTTTCAGGCACTTAGGTCTCAAAAACTCAGGCCAACTCAAATAGAATGCACACACACACAAAAAAAACCCAAAACAGAAAAGAGGAAAAGGAGAACTGGCCATGCTGCAAAGTGAACTAGAGCCACAGTCCCTTGGGTATCTCATAAATAGGGTTATCAACAGACACCTTTGAAACTAAAAGAAAAAAAGCTGTGTTTAAAAAGCTATATTAATTATAATTTTTAATATATATAATAATAATTAATTAGACTGTTCCTGCTCCCATTTTAACCAAGTTTCCTTTTGCAATAAACCCCAAAAATCTAGACATTTAACTACCATCTTCCAAGACAACACTATTATTATAATATTGAAAAAGCAGATTTAGAGAGCTAATAATAACGTATAACCTATGTTTTCTTGAGCAAAAATAATAACTTCATAATATATTGCTCACAATAAAGAGTAAGTTTCCAATTTTGGGCTGCAGTATTAATCACTGAGGTGAGAGGATTAAAGCAATCATGTGAGATTAAGATTCTTCTGAATCACAGAAAAAACCCATCTCCTGAATAAACAAATTAATTTACAGGGAGTGAAATGAGCAGGAAATCTTCAGTGATGCCTGCCTCTAACAGCTCTCCATATGACTCCTTGTGTGCAGGCCCAGGGGAGAACAACTGATGGCAGAGTGATTATTTCAACTTCCCATTTTATTATTCTGCAGCTTTTCCTGGAGCAAGGGGATATTAACTATTCCATCTCTCCTCTGTGCTGCAGAGTAATTAGGCTTCATATCACCATGTGATACATATGTAATTAATAATTTTTATTGCAAAAGCATATTTGATCTGAAATGCTGAAAAATAGCATGCTGAAGAGAAAGGACTAGCGTATTACTGCTGGGGGAATTATACATTTCAAATAATTGATGTAAAATAAAATTGCCATCAAGAAAGCAATGCAATAGCCATGGGCTCTCACAGATGAAAGACCAAGGTGAAAGCTCTGCCTCTTTCAGTGAGAGTATTTCCACCAATTTTGGTGGATTCTGCCATTTTCCTGTGCAGATCAGGAAAGAGCCCTCAGCAGGGTAGCACAAGCCAGTGTTACCAGAGCTGGGCCATTCTGCTCTTTGGCTAATTCTGCCTGTTAGGAGCCAGTTCTTTAACACAGAAACATTTTGCCCATAGTGGAAACAGTTTGTGAAGGCCCTAGGTTCTGGGGGAATTTGCTGCAGGCTGCCTCAAGAAAGCTGTTGTTTCTGGGGTGGCAAAAAAATTCACGTCCATAGTGCTGACAGTCTTCATGTGCCTTCCCAAGCCCCTCCTGAAGCCACCAACAGCCCAGAAGTGACTCCACCTTCATGCCTTTGAACACCTCAACCTTCACTTCATACTCTAGTCTGCTGAGGAGAGCAAGGAATGGATCAGAAATCCTCAGAGGGGTCATGTTGCTGAAACATGACCTATGTAGGATGGGTAACCAGGAGGATTACTGGTCTTGGAGCAATGGCCCAGCACCAGGGTAAGAGCAGGTGGGAGAAATGAAGGAGCTCTCTGAGGATGGGGTGTGGGAGCAGAGACACCATCAGGAGTAGAAGCAGGCAGGCAGCCCCAGCTCTAATGCCAGAGAGAAATGTTGACCCCAGAGCTATTATGGATCAGGGCTAAGGAGATGAGCACCACACTATCAGCCAACTCTCACACCAAAAACTTTTGTCCTTGTGGGTGCAGTCAAGGAAAGCTTCATTAGCAGTTTTTTTCTAAGAATCCCTGCTAACCTAGAAACATTACAAGGAGTCAATATTTTTAAAAAAATGAAAAAGAAGGTTCTGAAATATTAACTTCTCTCCAAAATGCAGAGAGAGGATAAAGCTTCATGTTTACGTAGCATTTCAGAAATATCTCTCCTTTTCATTAGCTGAAAAACTCTTTGTTTTGCCAGGCTCTGCAGAGATCCTGAAATGCACCATTATTATTAGATGACAAGAATACGGTCAAGCATGAGAGAAACTCTTCATCCTCTGAATTTTGGAAGTGCTTTTTTTCAAGTCATGGAGCTAAATGTTCCTCCTAGAAAGATTAGTAAAATAAACATACTGGGTTTTTATTCAGACCTGGGAGGTAGACTGTGCTGTACAGCATCTGTTCCTTGCCCTGCAAAGGCACTCCTTCCATTCCCCTGTGGTGAGCAAGCCTTGCCCGTGCCCACTTAAAACACAGAACTTCTATTTAGCCCTGGTGTTTCTCCAAAGTTTCATACAACAGAGAAACAGCTGCTACCTAGAAGTAACAACACAACATTTTGCTCTTTAGAGAATACCAGCTAATAAGAATGTAGGTACTCCTTGAAAATTTGTTTGTTGTATTCATATTTCTGGAGTCCCATACTATCACAACCATATTTCTAAAGTCCCTTACCTTCTTGGTGATATTTCTTGGGGGCAGTTCTTCACAGCACAGACTACTGCTTCTGCTTGTTGCCACTTCTTAGTCAGGGCTCCTTCCAGGCTCTCCCTGACTGGCCAAGCCCAGCCCCTTTTATCCCAGTTATCTTCACTGGCTACAGCTGCAGCCCAATTAAGGACATCACAGCTGCAGCCCATCAAGAACAACTGGGGCTTATCAGGGCAAGGCCTATATACAGATATTCAAATACAATACAATATAGATATTTTACTAGGACTTCTACTATATTTGTTAAGAGAACATTCTTGTTATTAAGAAAAAATAGACATAAATTATATTATAATTATGTTTAAATCCTTATATTATGCTTGCTGTGGTGCCTTAACTTGTGTTTGGGGACAAATATTATGCTTGCTGTGGTGCCTTAACTTGTGTTTGGGGACAAGATCTCCTCTGTCATATCAAATCAAAGCCACTGGAGGCTGAGCTGGCTCTGGAAGAAGAGATCACAGAATCAGAGAATAGCCTGGGTTGGAATGGACCTTAAAGATCATCCAGTTCCAATAACCATGTGAATTTGAGCTGCAAACAAGACACGTACCTCTCCAGAGGAACAGAGGGATTCTACCTACTCTGGTACTTGCCTTTTGCCCTGGCACCACTGACCTCAGCAAACTCCTCACAGCACTAGGAATGGGGAGCTTACACAAAAAAAAAGCAGCAACAAATTGCTGTTAGTGACAACAAATACAGTCCTTTGTTTCTGAAATTCTGTGAGAGTTCCTAGTTATTTTTTCACTGTTTTCACCAGAAGAGCTAAACAATGTTTAAGGCAATGAATCATAGAATAACCTGGGTTGGAAGTGACATTAAAGCTCATCTTTTTTCAATCCCCCTGCCATGGGCAGGAACACTTTCCATCAGACTAGGTTGCTCCCAATATCTGATCTAAACCTACTGTTTGTCAGTTTGAAGCCGTTCCCCCTTGCCTTGTCACCCCCAGCCCTAGTAAATAATAGTGTCTCTCCATCTTTCTTTTCAGCTCCCTTCAGGTACTGGAAGGCCACAATCAGGTCACCCCAAAGCCTTCTCTTCTCCAGGCTGAATGACCCAAATCCTCCCAGCCATTCCTCATACAGAGGTGTTCCATCCTTCTGATCTACCTGGTGGCCTCCTCTGGACTGGCTCCAACAGATCCATATCCTTCCTACGCTGGGACCTCAGAGCTCTCCTTTGATTTATAACTGCTAATGAATTAACCCCCTATGATATGAAGCAATATGCTCCATATACTCCAGTGCAATATATGATGTTTGAATCAGCCTGGAGGTCTTAGCAGGAGACCAGGGACTGCAAAATTCAAGAGTTTTGCAGCAGGACCCATGTTTTGAGGCATGGATTTGCATAATGTTTCAACAGACACTGGAAAGCATGAGGTACCTGCCAGATGTGTATTATGGACAACTTAGGCAAATTAATTATACTGTCTCAAAAGTTTACTATCTAGAGATTGTAGAGCTGACCATTTTGCTGTCCTAAGAGTTCCCAAAGCTGGATGCAGATGCTCAGAGCTGTGTCCATTCCTTTCAGGCTCCACCTATGCTGTCACCTGACTGCAGAACAGCAAGGACAGGCAGAGCTGCTGCTAAAGGTTGGCCTGCACTCCCCTTTCTTACTTGTGGGACATTGAAGAAGCAAATGGCAGAGACTTAATTGCTCTTTTAAGTTGCAAAGGTTGAAAATACCAGCTCATCAAATTGATATAGAATGAGTAGGCATATTTCTGGAGATTTTTTCATTCAGTAGATCCCACTTTGTTTAACCCAACTTCATCATGCTTGATTCTAGGCCAGAATTATTCTTCGGCTGCAGACACAACCAATCACAGTTGTCCTATTTAATTTATGAAAACTCTCACCAAGTATCATAACATATCACTCACCATAACTCTTGTTTGAACTATCAAGATCAAAAATACTCTTTATTACCCATGGATAGAGAAGTGCTCTAAAACATCAGTGAATCTTGAGCTCCAACTAGTGGGATGCTTTGTTTTCTCTCATTTCCCATAAAGCCAAGATCTAAGCTCTCAATCAACCTCTTTTATTTTCCTTATTTGTGTCAGAAGGAACCCTATCCCAGCTTACCACTTTTGAAGATCAGGCTTCAAAAGGATCTGTCTGTAGCAGCTACAGACAGAACAAACATAGGTTGGGCTCCTGATCTCTTTTAAAATATCCATGACAGGTGTGGAAGGTATGGGAACATCAGGATGCACTCTTCTGGCTTCAAAGATAAGCATCAATAAACTTCCATGTGTATGTTGTGACTTTTCCCAGGATTCCTGATCAATGGGTCAATATTATGTTTCTGAAAGATTCCAGTCCTTGGGACTTAGCATTCCCTCTCTGCACCACATCACTAGTCAGTTTGTCTGCAAGTTCACTCACAGAAGCTAACCAGAAATTAGGCTCAACTATGAACACCAGCAACCAAAGAGGAATGTGGATTTTAACTTTAGATTTTTCAGTGGCAGTCAGTATTGACTCTTGCCAACCTGTCTCACTGCCATGTCCCCCATTCATTTTGCCATCCTATGGGTGCCACACACCAACCTAGCAAAACCAGGGAGCAGCCACTGGTACAGTGGGGAAGACTCATGGCTGGGGAGAGGGAAACCACTCCAGTAGGGAAGGCTTCCTCAACTGCCCTAGTTTGATTCTATCACTAGCAAGACATGCTGAAAATTTGTTTTATTCTCACAGTCTCCCAGATACACCAGGAACCATTTATAACTCACTACAGCCTTTTGAAGATGAAGGTGAATATACTGCAATAGCATAGCTGTGTATCTTACACAAAGGTACAGAGTCTGGTGTTAAGAAGCCTCTTATGGTTTATCTCAAGGTTCATTATGTGCACACACCTATCAGCTGATTTCCCAAGCCTGAATCAGTGCATGCTCTGCCAGGACTCTGCTCCAGTGTGGGGTTCCTCTCATAGGAGGAACTTCTCCAACTTGAGTTTTACCATGGGACACAGTTCTTAATCCACTGCTCCAGTGTGGGTCCCTGCTTAAGTATGAACACCCCATGGAGTCACAGCTACCTTCAGGAATCCCCCTGCACAGGCATGGGATCCTCCAGGGGCTACAGGTGGATCTCTGCTCCATCATGGACTTCAGTGGGCTACAAAGGCACAGCTGCCTAACCATGGGCTCCAGGGGGATCTCAGCTCTGGGGCCTCGACTTGAAAACCGGCCCTTTTCCCTGGCAAACAAAACTCGCCATCTCAGGTTCCCAATGGCAGATTGCAGGAGGCACTTGGCACTGTCAAACCAGCTGAAGTTGGCACTGCTGTCAGCTTGGTTCTGGGAGGCATCCTGCACAATGCGGAATTCCAGCAGGCAGCCGGCCCTTTTGGGCCTCAGGCCCCTGAACAACTGTTCAGGCCTTTTCCCCAGGAAACAAAACTCACCAATCCAGGTTCCTGGTGTCAGTTTGCAGGAGGCACTTGGCACTGCAAAACCAGCTTGAGTTGGCACAGGTGCCAGCAGGGGTCTGGGAGGCATCCTGCACAATGCAGAATTCCAGCACACAGCCGGCCATTTTTGGCCACAGGCCCCTGAACACCACCGCCAGCCCTTTCCCCAGGGAAACAAAACAAGGCAGTAAACCCAGGTCTGGGCTATGGCTCATTCCAAGGAAAAAGCTGTGGAGGGAGCCATGTTGTGGCAGTTTTGTGTTCCCCTTGGGATGCCTTTTGCAGCTGCAGTGTGCCTGGAGCTCTGGGCTTTGTGGTTTTCAGTACCCTAGCAGACCATCGGCCACTCAGGGCCACAGACCCCCGAACAACACCCTTTTCCATGGGAAACAAAACTCAGCAGCCCCGGTTCCTGGTGTCACTTTACATGTGGCAAACTGGTGGGGTGGTGAGTTTTACTGTCCTGGATTTCTCTGTTATAAAGCTGCCAGCATCTGACCCTAGCCACAAAAAATGACTCCTCTGCTCCTAGAACTCACAGCCTTCAGACCAGCAATGTCTTACCCAACCCACTCTGTCACTGCTGGCCCTTTTCAAATGCATTCCACTGCAGTCCTAAAACTCCGCATTTTCATCGAGCATCCCCTCTGATCCTGACCATAACAACACTCCAAAATATCCTGAAATAGCCCTTAAAAACCCCTTACAACACACTGAAAAGCCAAAAATGTCCTAAGAAACCTTCAAGAATCCCCTATATATCCTTAGAAGTTGTGGCAAAATCCTGAAAAAATCTGCTCGACCTCCAAGCTCCACCTGTTGCTCTCTAACTCTCAGATGCCTTCCCTACCTTTTTGCAGTGGATCTTGGCCTCTGAGAGTTCTGTAGTTGTCCTGGCATGAGGGTTGCTGTCTTGTCCCACCAGGAGGGTTCCTGTCTGGTCTCACTGTTAGGGTTGCTGTGTTGTGCTGCTGTTGGGGGCAAAGGCTGTTGTTAGGGGGGCTGGTTAGGGTGAGGTTAGGGCTGGGCTAAAGGGTGGTTCAGCTGTACCCTAACTTGCCTCCTAAGCTGAACCCTGTAGCCCTGCTCTCCACAGGACTGCCCAGCCCTCAAGCCCTCTCCCTTTACCCCTCAAGCCCTATCTGTCACCCTCAAGCCCCCTCTCAGCTCCTGTGTGTCACCCTTAATCCCTCTCCTTTGCCCCTCAGCCCCCAGCTTCTCTGTGTCACCCTCCAGCTGCCCCTGCCACCCTCAGCATCTCTGTGTGCCACCCACTGTCCCTTCTCCCTGTTCCTCCCTCAGTTCCCAGCCTCTGCCACCCTCAAGCCCCTCAAGCTCCACCTCAGCCTCTGTCATGCCCTGGAAGGACCCTAAAAAAACCCCTATCAATTCCCCAAAAAAAGCCCTAGTTTTCAAAGTGCCCTAAACACCCCACAAACACCTAAAAATAGCCTCAGAATACACTAAAAATACCCTGCTTTTAAAAAGCCCCTGAAACACCCCTAAAAATCCCCAAAGAACCTTTTAAAAAATCTCTGAATAGTCCCAAAAGAGCTCTAAGAATACCCCAAAAATCTTTAAAATGCCCTAAGACCCTAAAAGAAACCCTAAAAAATTCCCTCAAAAACCTTAGAAACACCCTAGTCCTAAAAAAGTCCTCCATATACCCTCAATTCTCCTCAAAAATCCCTAAAAATTTTTAAGTAGTCCTAAAAAGGCCCCAAGGATACCCAAAAGCACCCCAAACAATTCTAATTAGTAGTAAGACAGCCCTTAAAACACCCTAAAAAAATTATTTTAAAGCCCTGAAAAAACCATATAGGTATCTTAAACGTTCCCAGAGAATTCCTAAAAAACTCCTGCAAAAAAAACCAAAAAACCAAAAAAACAAAAACAAAAAAAAACCCACCCAAAATACCCTTTTAAAGCTCTGAAAAAAAAAAACCTAAAAGACTCCTAAAAACGTGCTCAGACCCTACCTGTAACTCTCTAGCTGACAAACATCATCCCTACCTTTTAATTGGAATAATTGCCTGCAGCTGCTGGGAGGGTTCTGGGGCTGTCCCACCATTAGGGCTGCACCTGCACTCTGACCCTACCTGGTACCCTGTGTCCTTTGTACCCCTAACCATCAGAAATAAAGAACTGTTATTCCTTTTCTCTTATGTTTACCTGAAGGCCCTGTACTTCCAAAATTATAATAATTCGGAGGGGAGAGGGGTCATATTTTCCATTCCAAGGGAGGCTCCTACCTTCCTTTGCAGACACCTGTCTTTCAAACCAAGATGGCATGTAAGAACTGTGACATGCTTTTGTACACAGAAATAATGATGAAAATAATGAGGGCAATGAGATGAGGCACTGGTAAATGTGCTGTAATATAATAAAGATGGGACAATTTGAATAAATTGGGGAAAGGTGGTAGCCAGATTAGTTCCTGTAATGGAGAACTTCTTGTTGCATGTAGGTAAAGCCTTATAAAATAAGGGCCTTGCTACCCATGTAAAATCATGGCTCAGGCCTGTCACTGTTTGTCTTGACTTTGTTAAGGCTTTCTGTTCTGTTGGGAAAGGTGCATACCAGAGGAATGACTACAGCCATAAACGCCATGTGTGAATGTTTTCCCTTTACTTCCCAGGACGCTGGGAGGCAGCATGTTTAAGTAAATGGCCAATAAGGACAGAAATGTCTGCTCTAATGCGTGCTTGGTGGTATGGTTGTTTTCTCTTTCCTCCTTGTTCCCAAGACTTTAAACTTTCCCATAATAGAAACATATAAATACAGGAGTGTGTGTAATAAAAGTGGATCCTGCTGGAAGAAACAATGGTCTCTTTTTAAACAAGCTCCTGCATTATGGTGCCCAAACAGGGACGTGATCACTGAATCTTTCACAGCAGCTGCCATATTCAAACAGAGCTGTGCACAAAGGGGATCCCCAGCCTTTTGTTTTCACTTGCTGGACAGGTAAGACACAAATGCAGAACTATGGGACAAGCTAGGTCCCACAAGCAGAAGCTTTATTTAGAGATTTTTCAAAGAACAGGGATTTAACACCCTGCCAGCTAAGTTAGCTGTTTTATTAGTATGGTTGAATTACAGTTGCAATGCATTCCCCCCACCATGGTTCCAACAACACTAAAGCGTGGGAAGCAGTAGGAGGCACAGAAAAGACAAGGGCAACTAATCGCTGATGTCATGTTAATTACATGGAAAACTGTATACTGCTTTAAAAACTTTGCAGCCTGCTGAGCAAGTTTGTGAGTGCCCTGTCTGTAGAGTTTTCAGTTTCCAAATTGTTTGATTTCCTGGACAACGCACTAATTATGTAGTGGCTCTAGTGCTGGCTAGGCACCAGTGCACTTACTAGAACATATTTACTCATTTTCTTTCTGTGAGATGAGCATTAGGAGAAGGAAGGCAAAACAGGCACAAAATTTAAAGGGTATAAAGCAAAGTTTATTAACAGAAATTAAAGAATAATAAGAATCAGAATAAAACCTTTTCCTTTTCAGAATAAAACCTTTCCTCAGAATAGAACACTTTTCCTTCCCCCACACTCTTGTTCTTCCTTTCCCATTGACAATGTAAGAAACTTGGGACTTTCAGTCAGGTTATCACCTCCAGAATAGTTTTTTTCAGTCTGCTTAGGGAGAGGAGTCTCTCTTGTTATGCTATGAAGACTTCCCAAGAAACAGTTCTCTTGTGGCTTTAATTGCACAGCAAATCAGCCACCCAGGAAAGGAAGAAATAGTTCTTTTAATCCATCTCTGGGAACAGAGGTTTCCTATTACTATTTCTGGGACAAAGTTTCTCATCTCCCTCATCTGTCTCTGTTCAAATTTCTTATTGGATTACAGTAACATCTACTTGCTTCAGTGCTGGTGCTTTGGCTTACATTTGTGTTAGAACACTAATGCATTTCTATGAGTTGCAGGGCAAAAAAAAAGAAGAGTCTGGTGTATCAATTATATCTTCTCTATAGCCGTAAAAGAGGATTTCAGTGTAAGAATAAGGCATCTCCTTAATTGCCTTCCATTTAGAATTTGACTCTTCACTGACCTCAGAGTCCTATGTTGTTGTCTCTATGTGTCATCACTCTTTCGTTATTTGGGAGAGAATTCGTGTTCTTATGTTCAATTGTTTTCAGGTTTTATTGGAACAGTTTTAATTAAACTTAACTGAAACAGTTTTTATAGAGTTCTGTATTGTTGAAAGGTTGATTTTGTCTAAGCTTTATAATCAAGGAATTTCTGTGTCTCTCCCTGATGATCACGTGGTCCCTGCTGACACTGTGCAACCTTTGCTGACTGTTGGCACCACCCTGTCACAGACATCTTTCTATGAAAATCCTTTCCTTAGGATTTTTTCCTCCTGAGAAGCTGCGAGGCCTCAGGAACAAATGGAAACAATGATTATCTGCTACTGTGGAATGCAACAGGTGTATCTGTGATTGGTCTCATGGGCTTGTTTGTAATTAATGGCCAATCACAGCACAGCTGGCTCGGACAGAGAGTCTGGGACAACTGCCTTTGTTATCATTCTTGTCCTTTCTATTCTTAGCTTAGCCAGCCTTCTGAGATGAAACCTTTTCTTCTATTGTTTTAGTATAGTTTTAATGTAATATATATCATAAAATAATAAATCAAGCCTTCTGAAATATGGAGTCAGATCCTCGTCTCTTCCTTCAATATAAGACCCCTGTGAACACCGTCACACCCCCCCTGTGCCTTTCCTTCATGTGGAGCACTGAAAAAAAGAAACAAATCTGCTGTCACTGCTTTTGTCTGTCTGCAACATAGCTCACTAAAAATGTCTAAGCAAACAAAGTCCATTGCGAGTCATGCCAACATAGCTGTGGCTACATGGTGCGGCCCTGGCTGCTCAGTCTTGGCTATGTGGCCCTCCTGGCCCGGGCTGGCAGCGCTCACTCCCAGCCCTGGCTGCTCCTGGCCTCAGGGCTGTCCCTGTACTGGGTGTTGGGGCCATTTTCAGCACTGGTCCTGGCTGCATGATTTCTCCCAGCACCAACATATCCCCCTGGCCAGCATGGAACCGGCATCCTCTCCCAGCTCCACCAAAATGGGGCCCTGAGGGTGGCCCAGGAAGGGGCCAGCACTGCAGCAGAGCCTGGCACAGCCCGGCCTGGGCCCAGGCTCAGCCTGTTTAAAGGCCAGAAGCCAAGACAGCCTTTTCCCAGGCTTCCTTTGTTTTGAAATGTGCTTTTCCACAGGGGTGTGTTTAACTCTTTCAAGTGGTCTAACTGGGTCAATCTTCAAGCTTAGCCAGCTGATTGGTGTCCCCACCTCTCACTTCACAGAGAAAAGTAAGGCACAGTTCTTCCCAAGAATATTTGTGAGATTCACATTCTCTGAACCTCAGAGAAAGGAAAAACAATTCTTATTTGCTGTGCCTGTGTTGTGCCAAAGTAGAATGCAATATGGAGGTTGTTTACCCAAAGTGATGGTGTTTTGTTTCCTTGGCCTATCAGGGCCAAGCGTGTGTTTGTCGGGACTGACGGCTGACAGTCACGAGATTCTGTGCAGGGGTGCAGGGTGGAGTGCTTGGCAGATTCAGTTTAGATGTAATGTAATATAATATAATAATATAGTATAATAAGGTAATTAATTAGCCTTCTGAAAAGATGGAATCGGATGCATCATTCCTCCCTGCCACGGGGGTCCCTGCAAATACTATACAATTGGTCTTTCACAGCTAGCCAGTTCACTGGCTCCAACAGGTCCCCACAGGGAACCACCCTCCCCCCAAATGAAAACTTTCATTAAACCATGACACTGTCACAGATATTTTAAATTTGGAGACTGTTTGGAGTGTTAGCAATAGTTATGCAGAAGTGCCCACTAAACTGGGAGACGATTACTCTCAGGGGCTTGGCAATCCTTGTAATCCTGGCTCTACCAATCCTGAGGAAAAAAGCCTGATTTTTATCTTCCTTTAACTCCTGTAAAAGATTCAGCTGCTGCATTTCCCAACACTGCTCAAGTGTTAGCTAATTTTTATCCTCCTCACCCTATGATTCCTTTACCTGATTTACCACTGCAAATCATTAACCTCCAACACTATTAAAGAAATGTAGACAAGAAACCCTAAAAAGGGGAGATATTCCCATGTTATTGGCCATGCCTGTTAATTATCAGCCTAAGAAACCCCCTCAGTATGTACAATCTCTGATGCTCGACCTCAGGTATTTAGCAATGAAATGTCTGCACCCCATGTACCCTCATCAGAAGCCTTGTCCTGGGGCTGTCTGATGGGTCAGGGCAGCTCCAGCAGCACTTCCCTGCTCCTCAGCCCTCTGTGAGCCTGCCCACTTCTCCAGAAGCTGGAACAGCTCTGTCCAGGGTCCTGGCAGCGAGCCTGCAGACAGCAGCAGCCATGGAGTTTTCACAGATTGAATCCAGTTAATGAGTTGATGTTAATATAATAGTAATGCCCCTGCCTTTAATTTAGAAACCTGTATATACATTCTGTAAAAAAATTTGGCAAATTTAGGTACTGTTAAGCTCTCTGAAAACTGTTAACTTGTGGTGCTGGTCATGAAGGTCTGAATGGCATAATATTCAAATTTACAGAAGCAGCTTTTGTGTAAAAGACAGGTGAAAAAGTTTTCAGCATGTGACATTTTGTAAGTGACAGGAATAACCGACAATGAATCAGTATGTTTGCATGCCATTTCATAGCTAGCAAACTTTGTCTCATTTTGAGCCTCTAGGGAATACTTAATTTGTCCCAACCTCAGTGTCTTTATGAACTATTAATATTAGGTAACAGATTTTACTGAATCACGTAAATTTTTTGCTTTTGTTATAACTAGCTTTGTATTTTCAGTAAACTGTAGATTTTTACATGACTGCTTATTAGAGAAATATAAGTTTAGCTATGTGGATGTAGTACATTTCTGACTGCAGATAGTATTACATAATTGCTTCCTTTTACACTATGTAGCAAGATTTAAACTTTTCAAAAGAAGTGCTGATGGCATGATTAGTAAAACTTGTCATATAAAATGTACACTGCCTTTTCAAGAATTTTGATTTGAAAGTCTGATTGGACTGAATTAATACCAATTCTTTACTCAGTTATAATGATGTTAGTTCTTACCACACAAATTAAAAACTTGTATAGCTGGAAAAAGATTTGCCCCTCAGAGCATTACTTATCGTAATGTGGCCCCTTAAAAAATTCAGTAGATCCCTCCTTGAAAATATTTCAGGTAGATATTAACGAAACAAACTGTTACACCACAGCAACTAACTTTCAAGCCCAATGTCAAAACATTGCATGATTTACCTGCAGAGAGCAATTAACTAAGGGAGACCTATGCCATTCATAAATCAGGCATTCCTTTGCTCACTTGAAGGAAAACCCTGAGCTTTATCTGCAGCAGCTATTCGAAAATTAGACATAATTAACTCATGAATCTCCACTGCAAAAACAGACAAAATTGTGCCAACTTCACCAGTTTACTTGCTTTTTACTGAACAGCTTTAGTAAGATAATTCAAATGTGAATATTTTACCATAAAAACACATGTGACAGCATTTCAAACGGGTATAGCTGTTCAGTGATTCAAGTCTAACTGTTCTTCGTTACCACTTATAAATTAAAATTGGACTCGATATCAAAACAATTTAAGTACAGTGATGGACTACAAATGGAGTAAATAGTAACACATTCCTTTAAAAGCCACTGAAACCATGACTTTGTAGCTGTTTATATAAATAGGTCAGTCTTACACACACGCTGACCTAATGGAGTTACACGAGCAAAACTCATAGTAATATTACATAAATATGTCCCTGATGTTTTATCCCTAAATATTTATATCCCATTACATTTCATAGTCCAAGCTCAAATCTATTGTACAAGCAATCTCAAAAAGCTGTCTTACCATCTGCAAACTGAGCAGGTTTGAAGTGCAATTTGCCAAGATATACAGTTGTCATTTTTCAGAGTAAAGCTGCACTTTAAAATACCCTGGCAAAGTTATGCTTACACCAGAAAAGTACTGTTTGCAGTTTGAGATGGACAAGACACCTTTTTCTTTGTGTCCTAATAGCTGAAACCTTACTGTTCACAGCTCATATTTATATGGCATTCTGAAAGCATAGTTAATGTAACCAATTAATTTAAAATGGTTAGTAGCTTGTTGCTACTCAATTCATTGGTTAGTAATTGTTAGTATACGTGCTTGCCAAAGACTTTCTTCTCTAAAGATGTTTACATTCTTTTCTCCTGGGTAGAAGACAGGTACCAGTCCCTCTTTTTGCAGATGTGAGTTGGTTCCCAGGGGACAGGCTGATGGCCATGCTGATTCTCACGGATATAAGCTGATCAAGTCAAAGTCACTTGTGTCTGTGAAGCTTTCAGATCAGCTGTTAGCTGTCACAAAGCACTTCAATAATATTTGCACTTACCATGAGCTATTCTCAAAACTAAATTAAATAAAATCACATTTTCCACACCTTTATCTCTCCAGTAAATCCATTTTGCTGCTACGTCAGTTACAATTCAGTTATTTGCTTGCATATGGTTCACTGATGTTTAACTGCTGCATGACAAATTTTCAGTAGCTTTTTATAACAGTAGAGTCAAAATAAATTCTGTTGTATCTGAAACTTTTAAAGGAACACTCCCAACTCTGACTTTAGTTTTGTTAAATTTAAATTATGTCAATTTTCAGTGCTGTTCTGTAAGTTCTGTAAACTTTAAGTAATGTTAAGTGTTGTTAATTTCAAGTGATGTTAGGTGTAAGCTCTGTTAATTTGAGTTTCTGTTACATTTAAATTCTGTTAAGTTTAGGTTCTGTCAAGTTCTGTTAAGTTTAGGTTCTGTCAAGTTTCAGTGTTGTTAAGTTTAAGCAATGTTAATTCCTGTTCAGTTTCAGTAATACTAACTTTAAGTTCTCTTAGGTGTCCTTTCTGTTGTTTCAGTGATGTTCAAGAAGGGCCAAGATGGCTCTGCCCAGAGAGTTGGATAGGGTGCAGCAGGAGAACTCAGGAGCTTCTGTGGCAACACAGACAATTCATTTAGAAGCCTTGAAGCCTGTCTCATTCACTGCTAGGGGGGAGAAAAGCATGCTGAGATGGCAGCTTGGAGCTGAGAGTTTTCCAGCTGAGTCCCCACAGGCAGGGGCACGGTGAGGAACCTCTAACAGTCCATTGGAAAGTGCCACAGATTCGGGATTTGTGGTGCACGGGCAGCCCGAACTGGGCAGATTGTGAGGGGGAAAAGTTGATCCCAAAAAGGTCCAGTGTAGCAAACTGAGACACAAATTAGCAAGTTCTGGCTTTCTCCCTGTTTCCAAGGCAACACATCCCTCAGGTGCTCCCTCCAGCAAGGGGGGCTATGAGGAATGTGGAGCTCTGCTTTCCCACCCTTCTCGGCAGGGCTCCCGGGTTGCTGCGACCTCACTCCTTTTTCCTCTGGGTCAGATGCAGCAGTGGTGAGAGAGAAAAGCAAAACACAGTCTAAAGCAGAGGTAAATCCTCCGTTTCCACTAACTAATTGCTCTAATATTGATCAAGATTTAGAAAAAAATTTGGATTCAAATGAACAATTCCTTGCCTTACCTGTATGATATGGTCATGATGATGTAAATCCACGATATGAAACTCTTTCTCATCACCATGATACACCCAAGCAAAACAACTTTCCAGCTAATTCAATTAAGTCTGTGCCATTTGGAACCTCAGGTCCTGAGGTCTTTTGGGTGCAATTTTTAGACCGCAACCAACCAAAATTGACCTGCAGCCTGACTCATCGTGGTAAAACAATTTACATTACAGGCATGCCGGACACTGGTGTAGATGTCACACTAATTTCTTACATGTTTTGGCCCAGTGATTGGGATTTAGTAGCTCCTGCAGGTTCACTCATAAGGATTGGAGGTGCTACTGTGTGTTTGCAAAGTGCATCCATGATTAACATTACAGGTCCTGAAGGAAGGACAGCAATGGTACATCCTTTTGTTGTTCAGAAGCCTCTCACCGTCTGGGGGAGAGACATCCTGTCCCAATGGGGAGCAAAACTGGAAGTGGGCCTGTGATGGAAACCACATCAAAAACCTACCACTTTAAAGCTGAACTGCAAAACTGATCATTCTGTATGGATTGATCCATGGGCTTCAACAGTGAATAAATGAAATATCCTTAAAAGATTGGTAAAGGGGCAATTACAGCAAGGTCACATCACACCCACAAACAGTCCCTGGAATTCAGCAGTGTTCATCATCCACAGCCATAGCTGTCCAAAACTAGCTGCCTTTTCTGGCAGCAGGCCAACTCACCTCTCTGAAGGAGCAAGTTTGACAAAAAAAGACACTTTCTTCAGAATTTCTTGTCTTTGGCTTTCCTTTTGTTTCTGTTGGCTTCATTGGGTCAATGGTGACCCTCTTAGTCATCATTGTGGTAGCAATGGCATCCAAAGCCTGCTCTCTTCTACTCTTCACTAAGGATGTAAATACTAATGATGCATAGTATGGCAACAAAAATAATTAATGTTTTCCATTTCCAGAGCTGTGTGAATATTGACTGTCTAATCTTCACAGCAGACCAGACAGATAAATGTTTCTGCTTTAGTTATTGCCTCCAGAACCTTAAGTGACATGGTCCCAAAGCTGGAGCTCCCCAGATCCTTCTCTTGGCTATTTCCTAACAGTGAGCTGTCTTATTAAGTCCATACAGAACAAAAAGTCTTGACCATTTTATTTTTCTGCATCTCTTTTTCTCTTTTTGAAGTGATGGACCATCACATCTCTTTTTTTCAGTCCTCTGCTTGCTGTACACCAATGTCTCAACAGGGTGGGAACAGGATTTACAATGGGTGTAGCACAAGTCAGGCTTGGGCAGGGGCTCTGCTTTTTGGATCTCATACATTGCTGCAATATAAAAGCTACAACCACTTTTCTGGGTGTAATCACAGAAGCCACTTGATATGAAGTCCTGCTCATTATTTTGTCAAGGTTTTTTGTCCAAACATTGATGTCTTAGGGAAGCACAAGAAATAAATTAAACTTCCATTAATTCTTTGGTGCAATTTTTGCCTCAGGGTGTTAGATGCTACTACTGCGTGCTGTTAAGAACCTGTTGTGTTTTATTCTATGGTGTCTAAAAAATTATTTTTAGAGTTACTAAAACATTTGGAGAATTCCCACGTGTCAGAGACTGAAATGTTTTAATTTATGGCTTAAACATCTCCATGAAAGATTTCTGTGTATTATAGCAAAACTTCCCCACTTTCCCCTACATGCTCTTGAAAATACAAGTGCCACTCCAGCCTTCTTGCAGCACCTTTCAGGCACTGGAACACTTCAATTTTTTCAACTAAACCCAAATAATAGAACTTTACTATTGTCAAAGGCTTCCAGTTGTTACACAGCAACGTTTTTGCTCTATTCCTTCAGTTTTATAAATCTGTTAGGCTCCATCCTGCTCTCAATTTCTCTCAGTTTTACTTATTTTCAATGCAATCATCACATCTTTTAGGCCACTCTATGCTAACTTTGTCTGGTTTGCTGAAAGGGCAATACCTTTATGTTTTATGCCATTAGCAAGGAAAAGAGATGTGTTGTCCTTTGAGATTAAAATCACTCTGGTATGCCCCAGTATATGTGGAACTGCACAGCATTAACTAACATACAAAAACGAACATTCCCACTGCTGTTTTAACCACAAACAAATAGCTCTTAATTACTACTAAATTCTCAACTTCCAATTTCCATAATATTCCGTGGAATAAGTCATGTAAACCTTGTAGATACTTTGGTCACTATGTCCTTCATGCAACATCATCAGAGGAAACATGCAATCACAAAGCTGAAAAACAGAAAACTCTGTGATTGAAGACTTTTCGTCTTATGACTAAAAGATTTTTAGTCTTATGACTTTCTTTAAGCCTTTTAGTCTGAAAAATTCCTTGTTATGCAAGAAATCTGTTTCCTAACTTGTTCTGACAAATGTCACGGGTGGAAAAACTCTCTAAGGGAAGATTTATGATCTATAGGATAGTTTTCTTTCTCTGTATTTTCCAGGAGACTGAATTACTCAAATACAAACCGCTCTTTGATTTGTGTGTCTCCATGTTCAGCACAAAGAAATGAAATACAGGAAAGGGAAAGCGACAACACTCATTATCTGTGGGTAACTTTTTGGCACCAAAATATTATTAAAAACTAGAAAGTGCTGAGGCACTAGCATAGAATGATGCAGCAGAAACAGGGTTCTCTGCAGGAAAAGCTATTTTTGTTCTGTTCTTCATGCTGGTCACCATGTTGGCAGGCACATCAACACCCCAGCATATGGTTTTGAGTAGAGACTGCCAGAACACCACACACAGAGGGTTGCTCTTCATGGGAGGAGTTCAATTGGGATCTCTTAGGAGGTCAGGGTAACAGCTGAAATGCCACAGGACATACCCAGAGCAGAAGTAATCGTAAGGATAAGCCAGTTCAGGACTTGTCACCTCTGAACAGCAAAATAGAAGTGAGAATGCAACTCTCCTTTCTCGGAGAAGACTCCAAGGAGTAACCAAATACCTGAGACACAGCTCAGTTTTCCTCTAGCTAGGTCACAATTGCTTTGGTACCTTGGGGACTCAGTGTGGCCAGTGGCCACAACACAGATCTTCTGAACTTACACTGACGGGGACTGAGCCCATTTGCACTTTTAAGTGGAGTTTCAAGGGGGTAAGTTTAGTCAGCCTGGAAAGGACAAATGCAGCTGCAAAATCTGAGCAAGAACAGTCAGTAAGGTCTTGTTTCAAGAACGCCTCTGAATAAATTTTATGCTAAGTTAAATGTTGCTTCAGTTCTTCCCTGAATCAGGACTGAATGCCAGAACCACCAGACTTCAGGGATTATGAGAGGTTGATTTCACTGGGATACAGTATCTCCTTTTTTGCAAGTTGCTTTTTTATTTGTTACAACATCAATACACCTGAAAAGAAGAGAAAGGCCACACTGGAAAACATTTAAATGCATTCTGATCTCTGTGAACCAGCAGTAACCTGCAGCTGATGCCACAGCTGTAGCATTCTCAAACTGCTCAGACACCCAAATCAAACCAAGAGCATTCAGCACTTTTAAATTCTTGGAGACCCACTCTTTGTGGTTTGCATATAAACCTGAGAAAAATAATACTCTTAACACTGAAAGATGATGCTTTAGGTAACGGAATATGATATTCTGAAGTCAAATAGCTGCTGCAGAATTACAGTTACCTGCATAAGTACATGGAATATTTTAAATCATTAAGATCTGGACTGCATATAGTGGAGAATAAGTAAGTTTGAACAACATGCATGGCAAATGTAAAAATATTACTTGATGACCTACAGTTTTAAATTGCCCAAGACACATTCAAAAGTAATCAGATGCTCAGTTTCCACTCTCATCTCTTTGCTAAGTCTGGATATCCTCATTACTGGTAAATAAAATTTTAAAACTCTGGCTTTATGCAATTAAACTGATGTCAAATCTAGGGCATTTTAATATTTGTTTTGTATTTTTCTCCCATTTGTGAGTTCTGCTGATTCAGTATTTTTATACAAAAATCAAAACATCATTTGCTGGTATAAAAGGCATTTTAGTATATTTTCAATGTATAGAGGTTTTCAGTCCAGGTAAAAATAGACCAGCTATAAATTAGTGTATTTCACATACAAAAATTATCCTTGTGTTAACATCTCAGTTCATAAACTAGTCACAAACTGCTTAAAAAGAGGCACTTAAAAAAATCTGCACTTGGCCAAAACCAATAGCCATAAATTTTAATTACTAGAAAAGTCTACCAGGCCTTCTCCTTGTAACATGGTTATCAGACCAACAGGCACAGTGATCACTTGGTATTATCAGCTGGAAGTAGAAAACAGTTTCAATCTCTCTTGTTGCTTATTCCCCTCGTTTCAAGGAAAGGCACAGTGGTTACCTCAAGGCAACAGTTGATGCTTTCCTCCAGAATAAGCCCCAGCACCCTCTTGTGCTTTTGAAACAATTTGTTGAACTGTTTGCACCATTTGCACATACCTATGTGGGGAAAACCCCCACTCCTGCTGCAGGTGAAGCTAAGAACTGGTGTTAAGCACTCTCATCTGACACTAACTTTTAGGACCTGTTTCTTTGGTCACATGTTGTTTAATTATGAAACATGCTGGTCCACAGTGGACAGTATTTTCATTCATCCTGAGCATTGGCAACCTTTCCAGTTTATTGCAACACCTGGCCACATGTGTTGATGCAGAACCCAATCCTATCTGTCCCTGAGCCAACAGCATTGTCCCAGCAGTGCTGGCTGTTTCAAGAGGCAGTCAATACCCATGTGAAGCCATGTTAATCATTTCCCTGAATACCCAGGGTATGGAGGGGGTGGGGGATACTGTATCACAGTCTGTGGGGCTGCAGTATAACGTGGAGGTAGGTCAGCTGGGTGCTCCATCTCATGTTCATAACTGTATGGTGGTGGAGCCACTGAAATGGGAGAAAAAAGAACACAGAGTTAAAAAACTGTTTTTCAGATGCAGCCTTCAAGTATTTTCTTGCTGATATCCAGACTTGCATGCAACTGATAAAAAACCTGGCAATTCATTCATTTTTTCCCAGACTGCCATTATACAGTCAATTTATATCAATGTGAGTCATTGTTTATTGCCCTTTACTTCCCTCCTTAGCTGTGTGCCTACCAACAGGCTGTGCCTGTAACAGTGTCTGAGTGCCTGTATGGCACATGACACCAGGAGAATGTGGTAGAGCTAAACATTTTTGGGGGACAAAGGCTGAGTTTATCAGATCCATTCCCTTCCACCTCCTTCAGCAGCAACAGGGATTTATGCAATGTCAAAATCATGGCAGTCAGGGTTCTTGATCTCCACAGACACCTCAAACACCCTCTGGATCTCCAGGTGCCACACTATGGCAAGCACATCAGCATCACACTCCCAGGGCAAGACATCTTAGCATGGCTTGGGCTGAGGAAGAACAAAGCTTTCACCTTGCTCACACCAATGGGGACATCTCAGGAGAGCCCAGCATTCATAAACTGGATTAGGCATTTAGGAGGCAACAAAAATAATCAGAAGTAGCTGAAAACTTTTTCTCAATTACTTCTAATAACATTAAAGAAAAAGGATTAATTCACTGACAAAAAAGACAGCGAATGCTGCCGAATCATAGCAGGTAAGAACTAAAGGCTCTTTATCAGCATACAAATAGAGTATTCTCTACAAATTTTAAGGTCCAGAGTCTCCTCATATGTCCATTTATGTCACCACAGATGCTCTCCTGTCCCCTCCATACATGTCTCAGGCAGACTGGCAACAAAACTGTACTAGCAAAGAGTGGAAACAGAAACCAAGGATGTTTGTCATGGGGGAAGAGACTCAAATCCCACTGTGCCATGAAAAGCATGCTCTGCTCTCTTGAACACTGCACTGCTGCTGTGGCTGAGGCAGAAGCAAGAGCATCCTCACACTTGCTGTTCCTGTCCAAAGCAGGTAATGGCAGGGGCAGTGTTGGCCACAAGCCATGCAGCCAAACCAGGTCAGTCATTATTCCAGAAGCGCTCAAGACAGCAGGAACACAGAAAACATTTCCAAGCTTCCCCACCCTCCAAAATCTGCTGCTGAGAGGAAGAGCTGCTCAAACTGATGCTTGAACTAGAGGCCTTGAGGTGGAGTCAAACTGCCTAGAGATTGAGAGATAAGGGTGTGTCATTGCAGAAACAGACTTGGGGAGGAAAAGGTTACAGCCCTGGAGTTTACATTTT
Organism: Ammospiza caudacuta; assembly: GCF_027887145.1. Lineage (NCBI taxonomy): Eukaryota > Metazoa > Chordata > Aves > Passeriformes > Passerellidae > Ammospiza > Ammospiza caudacuta. The sequence continues at coordinate 15,304,932 of NC_080594.1, forward strand.
GTTCTGCTTTTTACAGCTTGCAGCAACTATTTATTTTTGAAGTAGCTCTTCATGGTTGAGAATATTGCCATTTCCTTTCATACTCATCACTGTACACAAAACAATGTTGAAATTATAAGGATGATCACAGATGCTTTCAATCTAACTGGAAACTAATACTGTGAGGGAGAAAACAGACATTAGAGCTGGTATAATAAAGAAATACATAAAAAGTATTGCATAGCTTGTTGATAAGTATATATAATGCACCTGAGGTTCTCTGCAAACTCTGCAACAGGAGGGAATATAAAAGTAGGGATCTCTAGGAGTGGGATGACAAGACTTCATGCATGGAACACCTCTGTGTTTTATCACAATGAACTCCCAAAGTTATCCCAAGGCAATTGCTCCTGAATTTGTAATTAACAATGTCACTGAATTGCATAAACACCATTATGCTGCATCCAGGGCCTGCTTTTCTCTTCAACAATGTGGCCATTTCCATATGGTAGATGTGGAATTGAGGCAAATGTGCCTTGCAGACCCCAGCTGGCTTGGTGCCACCCCCTTTGGTGCTCCCAGAGTGGTGCAAGTTGACGAGTGTGGTGCAGTGAGTGACTCTACACCAAGCTGGCTCATACACAGCCATATGTACCAGCTCACACTCACTCTGGACACAGCTGCACTGCCCCAGAGGCACGAGGGGTCCCTACTGTCCCCTGGGATGCTGCACACCCTGTGACACCTCTGGCTTAGACCCTGTGCCTTCCTGCTGCTGCCTGCACCTCAAAAAATGACATCACAACAATTCTAACTCACAGAGAAGCTTGCACTGAGCAGGTCCAAACCTCAGCTAACTTTGACTAAGGCACAAACAGGTACCTCAGCACCATGTCCCCACCTGGGCCTGGGGGAAGGGGGTAGAACTAGGTGATCTCTTAAGGTCCACCCTAACCCAGTGCATTCTATGATTTTATAACCATTGTCTAAATTTGTACTCCAAATTGCAGTTCAGGCATGATGCCAGATGGATGCAGAGATTGAGCACTGCATCCTAGCCAGCAGTCCCTCCTGCTGGGACATGCAGTACAGAACACCCTGCAGAGATGCCCATGGGCTTTTGTAGAACCCAGCTGAGATCCTGCAGCACCCAGCAGTGCTCGTGAGCTCTGGGCAAAAACCAGTCAGCTCAGGTGGCATCAGACTCCACATCACTACTCAAAGCCTTTGCACTATGGTCCACAGACCTTATTGTGCAGGTTTTCCCCCTTCTATGATATGCCTGGCCTCCACTATATTGGACAATGCAAAGGAGCCAGCTGCACATGAAGAACAAATACAAAAACCAGAACATTACAGAAGAAAAAGTGATCTATAGCCAGAGAGCCTCCAGCACTGGGAGATGGAGGCTTATTTGTCCTGTAAAATGCAGCACTGCCCTGAGCAAGGACTTGACACACTCCTGCAGGCTCCATGAGCCACCCAGCTGTGAAGTGTGTCCCCTGGCCAGATCTCCTTAGCCCACCCAGCAGCTGAACAAGCTCTCCCAGACAGAGCTGTGCTGCCAGACACTGCATGCTGAGCTGCCCTGCCTTTCTCTGCAGGAGCTGTGCTGTTCCCCTCCAGACTGAGAAGAGCCTCCTGCTGTAGTTACATTCCCCATTTACTTTGTGCCAGAGACTGAAATAGTTCATGCCTCAAACACTGATATAAAAGAGTTTTGCACATTATAACAAAAACTGTATAAAGAAGCTATAACCAAAGAAGCTTCCCTGAAGATCCCTGACAGGGACTTTGGACTGTAAGTTAAACCACCTAGATAAGATGCTATTGTTCAGTCATCTCAGGCCTAGGGAAAAACAACGAAGGCTGAGGGAATGTATCCACAAGAAAGCCAAACCCAGCACAGATTCTTCCCTGGCTGTGTTTGGTGTTGGGGAGACCACAGCCCACAGCAGCCAGGTTTCCTCTCCCCAAAAATGAGGAGGGGCAGGAGTTTTTGTGCGTAACCTCTGGTCTGAGGCAGTGAACACCGATCCTCCCTTACACAAACCAGCCCAGCTGTGGAAGCCCCAACCCCACAGATGACATGTATGGGACATTCATGGGAGAGGCAGCTGAGGGAGTGCCATAATCCATCAAAGACCCCCTCCCCACCAAAATGCCCCCCAGAGCCTTGCACCACAGGACTGCACGTGATGCAATGAACCCAGAGTCTGTTGTAAGGGACAATGGCAAAGTCCCCCTGCCCCAGGGAGGTGCCTGGGTTTTCCTACCTGGGCTGAGCCATATCATCTCATTGGATTCTATACTTTTTTGGGGGAACCATCACCACCAAGAAGCCCAGCTGGAGAGGATCAATGGAACTCACTGGGATCCATGGAGTGGTGATACTTTCCTTATTCTGTCTCTGTCACCTACCTTTCTGCCCCCCACATATTTTCTATTTCTTTCTCTCTCTCATGTCAGACCAAACCCATACTATTGTCACTGGCATATGGTCTCGTTTGCATCTTAATTTGGGCAGAGGCATTTCTAACAATTTTAATAACCAGATCATGAGTGTGGAGCTGTAACTCTCCAAGGATAACACTCCTGCCATGACCACAGGCACTCTGGCAGGGCTGAACCTTTGGTTCCTTACCTGGGTACGTGTTGATGGTGCTGATGTGCGTTGCTCGGATGACCCCAACCCGAGTCTCACGGGTGCTTTTCACGCACATGCAGATACAGATGGCAATCCCAGCAAGCACTCCCATCATAAATACTATGCCAAAAACAATTCCAGCTATTGCTGTGCCTCTGCAAGGGGAACACAGACATGCAGTCAGACTCAGACAAATCATGTTATAAAGCAAAATTATTTTCTCAAGAGCAGCCTCTATGTGACAAAAACTGCATTTTAATTACTGAAAAGGCCTCAAATCTTGATCCAACAAAAGGCATGATCCATCAAGGCATGTGAATATGAAAAATGAAAGACATCTGAAAAGAAAACGAGAAATTCTTTCAAAGTCACCTTTGCAATTGTGTCAGATCACTCTGCTGATTTATCATACATTAAATCCTCCTGTTTTAGGACCATCTAAATTTATCTACTTTTACTTACATTATGAGGAATAATTCCTTCCTTTTCCCCTTGTCATGTAGGATCTCTTTTTTTCTGAAAGGCTTTGGTGTGGTGTTGTAAGGTCCTCAAGACAAGGTGAGAGATGAGAATTTGACTCCATGTTCTCAGAAGGCTGACTTATTATTTTATGATATATTAAAAGAAATTATATACTAAAACTATGTAAAGAAAGAGAAAGGATACATCAGAAAGCTAGAAAAGAATGATAATGAGAGCTCGTGACTGACTCCTCAGTCTAACACAGCTGATGATGATTGGTCATTAATTAAAAACAACCCATACAGAAGGAATCAAAAATGCACCTGTTGGTAAACAATCTCCAGACCCCATTCCAAAGCAATGAGATGATCACTGTTTTCATTTCTTTTCTGAGGCATCTCAGCTTCTCAGGAGAAAAATCCTGGCAAAGGGATTTTTCAGCAAATATCATGGTGACTTATTGGTATGATTTTCTTTTGAAAAGAAAGACCAAGTTACCCCAGCAGTATATTTCAGAAGCATCCATGTGCATGATATACTTTCACAGAATATTGTCATTGTTTTATTCTAGGTCAAAAAGTCCTCCTGCTGTGCTTCTGAGCCCACAGATTAAGGATAGCATCCTCTTCTCAAGGATGAGCAGCATAAAGCAAAGCAACACCACCCTTTCACACATTTGCTGCTTCAGCCAGCACACATATCCGAGGCTTACAAAATTTCTTTTAAAATGATCCAGAGGAAAGAATTTAACTCAGCTCCTGAAATAATGAATCAGAATTTCCTTGAAATTTTAATATAGAGAAAGGAAAGAAAGCTTTATTGTACTCACACATTGGAGAAAAACCTTGGAAAACCTCAAAAAAAAGAACCTCACTAAGAGACACTGAAGAGCTTCCAATAATACTGAGAGCAAAATCAGACTTTTTGATGAACCCTGCTTCACTCAGGTTAGTTGCCAGCTACAGGCAGTTAAGCATGTTATATGAAAGATGCTATTTAAAGCCTACCCTTTAATGGAAAAAGCCCAGTGACTTGGCAGAAATATTCTTACTTTGTGCCTCTCTTCATCTTCCAGCAAAGACTCCAAATTGCAACCTTGCTGGCAACCTTTCTACTGAATATTTTAAGCAATCCAAATTGATAGTTTGTCAGCATGAACAAGCCTCACTAGGAATTACTGCAATGTAGAGAATACAACAGGCACTGCAATACCACAAATATTAAGAGGAGTCTAAACCATAGTTTAGATTCCCCACAGAAGCATGGGAAAACATAGCAGGTCTGTTTTTCAAAATGCTGATCGTCTGCTCACTTCAAAAAACTGAGCAAGAATCAGGATGGACTCAATACTTGAAAATAAGATCTTCTATTTGGGAATCTAAATATGAATTTTAGAGCTTGTTTTTAGGCCCCAGCTATTCAGGAACTTGGCCATGATTTGCAGTACAATCACTTAATTGTACACTATAAGTAAACACAGAACATATGGTGTTGTAATAAATACACTGCCAGAGAGCTAAATCGTTTTCTGCTGTTCTGCAGCAATGAATGAAGAGTGTGCAGGGAGAACAAACCTGGTAATGTTTTGCAGAATATATGAAGCCCTAATTAACACAAGCCTAACTCATGACAGCAAACACCTGGCTGTAAAACCAGTAGCTCAAAATGCCCAGGAGATCAAGCGCTTTGCATTAACCACCATGAGTAACTGAGAAACACACTTAGAATAACTGGCATCTAAGAAAAAAGAAGTATTTTCCTTTCAGAGATGCTCTTGTAAGAAAATCAAGGCAACAATATCACTGTCTTGAGGGAAAATGCCATAGGAGACAATAGTTTGATTCAGAAGATGCTTTAAAACTTGACTCTCTTCATGCTAGAAGATTCTCTAATAATATCACAATTAAAAACTATGGTACCCCTTTTACAAACAAGTGATTTGCTACTGCTTTTGCTACATTCACTTGGTGGGTGAAGCACTGCATCAGAGTTGCAGGGAACTCCTTTATGCAGAAATAATCCCTCTCCCAGCTGGATTCCCAGCAGCAGAATCAGTCAGTTCACTGACCACTGCCCTCCAGTCCTGCACTGCTCTGTTCATGGTCCACTGCTGCCCAGCTCCCACATCCCTGGTACACTCTGCCTGGCTGATCTGCTAAACCCCAGAAACCACAGAAACAGCTCCTTGTGCTTCCAACCAGCTGCACCCTGAGGAAAACTCAACCTCCAACCCAGAAGCATGTAACACACAGCACATATTACATTCCCATGCTAAATTAAATTTCTGTATTAATAAAGCCCATTGTGTAACAGTTTAAATAGTTTGCCTTCAAAGGCAAAGGCATTTTCAACTATTTTCAAAGGCAAAGGCATCCCATTTACTCCAGAAGTGTTCAGCCAGATTCCATACCCCATTTGTGCTGAGAAATGGGCTGCACTCTTCATTGGCATGACACAGCTGTAGAAAGCCCCTCTGCATCTGCCTCCACCTGAAACTCAACAAGGACTGAGGTCCACTGTTAGAAAAGGCCTCTGAGCCTAAGCACAACTATACTGGGTGAGAGGACTCAAGGAGATGTACTCTTTCAAATGTACATAACAGAATACATCTAACTCCATACCACAGCTAATGGTGAGTCAGAATGCAAACTCACTCTGACTCACAGACCTGCCCTTGAAGCCCCTCACAATGGCCCCAGTGAAACCAGGAGCTCATTGCCTCCACTTGGCTGCATCTCCTCAGCATCAAATCCTGGCAGGACAGTGGTCATGTAGCAGCTTTTCTGGGCACACAGCACAAAAAGAAACGTTTGTTCTTTTTGTGGAAAGCCTATAACTAGAATATATGAGTTGGAAAATCCCAGCTTTAAAGAGACGGGGCAATGGAGAGGCATTTAAAAAGATTTTATTCCAGTATCAGTCTCATTGAAGGGTGAGACATAAGAGATGTAAAATTAATTGCTGTTCTATCAGAACCCAACCTATTTCCTGGTTACAATACCTTATAAATAATTTTCAGCCTATTAGCCTTTGCCACACAATGCTACTAATACTTCTAACACCAATCACCTATTATTTACCCCATGTGGTCTTGCTACAATGCAACTTGCACAGTTTTAATTCTCCAAAATATCTGGTCTTTTTGCAAGGCCATCATTTGAAACTTGTTTCAAGTTCAATCTCTCTCTCAACAATGCCATCTCTATTCTATGGCCTTTCTAAGTCAGCACACCTTATCTCAGAGTTTGCATACAAATGTACAAAAAAATGTACAAAATATACAAAAGCTTTGTGAGCTTTCAGTCAGGTTTTGAGAATTCTTTACAACTCCATTTCTCATATATGTGAAGAAAAATAAGCATGTATTTTTTTCTAACATGTTAAGGTTTCTCTTTGCCCTGTTACAAAATTTTTGAAAATAAATATCCTAAAAGCAAATATGCCTTTTTATTAAAGCCTGCTTGCTTTGTCCCTCTTTCACACACTGATATTTTAGATTTCTTTACAGAGATACAGAGGAATACAGTGGGGTTTAAAGCTGTTCAAGGGAAAGTGCCCAAGAGAAAAAGTGTCGCTTCTTGTAGAAGACTAAAGCTAAAGAAGACTTGGAAACTACACAGCAGAAACACAGAGCAACTAGGAAGTTTTTTAAAAAAGGGAACATTTTGAAGTTGAACAGTTTGAAGGAAAACATTATGCGAAGTCCTGACAGGGGAGGTACAACTTACTCTGAAGAAGGCTTCAAGCATCAGCTCCTTATTGCTCTTCAGTACAACCTTTTATACCCTTCATCCTACATGCCTTATACCTGTGTGCCCCCTGTACCCTTTGGTGGTTGGTCAGTGCACCTTGGCACTCCATGGCTCATTACCTTCAATACTGTTCACCTGTCCTGCACACCTGTAGCCCATCAGGGATGAGGCTCAGCTGCAGCCCCACTCCCAATTTCCACAAACTGTGTGCCTGCAAAGTCCTTCACAGAAACAAAGCCAATAAAGAGGAGAGGACTGCCACAGAAAAATAATACATGGGAAAGTAAAGACTGAGGGGAAAAGTAATTTTAAAGCTGTAGAAATGTCAAGAGACACTGTCAAGATAAAAATCAGCTATTTAAAGAAGCAGCTTTTCCCCTGTTTTTAGCAACATCCCACTGGAAAGAATATAAATCTCATTCCCAGCTTAACATTTCTGGCCCAGACAGATTGGTTAATTTTTTATTGTATCACTTGATGGATTTCTTTTCTGCAAACCCGTCCAGTCTTGACCTAAGCTCAGGTAAATTTTAGGACCCACAGCCTCAAGTGGCAAAGAATTTCCTGACTTAATGGAAAAGAGTCATATAGTCACAGAATGATTTATGTTGGAAGGGACCTCAAACACCATCTAGTTCCAACCTCCCTGCCATTGGTAGGGATGTCTTTTACCAGACCAGATAGCTCCAAGCCCATCCAAACTGGCCTTGAACACCTCCAGGGATAGGACTTCTCTGGACAACTTATTCTATTACTTTGCCATCTTCTCAGTAAAGAATTTTTCCTTAGCATCTAATTCAAACTTCCTTCTGTCAGTTTAAAACCACTATGTGTCTGACAAACTCTCCCCTCTGTGACTATTCTTAATTAAATACCCAATAGTTTTCTCTGGGGATCCCAGCCCTCAGCTCATCACATACCAGCTACCCCTTCCTTCTGCACTGCATGTGATTTTACAGACATTTAGAATCATGCCTGCCAGCCAACTCTTCCCCTGCAGAAACCTGGTCCCTCTTGGCTGCTCTGCCTACAGATTCCTTCATGCCTTGAAGCCCTGGCCACTCGTCACTGCATTTTTTTCTCAACCTCTTTTGCTGTTTCCTGAGAGCGTGGTATTAGATTTGTTTTTCTTGACTGTCAAACAGTTGGGAAAGAAGGTTTTTTGGCACTATTTACCATAGTACCAAGTCTCATTTCTGAGAGTAATGTCAGTCTAGAGCCCACGAAGTTCTCTGGGAGCCCAGCTCACTTTATAATACTGTATCAATTTAGGAACTCTCATTGTAGAAGGGACAGTGCTCTGCACCAGAGATGCATTTATACTGGCATAAAGGTATTTTCAGCCCGAAATTGCTAATGTTAGCAATTTTACAACAATTTGACCAAGTATGGCATGTTGTTAGAAACATGTGAGGATCAGTATTCCCACTGTCTTCACAATATTCATTACCATGTTACTGCAAGAAAGATGTGCCATTCTCAGACTTCGCTCAGCTCATCTCTTTCATCTCATCATCTTTCCTAATTCCAGTTCTTTATTAATTCCCCAATTAATTTATTGCCAACTCTCTGTATTTATTTGTTGGCACTGTACCTCTAGAATAATATTAGTAACAATGCATGCAATACACTTTGAAAAACTACTGCTAATATTAATAAATGCCTTTAATTTCTCACTCTTCAAGGCATTTGAAAAGAAGCATTGTGCCAGTGTCAAACTGCAACAAAGCTAACTGTTTTTTTAAAACTCACTCTCTGAGATAAAATAAAACAAAAAAAATCAATGATCTTTCATACTCTGATCCAGATATTCTTGTTTGGAAAAAATTACTATTTGGACTCAGACTCAGTGTGATTCAGAGGGAGGCAGTGTTGGACTATTTATCCAATTTGGTTGGCAAACCCCTTGGTTACTTGGACTAATTACAACTGCAGCAGCAGCACTGCTCAACTTTCACCTCTCTAAGAATCAAAGCACAAGAGAAGTCAGGATGACAAAGTGAGCTTCCAAAAAGTTATTAAACCCCAGTTATGGATCACTTTTGGCAGCTGGGTTGCTGAGTATAGACATCTAGGAGAATCACAGGGTAATGGTATTTCTAGTAATTCTTAACATATCCTTTCTAACACTGATTTTAATTATAGTAGCTTCTACAAACTCCATGAGCTCAATGCAGGTGCCTAAGTCACTATTCTGACTTCTGGACATCTTACCAGTTAGATCCTGAAATCTCTGACTTATGGACAGTCAAACCTGCATTGCTTTACCCAGGAGTGTATCTTAGATGGTATTTGTGAAAAACGCATATTTTATGATTGGCTTTTTGAAAATATTAAAATGAATATTATATGTGTTATGTTAGAAAGTTATGCTGTATTAATTTTTTAAGTAATGTGTTGAATATAGTTTTAGGTTATAACATAAAGTTGAAATAGAAACTATGCTATATAAGATACTTTTTTTAAACAAAGGACTCGCACTGAGATGGCAGCCACAGGACACCTAAATCTTTCAGAGAAAGAGAATTTATTGCTCCATTATCAGGAGAAACAAACTTCTTCCTGCCTCGCTCAGCCCTGAAGACCCCGGTTAGGACTATAAGGAAGAAGCTGACACTGACCAGACAGAATCCTTTGTTCAAATGGAATTTATGCATCATGTATGAGGTGTATGAATATGCAACAGGTTATTGTTTTTAAGGGTTAATCCTCTGTTTACGTGTGTCCTTTTTCAGGCTTATGCTGCCCAGAAAAAGGTACCTGGACATCTCTAACTCTTTGTTTCTATTGTCTCATATTGTCCTAATCCAAACTGTCCAAATTATTATTACTCTAATTATATTGCTATTTTTATAACCATTTTATTACTATTAAACATTTAATTTTTTTTTTAAAAAGTGATTGGTGTTTTTCATAGTATTTCTGCCCAGCCTGAAACCAAACCTGTAGAGTCACAGTTGCCAGAAAGAATGATAGTTCAGCACCTTTTGGCATATCTGCTGCCTGCCTAATGCCTGTAACAAATCCCCAAAACAGCCACAGATGACATAATTTTGGTGTGCCAAGGAACATTCTGCACAAAGACACAGTGAGACAGTGGTCAGCGAGACAACTGTGCAGACACTGAGGGAAAGGGTCAGGAGATGGAGCTTTTAACACTTTTACCAAGGCAGGATGCAAATGACACAAAGATTAACTGATTTTTTAAGAAGGAAGGACTGCAATTGCTGTAATAAAAAGTAGCAATTCTTCAATATTTACAGGTCAATGCGCTATACAAGAGAAGTCAACGCTAGACATGGAAACCAACAGAGAACTCTGCCATGCTTCAAGGCATTTTCAGAGATGCCCTTCATTATCTTGCTGTTTCAACAAGCAAGCTATCTTGTCTTCATTGTTTCTCAGCTCTCTATCTGTTCTAATCAACTTCAGTTGCAGAGTTTTGCATAACAAAGGCTGGTCCTTCTTGTATTTCTCTACATAAAACCATTTCCTTGACAGCCCTTTGCCATCCAGCCACTACTGCAAGCATTGCAGCATGAGCTGTTGGTGCAGATGATGCCACATACTTTTTGTCTTTTCCTTTTATATATTCTCTGTATTCTTTACACATGTATTTCTAGCTCTGTATTCTATCGTTGTATCTGTGGCTAGTTTTCCCAGTACTTTTCCCTGCCTTTTCCCTAGGCAGAAAGACAAAACATATTTCAGAGCTCCAAGCCCCTGGGGGTACAAGGCTCCATATTCTATCTTGGTTCTTTCTGGGAACTAAGGCTGAAAACCAGCTCTTCAAGACACATTTTCATGAACAAAGTTTAGTTTCCATTGGAGGGGAGAGGATTCAGAGAAGGCTGAACTGGGGAAAATTGCATCAGCACTTATGTCTCCAATTGGTGATTTTTGTCAATTATGCTGATTTGCTAAACTTACAAAACTGTATTCACCCCATGTGGGCGAGGGCATTTTGTGGAAACTTTCCCTATCTGCCTCTGGAGGCCTCTAATAAAGACCAACCTTTGTATCAACTCCTATACTGATATTATCTTGAAAGTGGTGTTGTTTTATTTCTAGGTTTAAGTCATCACTGGCAGAGCTGAGAGTTAACCATCCTCTGCTGTCATATTTCCTTCACCTGGAATATCTTTGTTTTATTGGTTCCTTAGCCAATGAAAGGGAATTAAATGGTAATTTGCAGAAAATCCTACAGCTCCTAACATGATAAAACCATACCTATTTATTGCAGTTTCTGTAAAAAAAAAAAAAATAGCAGCAGGACTCTTCATTTCATTTAGGGGGCAGAGTGTGAAAAAATTTAGACTTTACTCATCTGTTTATTTAGAGCTGGGACCTAATCCCCAGACAGGGCATCCTCCAGGCATTTCACAGAAGGGCCTGTGTTAGCACAGCAGAGGCCAGGTGGCTCAAAGCACAGTGAAGCCTTACGTTTTTAGATTTTATATTTTTCAGATGCTGTACTACATTAGTGTCTAACTCTGAACTTCATACAGAGTGTTAGTTGTCACAGTTTTGGTGACAAGCATGCAATAAGAACACGGTGAGTCCATGAAGCAACAGCTGAGGTTTATTGTTGGGTGTTCTTTTATAGGCTTCAAATTTCCTGCTCTTAAACATTTGATTGGTTGGAGTCTTAGCACCGCCCACCTCACTGGCCAATGATGCATCTGCGTTCAGGATTCAATGGGATTGGCTGAGGTCCCCTGTTTGAGTTTATTAACATTAATTATCATACCCAGGGGCTTGTTTACTTCTATTCTTTAATGAGCTAGGCTGGTCGAGCTGGTGTCTGTTATGGCCAATTTATGTGTGCAGCCACAGACCGGCTGTAGCTGTCACAGTCAGCAAGCTCTCATCATAGTTTGGTCAGACAAAACAACCCTTCCAGGCCTGAGAACCAAGGTTATCATCACAGCTTCAGGCTTCAAAAGTATAAACAAAAGTAAACTGGGGAGAGCAAACTGGAGGAATGTGACTTAACGACCTGAAGCTGTACAATTAACCCCTGATATGAAAACAGACCAAACTTATATCTGCCTGAAAATCTCATGACTGTCATCCATATTGGGTGTAGGTTGTGGGAATCCTTAAAATTAGAGGTAAAATAGTATTTTAAGGCTTACAAGCAGGTATTGTATTCAAAATAAGCAAGCATTGTTTTAATCAAAGGTATGTGTACTTATAGTGGTTGGATAAATCTACTGTCAGTATGCTTTTGCTTTGTGTGATTAGTTAAAAGACTTTAAAAGTGAGTTGTAACATGGAGTTCTGTAGCTGCTGCTGAGGACGTGAGCTGCTGGCATCTTCCCACTGTCCCAACCATGTAATGAGACTGATGCTGGAAAATAAACCAGCTTGAGACGTGTTCCACAGCAGTCCTGTCCCATTCGTGATTTTGTATATACTGTCACAGACATATTCTATGAAAAATCCTTTTGCAGGATCTTTTCTCCTGAGAAGCTGAGAAGCTTCAGCTCCTCCATGTTTTGCAGCTTTGGAATATGATTTGGAGAACTGTTTACCCAGCACGTGAAATTGTTTTTACTTGATGACCAATGACAGCCACCTGTGTCAAGGCTGTGAGCAGTCACAAGATTTTATTATTTATTCCTTTCCATTCCTTTACTTTGCTAGCTTTCTGATGAAATCTCTTCTTCTATTCTTTTAGTGTAGTTTTAGTATATAATTTTCTTTTAATATAATAAATATCATAAAATAATAAATCAGCCTTCTGAAGTATGGAGTTAAGATTCTCATCTCTTCCCTCGCCCTGGGACCCCTGTGCACACCACCACATTATTATTCTATATACATCTATATCATAGCCTCTGAGAGGCTTCTGCACTGCCCACATCACTGGAAAAGCATTCAAGGAGCATAACCAAAATGGAGGCTTTAGCTCATCTTGCACCTTCTGGAAAGACCAGCAATGTTCCTGTTCATTTTAATGGAATTTGTGCAGAGACCAGCATGGTGAGGGAGGGAACAAAGGGACCCACCTGCTGAAGTAGTGTCAGGGCTGTTTCCAGTTCCCTGGTGGCAACACCTGCACGTGGAAAACAGCTTTGATCGCAAGGAGCCAGGCCATTTTCGATTCTACAAAGCTAAACACACATGGCATGCATTGAGCTTTGCAGGCACTGGAATTCATGGTCCTTTCCCAACTCTTAGCATTACTTCAGTTGGACTCTTTCATTGACATTTTAATGAGTGATAAATCACTCCTGAAGCAGAAGCTTATTGACTTTTCTTCCTTTTTTTTTTTTGAAGTTATTGGAGAATGAGGGAAGATAGAGGAGAGAATTTTGCCATTTAATGTAACAAAGGAGAGGAAAATTGTAACCAAAAATCCTTTTCACAACAATAAAGTGAAAATAACATTGAATAAAACATAGTAATAAAATATCTGAATACAAACAAATAACACTACCTTAAGAACCAGAAAAAATGCCTTTTGACCGTTTCATAAATCTGATTCTGAGAATATTAACTTCTTCTCAAAAATACATTAAATAAATGCATTTATTAAATTTCAGCTCAGATTAGAAGATTTTACTGCTTTTAGAATTCTATGTGTTGGACAAATGAAAATTATTTAGGGGTTTTTTGACATTGAATAATCTGGAGTGGTTCTAGGATGATCTGGCAGAAAAAGTGTGAATTAGGACATTAAAAACCTAACATCATAAATTATTTTATTCCATGTTAAAATCATAAAATATGTGCATTGCTTGAGCAACCATGCAATAGCTTTTTAAAACTGCAGTGCTAGCTAGAAACGTACATTTTGAGTCTAAATAAATCTTTCTGAGCTTTGAATTACCCAGCAAAGGGATTTTTCCCTCATATCTTCATATGAAAATAATAAGACACTGAGAGTTTAATTTTAGAAATTCTAAAGCAGATTAAATAAAAAAAATGGTTTTCATCTTTTTCTAATGTACTTTAATACTCAAATCTTACTCCTGTGAAAGCAATAAAAGAACCTCTCCTTCATTTTTTTCTTTCTGTCAGATTTACAGCACCAATTCAATTTTTCTTCCCCATTCTCTCTTCCCAGGTGCTGTGTCAGAGCTTATAAGGGGCACAAAAACCCAGTGAGACTAAGCCAGAGGACATTCTGATTCTAAATCACCATTTGCAAAAACCTACAATGAACTTGAGAGTATTAACATAAACTCTTTGCAGGATTCAAACCTTATTACGAAGCATAAGCAAATTATGGTTTTAGTGGTTTGGAATATCCTCATTAAGCTTGCATGAAATGCCATTTACAAATGGAAAAGGTGTTAAGTGCTTGGATATATGAATCATTTTATGCTTCTGGAGAAGAGGACTATGAGTCAGAAAATGAAAAAAATCCTGAAAATTAAACTATACTTAGAAAAACATGCTGTGGCTCCTGCAGGTTCCATAAAATGATGGAAGTTGCTTTATCTGGATGCAGCTATGCTGAGGCTGCAGAAGTCACCACACGGTAAAGACATGCACACACACATTAAGTAATGTTGAGCTAGGCTTGACCTCCTCCACCTCAGCAATCACTGGGGCCTGGAGAAGAGCCAGTTACTGATGAGCCAGCAATAACTTCCCTTGCAAATCCATGGAATCCTGGCTCAGCTACCTGCGTGGCCCAGGTGGAGGACAGAGAAACCCCAGCAGCGGGGTAACACAAACAGAGGATCCAGTCCCTTCATCCCCTTTCCCAGGAGATGGGACACTTCTTACTCCTGCAGAGCTGTGCAGAAGAGACACCCCCTGCACTTGGTTCCTTCCTCACAGTTTTGGTGACGTTACCTTGCTTTTTATGCTGATGAGATAAAGCAAAAAAGAAACACTTTGCTCCCTCCTCTTTGAAGCACAAGGAAGCTTGGCAGAAGGCTCTTATCATATCTGAGAGTAGTTAAACACAACCAGGAACACCAAAGTGCAACCAACCTTCAGCTGCCCTTTGCCATCCTGTGTGCTCTAGTAAGTCCATGCACTTTGCCAGAGCTGGTGTTATTCATGGGAAATAACATCAGGATTATAAACACAAGCCAGAAGACTGGTAGCAAAACCAGATGGAGTGACAATCTGAGCCATTTTGACAGAATGATCTATAAACACAACATTTTGTGAAGGTTCCCTTGAGGTAAATCCTGCTGTTATGTCACAACGTGTTACTAATCTAAACTTGACACCATTTTGCAACAGCATGAAGGAGGTGACTGAATGCCGTTACATGGCTTGCAAGATATTGAAAACATCAAAAACCTCCACAACCACTAAACAAGATATTAATACTGTTTTCATTAGGATATATGCTCAATATGTCCAATTTTTCCCCCCAAGGATCACAGTCCATTATAGTGACTTCAGAAAAATGTGCAACTGCTGAAAAGAGCAGACAGGTTGGTCAACAGCACAGTCAAATAACACAAAGAAATTTTTACCCAAGAAAGCAGGTAATTATTTTCTTTCTATATATTGCAAACCACACAGCCCACTGACTAAACAAGAGTTATACTTTTGAATCAAGAAATATACTTAAATGTACACAGTTAACTAATACAGTGAATGTGATAAGTTGGAAGGGACCCATCAGGATTATCAAGTCCAACTCCTGGCCCTGCACAGGACACCCCAAGAATCACATGTGATACACACAATGGATGTCTACTATGCCATGTAAAAGCTCCCCAAAACAAACCCGGTCCACAATCCATCACTTAGAGAAGGGATGAAAAAAGTTGTTTCACAATTTCATATCAAAATGATGGGTCAATTTAAAAAATATCACAAGAATTAGCAGACATGTAGAAAAAGCTTGTGAAAGAAAAGATTCTCGATGGCAAAAAAAAATATGGCTCTGGAAGAGCTTTCCAGTAGATGCAGCAGGGGTGAGCTACTGTGAACATTGAGCTTGGCACACTTATGGGCTGCCTGTGATAGTGGGAGCCTGGTTGCACTGACCTAGCAGTGCAAGGCAAGCAAAAGCCCTGCATTCAGAGCTAAGCTGCAGTAGGTATGAAAAAAATATACAGATATCAAAAGGACTCGCGTCTCTCTGAGTCAGTGCTAAGTCACCAAAGCTCTGGGAAAGCTCTGGGTGTAGGGAAAGGAAACAAAGAGCTTCTAATAAGAAAAGAAAGGACTATGCAGTCAAGGCAGGAGAGATGTAACACGGTGTGTAACAAGTAGCAGAAGCATAGTAGTTTTGCAGAAGAAATTTTTATACAAGTGCTTGTCTTAGAGAAACAAAGCTGATGTTGCTCTTTAGGGAATCAACCATGTGTATTATTGGTTAGTCATCAGAATATTTATACTATTGGCTATCCAGACTCATGCTATTCCAGCCTGAGAGTAAAAATATTATAAAAGCTATGCACACTTTTAATAAATGTTTCCAGACACACCACATCTGGGGACTGTGCCTCACATGTTGCATCTGGGCTCATAGATTGAGAGAGGGATTAACAGCCTCCATTCCAAACTTCTCTAAATTTAATTTTTTTTCTTTTTTTTTTTCAAAGCAACTGCATTAATCAACTAGTCCCACAGAAAACACAGGAACACTCTTAAGCAAATATTTACTCCAGTACAGGTATTTTTGTTCCATCAGGACCAAGGGAGATGAGATAGCACCCTTAGACCTGTCTCATGGCATAAGAGTGGCATCCTTGGTGGTACCAGAAGCGTGTCACAGATCAGGCAGTCTGAACTGCCAACTCAGCGAGATTAATTTGACTGCACAGCAAATTTTCTGAGGTACGAAGTAGAATTACGCTTTCCCACTTTGGGGAAGGCAAGTGGTAAATGAAAGAATAGAGTGATGTGAAGCAAAAAGGCAAATGGTACAATAAGGCAAAGAAAGTAAAAAAGGGGAATCTAAGAGTTCTAATCTAAGGTTCTTCAAGTACATTGAAGAACCAAAGAGGCTAATATAAGAAAGAATTAATTGGGCCTGTCTGTGCTGCTGAAGATTTCTCCTTGCGCTTCTCAAACTTCAAAGCCAGTCACACTCAAAAGCCAAGCTGAATGCAAACGTCCTGATTCAACAAAACACTTCATCACTAAGAGTGGAACATGTTTAAATGTGGCATGGGGTCTCCAGCACTGTCTTGGGGTGCTTTTCTATTCCCTTACCATCTGCTCCATGGTTGCTGTAGCTTTAAGGTTGGTCTGGGGGAAGAAGGGAGCTTTGGGGCTCTTATGCAGGCTTTTTCAAAGCCTCACTCCCCAGGCCTCTGTGGTAAAGTGAGGACAGTGGTTACTTTGCTGCTTAGCTAGCTTGGGTTTTTGTTAACTTAGAGAAGAAGTTGGGTTTTCCTCCCTTTCCCAGGCCTTGGAGACTATGGCAGCAATCATTCTGTGGCCTCATTTTTTCCTGGACTGTTCGGTCTGGTTTGGTCAAAGGCCAGAGGGAACTATCAACTATAACTTTGTTTTGATTTTCTTCTTATATATGCTATCACAGAGGCATCAGCAACCTCTCTAACTGGCCCAGTTTTGGCCAGCAGCATGTCCACCTTCAGAGCCATCAGGGGTTGCCTCTGCTGGACATGGCAGAAGTGTTCAACATCTCACCGAAGTCACCTCTGTGGCCGTTCCACTACCAAAAACCAGGCCGTGCAAAACCAATATAAGAGGAAACACTCATTCTAAAGTGATTTTCTCCTAAACTTGTCTCCAAACTGAGACAAGCACTTAAGGGGAACAAGAAAAGCAGGAAAGGAAAAATTGGTGATAGTATGTTGGACCTGGTAGAAGCAGCAGAACACCTTGAGTCTAGCATGTGACATAAGCTGAAATAGAAGGAGCTGGGGAGAGAGGCAAGAATTAACAGGATTTTAGGGAGATGACACTATCAGGTCTAATCCTGATGTCAAGCTAATGAGGCTCACTGACATCTCTATAGCAATCAGAATTTTATAAGCAGTGGTGCCCCACCTCTGTAGGAAAGACATTTTTGTGCTGTTCTTGTGAGCCAGCAAAGGCTTTCTGAAGATAAGGAACATCCTGTATCTCTCTCAAAGTAACAAGGCTATCACCATGACAATGTGAAGAGAGAAAGTTAAAAGACATGGACTTTGGTTGGCTCACAGAGTGATGTGGCTCCTTTTCACCTATTGACGGTTTTGTTTCTTTTTCATGACCAATGGGCAGTGTATATGTTTGTTAAGCAAATGTAAATATCCTGTAAAACTATAAAGGCAACATGTTGCTTTAATAAATAGCCCTATACAGCCTTCTTATTTGAGTCTTGGTGCATGTCCTCTGTCACACTCTGTAGCAACACACCTCTTGATTGTGTCTCAATTTCCAAGCAATAGCCTCACTGTTTCTCATCCTTTATATGAATAGTTGTCCTGGTTTAAGGCAAATTTGGGGGAAAACCTCTAAAAGGGTTTCCTCTAAAAACCAAATTCAAGTGGTCCCTCTCCCAGCTGGTTTGGGAAAAAGATTTCCTTGGAGAAAAATGGAAAAAACTGTTTATTTAACAGGCAAAGCATTCACCAGCATAAAAAATGAACATTAAACAGTAAAACCTCTTGCTGCTCCAAAAGAGATGACAAACTCAGAAAGTCCTTTTGTGGGCTGTAGCTCAGCTCACTCAGTCTCTTATCAGTCCCTCTGGTGCTGGAAATGCAGCCCAGGCCTGTGAGCTGACAGTACTCTGCTGGGTTGTAATGTCACCATCCGCTCGTACAAGCAGGAGTCATGATGGTTTATTAACTGATCTCAGAGTGCAAAAACAACACAGTGGGGATTTCAGCATTAATCAAAGTAAATGCACCTTTTATTGAGTGCCCACAGCAAATGTGATAGAAGGATTAGAAAGGAGATAAAGGATAGAGAGAGAGAGAAAGAGCAGGGGGATGTAGCTACCAATGGAGAGATGAAATCCTCATGGTCCAGCCAATAGATCCATCCTGTCACATCAGGGAGAATCTGAAAGTCTTTGGTTAACTCAGGGGTCTGTTATAGTCCTCCAGGGGAGGGGAACAGGTACAGGACAGTGGAGAATAAGTCCATTGAGAACAAGTACAGACAGTCGAGTTCTGAAACAGGACAAACCAGTCCCAGCAGTGAGCAGGATCCATTGTTTCAGCACTGGTTTCTGTGGGAAACCAGTCTTGGTCCAGCGAACACATCTGCAGGTAACACTTGGCAGACATCCCACTGCAGCCAGCCCAGAGTCCCTGTGTTACAATTTTAAGGGTCTCAGTCTCAGCCCTTGGGAGGGGGCTTCAATCTCTGTCCTTGATGACGGTCGTGAGGCAAATTAGGGAAATTTTGAACTGTCTCTTACATGGGTGTTCAGTGCAGAGCAGGTTTAAACAGTTCCAAGAAAAAAACCACAGTGCAGGGAACTTCTCTGCCTCAGCTAAAACTAACTAAAAGCAAAGGAGAGCTCTCTCTCACTGTCTGTGCTGCAGACATCACAGTCCAGGAGAAGGATGCAGGGGAGCAAGTGCAGCTTCTGATAACAAACTGCGCTTCTTCTCTCCCTCCCTTGGCTCTCGGAACCATGCAAAACTTATTTCGGGGCTAAACAGACAAAAGTGCAAAATTTATTTCTGGGCAGACAAATGGGGATGTGAGCATAAAATCACCCTAGGACAAATGTGAACATTCCAAACAGAGTGGAAATTTCGGACAGGCCCAGTTTAGGAATAGGACAGCAATGTGAGGGTGATAGGAGTCAGTTCCAGACAGCTGACACAAGAGCATGCAGAATGATGCCATGGTTTCATCACCTGGCACACACATATATTCCCACCACAGAATGAGATCACACTATGGAAAGCCACTATATTTTGGCCACATGACAAAGACACATCCAGGCACAGACTGAAAAAAGACTGATGGAGAACAGGAACACCAGCTGACTAAAGTGCCAGCTGTATTAATTAGCAAATAAGTCACTTGCATATATGAGGAATTATAATCATTGCACAAGAGCAAAGTACCACCAAAAAAACACAAAGTAACACAAAAAAATATTAAGACTTCAAAAGAATGGAGGAAAGCAAAACATTACTGTGTATAATGAAGAAACTAGAGAAAACAGGGAAAACTATGGTGGTGTTTCATCATACAGTTCGATTTTTAAATTTCTTGTATAATTGGATCGAATGGACAGCCTACACACTGAGTGGCTTTTTTTGCAGTTTTGCTATTACATACTTCAGCTACATTTGTCTGTCTGAACAAAGAAACCCCATGATTTATCAGTCATGGAAAGGCATTTTTACCTGTTTCCAATGGAACCCCCTTGTCTACAGCACTGAATAGAAGGTAAAGTCAATACAAAACCCATAGAGAAAGAGAATACAATGACTGGTGTAGATGGAGTAATGGAGTAATTCAATGGATGTATTTCCTGTCATAAAAAGGCTCTTGCACATTTCTTACGACTTGCCAGCTTGTGAGTAATGAAGTATGTGATCTTCTAGCTACTTAATTGTTGTAATGTTTCTATGATTGGGTTTTGCTTAGGAGTTATTTAATAATCCTTTCTTTCACATTCTATTTCTACCCTCCTTTATCACATAGATGATTAAAAAGAAAGAGATTTACTGCTTCTCTTTTTCTGATCAGAAAACTCATTTGGATAAAGTAACATACATGCCTTCATGTTTTCTAAGCCCTTAATTTCAAACAACAAACATCTGTTTAGAAATTGAAGGTTATGCTAGACTCATTACCAGATTATGTGGTATGAAGAAAGACCCTGTTGTAAACAACAGCTTCTGAGATGCACAGAAACAGATAAATGAAAACCTTCCATTTCAAAAGAGCAATTTAATGAAGTTCTTTTTCCTATTTTTCTCCCTTCAAAAACAAGGTTCAGGAGATTTCAGAGGAAAAGGTTTTCATTGGTAATGAGCATCTTAGCAGAAAGCTCATAGATTTAAAGCACAGAGGTCCTTTGTTCCTATTTAATTGTCAAAGGAAACAACAGTGTTTTAGTTCTGCCTTTTCCTCATTTATTAATTGCACAGAGAGCTGTTTCATTTAGCATATTTAATTTCTCACAGAATCAAACCCAACAAAATCAAAATGTAAATCCTGCCCGAGCTGTGACAGCTCAGACTACTGGCAAGCAGTTAAGTCTGAGTTTAAATGCATATCCAACACAGAAGTCATGATCACATAATCTGCTTTTCCGGGCCTTATAGCTGTGCTGGATTTCCACAGAGGAACACCAAGGCTGCATTTTGGATTGCCTTTTGACTGGCATTCTGCACTGTGCTCGTGCTCAGCCTCACTGGACACAGGCAGAGAAAGAGATGATCTCTTTCCCAGATTGCTAAAGAGCTTCACATCTTTTTAATTAATCAACACCACACATGTGTGACAACATTCACAATACAGAAAACAGCTCTTCTTTTTTCCCAGAGGACAAAAAGTTGTTTTGGATCCCCAGCTGGCTTGAGAGAATGTAAGTCTATGAAAGCTGACAATTATTAACCCAGGTATTTGCCAGCCAAGGATCTCCTTTAGAGAGTTTCAAAATAATTTCTCCTCTCCATAGCATTAAAATGACCCTTACTCTACTTTGTTCGTGTAAAACTATGGTAAATCAGAGAAGATATAATTTCTCCAACTCCTGTACCAAGCAGATAACCACACTGCAACCCAGCACAGGCTGAATCAAGGAAAAGTGTGAGGAGCAGTGCAGATGGGCTGTGATGGGCTGACCATAGCCACATTCCCCACTCCCTGTGCCACTCAGAGTGGGGAAGAAGAGCAGCTGGGGATGGAGGAGTGAAATTGAGCCTGGGATAAAGCCTGAGGGAGGAGGGGAGGGAAGGGGAAAGTTCTCAAAATGAGATTACATGTTTAAAGAAGACATGTCCTGACCTGCTTTTAGGAAAAAAAAATAAATCTGTGACTTAATCATGCAAAATTTCAGGTCAAAGGAGTATAACAACTGCTGACTGATCTTCAAGTTTAGGCATTGGAGTACTTAGCCTTAAAAAATTAGAATTATCAAATGTCTTCTTCGAGATGTGTTGTGGCAAACAGCACTTGCAAGAGCCTCCTCTAGTATTCAAATCCACCCAGATATACACAAACCCTTCCAAATGCGTCAGAGCCACTCACACTCAGCTCTAATTCAATACCTATTTATATTTGTTGAAGAAACACACCAAAGACAAGGTGCCAACTTGGTGCTGAAGGCATGGTTTCAGCATTTCAGCAGCCACTCTAAAGAACCCCCTGGTTAAGGCCTTCACACAGCACAGCTCTACATCAGGCTGGACAAATGCTAGTGAGCTATGCACTCACAGAAGTGAGAGATTGAATCCACTTGTTCTACAGGAACCCTCCTTCTTATAATGTGCTGTCCTATGCTCGTGTGTCCATCATTCCCAACCACACATGGTCTGGAACAAGCTATTCAGAATGAGAAACTCCTTTGATGCTTGCAAATGGAAAAAACAATTTTGAAATGAAAAAACAGAAAAACAAAGCAAACATTCACTCGGTAATCAGGAAAAAAATCACTTGTCATTCTACAACATCCATCTTAAATACATGCTTTGTCATTTCCAGATGAATGAAGGATTCTGGTGTTCTACCATAATTTTACTTACTTAAGCCCAGGAAGCATGTGATCTGCTTCAAAAACTGTGGATCAATTCTGTATTAAAATACCATCACTCTGCCTACTCCTTCCAAGTGCCATAAAATAAACTGATGGGAACACTGGAACATTCCCCAGGTATCATGGCTGAAATAAAACTTGCATCAGAGGAGTCATTCTAAAAAAAAAAAATAAACTACCACCTTCCCACTCAGTCTTCCCCAAGTACCAGGCAGTCCATATGCCATGTCATTTTTATCCTCTCTGGTTTTAGTCAAGGATATAAACCTGTGATAGATGAGTAATGCAATGGTTGACTCTCACAATTAACAGACAAATATCATGTATATAGGTTAAGAACAGTTTTATAGATTTATAGTTACATTTTACCCCCTAGCGTGGTTATCAAGGGACAGCCGGGTTGGGACATCTGTGAGGGCTGGCTTGTCACCATGGTGACATCTGACCTCCAGTCAGGGTCTGAGGAAGTGAACTCCACCACTGGACAGCAAAGAAGGGGCTGATGGACAGAACCTTGGGAGGGGTTAAAGGGTTAAAAGGCAAAGCATCCATTGTGTGGGTGAGCACATGGTGGGAAAATCCTCTGCTCCCAGCACCATAACATTTTCTCTATTCAGTCTTCTGTTGTACTTTTTATAAGGTTTAATAAACCTTTCTAAAATTATTAGAAGTGAGTAGCCATTTCTCACAAACCAAAATAAGTCACATACTGCATGCTAAAGGCTAAGGAAATTACTAGTGTAATTGATGGAACAGAAAATAAGATGCCCTATCACGAAGAACCACATTTTATGTTTCATTTAGGTTTGCCCTTGCACATGAATGTACAACTTGTGAGATGTGATGTGAAAAATGCCTATGTTATGATTGGCTTTTCACAAATATTAAAACACATATTATATGTCTTGTGTTAGAAAGTAATGCTGTATTAATTCTCTTAAGTAGTGGGTTAAATATAGTTTTAAGTTATAACATAATGTTAAAATAGAAACTATGCTATGTAGGATACTTTTTTCTAAAGAAAGAACTCGCAGCGAGATAGCAGCCACAGGACACCTCAATCTTTCAGAGAAAGAGAATTTATTGCCCTCTTATCAGAAGAAAAAAACTTCTTCCTGCCTCACTTGGGGTTAAGCCTATGAAGAAGAAGCTGACACTGACCAGACAGAATCCTGTATTTGAATGGAATTTATGCATCATGTATGAGGTGTATGAATATGCAATAGGCTGTTGTTTTTAAGGGTTAATCCTCTGTTAACTCATGCTGCCCAGAAAGAGGTACCCGGACGTCTGTAACTCTTTGTATTTATTGTCTCATATTGTCCTAATTAAAATTGTCCAAATTATTATTACTCTAATTGTATTACCATTTTTATAACCATTTTATTACTATTAATTTTTTTAAATTTTAAAAACAATTGATTGGCGTTTTTCACATGTGACTTTAGTTAAGGCCAGAGTTAGGTCCATTAGCAGGCAAGCTTCTCCCTCACCAATGCAAAGACAAACAGCAGCACTAGAGCCTATGTTTTTTAATCAAAAGTTTATTCCTGTATTTTTCTCTAGATAGAAAATATTTGTAACCACTTAATTTCATCTGCCGTGATTTTTAAAGCACTGTGAAACATGCTATTCATACAACATTGTTAAAGGGTCAGACTATTCTCACCTAGAATCTGTTCAATAAATTCCACCAACAGCCAAAACATTATTTAACAAAAACAAACAAGTGAATAAATGTGAAAATGAAAAAACAGTACTCAAAGCAATATGAATTTCAAATCCAAGTAATTTGAATTACTACTCAATCACTATCAACTCAGTGTGAGAAACCACTTCAACAAAACATACAAGATTTCTATTCACAGATCTCTTCGGCTCAAGCTTGAAACGAAGTTCTCACTATCTCTAAAGCTTAGCTCCAGAAATCATATTATTGTACACAAACTAAGGACAGAACCCATAATTTTAGCAAGCTTTCTGGTATGTTTCAAAAATTCATGTAACATGAGACCTCAAAGGAATACCAAAGATTGTAACCAGCAAGGAAAAAAAACCAAACCAAACTGAAAACAACAAACCCAAACACTGCCTCAGTTTATTGCCAAAACATAGTTTTGCCACAGCAAATTTACACTGACTTCATGAACACAGCACACCTTTTTTTTTAAGTGCAAATATACTCACGAAAAGACATTCCCAATGTAGGCATAATATGAACAGCAGTAGGGAGCAGTCCCATCACAGCAGTAAGCCTTGCAGCCATTATCACACTGAGCCAAACAATCTTCTGTTGAATAAAAATAACACTCATGATGTCAAACATCAAAATCTTGCACAGCACAGCTTTGAAGAAAATGCAGTCTAACAGTTTCATACAACCACAGCCCTGCCCTTGAGGTGTGATCTGACTCTGTAATCCTAATGGCAGCCCATGCCCACTCATTCTGCATTTCAGACTTAGGTGCTTTCCCTATGAGTATTCTATAGCTGGCCATATCAGCTCCACCTTACACTTAATCCTTTAAAGTGAAAAGGAACGTTTGGAAATGCCAAGAAACCGCAGACCAACTTTTCCATCTCAGCAAGGAGTCCAGAAGAAAACTGAGTCTGGGCTGCCGGTCTTGTTGATCTGGAGGGTGGCAAGAGAGAAGGAAGCTCTCTGAGAACAGGCTATTTCTCCCAGCCTAGGGCTCCCTCATCCCTTGCCATCTGGCAGCAGCTCCCCTCACTGTGCTCCAACACCAGGGCCATGGCCAGTGTGGTAGGGCAGTGCCCTCTCTGCCCCACTGAGCACACTTGAGGCCACAAGTGGTCCCAGCCACAATGCTCTGCTGGACAAAGCAATCTGTGAAACAATAAGAGAGCTCTTTACAATTAAGAAACACAGGAGAGCATCTATCTTTTTATTCCTATGAGAAGCTATTTTAACAGTATCTATCTCTTGTGCTGTCATGACATTTAGTGGCTTCAAAGCCCTAAGTCAGGTTCCCCCAAGAAGATGACACTGTATTGCCACTGCACTGTAAAAACATTCTTGGGGATCACCGTTCCCACAGTCAAGGCTTCAGCTGCAGCCTGGATAAATTCAGAGGGACTCTGTGCCCCACACACCATCACCCTTGGTGACCTATTTGGTCACATACTGAAGTGGCAGAGACTCGAAATCAGCGATGGCAAACCATGCTTCTGCATTCCCAACGCACTGTAGCTCCCCCTTCCCAGGCTGCAACTCCCCTGAGAGGTTCTAATTCTCCCACTGCCATTACTGCCTTTCATCTGTGCTGACCCTTTTGGTTGGTGTGCTGGGATCCGGGCAACTCTTCCTCCTCTCAGCTTCTGCCACGCTCCCACTCCTGCCCCAAGCAGGTGAAAGTTCCCACCTTGTCTTGAGACTCCTTGGCTCACTGACTCATCTCCTTTGCGGCTGACCCATCTCACAGCCTGACTGCTCACAGCATTTTAGCAGGTCAGCTCTCTGAACCTGCTCACACTTGGTCTCTGTTTGAAAATGATCACCAAGCATGGGCTGGAGAGTGCTGCGCAACACAGCACATTGGTCAGCCCAGGCAGACACACCCTAACCCTGAGATGACCTCTGGATTAAACAAACACATAAAAAAAACCCAGAACAATCAACCCATCATTCTGCCAACCAGGCCTGCCAACAAGTGAATTAAGGCAGCCAGCAGGACACCCATCTCCAGAGGGAGAACAGCCGGCCAGGGGTAGCACAGGCACTTCTGTAGGAAGCAGCAATGCAGGACTGCCACACAGGGCACCCCATACCAAGGCTTTGGCACACCCCTGTGCCAGCAGCTCCAGGCTTTTGCAGTGTCACCTCTTTTCTGGCATGGGTACTCACGGCTCCAGCTGTGCCATGCCAGGACACCTCCAGGCTCTGCCCTGGTGGGAGAGCACCAAGGTGCCTTCACCCTGCACATCACAGGTCTATCCTAGGGGGTGGGTTCACAGAATCACAGAACGGGTCAGGTGGGAAGGGACCACGGTGGATCATCTGGTCCAGCCTGAATCATCCTAGAGCACATATGGCACGGGATTGCATCCAGACAGTTCCTGACTATCTCTGTTCAGGGAGACTCCACAACCACTCTGGGCCATCTGTTCCAGATGTGTGGACACCCTCACAGTAAAGTTCCTCCTCGTGATCAGGCGTAACTTTCTGTGTATCAACTTCTGCACGTTGCCCTCCCCGCTCCTCTGCTCAATACCACCGAGCCTCTGCTCCATCCTCCTGGCACACCCCCTTCAGATATTTACAGATATTTACAGATATTTATATACGTGAATAAGGTCCTCTTTCAGCCCTGTCTCCTCGAGGTTTACTCTCCCTGCAGCCAGAGAGGGGCTCCCGCTCTGCTGGGACACCCCGGGGACCCCCTTCCAACTCCGTATACCAATTCAATCGGAAAAGCTGCCACATCTGACCAAAACCTGGCCGGCCCCGCTCACACCCGCCGCCCGCAGCTCCGCGCACGTCCCCTGCCCCACGCCGGTCCCGCTGACCTGCCAGAAGGAGGAGGAGGAGGAGGAAAGGGGGAAACAACACCCCGCAGGCCGGGCACCTCTCCGTCCGGCCGCGCCGCTCCATGCCGGCTGCAGCACGGAGCCGCCGCCTCATGGCGGGGGCGGGCCGGCCTCATGGCGGGGGAGGAGGGCGGGCGGAGCCGGGAGGGCTCCTCGTACCCCGCGGCCGCCCCCGAGCGGGGCTGGCGGGTCTTGGAGTGTTGGCGGCCTGTGTGTGACTCCGGTGTTCTCTTTTCTGCCTTCCCGCTGCCTTTGTCCCGCTCGGCAGCCGTGGGTGACCCGGTACCGGTGTCTCACCGGAGGGATGTGAAAGGCGGCGCCGGTGTTTGCGCCGCTTTGATCATGCGGTGTTCGAGGGGGCTCCTGCCGTGGTTTAAATGGAGATTGTCTTTAAAGTGGGATTGAAACTCTGGTTGTGTGAAAAACGCCAGTCACTTGTTTTTAAAATTTTAAAAGTTTAATAGTAATAAAATGGTTATAAAAATGCTAATACTGTTAGAGTAATAATAATTTGGACAATTTGGATTAGGACAATACGAGACAACAGAAACAAAGAGTTACGGATGTCTGGGTACCTTTCTCTGGGCAAAATAAGCCCGGAAAAGGACGCTCGTTAGCAGAGGATTGACCCTTAAAAACAATAGCCTGTTGTATATCCATACACTTCATACATGATGCATAAATTCCATTCAAACAAAGGATTCTGTCTGGTCAGTGTCAACTTCTTAATCCTAACGGCGTCCTGGATCCTGAGTGAGGCAGGAAGAAGTCAGCTTCTTCTGATAAGAGAACAATAAATTCTTTTTCTCTGAAAGATTTAGGTGTCCTGTGGCTGCTATCTGTTGCGAGTACCTCATTCCTTTCTTTAAAAAATATCCCACTTACATAGTTCCTATTTTAACTACTAAAGTTACCTTTTAACTACAGAACTACATTTATCATACTATTAAAATGTTAATACAGCACTACTAATCAATATGTGAAAAACGCCAATCACTTGTTTTTAAAATTTTAAAAGTTTAATGGTAATAAAATGGTTATAAAAAATGGTAATACAATTAGAGTAATAACAATTTGGCCAAAGTGAATTAGGACAATATGAGACAATAAATACAAAGAGTTACAGACGTCCCGGTACCTCTTTCTGGGCAAAATAAGCCCGAAAAAGGACACCTCTTAACAGAGGATTAACCCTTAAAAACAACAACCTGTTGCATATTCATACACTTCATACATGATGCATAAATTCCATTCAAACACAGGATTCTGTCTCGTCAGTGTCAACTTCTTCCTCTGAATCCTAACTGTGCCTTCAAGGCAAGAAGTACCTTCTGATAAGAGAGCAATAAATTCTTTTCTCTGAAAGATTTAGGTGTCCTGTGGCTGCTGTCTTGCTGTGAGTCCTTTCTTTAGAAAAAGTATCCTACATAGCATAGTTTCTATTTTAACATTTTTTTAATAACTTAAAACTATATTTAACACAGTACTTAAGAGAATTAATACAGCATTACTTTCTAACACAACATATATAATATTCATTTTAATATTTGCAAAAAGCCCATCATAAAATACATTCATTTTTCCCACAATACAGCAAAATACATACAGTAAATATCTGTGTAGAGCCATATAATATGCACTTTTCACAGTTTGTTTGTGGCCTGGGATCAGAGGCATGGCCTGTTTGTGCCATGGGGCCGCAGCGTGTTCCCAAACCTCAGATGGGCTCGTCTGTACTGCCCAGCAATGAATATGTTCCGTGACCAGGGCAGAACAATGCTCCTAAGTGCACTTCAGGAGTGATTTTTGATAACTATTTAAATGCTTCCAAAACTCATCCCCCTGTCAAAATTTCCACAGATCGGGCCCAGGGGCCAAAATATTTGCTTTGTGATCTCACAAATCAGATGGGTTAGCTCTGACTTTGCATGAAGAGCTGCAAGTTGAAGAATGTGCTTTGGAAGGCTGAAATATGCACACAAAAATGAAAAACATCCACAGGTTTTTTCGCTCATAAAAGGTTTCCTGCTGTTGGCTGCTCTGAGGGGAAGGCTGACACAGAAACATACAATGAATCTTCTTTTCCAGACAGACCTGCCATCAGGTTTTTTCACTCCCATGTCTTTGTTGCAAGCATCCAGCAGCTACTCTAATAGAAAAAAGCTCTAGAAGTAAAAGCCAGTGCAGGGCTGCACCACCAAAATCATCTGTCCTTCCCTTCTCCACTGCATCTACTATTGTGTTCTCTGGATCTTGGAGCCTAAAGGCAGGCACAGTTGTTTCCACAGAGGGTTTGGAAGAAGCATAGGTAGCAGCACAAGTAGCTCTCGCTGAATTTTAATCCTTATGACTGCCACGGTGAATTCTGTTGGTAGGCCTGATGCCTTGGGGTTTAGCTTTTATATTTTTCAGATTCTGTACTGCTTTAGTGTGTAGTTCTGAGCTTCATATTAGGGGATAGTAAGCTCTCTTCATATTGAAGGTAGACAAAACAATTCCTTCTCTAGCTGGGGACTAAGGACAAACAATCCAAATCTCAGGCTGAACAGCAGTTACAAAAGTAGAAATATTCAGCAGCTGGTCCCACTGAAAAAAGTGCTAGAAGAAAATGAGCCAAGCTAGAATTCCCTTTTTTTTTTTGCAGCCTACCAGATGCACAGCCAACAATAAAATTGTTTTCTTTCCCAGCGCTATACATGCCCATGTTTTTTTGGTCTCAAAGAGCCAGGATCCACAACAGAGATCTTACCTTAACTGCTCCCACACTAACACGACAGAAAAACACTTGCCTTTTTCCTGGGCGCCGTGAGCACTCCTAAAAACAACCACACGATGACGCTGTCAACTTGAAAAGAAAGGAGATGGAAAATAGGATGTGCACCTCGCCTAGCTCTAATCCATGCCAAGTGCAGATCCAAGTTGAAAACGTTGCTCCTCTCCAATCAGCTATGTCAGGACAAAAAGAGTTCGATGATCTTCCCCTTCCAAGTGCAGACTCGTATTTGCACCATGCTCCAAAGGCAACACGAACTCCTTTGCGCTAATAAATCTTTTCACTCTCACAGAGTCAGTTACAAACTTGAACATATCAGGCGAAAAAGCAGCTCACGAATATGTCAGCTGAAAAAGCTCTTGCCACCTAAAACTTCAACCAAACCCATCCAACTGCATCCATCGAAGAGAAGAACTTCTCAAAAGCTCTTCTCTAAAGAAATGGCATACCCTCCTCCTAAACAGTCAGCCTCCAGGGACTGACCCCACACAGAGGTGCCAGAACACTTGTTACCAAGTATTCTCTGCCCCTAGGACTATATCAGCTGCATACCAAGACCGAGCATGGAGAGTGCTTGCCTTGTCCAAAGTAAGGGCACTGCCAGAATTCCAGAAGATCACCTCTGAGGAGTGGAAAGCACATCCCTATTTCGTACCAGAGGGTGACCATCTATCCCCATTGGACAGTGTGAGGACCATGGTTCCTGCCGAGGTCTTTTAAATGTTCTGCTGATTAAAATAAAATAAAATAAAATAAAATAAAATAAAATAAAATAAAATAAAATAAAATAAAATAAAATAAAATAAAATAAAATAAAATAAAATAAAATAAAATAAAATAAAATAAAAATCACTACAAAACCACCATGAACATCTCTGAAGATGGAAGGGATAGGCAGTTCCAGACCAGCCACAGGCTGAAATTTCACCTGCATTCACTTTTTAAAAAAATTTATTTTGATGTTCCAGTTAAATCTGGTATCTTTTAAGGACTGTTTGCACACTTAAGGTTATTCCTGGCCTGGTGGCCAGAACACCTTAGCTGCAGTCTTGCTCCACACCATTGGGTGTCATCTTAAAACCATCAGTCCTGGACTCTGTAGCTTTATCCAGGCTGTATTTCAGTCTATTCTTGCTGTGCTTTCCAATAGGAATTTCTTGAAAAGGTGCTGTCCTCTTTTCCCTACTGCTATGAGTATCCTTAAAATTGCAAATGCAGGCAGAGGTCCAGCAGTCTGGGTTTGTGCAGCATGGAGGAATAAGGAGGCTTGTATGAAATGGGGGCAGAGATTTTATTGTACCTGCAGTAATAGAACAAGTGTGAATGGTTTTCAACTGCAAAAGGATACGTCCAGACTAGATATGAGGAAGAATTTTTTTCATTCTAAAGGTGGTGAGGCATTGGCACAATTTGCCCAGAGAATCTGTGGCTGTCCCATCCCTGGAAACATTCCAGGTCAAGTTGGCTGCGGCTCTGAGCAATCTGAACTTGTTAAAGGTGTCCCTGCTCATTTCAGGGGGGCTGGAACTGGGGGGTATTTAAAAGTGCCTTTCAACCCAAACCATTCTGTGATTTGATGAAACTCACACTAATGGCAACAAAAGTCTGGAAATGGCTGCTGAGGAAAATAGTGTGTTTGGGTTTTTTTGGTTTTGGGGGGGTTTTTTTTGTTTGTTTGGTTGGTTTTTATTGTTTTTTTGGTTTTTGGTTTTTGTTTTTTAATAATCCCAGATGAGGTTTGTTTTAAACAAACTTAGGTCAGAGGTGGCTTTCCTGAAGTAGAACCAGTAGCGGGGCCAGGACACTGGAGTCTGTTTTAATCCAGATTACTGGGTGGTTGAAAACAGTCTACACGTGAATGTAAAAACCCTTCATGGGTGCCCTGTGCTGTCTGTACAGAATTCTCTGTACAGAATTCTCTGTGTAGCATTTTAGCGCCTTGAGAAGAAAAGTTTGAAGCAGAGTTATGTCCTTGCTTTGTAGCAGATGGATGCAATGAGAGCATGGATGTAATGTGGGAAAACAGAGGGGTCAATGCTGGTGTTTGATTACAGCCCAAATATTGAACACGGGTCCAGATTCCCTCCCAAAACCAAATCAAGTTCACCTCTGGTTACATCTGTCTAAAGATACATAGAAGTGAACGTGAGGGGTACATGGAGGGGAGGAAGGGTGGCTTTTGGGCCCCTAGGAGAAGCACTGAACTCATCACCCAGCTCCACTACAAATCTCACCCTGTTCAAAACTCTCAGCCTTGTTACAGATGGGTCCTCACCTGCAAAAAAGAGACTGTCACAGCAGCATGTAGGCATCTCACAGAGAAGAGGATCTATAGCTCAACAGAGCCTCTTTCCTTGAAAAAGCCTCTAGTTTGTTTATGATAGAGGTTTCGTGATAATAAATCCCCTGACAGTTGAGGTGGGAGGGGTCACAGGACAGAGAGGGAGGCAGGGAGGTATCTCAGGACATGGCATCTGCATCTGTTTTTGTCAGCATCCCACTGAATGTGGAAGGAAGAGCCTCTAATTACATCTCACTGTTTCTTGTCATGGAAACAGCTGAACCAGGACCCTGAGCAGGCAGGTGAGGCAGTGCATGCTGGGCAGCTGGGTGTGTGTTGGGCTGCTGTGCCTGGTAAGGAGCAGATGGTTGGAAATACTCAAATACATATACAGTTTATTTTTTTCTCCCTCTCCTGGGAAAAATAAAGAAAAAAAAATACAACACTTCTCTATTTCTTTGACACTTTGGCTTTCAAGGAAAGCTTAGAAGTGCTCCATAGCAGAATGTAGATTTTCCAGTGCTATCCCTCAAATAGAGGGGATACCCTGAGCACATCTACCTAGAAACAGTGATCAGAAAAAGGAAAAATGAAACAGGAAGATGAAACAGGAAGATCAGTGGATGTATTACCTCAAAATCCCAGGTATTACTGAAAAGCACTAGGTCAGCCCAAGGATGTTTGGAAGCCTTGAAGCAAGGATCCTCCTTGACTTTCTGCTTTCCCTCCCCTTCCTTCTCTTATTCTGTCACATTCAATGGTCTCCATGACTGCCTGGATTTCATAATGATGATTAATGAGGATATTTGCACTGTGAAAAGGCTGCACACCTTGTCCTTGTGCCTGTTGTCTCTGAGTGACCAGCCTCCTCCACAACAGTTTTTTTTTTTGCCTGGTCCTCTCTTAAAGCTAATGACAGAGCAAACTCTGGGCAAAGAGTAAACGACACAGCTGGGTTTGGACAAAAGCATGTCCTTGTCCTTGAATGGAAAAATGCAACAGGGATCCTTCCCCTCTGGGGAAAAAAGCTGTACTGTGTTTTGTTTCCCTTGTGAGCTGGCTCAGACCATGTTTGAGCAGATATCTGCCTCACAAGGACACAAAGCTGCAGATCTTGGGCACTGACAGACCTTCCATCTACACAAAATCTCAGGAGCCTTGCAAGGCACATGTTCTTCAATGGTGATGCCCAAGCCTTTCCTTTCGCTAACCAAGATGCCCTGGCAGGATGTGGTGGAGCTGGCAAGGAAAGCAAGCAGATGTTGGTTTCTTGCAGCCAGGAGGTGATTTCTGGACTAAATAGAGGATCCAAATTTGCAGGAAGGTGTGTTTTACCAGGGAATGCCAAGGGGAACATGCTGTGCTGTTGCAGCCCATCCTGATCAGTGCTGTGCCAGCCTGCTTCTCCCCAGTCTCTATAGCTGCATCCCTAGAGGTGCAGACACGTGTCCTCTCATATTTACTATCAAATAAACCTATATTATTGACTTTGCCATATGGTCTCATTTGCACCTTCATTTGGGCAAAGGCATTTCTAATAACTTTAATAACTGTATCATAGGAGTTGTGTATCCTGTTTTGAAGGGATTTCTTTGGACCTGAAAAAGATACTTTCTGCAACTCTGGTGTTACCCTTTAGAAAAACCTATCCAATTTAAGATGAAGCTTAAATTGCTAAATCCAACAAGGTAATTTGTTTGATGAGGATTGGCAGGTTTTACTAGAAGGCGGATCTTTCTAGATCTTTTCCCTGCCTAGACTCCCAGCCTAGCTGGAGCCAAGAAGCTGTAATGGGAATGAATTACGACTTCCTTTTGCAGCCAGTTATGGGTCTGTCCATTCCCCATCTGACACTCATCTCCCCCGCCTCTGACAGATGCATTGAATTACAAATTCACATTGCAATCCTGTCCAGAAGAGCCATGATAAATGGGGACAATTAGACAGTTATGTCAGCAGAATTGACCAAATACTTAAGCAGCTGACACAATCTGAATAGATTTCTATTAGGAGATGGGGATGGAAAGGCCATGTGGTCCACAACCAAACCAGTGGACTTGTTACATGAATTTCCACTCCAAATGAACAGGATTATTCACGGCTGTTGCTGTAAAAAGACAAATCTTGTAAATACAGACTCTCTGGGGAAATGTTTAGACAGCACAGTCCAGTTTCACCCTGACTTTCCAGCCACTGGGCCTGTGTGGGCATTCCCATTCCATTTGCTCACTGTCTGACATTTACAAGATGTTGGATGCACAAACAAGTCACCAGCAGCTCCCAACATTAGCCCCAATGGCCAAGTTCACTTTTGGGAAAATCCTGCCCTGCTTTGTCATGTAATAAATATGTTTCTTCTGGAAAAATTTAGGTATTAGACTCTTGGTTTTTCCTCTGCTGGGTCAATGCTTCCCTTTTGCCTTCTCTTGTGGTGGTAGAAGCAACTCAGACTCTCCTTCAAAGGGAGAGGAAATCCTGACTATAAAAGCAATGACCATTTCCATCATTAAAGCTGTGAGTGATTAACTTGCAAAAGGCATCATAAAGGTGTCAGCTGTGCTTAATCGTATTTGGATGGCTTTATTACTCTGTTCTGACACATCATCAGTGAAATTACCCTAGAAATAAGCAGATGTGAGCAGAAGTGTCTCATGTGGTAAAGCACAGGCTCTGCTGCACTGATCCAGTGTTAACCTGTGGTCAATAGACCACTAGTGAGCTATAAAACCATGAGGTGTTTCACAGAACAGAAAACACGTGAGTTGTGTATTAATACATTGCTGAGGTCTGGAGACATCATCAACAGCTGGTCCTGACTATCATCAGTATCTGAAAGCTAATGTAGGATTGTACCAATTATCCTTATTTAATTATTTTTTAATAGTGATCACTGTATAATTGTGCTTTTCTAGAGCAATAAGCTTATTTCCACCAAGGGGGAATATTCTGTTTATTCTCCCCAAATCCATCCAGACTATTTCATTCATTGCCAAACAGCAGATACAAAGTGCAGTGTATCTCCAAATTGCTTGGATGCTCTTAAGATTGAAAAACATCTGGGAAATCTCTAATGCCCTTACAGAAAATATTGAATGAAGCACCTTCTTCCACCCAGCCTGAGTGTCACACTCAGGACTTAAAAGATGGATCAATTGGTAAGAGAAGCCAGTGGCACAAAGTCCCCAAGCAATTTAGCTGTCGTGTCCAGACGAAATAAGCCACGCATTTGGGATTCACAGTGGGAGCAGGACATGTCCATGGCAGATGCCCCATCTCTGGAAGTATTCAAGACCAGGTTGGTCAGGGCCTGGAGCAACCTGGTCCAATGGAAGGTGCTCCAGTCCATGGCAGGGATTGGAATGAGATGAACTGTCTTGTCCCTTCTCACCCAAACCATTCTGTGATTCCTTGGTTCCTTCAAAGATGGCATCTTGGAAGAATTTAGCAGCCAGGTTTCCCCACTGAATGTTGCAATCTTGTGGGTTTGCCCCAAGAATTTGCCATGATAGCTTTTCCCTGTGGAGACTAGTGATTGTAGTTGCAGGATTTTAGTACTGAAATTAGAGCTGCACACTGAAATATTGATGTGCAAGGAAGAGAGAGGAAAGCAGCTCAAAAAATGGTGGTTGAAGTGTAAGGCAGTAAAACAGGGTGTTTTCCTTGCCTCTTCCTGGGGAATGGGTTAAACGTTGGATTGAAACTCACAGCAAAAATAAAGACAATTAAAGGTCCTGGAAATCTCAGCTAAGGATTTAAAGGTAATAAATAAATAATGCCTTAAGAGAGGAGTAACTGAGAGTTCTTGACTGGGTGCATAACAACCCTGAGGAGTCAGGAAGGGCCAAATTTTGAGTATGCCAAGTTTTAAACAGCCCAGGGTTTCATTCAAGCTTCTCCCTAAGCAAAGAAGAAGAAAAATGTCATAGTCGCAGGGAGCCTTGCTAATGGAAATATTCAATAACCATAATTTGAGCTTGGCTTTCTCATAAATTCAAAGCAATTTCCCCATAATATCAGGAGAATATATGGCCTTTCTTGAGGCAGCAGAAACACCAAATAAATCAAATTTTTAATTCACTTGAAAACATTTTCCAGCATTTCAGATTTAATTTGTCTGATGAGATGGAGTCAGATTGAAAACAGAGATGCAGGGAAGCAGGAAGAAAATCAGAACATAAAACCAAGCAGATATTAGACCATATGCATTAGTGAACCATAACAACAAAAAGGAAAGGAGTCACAACCCTAATGCCCTGAGAAGCAGTCTACCCAGAACAGTTTGAAGGACCAAATCTTTGACTTTTGTGGGTTTTCTCAAAAAATGTACATTTTAATAAATGGGTAATATATGACTACCTCTGAGCTTGTTGTTGTAAATGGATTAAGAAATGCACAGAAATCAGATACGTGGTCACAGAATATACTTTCCATCTCAGGGCTGGTCCAATTCACCTCTTGAGCATCCTAGGAAAAGGGTTTTTCCTAACTCGGCCAGCTGGGAGCTGAAGCAGTGGGGAATGTTTCTGAAAGTGACTCCTCTTCAAAACCCCTTTTCATACATGGGGAAACTGAGGCAGGCAGTAAGATGACTTTTCCAAAATTAAATTACAAACTGAGTAAGCCCTTTTGCAGACTTATAAAATTGCAGTTCAACCATGCTGGCAGTCTCTGTATTTGCTGACCACCTCCAGTAGCACCACTGGATTAGAAAGTGCCTATTTTGGAATGGAAGCCACCAAGATCAAGCCAAAAGTGATTAATCAGCAGATTTGTGACATCTTGTGCTGAACACCCTAAGCCATAGAATCACCGAATGATTTGGGTTGGAAGGGACCTTAAAAAGCATCATCTTCCACACCCCTGCCTGGGCAGGGACACCTTTCACTATTGGAGACTACTTCAAGCCCCATCCAGTTTGGCCTGGAACACTTCCAGAGATGGGGCAGCCACAGTTCCTCTGGGAAATCTGTGCCAGGGCCTCACCACCATGACAGATAGGAATTTCTTCCCAGCATCCCATCTAACCCTGACCTCTCTCAATGGGAAGCTATTCCCCCTTGTCTTGGCCCCCCATGCCCTTGTCCAAAGTGCTTCTCCAGGTCTCTTGGAGCCCCTTAAACCCTGGAAGGGGCTCTAAATTGGCTCCAGAGCCTTCTCTTCTCCAGGCTGAACAATTCCACCTCTCTCAGTCTATCCCCAGAGTAGAGAGGGTCTGGTCCTCCTCATACTGTGCGCCTTGGGATGGCTCCTCTCCACACTCTACAGAAAACCCTCCAGCAGAAGCTATTTTGGGAATTTCCATGGGACTGTGGCACTGCTAGAGCTGGGATTTGAGCTCAGCACCTTTCCTCTCCACCCCACTGGCATCCCCAAGGACAGTGCATTCATTTGGAGAGGCGCTGACCAAGCAATTCAGCCCAGGAGGGTTAAGGCTGATGGTTCCTGAGTGGCAGCTCATGCTGAGAGACACATGATGTCAGATCCACTGGTGGAGAGAGAGAATAAAAAAATGGGAATGAATTACTCTTCCCACAGTCTGTTTTTATTCCCTGCTGCTGCCTGTTTCTGGACAACTTGCTATTGCTGCATTTCAATTTAAGACTTATTTAAAAAATCACTGGAAAGGGGCAAAATTGGCTGACTTTGCCTTGTTTCCAGCAGAAGAGATGAGATTTATTTTTAATCTACCTGTGTCTCTGCAATCATTACCTGCTTTCCAGCTGTGTTGCTAATGAGTGTCAGGACCATCATTTTACTAATGGAGAAACTGAGGCATGGGCAGTGACCGTGACATTCCCCAGGACATGGGTAGGGATTATTCCTGGGATCTGAAACCCCTTTATGTGGTTCCTGTGCTGCAGCCCCGAGCCAGTCACATGGAAATTGCACTTTATAGATAGCAATCTTACTGACTGCTTTTGCACACTTCTCTGTATATGATTTTTCTTATGGGTAATTATTATGGAAAAACAGTTGCAGAAGCAGGGGAGAGAGGCCATGGTCCATGTGGCAAATGAGCATGAGCAGCAGACCTCCAGGCTGACTGGTAAAGCAGAAAAATAGCGTGGTTTAGATTGGTTTAGTAAGGAAGCAGGCTAAAAAAACTCCAACCAACATTTATGGATGCAGAAAACAGGAGAGTTTTCAGAAAAAATAATCATAAAATACATTTCCACATGTTGGAAACTGGAATCAGAGCTGCTTGAACAAGGGTGGCTGGTTTTGCAGTCCTGTACCGCTTTAGCATAAAAAGACTACAAGAAAGATGGAGAGAGACTATCTACAAGGCAGTGTAGTGACAGGACAAGGGGAAATGGCTTCACACTGACAGAGGGCTGAGTTGGATGCCATATTGGGAAGAAATTCTTGGCTGTGAGCGTTGTGAGGCCCTGGCAGAGGTTTCCCAGAGAAGCTGCTGCTTGGAAGTGTTCCAGGCCAAAATGGATGGGGCTTGGAGCCACCTGGTCTAGTGGAAAGAGTTGTAACAAGATAATTTTTAAGGTCCCCTTCAATCCTGGTCATTCTATGAATTTATGTTTCTAAAATCTTTCCAAATGGGTTCCGGGAAATTGTGCAGTCCTACCTCCAGTAAGCAAAATCCATAAATTCCAGAAGGAATTTACCTTCTGAGCAGTGAGCTGGAAGAGGTATCAACTGCCACTTCAATCCTCTGTCAGTCATGTCATTGCTCTCCAATGCACAGAGCCAGGCTGTGGGCTGGCCGTGTCTCCATGGTCGGGACTTACCAGCTGTGCTTACCCAGGGAGGTCCAGGTTAGGAAGGTTGGGGTAGGAAGGTAAGGACAGGCTGGGAAGGTCCTCTCCACACAGCCACCCCAAGATAGGGGGTTTCTAGGAATCAGGGAGCACATTAACCTGCAAGGAGAATTGTTTCACTTCTTTAGTGAAACTAGTTAGAGTAGGTGATGCTCAGGGTAAGGTGGGTGGATGTGTGAACATGCTGAAGAGAAGTGAGGTTTTTCTCTCTTTCAAAAAAGAAAAGGAACTTGGAAATGACAAGTGATTTTAAGAGATACTGCTATAGGTTGCAAATGCCTGTGTCTGAAATCTAGAAAAATGCTAAGTTGAGATTTAAGAGCTAATGCAACTATAGTTTTGTCAGTGGTGTGCCCAGCCCAACACTTCAGTCACACTGCCTTCCCCACAATGCTTCTTTCTCATTTAATGCCCAGAAATTATTGGGGACAACCCAAGGCTCAGAGGAATTGCACAGGCTGATCATCCCAGCATCTCCATGCTTGGCTACAACATAAAAAATGTAGACTTAGCACCAAGTTTTCCCTAACAGAACTAGAGAGCCAGCCAGTGACAGCGAGAGGCAGCAGAACATGGGTGCAAGGTGCTGCAGTGGTACATTATCATCATTCACAGGCAGCAGGGCGTAGGTTGTGCTGAGGTGCTGCTGCTCTGCTCATCTCTGACAAATATTGATATATTTAAACATAATCTGGACTAGAAAAACACAACCAGATGTTGCTGGCTCTTGGGTGACGGGATACCTGATAGTCATTCCCACTTGTGCAAGGACTGACATTTACCTTGTGACACCACCACACCTCCACCCCAGGGGCCTTTCAGAACAGATCATGCTCTCCACAGCATGTTTATTAACCACCTCTCCACCCTATGCTCCAGCTGCACCAGGGATGACACTGCCTCTTGGAAACTGGACCCGCAGTGGGAGGCATGGCAAACACAGGGTCTGGGGGAGGCATGGCAAACACAGGGCCTGGAGAAAACAAATCACCACTTGACCAGAAAGAAATAGACCCCGAACTGCCAACAAAAGTTCAAATCAGTGTGGTTTGGGGTAATCAGTGCCTTATGAGGAGTAAAAGACCTTTAAGATCCCCCTGCCCTGTAGTTGCCCATCTGAGGTTCTGTTTCATTTTGCTCAAAAGAAAGTGTAGCTGTGCTGTGGAGCCAGGCTGGCTTGGAGCAACCTGGTCTAGTGAAGGGTGTGCCATGGCAGGGGCTTGGAATGAGATGAGCTTTAAGGTCTCTTCCAACCCAAACTATCCCATGATTCTATGATCGTCTTCCCCACCTTTTCTTCTCTATCTCTTCTACCTCCTTTCGACAGCAACCCTCTGCTTAGTCTGTTCAGGAGCAGGAAGATGTTCATAACCAGATCTCCTCACAGACTGAGAATAAGAGAAACCTCCCAGAACTCTGGCAGTTGGATTTGCAGTGGGTAGGCTGGAACCCAAACAAGCACCTAGGCATGATAGCTCTTTGTCACACCCACAGCAAACCAGCTCAGCAATACTATTTGCTGAATATTTGATATTTTTGTAGAAATTGAAAGAAATAGGATTAATCTGACAACATCCATCCAGCTCTATCCCCACTAACAATACAAGGGAAAACATAGGATCACAGAATTGTTTAGGTTGGAAAAGCTCTCTGAGATCACTGAGTCAAACTGTTCCCCCAGCACTGCCAAGCCCACCACTAACCTGTGTCCCCAAGATCCACATCCACAAAGCTTCTGAATCCCTCCAGGAATGGGGACTCCACCACTGCCCACGACAGCCTGTGCCAGGGCTGTACAACCCTTTTGAGGAGATAATTTTCCCTCATATCCAACGTGAACGTCCCGTGGCATAATCTGCCATTTGCTTTAAGTCAGAAATCTCCCAAAATGGTCAGTCAGGCCTGTGAACTGTGAGCCAAGGCTGCAGAGCCAGACAGGAAAAAGCAGGTCGACAAAACAAATTCCACCATGTAAAAGCATTGATGTGACTTGGGATGGGTATTCCAATGACCAGAAAACTTCTATTTGCGATAAACAGCAGGATATGGCAAAATCATTGAGCACTGACTTTATCCTGAGGCAAACAACCTTCACAACTTGTACATTTGTGTATAAATTACTGCAATGAGGCAACACCACTGTGAACAGCTGTGCATTTATGCACGGAGAAGATGCAGTTGTTGTGGTCGTAGACACACAGATCCATTTTAAACAGACTCCCTGCTATATAAAGGGTGGCTCAACAGTTCCCCTTGACAGATGAAAGGAGAAAATATTCGCTGTCAAGCAACACCTGAGCAACTCAACAGGCAGAAATGGCTCCAGGTACTTTTTATTACAGTTTTAAAGGATTTGTCAGTGCTGCCATGTGTGTAGGGTGAGAGGAGATGATGATGGGGTGGTATGTGGTGGGATACACATGCTCTGTGACAGCCCTAACTTAAACTATTGCACTTTATAAACCAATGAAAAAGAATACCTTTCCCTGCAATGTGACTTTAATTCATGAATTAATCTTTAGTCTAAATAGGCCAAATCCTACAGGCTCCAGGGCATTTCTCCTCCAAGGGGTATTGTCTGAGATTAAGTTTGTGGTCTTCACAGCAGACACTAGTGTGAGTCAGGTGTCAAAGGCTGAAAACATTTAAGGCTGACAAAGATCACCAAATTCTGCAGTCATATCCCAGAGAGCCAGTCAGAGCACAGGTAATGCCACCATCTCTGACCCAGTGAGGCAGACAGCCAGCATCACATCAGCAGTACAGCCTAAACCATGGCTACAGTGCGGTGCCTTCATCTGGCACTCATCATCCCCCGCTTGCTCATGTAACCAGAGTGCACCATGCTCTTTTCACATGGGCAAGGACTCATGAGAAAAGGAAAACCATGAGTGTATCAGGGAAAAACATTGGGACACATACTAGTTTTCATGGAGCAGCCATGACTCCACGCAGGAATAAAGTGCTGGTAACACTAGGAGAAGCACAAACTATTGGTGGGGGCAGGTCTTGGTGAAAGAGTTACAAAGAATTTTGGAGAAGGGTAAGCTTACTCTTGGTGCCAAGAGGCACCAAGGAAGACGAGCCTTCAGACAGCATGGACAGAAGAGACCTGGAAATTAATTCCCAGGTGCCACTCCCTCCTCAACCCGATTTCCTGAGGATGGCTAACACCTTTTGCTGTGCCTTGCTGCAGGGTCATGGTTCTCTCCTCTCACCATTGCTGTGATCACTCTGGGACTGCAGTGGCCACAGCAAGCGGCTGCCTTTCCCACCGTGCCTCTTTCCAGCCTGTTTGCCAACGCTGTGCTGAGGGCTCAGCACCTTCACCTCCTGGCTGCCGAGACATACAAGGAGTTTGTAAGTGCTGTGGTCTCTAGTAATCTCCTCTGCTTTGGTTTGATGGCTTCAGGACTGTGTAACAGACACCTTTCAACTATTGGTATCTGCTTTGTCCTCTTTTGATGAGGAGAGAGGGTGTAAACAGGATAGCACAGGTTATGTCCCAATCAGACTGGACCCTGTTTCCTCCTCTTAGCCCTCTGCCCCCCTACTCTGATCCTGCTCTTTCCCCCTTCCCAGGACTTTGGCTTCCCAGGATCAGCTGGGACATGGCACAGATATGTGACAAGAATTTCCTGTCTTGGTCACCTCTGGCCCTGGGAGAGTCTGAGTGCTTAAAACTACCTAGTTTCTTCTGCTGACAGGAGCTGGCATGAGCTGTCCTTTGGGGTCATTACTCCTTGGGAGAACCTAATTTAGATGTGGTTTCTGTTCACCTCAACACCTTGGCTTAGGATGACCTTTAGGCCCAGTAGCTATTGTGCCAACACAATATTCCTACCTGCCAACCCTGTCCAAAGGCACCTCATAATTTTTTTCTTGCAAAGAGTAACCATTCAGAACAGATTGGGAAGTGTCTGAGACCTCCAGAATATGGGCAATAGATCTGTGTGTGTTTGGGATGTCTCCATAGGAACGCACCTATATTCCAGAGGACCAAAGACA
This sequence comes from Ammospiza caudacuta, assembly GCF_027887145.1. Lineage (NCBI taxonomy): Eukaryota > Metazoa > Chordata > Aves > Passeriformes > Passerellidae > Ammospiza > Ammospiza caudacuta. The sequence continues at coordinate 15,347,774 of NC_080594.1, forward strand.
CACAAACAAGAACTCCCAGGTAGCGTTTTGTTACTCGGAAACCATCCCTGCTCCCGTGAAGAAGGATGATGCTCAGCAGAAATCAGTAAGTTTTTTCACCCTCAGGGCAAGCACAGACCTGCCTGAAGAGCCCAGCTGTGCTTCACTGCAGGAACAGTGTTTTCATCTGTGAACACTTGAGTGCTTCATCCCTCTCCTCCCTTTTTGATTACTTGAATCCTGCATAAAGAAAGAAATACTTTTCTGGGCTACACTGTAAATCACATTCCCGTCCCAAGCATGAGAAAAACTATTGTCTGCACAGGTCTGGGTGGTGCTCTTCAGACTGAAAACTTTGTGTCTGCTGAAGCTGTAGGAGTGCTAGCATCTCCAGGTTTTCCAGAGGGAGCAGGACTTGCTATCAAATACCCCTGCACAGCTTTGACCCTTTCTTATCCTAATTTCAGGACATGGAGCTTCTTCAGTTCTCCCTGATTCTCATCCAGTCCTGGCTGACCCCGGTGCAGTACCTAAGCAAGATGTTCACAAACAATCTGGTTTTTGGCACCTCAGACAGAGTGTATGAAAAACTAAAGGACCTGGAAGAAGGAATCCAAGCTCTGATGAGGGTAAGTTGCAGCATGTAGCATGACTATAGAATTAGACAGAATTAGATTAAATAGAGATCTCCCACACAGAGGGCCTCAGCTCTCACGGATCCTTGAGATATCTCACCACGCTCTGAAGATCAGTGATAGCTTTAGGACTTTGTTTACCTTTAGATAATGAAATCCTGATACTGTACATTGGGTTTCATCACTAGGGAGGATAATAAGAAAACACAGAACAGATGTTAACACCCATTGCAAAGGGATACTGCTCAGGAATCAGAACAATTCACCCGCAAAGTCTTTCCAAACCCAGCAACAAAAAAATATTCAGTTGTGCTAACAGTAAAATAATATTTGCTACCATCTCCATGCAAAATACTTCAAAATGTGGCAAATATAACAACATCTGTGTACAGATGGAAACCTGCACTCTGGTGTTTCTCTCATACACCAATACAGCATCCAGAGAGCTGAAAGCTGTGGGGTGATCCTCTTCAAGGAGGAACTAATCACAGATTCACATAATGGTCTGGGTTGGAAGGCATCTTAAAGCTTATCTCCTTCCAACCCCACACCATGGGCAGGGACACCTTGCATTGGACCAGGTTGCTCCAAGCCCCATCCAGCCTGGCTTTGAACACTTTCAGGGATGGGGCAGCCACAGCTTCTCTGGACAACCTGTGCCAGGGCCTCACCATGCTCATAGGGAAGAATTTCTTCCTAATACTTAATCTAACTCTCTCCTATTTTTGTAAAACCATTCCCCCTTGTCCTGTCTCTATCTGTCCATGTAAAAAAGTCACTCTCTACCTTTGCTCCAAGTCCCCTTTATAATCGACTTCATTTTTGCTTTGTTGCTTTAAATGATTTTAATGTATTATCTGCCAGGACACCTTTTCAGTTATGTTTATTCTGTAATTAAGTTTATCTGGCAGACTCACCCTGTAGCTGGAGCTCTGTGACCTGCAGCTGTGAGAAATGAGTCTGGAATACTGTTTACATCTTCCAGCATTAAAATGACTCTGAAAGTCAGACTCAGAGAGTAAACAGAGACTTCTGTCCTGGCACTTCAGCAGGAGGAGGTAGGGATAGGTATCAGTACCACATCCAGATTTTTGTGTGGGTGAGAAATTCTTTACTGTGAGGGTAGTGAGGCCCTGGCACAGGTTGCCCTGAGAAGCTGTGGCTGTCCATCCCTAAAAGTGTTCAAGACCAGGTTAAAGGGGGCTTGGAGCAACCTGGTCTAGTGGAAGGTGTCTTGGCCCATGCAGGGAGGCTCAAATGAGATGGTCTTTAAGGTCCCTTCCAACCCAAACCAGGTTGTGACTTCATGATTCTATGATTTTGGTCCCTGTTTGGGATGTGCTTGGGCATTAGGAGATGGTACACAGAAACCAGCCAAACTGTCATATTTCACCCATTTATAGCTCCTTTTCCTTAACCAAAACTTTCCTGTTTGTGGCAGCTGGTGACCACAGCAGGGCAGGAGGAGTGCAGCTCTCAGCTCCAGATGTACATGGCTTGGGTCTGGGTTAGAGCTTTGTTTTCTGGCAAAGGGGGAGAACAGAGATAATTATTTGCCTTGTTCCATCTCCTTGACTGGAGGAGGTACAGAGTGACCCTGCAACTTACTCTTTATTTTAAAACCCCAAAGACACACTCCTCCCTCCCTGCAGCCCTGTGCCCACTCCCTTCTCACTGTAGCATCACCCCAGCATCACTGCTCTTCCTGCAAACACATACACTCAAAAATATGTTTGAAATATTCTTTAAGACTGGAGGGAGAAACCCCTGACCTCATTTAAAGTTCAGTGGGAACTGTGGCACGGGGCCTGTGGAAGATCATAGAATCACTGAGGTTGGAAAAGACCTCCAAGATCACCAAGTCCAAAACTGACCACTGCCTTGTCAACCAGACTAGAGGACTGAGTGCCATGTCCAGCCATTCCCTGAATTCTTCCAGCGACAGTGACTTCACCACCTCCCTGTGCAGTCCCTTCCAATGTTTAACAATCCTTTCTGCCAAGAAATTCTTTCTGATGTTCAACCTGAAACACTTCTGGCACAGCTTGAGGTTGTGTCCTGTTGTCCTGTCACTTGTTCTCTGGGAGAAGAGCCTGACCCCTACCTGACTCCACGCTCCTATCAGGGAGTTATAGAGAGTGAGAAGGTCCACCCAGAGCCTTCTTTTTTCAGTCTGAGCCTCCCCAGCTACTTCAGCTGCTCCTGGTGCTCCAGACCCTTCCCCAGCTCCATTCCCTTCTCCGGACATGCTCAAGCACCTCAATGTCTCTCTTGCCAGGAGGGGCCCATACCTGCCCCTGGGACTGGAGGTACCCCAGCAGTGCCAGGGCCAGGGGGCTGTTACTGCCCTGGCCCTGCTGAACACACCATGGCTAACACCAGCCAGGTGCCACTGGCTCCTTGCCCACCTGGGCACACCCGGGCTCATGTTCAGCCACTGGCAACCAGCACTCTCAGGGCCATTCCCAGCCTGGGGCACTGCATGAGGTTATTGTGGCCCATGTCCTTCCCAGGCCCCCAGCACCTCCCCCAGCACCTCCAAATCCTCTTGCAGGAGCTGCAGGACCGAGGGCCCCGGGGTCCCCAGATCCTCAAAGCCACATACGAGAAATTTGACATCCACCTGCGCAGCGAGGACGCGCTACTGCAGAACTATGGCTTGCTCTCCTGCTTCAAGAAGGACCTGCACAAAGTGGAGACCTACCTGAAGGTGATGAAGTGCCGGCGCTATGGAGAGGGGAACTGCACCTTTTGAGCTCCCTTCATGCTCCAGCCCCTTGCTGACCATGGCTGCCCTACTTCTCTGAAAGAAAACTGGAGAATAAACCTGCTACCCCATACTGCCAACATGTCTGCTTCTTGGGGTGGGACAGGCTTCTGTGAGGGGCTGGGAGGGAGGAGTGGCCAATGGGACAGGGTGGATTTGTAAATTACAATGTGTATTTGGGATTAAAGAAGTGTATTTGGAGCTTGGGGGGATAGGGGAAGCAGATTTAGGGATAGCTTTGTACTGGGGAGTAGGTTTGGGACTGTGGGTAGGTTTGGAGCTGGGGAGGAATTTGGGAGTAGATTTGGGGCTGAAGTGTGGATTTGAGTCTGAGGAGGGTGGATTTGGAACTAGGGGTGCAGATTTTGAGCTGGGGTATGGATTTGGTGCTGAGGATAGATTTGAGGAGGTGGGTTTTGGGTTGGAAGGGATGAAGTTGCTCCAAAACATGTGAAGCTGGTACTCATGGCTGGATTTAGGGCTTGAAGGAACAGAGTGCAATAAAGAATAAAGTTCAAGAGAAGGTGGAATAGGCTTGTATCCCCAAAGAAGACTTTCCAGACATTTGTTTGAAAAAGGTTCTGGGAAAAGGTCCTGCTGTGTTTTATCTTTACTTTTCAGTATGAAGGTGATGAAGACCTGTCAAAGGTACTCAGAGAAGCTGTGACTGCCCCATCCCTGGAAGTGTTCACAGTCAGATTGGATGGGGCTTGGAGCAACCTGGTCTGGTGGAAGGTGTTCCTTCCCAAGCAGGGGGGTGGAACTGGACAATTCTTCTTAAGCTAGACCACTGTAGGATCCTATGCTATGGTTCTATGAGTATGAAATAGTCTGTCTTGGTGATGGACATTCCATGGCCAGAGCCCCAGTCCTGCTCCAAGCTGTGACACATGAGCACTGCCACAGCCATGTCCCAGCTCTGCCTCCTCTGTTACCAGGTGACTACAGGCAGTTGTTCACACCTGCTCACACATCCCATGTGTGTTCTGCTCCTTCTGGCCTTGCTACTGGCAGTGGACCTGTGCCCAAGGAAGGTCCACCGGGCATTTCCAGGCAAACCCTGCTTCTACCTCAGCAGCAGAATTTGCAGGAAAAAGGGTTTTTCTGAGGGATGACAGTGTGACTAATTTCTTTGTAGAGATTTCACTGATGTCAGAGACTAAAATTGTTCAGGCCTCAAACATTGATATAAAGTTTTGCCCATTGTAACAAAACCTCTATAAAGAAGCTAGAACCAAAGAAGCCTCCCTGACGATATCTGATGGGCACTTTGACCTGTTAGTTAAACCACTAAGACTAGATAAAGGGAAAGCCCATTAGAACCAGGGTGATTGACATAGAACATTCTGGAATTATATATATTCAGAATATATATATATTCAGAATATAATGGGTGGATCTGGGTTGACAGACAGGAGAGAGGGTTAGCACAACTTGGATTGACAGGGCCGTACAAGGAAAGGAGGGGAGGAACAGGGAGATGGATACACTGAGTCACAGCCAAGTGGCGGGAAAACTTGGGAATAAACAACTGGGCAGAAACCATCATGAGGGGATAAAATGGGGGTACATGGACCAAATCATTGTACTTAACTAACATTGAATAACTAAATTTTACAATAAAACAACTGGAAAACTTATGAAAACACACTACCACAGGTACATCACCACCCAAAGACAAGATGCCTTAGCCCAGTCCCTCTAGTGGACCATAAGGCGGATGCTGTGAACAGCCATGTCCTGGGGACACACTTAGTTATTTCAGCCTTTTCATCATCCTTAGGGACAATGTATCCCCCTGCATCCAATTGTCCTGTTAGGATTAGGGTTTTCTTGTGCTTGGTGAGAACATCCCCCTTAGCCATCAGAGCCCTTATGGGCCTCACAGTCCCCATTGATGCAGGTTTCTTCTCCTGGGGATTCCTCCTTGCTCTTGGAGACTCTCACCCCAAGCTGTTATTTTTTTCTTGCACAATTAAATTAGCTGAAGGATCCATATGTCTGAGACTGTGCTGTGGGAAACCAGGGGTTGAGCCAGTAAGGAAACCCAGTCTGACTGTGTGAGTGTAGAAGGTGGAGCTGCCAAGGGGCCTCGGTCCCAGCTCAGGTGGTGCAAGTGTAACTGCCACAGTGGGTCCTGGATGGTCCCACATGGAACAACAATCCCCCACAATGGAACAACATGGAACAACAATCCTCAACAATCTGCTGACTCATATAAGACCCTAGGCCATTACCTTTGGAGTCTCTTCTCTAAACACCTGACTCCCAGCACCTTGGAACTCTGAAGCATGAAGGAGCCAAAGGATCCATGTTAAAATACCCTGAGCAGGTTCCATCTGAATTCCAAATGTCTGCTGCTATGTTTGTCGGGTGATTTTAGTCTCTCTGTTGGTGCAGAGGGTGAAGTAGCTGGAGTGGGTTGAGTATGAGTGTGCAGCCTGATCAGTGTAAAGCAGACAGGAGCCCTCCCAAGGCCTACAGGGCCTTGGATCCCCCAGTAAGGCAGGCAGGGCTTTGGGGTCTCTTGTAAATTGTTCAGGAGGATGGGGTCCCCCATAAGGCTTGCAAGGGAGCCTTGTTGGTTTGGAGCCTCTTGTAAGGTGTGCAGGTGTGTACCTAGACTTAAGCAGGAAGTCCATTATTCACTCATTTCTAAGGTTGGGAATGTGCCATAGCTATACTCTACAAATGCATGAAAGTAATTACATTCTTTGTGATTTGGTTTTCTATTTGTAAACAAGCAAAAAAACCACCAGGTGTCTTGCTTTTTTACAGCATCAGAGTAGATGATGTTGTGTTAACAGATGGAGCCCTGGCATTGTTTGGGATTGGTGTGTGGATGTATTAAATTTAGATGCAAAGAATTCATATTTTGCTATTGTAGCAAGGCTTTGTCCTCTGTTTTTTGTGCAATCCTTCATGCAATGCATACTTCATGTAACATGCTTCCAGACTTCTGTGTGTGCTTCTCTGGGCCACAAGATGCCAACACTAGGGAGTTCAATTCCCTGGACATCAGACATGTAAATATAAATTTAAATATTTGAGATTATCATCTCTGGCTCAGTTCCGGGATATGATTCATGTAAGCTATTTTTACTGTTTTCCTTAGGATGAGTTGTGTTGTTTCCTGGAAGTGCTTGTTTCTCTCCTTTGGCTGTGAAGAAAGCTGGAGTGAACCTAGACAAATCTGGATAAAATATGGCTCTGGTGATGCTTTCAGCTCCCGGTTGCCTTTACTCATGTATACAAATAGAGAACCATAGAAACAACTATAGAACCATAGAATAACATAATTGTTTGGGTTGGCAGAGGCCTTAAAAGATCATCCTCTTCCAACCCCTGCCATGAGCAGGGATGCTTCCACCAGACCAGTGTGCTCCAAGCCCCATCCAACCTAGTCTTGAACACTTCCAGGGATGGGGAAACCACAGCTTCTGTGGGCAGCCTGGGTCTGGGCCTCACCATCCTGAAAATTAAGAGTATTTTGCTTGTGCCTTATAATTGGTTGTGCCTATTAAAATATTGCATATGTGCATTTGACTTCTTAATCAACCGTTCCAAGGACACTGGAAGGGACACTGGAAGGGACACTGGACCAACATCCTCAATTCAGTTTGGTGCAGCAGTTCTGATCCTGAAAAAATGTCCTCTCAAACCCTAGTTCCTCTTTGTAGTGGGTGACTTTGGCTGGATGCCAGGTGCTCAGCAAGCTGCTCTATCACTCCCCTTCCCAGCGGGCAGGAGAGGGAAAATAAGACAAAAAGACAACTACTAGGTTGAGATAAGGCAGTTTACTAAAGCAAAAAGAAAGCAAATTCTTTTGCACGCGTAAGCAAAGGGGAAGAAAGTTTAACATCTACTTCCAATGGTCAGTCACTTCCCCAGAAGTAGGATTTTAGCATGCATAGCATTTGCTCTGAAAGGCAAACACTGTAGGATAATGAATGCCCACTGTTCTTCCTCCCTTCCTTAGCTTTTATATCTGACCTAACAGCATACAGTGTGGAATATCCCTTTGGGTAATTTGGATCAGCTGGCCTGGTTCTGCCTCCTTCCAGGATCTTGCCCACTCTTAGCCCTTGATGGGGAAGGGCAATGTTAGAGAGCACTGCTCAGAAGTAGCCAAAACACTTGTGTGTTATCAACACCTTTCTATCTACCAATGCAAAATGCAGCACTGTGAAGGCTGCAAAATTAACTTAAATGAACTTAATGAACTGGAAAAATGAACCTAATCTTTGTCAGATCAAATACACTTTTCCAAAAAAAGATAAAACAACTACCAACCTTGCCTCACAGGTATCCCTAGATCACCAGGACTGCAGCAGATCTCCCACCACTATGAATGAGGGTCATAAGCCTCATTTACACCTTGTGATCCATTTTGGACCAGCTTGGGAAAATGTGCAGCTCAGAAAAGGTAAGTAATGGAGCCCTGAGTGGTTTTGGAATCCTGAGATGTTGTGAATAAGATTTTATGGCAAAGATATAGTTTTGGATTTTTTTAATAAGTTTTGGGTCTTTCTCTTTAAAGTAGTTCATCTCTGTGCTGCTTAGCTCTGAGACAAAGGCCATGAGGGAGAGTATTTCAATGGTTCATGTCTGTCCTGCTTTTGGCTGGGATAGGGATAATTTTGTTCTTAGGCTTTCAGTGTTCTCTACTATAAGGCAAAGTACAGATGGATCCATTCCATTCTCTTCTAATCCAGACTCCAAACATGAGGATCTTCTCAGCTGTTCCAGTCTCCTCCTTCCCCTGAATCTTGTGGCTTATTTTGCACCAAAATACTAGCTGGGGATAATACCTTCCAGCCTATCTCTGCTCCTTTTCCTCAACACAGAAAAGCCATTTCAGGACAATGATTTCATTATACTTCTTTGATGTGGGATAAAATATTAAAGCAGATTCATACAAAATGAAAGACATTTTACACAGGAAAGAAGTCCTGACAGTAACCTAGATATGCCACAAAAATTGATGCCATCAGTAGGAAAACCTGCCCCTTGCCAGAGAAAAGTGGGGCAAATTATGAAAGATGCATAAGGACAGAAGGAGAAATGAAGTGACTGGAATGACAGAGCAGAAAATAAACACAGCAGGGTAAAGGAAACAAAAGATAAAAGTCAGTGGAGGAAAGGGGGAGTGAATGGGGGTTAAATAATTCAAGTTAGGATTTATAAGAGTCTTGAGGAAACAAGGGACCATAAGTCATCCAGGAATCACTGGAGGAGGGGAGGGAACCAACCAGACTCAATGTGATATTCATGGCATTAAAAAGGGCTGTTGGATATTTTGTGCCTTGAAATTGAATTGCCCCAAACAGGGCCAAGAGACATTTCCAAGATGAAATCCAAGAAGGGAGTATTTGCTACAATATATGGCTATAACTCATGCATATTCATTGTTTTCCTTAGAAAAGGTGTGGTTAGGCAAACTATTCCTTAGAACTCATCATTTTGTTAGCAGGCATAGGACACCCTGGTGGTCGCACTGAGGGAGGATCCACATCTTCCTCAGTGGTCCTTTGATGAAGGCTGGACGTCTTCCTTGCCATGCCCTTTTTACCCTTCTCCTGTAGGTGTGCTCCATCTCTTGTTAGCTGTTTCAGTGATTTCCTCACTGGTTTTAGCAAGCTTTGCCCTCCATTTTTTTCAAGTGTTGTTCCCTGTTTCTATCAAGTTTCATCTAGCTTCTATATTGGTTACAGCATATCTTATTCTTGCCCAAGAATGCCTAGGCACAATGCCTTAACCCTTTAAAAATAAGGAATTTGTTTTACATTAACAAGCAGAAGAAATTAGCATGAGTAAGTGTGAAAAATGCATATTTTATTATTGGCTTTTCACAAATATTAAAATTAATATTGTGTGTTATGTTAGAAAGTTATGCTGTATTAATTTTCTTAAGTAGTGGGTTAAATATAGTTTTAGATTATAACATCATGTTAAAAAATAGAAACTATGCTATGTAAGATACTTTTTGTAAAGAAAGAATTTACACCAAGATAGCAGACACAGAGCACCTAAATCTTTCAGAGAAAGATAATTTATTGCTCCATTATCAGAAGAAATGAACTTCTTTCCACCTCACTCAGCCATGAAGACACCGCCAAGATACAGAGGAAGAAGCTGACACTGACCAGACAGAATCCTTTGTTTGAATGGAATTTATGCATCATGTATGAGCTATATGAATATGCAACAGGCTGTTGTTTTTAAGGGTTAATCCTCTGTTAACGGGTGTCCTTTTTGGGCTTATGTTGCCCAGAAAGAGGTACCCAGACTGTCCATAAGTCTTTGTTTTTATTGTCTCATATTGTCCTAATCCAAATTGTTCAAATTATTATTACTCTAATTATATTGCCATTTTTATAGCCATGTTATTATAATTAAACTTTGATATTTTTAAAAACAAGTGATTGGTGTTTTTCACAGTGAGTACTTAGCACAAGTATACATAAGTGCTTAGCATAAGTTAGCATAAGAAAGCCTGGCAGACCTAGCTTGACGTGGCTGTGACTTGACAACAAGTTTTAGACTTAGTATACCAGAGTAGCTGACAGGCAAGTAGGGAATCACCCGTGTGCAAGGAAGCAATGAGGAAGACTGGCTGCTTTAGGCTATGTAGATTGTGCATGGACAGCATGTGGACACTCACTTAAAGTATAGGAATCTGATGCAATGTATTTTTAATAGCTTGCTTATCAAATACTAACCTTAGATGTGTATGGTATTTTGATAACATTTTTCGATAATCCTACTGAAGTTTTTAAGTGTTGGAGAAGTGTTTGGTGGGGTGTGGACCCCTGCTCTCTCAATAACTAAAGTAAAATGCTTTTGCAGGCTATCCATTTGTCTGTCAATTCCCCTGAATCACCATTTGGACAGACTTTGACTCAGGTAAATCAGCATGGAGTCCGTGTAGTTCTGAGTATTTACACCTTATCAGGACTGTGAGGAAACAATTTTCTGAAAAATCCTTTTTTTAGGATTTTTTCTCCTGAGAAGCTGAGAGGCCTCAGGAACAAAATATAAACAATGATTATCCGCTGCTGTAGAATGCAACAAGTAGATCTGTGATTGGTTTCATGCAGTTGGTTTTAATTAATGGCCAATCACAGTCAGCTGGCTCGGACTCTCTGTCCGAGACACAAGCCTTTGTTATTCATTCTTTCTTTTTCTATTCTTAGCTAGCTTTCTAATGAAATCTTTTCTTCTATTGTTTTAGTATAGTTTTAATATAATATATATCATAAAATAATAAATCAAGCCTTCTGAAACATGGAGTCAGATCCTCGTCCCTCCCCTCATCCTAAGACCCCTGCGAACAGGGTCACATTTAATTTTTATTTATGCCTCGACATTTTCGGGATTTTATGTTACAAACCTATTTTCTGACATCAGGTGGGAGATTACTGCATGGGCTGAGCCCCAACACGTGGCATGTGTAGAAGGTGTCCAACACGTGTGATCGGGGTGGAGACTGCCAACATTACAGTCCCTGTGCAGGCAGCCCGTTTACAATGTGGAGGGAAGTTCTGTCTCTGGGGTGCCATCAGGGGAGAGAAAGCTCCCACCACCGGCCTGCAAGCCATTTTCCCTGCAGGCAAAACCCCGCTGTCCAGCAAAAATTTCCCTGACTAGCCAATGGTCATCTTCAAAGGACCGGACTATAGGAGGACCCTTAGCACATAAAAGCTGTTAACCGCGCCATAATTAGTTCCCTCCATCTCCGTTTCTTGGTGGGGAGGTTGGCTCGTTTGACCTGTGCTCACCTTCTCCTTGCTGTCCTGCTGCTTGCCCGCCTGTCTCCCCTGTTCCGTCTGCCCTCGCTTCGCTGCTTCCCCGCAGCAGCCGCACCCGGAACCTGCCCGCCACCCTTGGGAACATCCCGCCATCCCTGGGAACATCCCGCCGCTCCCCGAGCCTCTCCCGCCATCCCTGGGAACATCCCGCCATCCTTGGAACATCCCGCCGCTCCCCGAGCCTCTCCCGCCATCCCTGGGAACATCCCGCCATCCTTGGAACATCCCGCCGCTCCCCGAGCCTCTCCCGCCATCCCTGGGAACATCCCGCCGCCCCTGGGAACATCCCGCCGCTCCCCGAGCCTCTCCCGCCATCCCTGGGAACATCCCGCCGCTCCCCGAGCCTCTCCCGCCGCAGCCTCTCCCGCCGCAGCCGCTCCCGCCGCAGCCGCTCCCGCCGCAGCCCATCGCTGCCCGCCATCCCCTTGTGACGCTGTTCGTGGTTCTGATCGCCGCCACGACCCCGCCGCAGCCTGTCGCGATGCTGTCGGGGGTTCTGACGGCTGCTGCGGTGCTGCGGCTTGTCCTGCCCGGCACCCAGTCCGAGCGGCGATTCCCCGGGTGTCCCGCCGTCCGTCGGTCCGTGCGGCAGACCCGCTGTCTGCGACCACCGGAGCCGCGGCTCCCGGGAGCGCTGCACGAACTCCCCCCGGCAGGGAGTGCAGAGACGCCGGCTGCCGATCGAATGCCGACGGTGCATCCCAGAATCCTGGTGGTTCTGTCCCTGTCCTCCATTCTCTCTCTTTGTGTCGTTCTTTTCCCGTCTCTGCTTGACTTTCTGTCCTTCTCTGGTCGGGACATGTGGGAACCCATAACATCCCTCTGGCTGTCCAGGACGGCCAACACCCCCGCCAGGGGGCTCAGAAGCCCTGGCACAGAGCCCAAAGCACCTGTGGTTTTGATTATGACCCATGGAACAAATTACCAACCTTACATCAAGACTGCAAGCCACAACAGTTTACGTAGAATAGTAGTGAAGTTATCACGGGGTGGAAAAGTAGATTTTGGGGTTTTTGGTATGGGGGTTCAGGAGGTAAGATGGCGGGAACTGGGTGTGTCCAGCCTTTCTCCTTCTTCTTCTTCTTGGCCTCCATCTTCTGCTGTGATGTTGGCACTTTTAGATTGGTTTAGAGTAGAAGCTCACTGTCTAACACAGGTGATAGGCATTGGAAAGTAATTGTAAACATTGTATACATAGTTTTTAGTATAAAGACATAACACTGCCCTGGGAGCAGGCAGAGTGCCTGGAACTGTCCTGCTGGATGGACCTCGGCAGGGCAGGAGAAAATTTTTTATAGATAAGATGCAATAAACGACCTTGAGACCGAGAAATGAAGAGCTCCGACTCCTTCTTCAAGCGCTCGGACTGGGAAAAGAGACTTGTTAACATTCTCAGGGTCGCAGTGACCCGAAAGACCCCGAGAGGGACACATACACATCTTAATCAATAGTTCTCACATGCAATATTTGGCTCGTTTGTGCTTGATTTCATCTGAGAAGTCTGGTATTTAACACCCCATGGCTTCCCTTACAGCAGAACACAACAAGGACATAATCCATAAATCAGGACAGATTGAACAATCCCAACAGTTTTGGTCACTTCACACCACAGATGCTGTTGGCCTCAAAGCCTAATTGAATCCTCCCTCACTTCTGCCCTGGTCTTTGATGGATCTGTCTGGAGCTCTCCTTAGCCCCTGAACAACTTCAGTCACTGCCTCATTAAAAAGAACTAGCCCATAAATAAGGAGCTTCGCAGCATTGATCCCTGCCCATGCAGCCAGTGCTGCTGGTGACTAAAGCATCTCCAGTGTGAACTTTACACATCTCCTTATCCCTGGGCAATGCTGTACCCTGAAAAATCAGCAAATGCCCACAAAGCTGTGAGGCTTGGAGCCTACAAAGGGCTGCACTCCAAATCACTCTCCCAAGCACTTTCTTCACCTGCTCCTCTAGGGGATATGTACTCCCTGGACCAGTATTCTTACCCAGCTCCTGGATGGAGGAATTGAAAGTTTTGCCCCCTTGCTTCTATCTGCGTCCATTGCTTTAATGTCCGAGTTTGAAATACTACTTTTCTTCCATTGCTCTAATTTCTGGTCTCTTGTGTTGCTCTTATTTCAGCCTTGGGTTTTTTTGCTTGGGGGATTTTCTCTCTTCCCTCAGCCTTACACATTTACACCACTGCTCACACTAATCACAGCCCGGGCTAAAAGAACCTGCAACACACACCACAGCTGGCATGCAAAATTCAGCAGCATTGAATTAAGCTTGCTGGTGGGAAGATAGTTCCTACTATCACACGTATTACAGTAATCCCTCAGGATAAGATCAGGATGAGCAGGTCACAAAATTAGGGAAACTCCCAGCTGCAAAGACTTTGCAATCTAAAAGGAAAACCAAGGCAGGAAATCATGTATAATACATGGGATGGGCAGTGCAGTTGGTAACTTGATTATTTTTGAGAGTAGGAGGAACCTGAGGAGAACATAATATGTAGGGAAAGAAAAGGTAATGGAACAGAAAGTGGAAGGAAGCAGGTGTCTGAGGATAGCAGCTAACACCAGAAGGGAGGGGAGAGAAATGCTAGAAATTGAGAAATTAATGATTTTTCTTAATGAACTGTAAATATTCCAGTTTGTGGCAAAATTAAAATTTTAAGGTGATAAGGAAGTGATGCTGGCCTGCATCCCTGCAGTGTGGGCAGCTGAGGAGGGGGGAGACTCTGCCCTGTTCAAGATCTCCCCACCTGCAGTGTTGCCTGCAGCTCTGCTGTCCAGCATTAGAGTGGCATGGAGCTACTGGAACCAGTCCAGAGGAGGCCATGGAAATGCTCCAAGGAATAAAGCACTTCTGTTATTGAGACAGGCTGAGAGAACTCAGTGTTCAGACTGGACAAGAGAAGGCACTGGGGAGACCTTAGAGCCCCTGCCAGTCCCTAAAGGCACTGAGAGAGCCACAGAGGGACTTTGGACAAAGGTCTGGAGTGAATGGGGAATGGCTTCCCACTGCCAGAGGGCAGGGTTAGAAGGGACATTGGGGAGAAATTCTTGGCTGTGAAGGTGGTGAAGCCCTGACACAGGTTGGCCAGAGAAGCTGTGGATACCCCATGCCTAGAAGTGTTCAAACCCAGGTTGAACAAGGCTTAGAGCAACGTGGTCTAGTGGAATATGTCCCTGTTCATGGCAGGGGGGTGGAATGAGGTGGTCTGTAAGGTCCCTTCCAACCCAAACCATTCTGTGATTCTATGATAAGTCAGAACATTGCAGTACTATATGAAATTAAATCAGAATTTTAATTTTTTTTTGGTTTGTCTGAAATATTGTAGCCAGTCTGGTGGGAAAATATGTCACTATGTACACAGACGTTACACAAATGTTTTCTTCTGCCTTGATTTAGGTCAGCATTTAAATCAACTCTACTGCTTCAAAACCTACCTCTGGTAAATTTCACATTCTTACTTCAAACACATTCCCCTACATTTCCCACTGGTGCAATGAAAGCTGGTGGCCACTTTTCTGCTCTCACCTTCAGGGAGCCGAAGAGGCAGACAAAATGTCTTCTGGTGCGTGTTTTCGTTTGATTTTCTGCCTCTCCAAGCCACTCCTGATACTGATGGAAGAACAAGCCTATTTTTCAAGTTTTCCACCATGGATATCTAGGTTATCACCCATGATTGTGTAGAGATAAGATCTTTGGCTAACTGGACACCAACAGCTCCAGGGAACTAGAGCAAAACCTCCTGCAGGCAACCACCATCTGGCACTCGACCTTTGGACTGGTCTCCTCTCTAACAATTGTGGAATCATGGTAATTTTGTACAAAAACATTCAATTACTTAATCATAAGTTACAAGCATCCTTGAGCTGCTGAGTGAGGCACACACTCAAGGCAATTATTCATAGACATTCAATCTCCATCCCTTTGTAGTGAATATTTAATTAGTTACTATGAGTTACTCTTGTCAGAGTAACTCCTCACAGGATGGCTTACCTGTTCTGCCTATCAGCTGGTGGGATATCTCAGGGCATCTTCCCCCCACATGAATTTGCTATTTGGTGAGATAACTCAAGTGGACATCTGTCTGGTAGTGAGTTATTTCTTGTGCCATTGAGGTGGCATTCCCAGCTGACAATAAACATCTTGCACTGAGAGTGAGATTGAAGGAAAAGAAGCTTGAATTTCTGACTGGCAGACACTTCACTTTACAAGCTGTAAAAGCTACACAAAACTTTCACAAAGCAGAAGTCTTCTGCACATTTCCTGGAAATGTGTGGGGCTTTTCTCTGAAGTCAGGACCACACTTTGTGGTTACTCTTCCAGAGGCTGAGTGAAAGGACTCTATGTGTGATTGACTCATCATCAATTGGTGTTAATTACATTGACTCCTAATCTATACTATTTCTTTGCTAGCTATAATATAGGCACGTTTATGTTGTGCACTGTTTTATGGAAATCTATTAGTAGTTCTTTCTTTTAACCCATGTAGTAAGAAACTCTGTTTAAGGCCTTCTGTCTGTTAATCTCCTGTCTATTCATTCAGTAACTCATTTTATAATAGACCTTACTGGCCATTCCTGAGAACTTGCAAGCCAGAGCTTTGTAGGTGCAGGCTGTCTGAGTAAAGCTTCTGCCAAAAATCTGAACCTAAGGCAGAGCTGGTCTAAAGGCTCTCACTTGATCTACAATAGGTTTAGAAACACAGTCATGACAAATATTCCTTGTTGCAGACATTTTTTCACAGAAATCCTTTCTTTCAGATTTCTGCGTCTTCTGGAAGGCAGAGGACTCAGAAGAGAATGTAAACAATTGTTATCAGCTGCTGTGGAATGCAATAGGATGCACCTGATTGGTCTCATGTTATAAACAAGCACATGTTTATGATTAAAGGCCAATCACAGAAACAAGCTGGGGACCGAGTCCCTGGACACAACTTTGATATAGATTCTTTTTTTCTATTCTTAGCCTAGCAGCAGCCTCTGCAACTTCTCTCTCTTTATTCTATTTAGTATAGTCATAATGTATTATATATCATATATCAATAAATCCAGCCTTCTGATCAAGAAACAAGATTCACCGTCTTTCTCTCACCCTCAGCGACCCCATGCAGGACGCTGTAATAATTCCTCTGTATTTTATCCCTTTAACAAGGAGGTTCTTTCCAACCTTCCTGCTACCAAAGAGAACTCCCTGCAGTGCGAACATTAGGAGGAGGAGAAGGAGGAGGAGAATGAGGAGGAGGAGAAGAAGGATGAGGACAAGGAGGAGGAGAATGAGGAGGAGGAGAAGAAGGATGAGGACAAGGAGGATGAGAAGGAGGAGGAGGTGGAGAAGGTGTATCATGGACTTGCATTTTCACTTTGAAATATGTGAATGACTTCTCCAACCCCAATGCAATCTTCATATGAACTAGACCCAGCAAACCAAACCCTCTGGATCTGGAGGGCTATGGAGCTGCCATGCTCCATGGAGTTCTCCCCACCTCCAGTGAAGTACCTGCTTTGCATAACTAATTTATGAAGGAAGAGCAGCCTTTTGCCTGAAGTTACCACTTTAGAAAAGTAAACCTAATCTCAGCTCTAAATGTTAGAACCCTTTAGCCTAAACCCAGAAATATTTATTGCAGTGTGCTGAGCCACTGCCTTACTGGAATTGCAGTCTGGGGACTCCATGCCATCTGTACAGGACAGGCTGTAGAACTGGATTGCATCTTGTTGGAAAATTTTGCTCAGAAATGGCTTATAGAGTTTTGTTCAGACATGCCATAATCATATACAGCTGATGGAAAAGTAAAAGGCAGCTGTGAGGAGCAAATTCTCACAGCCTGTTTCTGTAAACAACAAAAGTTCTCAGGCACTTTTATGTAAACAGCAGAAGTTCTCAGGTTGTTTTTTAATAACAAGTAAATATCTTGTCCTTGGATAAGTTTTGGGAAAGCAAAAGTTGACAAACATGGAGGCCTTGAGAACTTTCATAACAGGGTGAGAAAATAAATCTTGGTTTCAATAACAAACCACAGGTATTGAAAACAAAAGGAGGGGTTAATGTGTAATCTGTGACCTATGATGAGCTTGGATTTTGCAATATGCATGAGCTTAATTAACACCACTATAAAAGTGTGTAAGTGGGATCAATAAATTGGAGTTCGATGCTGATCAACAAAGATGGGTCGTCTCCCTTCGCTTTCCACAGCATCTCCCATCATGGTGCCACATGCATCCTGTGGGGATCGTAAAGGTTGGAAAAGACCTCCAAGATCACCCAAGTCCAATCTCATGAACATACAGAACCTCAGTTGACCGAATTTTTCCTTATTTCCAATTGTGAACAACCTCACAAATTTTCGCTAAAACATTTTTTAGAAAATAAGCTGAGAAGAAGTACTAATTTGCCAGCTTGATGTCTTGTCCAGCATTTGATAAGGGCTCTAGAATACCTCCCTGAAGAAGACAGGCTGAGAAAGTCGGTGCTGTTCAGCCTGGAAAGCAGAAGGTTGCCTTGATACCTTGAGAAGGCTGACCTACAGCAGAGGCTAGACAGAATTAAAGAATAAAGTAGGGATTTATTAAAAGGCCTCAATGGATTCACCTTGGGCAGTACAAGAGCCCAGCCAGGGCTTCACCCAAGATGAACCCAAAATGGTCACAGAAATGGATGGCTGGTCATGAGGTCTCTCATTTTATAATCTCTGGTCCATTTGCATATTGGGGTAATTGTCCAATTACAGCTTCAGATTATGAAGTCCCATCCTTCTTGTTTTCTCTATTCAGACTACCACTGTTTATGCTCTTGGGCCTGAAACTTGTAATGGTTGTCCTTGGTCCCAAGCTAGAAAAGGAATTGTTTTGTCTCCCTACTCTGTGAAGAGACCTTACCAACACTTAATATGAGGCACACCTAGGCAGCACAGAATCTGAAAAATATAAAACTAAAACTTTAAGCATCACCTGGATACCTCAGAACATCTTCCATTATCTGAAGGAGCCTACAAGGAAGACAGAGAGGAACTCTGAATCAGGAAATTTAGTGACAGGACAAGGGTTAAGACTGAAAGAAGGGAAATTTAGGTTAGATATCAGGAAGAAGTTCCTCCCTGGGAGAGTGGCAAGACCCTGGCACAGGTTGCCCAGAGAAGCTGTGGCTGCCTCTGTAAGAGCCGTAATGAGGGATGCAGGACTCCAGGTGGCTCTTTAAAATGCAGTTTATTGTATCCAATACATTACAGCAGTCCAGGGTCCTGGGTGACAGAGCCTGTGCCCACAGCTGTCAGCTCCAGCTGCAGGCAGGCCTGGAGACCCTTTGGTTTGCATTATATACTTTTCTTTGCTGAGCATCTTAATACAGAAGAACCAATCTATACCTTAACTTTTATCTATAGCCTATCATAACTACTAAAATTACCATATTCATGTTACTGTTCTCCAATCACTAAAAGTCAGTACATTACAGTTTAAGCTAGAAGTTGTGTTTCAGTTTTCTTGTAGTGGAAAATTCTGAGACCTTTATTCTACTTGCAACATGGACAGGCTTATTTGCCTGTGCTATCTTTCTGCTTGGCAAAAAAATCCTTTTGTTTGAGGTGGTTTTATTCTTTGCTCTAAGTCATAAAACCCCTTCTAACAAACACACCCTTTACCTCTTTGGTTATCCAGTAAGACTGGCTCAGCAATCCTTTCCTTCTATATCAAAACTTGCTTCCATCTCTATTTCATTCTCAGGTTCTACATTCAAAAATCTTTCTGCCAAGCATACATATCTGTGCGACTTTCTTTTCAAACTTTCATCCTTCCCAACATGCCTGGCAGTCTTAAAGGCCAAGTTGGATGGGGCTTGGAGCAGCCAGGTCTAGTGAAATATGTCCTTCCCCATGGCAGGGCAGTGGAACTGGATGATCTAATAAGGTCCCTTCCAACCCAAATAATTCTATCATTTGCTTAAAGTGATACCCAAATTGGCAATCAGTTGAATATTACCAGCCTCAGAAGAAGGTTTGAAATATTTGTGACTACAGCACAATGACAAGGGGATCTGCCAGATGTTGCACAAGGTGTGTCTCACCTGGCAATATCCAAACACAAGTTTTTGACAGTGGTTAAGCATTTATAATGTATTAAGTCTTTCAAGGATCTTTGAAGAGAGTTGTTATTTCTAACAACTAGGATTCTGGAATAATCTCTGAAATCCAGTGTGATCCTTCCACAGGCTATGCATATGAATCTGTCTCTCTGTTGCCCACATGAAATAGAGAGACCTTTAAAACCAGTATTGCTTCCCATCTATAAATAAAGGGAGAATTGGACCCATTTTTTTCTGTAACTTTGCTATACATAAATCAAGGCACAGACATGCTAACTGCATCACACAATAACTTCAAAGTGCTTGAGAGACAACAGAAGTTGTCATTCAGCTCTCACAATCAGCTTTATTTTATGCCAGCCAGACAACACACATTTCATGCGAACTATACATTTGCTCCAGCTGATGCTCAGACGAAGGTTCCTGACTTCATGTCAATTCATCCTTCACTAAGGTACTTGGTTCTTGCTCTGTAGCACCAGTGTTCTTTTCAGGGGTCCTGGAAGCAGAAGAAAGAGCATCATTGCAAAGCTATCAGAGCAATCAGCCGACCCATGAAAACAAAATGCCACCAATGAGGTGGAAATTGTCCCATGACCAATGGCTCTGCAGAGTGTTCACCAAACAACCACACATTTGGTTTGTCCTCAGGCTGGCTGGCAAGTGGTCCTGCTCCCTGCAAGAAACTGGTCCAAAACTCATGGATGTCCACAAAACATGTGAGGGCTCGGGCTGGACTTTTTGACCAGCCCTTGGTTTAACTGTGACCAGGATCATGTCCACCATCAGCTACAACAAATACTTGCCAATTGATCATAACACACATCGAACAAACACCTTGCTGTAAAATTGTCTCTCAAAGAAGCAGTTTGTTTCCCTCATGATGGGTGGTAAAAGCTCTCTCACAGTGGAGCTGAGCTCTTGTGCCACTCAGGAAGCACCTGTTAAAAACAACCAAAGGAAAGTAAGCCCAGCTAACATATCCTAGTCCCAATTTGAGAGCACCCCTTTTCTCTATGATACCCCCAGGAGACACCAGTATGTGGTGGTGGCACCAAGGCACTGGATGACTGGCAGGGTCACCTTTGTACCTGGATAGTCTTGAATGGCAGCACAAAATAACAAAGGCAGCCTGGAGTTAGGGTGGATGCTGCCAGTGGAAGCTCTGGACATGTGTTGGAAGGAAGGTTGGGTCCTGAAAGCACAGAGGGAGGGATGGGGAAGGAAAGACCTGTAGGGAACAAGGGAATTAGTCTTCACTAGGAAAGAGGAGGAGGAGGATCTCTGGGGATGAGGAAGACATGGATGGATGGGAATGGGCCTGTGAGGATGCAGAAAGCAGTTGATGATGCACGAGAAACCTGCTAAGATTTAAAATGGGCAGCTTTACATGGTGGTTGCATCAAGGGACTGTGGAGATCCCCATTTGTTCCCCAGTTTTGCATGATTTTTGTGCAGGGAGTGGTTCCAGGTTAGAGGAGGGAAGGAGGGGCTGACACCATGGAGTGGCTGGTTACCATTTTCTTGGTCTATGAAATCAACCCAACCCAGACATGAGAAAACCCATTTCTGTGTGGGGCAGGACCATGTGAAGAGCCCTGGCAGGACACCTCTCTCAGATACTCACCCTCACCTTGCCCTTTTTGCTTCCTACAAAGAGACATTTGCTGCCAGAAGCTGTTGGCAGAGGTTGGTAGGAAATCTGCTGAGTTCTTTCAGCACAGTAGTTCCTCTGGGAATGAGGTGAACTCAGCACCACAAATCAAAGGAAAATGCAGAGCAGCTTCTCTTTGGAAAGATGCCCCACTCTCAGGGTAGGACATGTCCAAACTGCTGATGCACATCTGCTGGGACAGGACCCATTGTCTGTCTCTGGAGAAGGCTGGAGAAGCCTGCACATCCTTGCCAGTGGAAATGGTGCCCAACAGCACAGCTCTTGCAGTTTGAAGGCCATCAGTAGCTACTGCAGGTACCAAGCACATCTTCACACCTCCTTTAGTGAGGGAGGATGCAGGAACCATGGGACATGATCTCAGGTTGTCCTGTGCCAGTGTGTACATGATGATCCTTGTTCAACCCAGTCCAGGTGGATCAACACCAGAGCCATCCTACCCCTTCCTTGGTATGCAACCCTGCTCTTGCTGCTACACCCTGCATTTCAGAGGAGAGCTTTGAAAGTAAAAAAATCATCTCTCCCTGAAGCAACATGAACTGTTTTCAATCCACCAACATTTTCCTGAGGCCTTGTTAGAATCTCCAGGGAAATTCCTCCATCTCAGCAGCACTAGGGTGGTCCCACCCTGTTGAGACAGTCAGAAAGATGCTGCCTGCATTGTGTGTTCTTCCTTTTAATCTACTGGCCCTTTTTCCATGGCTGTGTGCGTCCTTCAGCCATGGATTTCAGGACTGAGGAGGAGAAAGAGTGTCCCATCTCACCCCCTGGCTTCCCCTTTGTTTGCATGCATATAGACAACTGTGTGATTGTCCATCCAAACCTGTTTTAAACTGGAGGGAGTGTGAGTGGTAGGTAACTATGTTATTTTCCCCCAGAGTTGGTGTTCAGAGACAACAGAGCAGGCACAGCAAAGAACAACCATGGCTGTTCCCTGCAGGGCTGCACAGCGAGGTCTGGCTCTAGGTACCAGCCTTGGGAACAGTGAGCTGGCAGTGTGCAAATAGGACAGTTGAAAGGAAAGCCTGATCCTGAAACATAGCAATCCCCAACACACATGAAGTAACATTTATAAATTATTTTTGTTTAAGCCAAGCAAGGAAAGAGTTTGAAGACTTTTGCCCTCATGAGGGCTGCTGATGGCAAATTGTTGTGTGAGAAGGTGAGAAATGTAGAAGAGA
Source organism: Ammospiza caudacuta (assembly GCF_027887145.1). Lineage (NCBI taxonomy): Eukaryota > Metazoa > Chordata > Aves > Passeriformes > Passerellidae > Ammospiza > Ammospiza caudacuta. Next base: position 15,369,895 of record NC_080594.1, read on the forward strand.
TGAATTGGAGGTGGCAGATTTCCCCTCTTGTTGTGTCTGAGAGAGCAGAAAGAGTATGAAATTCAGCAGGGGTTTGTTTCCCAGAGTGAGCACAAGGCGTCTGGAAATAACTAGGGGTGTTCATGGGCCACCATGAGCATACATAGCACCATCCCCTCTTTGCTGGTCCTGATATAACCACATGGAGCTGGGCTTTTGTGACTTGGGGTCTAAACTTGCCTCTGACAGCTCCAGCAATATTATCCTGTTCCTCAGAGATATGGAGGACATGCTCACATCTCATCCCTGTTCCTCTATGAATTCACATCTTGATGTTTTGGTGGCCTCATATCAAAATGAGCTGGTGACTTGTATTGTCTTCTGCAAAATTACTTTAATTTAAAGCAGTTTAGCTATTTGGGAGCTGTTATGAGTCAGTATAGGCACACAGAAAATTAAAAGTTGCCTTTAAGAGACCTAGAAGCAGCAGGAATCCTCTACCTGAATCAGTGGCACAGAAACAGCAAACAGCCTCAGGCACAGAACTTTGATGCTGAAGGAACATTTCAAAGAAAAAACCGTGAGAAATCTGTCCTTTCTTTCCCAGAGAATTCACGTAAGGAGACAGCTCTTGTCTGTGGAGGAACCACCTTTTGGTTGGTGCCCTTATCCAGGAGGGCATTGGCAAGTTCATGTTCCTCAAAAGATAGAAAATCATTGATTTTTGGGCAAGTGCAATTCCCAGTAAGATTAGGAGTAGGTTATGACAAGTCACTTCTGTCTTCTGAATGCTGTGTTGACCTTTGTGCGCTGAAGCTTGTTGTCTTTACAAACAGCAACAAAAATGCAAACTTTTTTTGTACTGAAAAATGGTCTTAACATGGTACTTTATAATTGGCCTCAGTTGCATTCTTTGGGAAAGGCACATCAAGCAGTAGATATAACACTCTGAATTGTATCAGGGAAGTGCAGAATTTTTGCCTTGTTCTATACCTCAGCAGGCAGAGGGGTTGCTGTCCTTGCAAAGGTGTGAGACCTGTAAATGTGTGTTTGGGGCCAGCAAGGTCTGAAGAAGAAAGTGCCTGGTTGTGAAATCTGGCCTGATGTAGGTGTGGGATGAGCAACAAGGAACTCAACCCTTCAGGGTTCAAACCACAGCAGCAGATAGGCAAGCTCTCACAGAGCTCTGCTAGGAGAAATGTAGATGTTAGAAGACTTCTCCATACCTTCAAATGAGATGAGGACCTGAGCAGCATGGATGAATCATGTCCTAAATACTACTCAGACCCTAAAACTGCAGCTGAGATTTTTTTCAGTGCTTTTTTACTGGTGGAATCTATAGCTTGCAGGAGGAGGCAGCAGCCCTGTGGAAGCAAGGCAGGTGGAAGTCATGGTGGCACATAGGAGAGGATGCAGGATATCACCTACATCAAGGGTTTGATCCTCTTTCCCAATGCTTCTTTCCAACACCTACACCAAAATTCCTTCAGCCTGGAGATGTCAGGCACAGCCCAGCTTCAAGTCTTGCTTGTCCTAGATGGCATTTCCAGGCTTCTCACTGAGGATTTGAGGTCCCCACACATTTAATCTCTTGCGTCTGCTCTTGCAGGCAGGACAGGACAGGAACAGGTGCTGAAAGAAGCCCAGGGGACTGAGCACTGCTTGATCCCTCTCCCATCCATATCCACCAAACTGCTTCAGTTTTGCCTCTCTTTGGGTCCTCAGACCCTTGAAACCAGACTGCTGACCATGCTCTGAGCTCACTCAGTAGGACCAGGAGGCTCCTTTGCTTTCTGGCAGGCTGCTGTCACACCACAGGCAGTGAGGGTCACTCTGGGGGTAGAGGAACCGAGCTGCTCCTGCAACTTTCCATGTTTATAAGGAGCACCTGGGAAGAAGCACCATCTCCACGTACACTAACAGCTCCAGCCAGCACCAACCAAACTAGCACTTGGAGGCAATAAATAGGGACAAGGAGGCAGCAAGGAGCCATCTGAGACTGAGTGACAATAGGGTCCTGATGTACTCACAGGTAGAAGGACAGGTCTAGTCCTCGCCTGGGATGAAGGAAGCAGATGTCCAGGGCACCTTCTCAGCCACAAGAAGCCTCCTGGGCATCCATCTCTGAAACATGCTAAGCCAGCTTTTGCTGATTCCCCTGAGAGATATATCTGCTTGGATTTCCACTGACACATCTCTGCCCACTGCGTCCTCTCACAGGGGAATGTTGTTCCTTTACCATCAGCTGCTTCTGCTCTGGGCTACAAGACTTCTCCTTCATTCTCCTCGGCTGCTGCCTTTGTTGAGCCACCTGGCAGCACAGGGCATCTCTGCAGGAAGCTGGAGAAAGGCCAACCTCTTTATCAGATGCACCAGAATGGCAAGGGCCAGAAGATCCTGCAGCTCTGAATGTGCCAGGCTCCTACACTGACAACAAAGCTTGTCCCTGTGGCTGTAAAAGAAAAGAAACAAAAGTACCAGAGGACAAAAGCATGAGCAGGGTCATCCTAAAAGCAGACAGATCTGCAGAAGCAAGACTGACTGCTTGACTGCCACCAGGACAGACACACAAGGCATTTGCAGACACATCTAGTGAAGTCACACCAAGAAAGGACAGAGAGAGAAGGGGCAGTTGGTAGGTGAGGTATCATTTATTCAAGCAGTGAGTGATATCACACAGTACAGACAAATAAAAAGGCTTACAGTCCAAGAGAGACAGGACACGAGACAGTATCTGAGGGAGGATGGGAAGAGAGTCCTTGGTGGAGCTGGGTATTTGGGGTGATGTGGAGGGGAAAGGTGGGAGAAAGCAAAGGATTGGAGAAGCAGCTGTGGGACAGACATAGAAAAGCTGGCAGAGAGGATGGAGGAAAAATTCTTCTGAAGGCAAGAAGGAATGGTGGTGTGGTGAGCAAATGGGGTCAAGATGGGGAGGTGAGGGCATTGCAGACTGCAAGGGAGGGAGCCAACGGGGAGAGATCTCTGATCAGCAATGAACCTTGGGGAGAGGGAAGAGAGCAGGGGCAAGGGGGGCAAAGACATGCACTGTCCTGCAGCTCCAAAGCACTATCTGTCTCATTAAATTCAGGGCACACTGGGGGGTTGTGTCCCTGCTGAAAAATCACAGGATCACAGAATTATTTGGGTGGGAAGGATCTTGAAGATCCTCCTTGTTGTTCCAACCCCCCTGCCATGGACAGGGGCACCTTCCACTAGACCAGGTTTCTCCAGCTCCAGTACAACACTTGCCTTGAACACTTCCAGGGATGGAGCAGCCACAGCTTCTCTGGGCAAATCTCTTGGGTCCAAGCAAGGTGGCCACAGCTGAACTTGTCTTCAGTTGTGTACTAAATACTGAACCAGGCCAAGGAGCAGGTCAGTCCAATGGCCAGGGGCTGGATTTTCCTGCCTTGAACCATCTGCTCCTGGAACCATCAAGTGCCTATAGGTGTTATTAACTGACAAGAGCAGACCCATCTGCCACCCATCGTGTGGTGAGATTGCCCCCACCATGTGCCATGCAGGGTGCTCCTCACTCCTTGCTGTGACCCCGTTCTCCAGACCTCTTTCAGAGCTAGGGAGGACACACCAGCTCTTTTTGGGGACCCTGGGGTTGTTGCATGCCACAGGCTAGGCTGGGGTGGGCAGAGGACAACAAGGAAGGTTGAGAAATGCTTTCCCCTTCCCATCTCTCACATTGAAACACATTGAAGGCAGTCAGGGCTCTCACATGTCACTAAGATCTGCCACTACTATCCATCATTTTTCTGGCGGCTGGTCCTTGTTTTTGGCTTCCATGGAGTAGAGTTCCTTCCCCTAAAGGGCAAGCTGGCATTTTAGAAAGCATAAAGATGCCTTCAATCCACTAGTAGGATTTTGTTTTATTCTTGCTTCACATGTCCTCCACCATGGCAGTCAGGATTAGGGAGTTGTTCCCAAGGCACCCTGCAACAGAAATTAAGAGTCTTTACAAGCAATTCAGAGTTCATGACAGACCACCAGTCCTGAAGTACTCAGAGCTGTGTTACCCCTTATCACACACCCCTGAGCTTGGAAGTAGACCCAGTGGAATTAGTGGAATTATTCCCAACCCAGAAAGCTCGGGTGAATAAGGACAAATGGAAGTAAGCTGCCAATTCCCCAACTGAATCAAACTTACCATGACACTGTTGGAACAAGGCAGAGCAGAAGCCCATGTCGGAACACCACAATATTTTCCAAATGTGGAAAAGATACTGTTCTTGGAGTTGAGCACATCCGTATCATCATGTTTATACTAGGGAATTTCTCCTTCCTGTGTGGCTTCTCTTCTTCATCTGATGGCACTGTTGGTTCTTATTCCTTGGATGTTGGGAGGTACAAGCTCTGTCAGAAGCATCTTCTTAAAGTCTCTTTCTCTCCTGCACTGCCACATTTCTAAATAAGCCCTAAATCAAAAGAATATCATGACACACGAGGCTGCATTTGTATAACAGCTGATATGTCAGCTGGTGAGACATCCTTTTACCAGTCAAGGATTTAAAAATTATAATGGAGCTTTTCAAAGGGAGCTCAGTTCTGTGCCCAAGCTGGAGTGGAAGGACGGAGAGTGTCAAGGAAAAACTTCTTCATCCACCCATGCACCAGGATCCCAGATGAGTGGACACCATGTAGTTAAAAGCAGCTCAGTAAAATTGGAAGGGAAGCAACTCCTCATGGGACTGCTCATGGCAGTCAAAGCGACACCTCTGCCAAGCCTCTGATCACTCTCAGATCACAGAATTATTTAGGTGGGAAAAGACCTCTAAAATACTCTGTTATTAAGTATTTGAGAGGGAGACTCGACTTTCAAAATTCAGTTTATTTTTTACTTCACCCAGGCACTAACAGTGACAAATAAATGTCCAGCCAGTGCCTCAACATCTCCACACTAAATGCTCTTGTAAGGCAAAGCACTTCATTTTCAGTGAAGCCCTCCAGCAGAGCCCTTGGGAAGAGGTGGGCAGTGCCAGTCACTAGTGATTTGGTGAAGATTAAGGGGTCAGTCAGTACCAGTGGGTTCAGACAGTGAAGGCTAAAGCCCAGGGATGGCTCCTACTGTTCCCCTGAAATGCATCCTGCGCCCCATTCTGCATTTGGACTTTGCAAGGCTGAGTGAGTTCAGAGATCAACAGGGCAGCAAAGGTGTTTTCCAGCACTCACTTTGGGCAGCTGCAGGGAGGAGATGGATTGCCTGGGAAGACTGCAGCATGGGAAAGACCCTGTGCCTGTGTGTCGTGGGAGAAGCACTTTGTTGCCCATCGTGGATTGTCACAGATAAGCCCCAGTAATAACCAATCCTTTAGAAATGAGCATTTTCTCCACTACCAGCTGTACAGAGTGAGATGGTAAATCCTGCAACATAATCCCAGCTGAAACACTCCAAAAATCCTATAGATAGGTGTGGTTCATGAATGGATGGAACTGGTGGGGGAGGGAGAAGGGAAGGCAGGGTAATACAGAGAACATCAGAAAGCAGCACTCTTACTAGCGTGTGGTCACAAATGGAATAAGTTCAGAAAGTGATTTATAAACAAGGCAGGGATGTGAAATGGCACCCTTAGCAACAGGAAGGTAGAAAAGGTTTGGTGGCCCATGGATGTCAACAGAGAGGAGGAGGAGGTGGAGGAGAGGTTCCAAAATCATAGAATCATGGAACAGTTTGGATTGGAAGGGACCTTGAAGACCATCTAGTTCCAAACCCCCTACCATGGGAAGAGACACCTTCCAGTAGACCAAGTTTTCCAGGTTTCGTTTAGGGAGAAAATAAAAGATGTAGGCAGTTGAAAAAAGTGTAATTAACATTGGTAAATACACATCATCCACCCTCCCTCCAGCTCTCAATGGGATTTGGTCTCTGGTCCCTGAGCCAGGACAAGGTGGACATAAGCAAGGCACTGCACAGACTCTCCACTCAAAGATATTTTGTATAGAAAACAAGAGAACTTGGGCCATCCACATGACTTCACTGTCCATCTTTGCATTTGCAAACACTTCCAGCTCATGCCAGACTGGTCTGAGATTAGCAGCCACCTAAAGGGAGTCAGACTGTGCCAGCCCAGCTGTCCCCACAGCAGGCATCAAAGTGGCAACTCTAAGCAACACAACCTCGTTTGGACAGACATTTCTTCCACTTAACTGCGCTTCTGATTGAGAAAACAAGATCAAGGAGGAGGTATTTGTCTTCAGCATTTATTTATCATTGGAAAAAAACCCTTTGAGCAAGCAAAGATCACAAGCACATCACAATCAATTTGCGGTACATTAACGTGTGTGTGTGTGTGTGTGTGTGTGTGTGTTTGTGTGTGTGTGTGTGTGTGTGTGTGTGTGTGTGTGTGTGTGTGTGTGAGACTCTCATCAGAATACCAACAATGAAAAAGCACCACAAGGAGGTGTGCTTAACATGTTTACAAGAGACAATTTGTGATACGCAACCAAACCCAGGCCACAAAATATTAATTAGACACTTCCTATCTGCCTGCGAGAGGCAAGAGGTTGTGGAATGCATGGGCACCAGGTTTTGGCACCGGCTGTGCTGCAGATGAAGAAGCAAGTGATCAGTGTGCAAAGCAGTCAGAAAACAGGAGCTCAGTCAGCAATTAGCACCATTTTGCAGAAAGGAGTAACAGTACAATACAGTGAAAATGCGAAAGCAAGCAATAGCACAGGAATTCTCACAGGGTAAAAAGCAAAACATTTCTTTTTTCCTTTTTACAAGAAAAGTAAAACATATTACAAATCAGCAGTGGAACAGAATCAGCATTGTGGTAGCTGGAAACACAGAAGAGCAGAGCACTGTTTCCCAGTGGGATTGACAAGTTCAGAGCCCAAAGAGAATTTGAAATGGCAGAGATTTGGTCTCCTTTCTGATAAACCTGAGTGGGTTGGATGGGCATAGAGTCTGTGGAAGGTACAGCAATGCAGGATTTCACCCTGAGGCTTGCCTCTGCTGCAGTTCCTGGTATTCAGTGCAGTGCCAGCCCATGTGCTTGGATGTGTGTGCGCTTGGATGCATGCTGCAGATGTGGTGCATATGGAACACAAGCCAGGATTTCTGTTCCTGTTTTGCTGATGTGAGAGGAAGGTGTCCAGGCCTCACCAGTCTCCCTGGATCTTTCTGCAAAGAAAACCTTTCAAGGACCATTCATCCCACCCAAAGACAGGTGTCAAAAGCAGGCAGCTCAATGGTCCTTGGAAAGTTCCTTCACTATAGAAGGAATTAAAACCACTGGCTAAAACTTCATGCCTAGCTTTGTAGTGAGCTCATGGAATAGCTTGGGTTGGAAGGGACCTTCTAGTTCCAAGCCCTCTGCCACCAAAAGACTTCATGTGTTATGGAAACAGAAAGCTACATTTTGACCACTCATTGTGTATGTTTCAAATATTGTGATAAATGCTCTTCATTAAGAAGAAACCATCCCAAGCTGGATAATCAGCAGTTCATCCAGAGCCATGGAGATGCTTGGATGAAGTGGTCTGAGCATCTTACTGATGTTCCTTGGTCAAAATCATCTTACTGATGTTCCTTGGTCAAAATTTTATTTCACCTTGAAGTCAAGGGCCAAATTCTCATTGAATTCCAGGTGAAATGGTAGCAAGTGTAGTGTACCTTTAAATGTGAAACTTAGGACTGAAAAATAATAGGAAGAATTGTTTTGCATGGTCTGTCCTTATGTAAGATTGGTGTGTTGAGCCATTTGAACTGTCTAGTGCCTTCCTGATGTGTTCTGCCTGCTGTGACATATCAGCCTCACAGCTTATGCTACATCCCGTAGGAAAGGACATTACTGAGGAGTGTGACAATACATAAAGCATCTTAAAAGCCAAGGAATCACACCAAGTCTTGGGAGCTGCTCTTCTCTGGCCAATTGTCCCTTATGTGACAGGTTGGAGGAGCTGTGAGCAGCGTGGCAGCATGCCTCCCCGTGAGCTCAACACAAGCCTTGTGCCAAGCTGCTCTGGACACGGAGCTGAGCAGTGCTGCAGGGGCTTCTGAGCACTCAGAAAAGCAATGATCAGTATGGACAGGTCAGCATCTCCATGAGACATGCACATTAAAAAAAAAAAATTAAAAAAAAAAAAGGCAAAGAAAAAAAGCACTACATTCACAAAGATTTCCACAGTTTTACTTCCTGGAGGATTTTCCCTGGTTTCCTCCTAAACAGCAGAGGTTTAAATATATATATATTTCTATATATGAATATATATTTTCCACATACACAACCTGACTAGCTCATAGCACACAGTTCTAACACAGCTAAGCTGGGGATTACACCACTGAATTCAGAACACTACATTTACTGATACTCAAAGGTTTAGGCTGTTAGCGCAAGGCAAACAGGACACATCACATGATACACTGAACTTGGCATTTATTCATTACTAAGGCCAGCAAATGTCACTATCTGTATATCACAGAGCTTTCCTCCTCATTAGAACATTTCACTCAACCTTGTAGCCCACCACTCATTTATGTTTCCAAAAGACTAATTCTAATGGGATGAAAACCCAAAAAAGAGACTCCTCGCCCTCCCAAACCATCCCTTTTTCTGCTAGATAGCTTCACATCTCTAAAATACCCCTAGCAATAAGACTTTCCTTATTCCACCACCTCTACAGCAACACACCACCTCCCCACTCTACTTCCCATCTCCATCTTCATGCTTCCCAATTGTCCACTGGAAGTTTCAAGCTGGACTTCACATTAGGAGAGAAAATTTGGAGCTGCAAAAATAAGGAACGAGAACCCTGCATCTTAATTTGAAGCCACTCTGCTATGGGAGAGTCTAACAGCTCAGTTTAGTGGGACAAAAATTAATCCTTATGTATTTAGGACCCAATCCAGAAGTTAGGCACATAAATTTGGATTGGGACCACAACTCTCCCACTGATCCAGTGACCCAGATTCTCTGGCATGCAATGCCCTTCTGTCGGGCCAGTTCATACTCGCTGACAAATGGTCCTGCTGTGTTTCGGGCTTCCAAACTGGTCCTGGGGATTTCTTAGTGTAAGAGCACATTAAATAGGACTGAAACCCTGAGATCTTGTCTGGAGGGAGTCTAGGCATCCCAGAAACTTTTTTTATGGCCCTCTTGAGTTGCCCATGAGCCAACATGAACATAAACAGCTGGAAGAATAGACACAACGGGGGCTGACAGCTCTAGCCAACCTTGGTGACACATTTCTTTCTACCCTTTGGAACGTCATGTCTGCAAACTAAACCTCTTTTTGAAACCTAGCTCTGCCTGTTGGCATCCCAGAAGTGAAGAAAGCAGATCAAGATTCAAAGCAAAACAGGAATAATTAATAAGATCCATAACTTAGGGGAAACAATAGGGAAGAACAACCTGCTGACAACCTAGTCTAACCTGCCATATGACTGGAAAGTCTTCACTGCTCACTGCACCTTCCCTCACCAATTTTTTTCTTTTTTTTTTAGATCAAGGACTTCAAGTGGTATTGATGAATGAAGTTGCCTTGACGCAGCTAGAAGTACTCCCAACTACCCTTGGGGAGGATTTGTCCTTTTACTTCCATGGGATCTCCTTTCCTGTTGCTTCTTGGAGCAGAATTCCCATCAGTGCCAAAAGGGGAAATCATTCTTGGCGACACCACTAATTTTGGTGCATTTACAGCATATCCATGGCACCAGGAATGAACCTGATCCTCTCTGCATCCAAACCCCTTTGCCAGGTGACACCAGTGGGAGATGACACAACCATGGCCAACCCAAAAGGGCCTCATGGGATGAGAGCACAGCCCCTCCTTGGCTCAATGGGCACTTCCATGCTGTCAAAGCACTAAGAACCAAGCCCAAGGAAAGGGACAAGCTGTTGGATGTAATCACTGTTGATCCATCACCTTCATCTCTCAGGACCCTGCTCATACATTCTCACATCCCTCACTCTGTGCAGAGCCGTGCAGGCAAAGCAGAACAACCTGACCTCAGAAACAAGGATTTCCTAATCCTCCTTGGAAATAAAACAGAAAAGCTTCTAATACAATCAGAACAAAAAGCAGATTAGAAGCCTCTAATTAATTTTGTGGCCTTTATTTAATCAAAGGGAAAAAAAATAAAAAAAGGAAGGAAGGAAGAAAGAAAGAAAGAAAGAAAGAAAGAAAGAAAGAAAGAAAGAAAGAAAGAAAGAAAGAAAGAAAGAAAGAAAGAAAGAAAGAAAGAAAGAAAGAAAGAAAGAAAGAAAGAAAGAAAAGGAAAAAAATGAGAAAGAAAGTGCAGTGACATTTACTCTTTTGCCTCAGCCAGTTTATTGTTCATCTCTTTACTTTTCTCCTTATCTTCTGGCTTTGCAGTGTTGGAGGTCTCGGCGCTCTTTTTCTTGGCAGCCCGGCCAGATGCAATCTGCTTGTCTTTGGCCTTTTTCAAGGGTTTATGGCTTGTTGTGGTCTTTTTTGGTTTGGAAGGCTTTGTGCTAGGCTTTTCCACCTGCATGGAGAGCGACAGGCAAAACAACGACATAGGGATGGAGAAAAAGAGAGAGAGAGAGAAAGAGAGAAAGAGAGACACAAGGACAAGCAGAAAACAGGATTCAGATCTGAAGCAGCACAAATTTTACTTATCTGCTCATCTCTGCACTGCCACAAAGGCAGGGGACCAGCTGAGCTTATGCTGAGTGGCAAATGGCCAGCTCCTTTCAGGATGCCCTGAAATCAGTGCCCCTGGAGCCGGCAGAGCCCATTGTATCCAGATGAGGATAGAGCAGAGTGAGAACAGGAGAGGGAATATTATCAGTAATTTTATCAATTTCTGCATCTTTCTCTGACTTCAGAAGGGATTTTGCAAACCCCCAGAGGATTGTCTCTCTGAAGCAGAGAAATGATGCTCAGGGCAAAGAGGCTGCTATAAGTCTCCATCTTTCTTGCAGCAGAGGACTCCTCTGTTTGTCCTAAACAGGTTCTCAAAATGGAGGAATATTACCTTGGGATACCTGAGGTGCAGAACACTAATTGGCACATGGGAAAATTCCACAGCATCTTTTTTCTACGCCCCCAAAATAGGAAGGACAGTTACAAAAACTAAGGGAGAACAGAAGCCTTCATCTTCTACATGCTTGCCCTGTAATCCCTCTCAGTCCTCACAGATCTAAGCACTCATCAACTTAGGGAACAACTTATGGTCCTCTCTTTAAAATTTCACAGAGTGACTCCTTTAATAAACAGATCCTCTGCTGGTCCTAGAAAACAAGGCTGGAAAACATTCCAGCTCAGGCCCTTCTCAACATATATTCTCAATCTGGTCAAAGCCAGAAGTGCATACTGTCAAAATCTGTATAATGCTCTGAATTAACACCAGATCTCTGGCTTCCAGCATAAAATGTAATGTGGGGCTCCTAAAGTTTTGGAGGCAGGAAGAAAAAGATGCCTGGATAATTACATAGGAAATGACAACAGAAAAACCCTTTCCATCTCAGCCCTACCCTCACTTGACGTAGGGCACTGTTGTCTCCAAAGTGCCTCAAGCTGCCCCAGGCCCCATAGAATTATAGAACAGCTGGAGTTGGAAGAGTCCTTAAAGAATATCTCCTTCCCTACCCCCTGAATAGGCTGGGACATCTTCTACTACACCTGGTTGCTCCAAGCCCCTTCAAACCTGGCACTGGACACTTCCAGGCATGGGGGAGCCACAGGGCCTCACCACCCTCACAGCCAAGAATTTCTTTCCAATACCCCTTCTAGCCCTTCCCTCTGGCAGTGGGAAGCCATTCTCCATTGTCCTGTCCCTCCAGGCCCTTGTCCAAAGTCCCTATCCAGCTCTCCTGGAATGCTGTTTGGCACTGATAGGGGCTCTGAAGTCTCACCAGAGCCTTCTCTTCTGCAGGCCAAATAAACATCCTCAGCTTTCCCAAGCCTGTGTCCATAACAGAAGTGCTCCCTCTCTTGAAGCATCTCCATGGCCTCTTCTGGACTCAGTCCAACAGATCCATGTCCTTCCCATGCTGAGGACCTCAGAGCTGGGGCAGAATCCCCTCCCTGACCCCCCTGTCCATGCTGTGGGATCAACCCAGGACCCTGTTGGCTTTCTGGGCTGGCAGCACACATGGCTGGGACATGTTTAGCTTTTTATTCACCACCATCTCCAAGGTGGATCCCAAGATGCTGGCTGGAATGAGGATACCACACAAGGGGAGTGACAGCCAGCAGTGTTCAGCCCAGCCTGACTGCCCTGGACATGTCCCACCAGGAGCAGTGATGGCCCTGGGTCCCTTCTGCCATGTTTCTCACCTTTGGAGGTTCTTTGTAGGGTTCACAGTAGAGAGTGCGTATCCTTCTGCGCTCCAGGTATTTGTTATCAGCTGGAGAAGGCTTACTGGTTTCCCCCTTGAACTGAGCACTGTAACTGGTTTCATGGATCATTTTCTCCTCTGGTGGCTTGTACTGGGGCTTTGCTTTTATCGCTTTCACGGGCTTGACATCTATCCAGGGTCTGAACTCATTTCTACAGATCAAAAAGGAAAAGGGTTCAGGAATTAAACCAACAGGAGAGCAATGATAACATGGGGATGGAGTACTGCATTGATCAACCAAGTCTATGTGGAAAGGATTTTGCCTCCATCCAATCAGATTAACATAGAAATCTGTCTCCCAACAATTCATTTTTTACCTCATCCAAAACCTATTTACATATTATGAGAAATTCAAATGAAACATAGTCTGTTAAAGTCAGTAGTCCTGGACACCCCTTAGCCATGGCTGTAAGTAGAAATTGTTATGATCCCACCTACATTGCACCTGTTAGACAGAAAATTAGCAGTGTCTGCTAAGACCCTGAATTCGAGGACCTTGAATGTCAAACTGAAGAACCAGGAATCTCCTGGTGCTCTCGTGAGCCCCAGCTCTGCCCGCAGACCAGCGGACACAGCTGCACTCTTCCTCCTCCTCCTCCTCCTCCGTGCCACCCCGGGAGCAGCGGCGGCGTGTGTGTGACCTGTCGAGTCTCCCCACCCAAGCTGATTTTTAATAAAGGCATTGAAAAGGAGAAAGATCTCCTGCCCTATTTATTTCAGGTGGTGAGGAGCTTTCTCCCAGCAATGACAGGTACTGAAAAGTCCCAGTCCAGCAGTCACTCCTGAGGGCAGTGGCCCACCAAAGGCAAGGAGCAATGGCAAGGAAGGCTCAGTGGTAGCAGAGAGTCCCTTGGGCAGGATGAGAGGAATGATGGATTTGTCTTTACAAACAAGCTGTGGGTCTGCTGGTAGGTAAAACTAGCACTGGGAGATAAAAGAAACAATGGGAAGGGTTCCACTGATTGTTGAATGGAAAAAGATATTTGCTTTTACAAATAAACTTTAGGTTTGCTCATAAATGAAATTAGACATTGAAAGATGAAAGAAACAATGGGGAAGAAAAACTCCTAAATTCCGCAAGAATTTAAAATTAAAAGGGAGGGTTATATATTAGAGGGGAATCTTTGCTATCAGGCGTTCCGGGAAGTCTGTACCTCTCCAGTACCTCAGCCAATGGGGAAAGAGAGAAGGGAAATGTGCCCAGGAAATTAGGATAAAAAGGAGGCTGCATCCTCCAAAAATTGGAGAGATCACAGAGGAATGCTCCACGGCCTCTCCCTTTATTCGAATAAAGCCAGGAAGGACTACTCTGCCTCCTTTTTGGACACAAACTTCTGGTGTTTTGTGGATTGATTTTCCTAACAAGGAGAAGACCAGCACCAAAACCCACAACCGGCAAACACCGAACCATCTCCAGATAAAGAAACTCCCGACCACCACAATGCGTCTCCCCCTCCCCCAGAGCCATTCCAATGATATGCCAAGGCCCTGGCAGCATCTTTTGTCTTTCAAATCAAGGTCCATTCACCATCTCTATGACAACAAATGGAGGAAAATTCCCTGAAGAAAGAAAAGGAAAACCTAACCCCCAACACTAGGGAAATGACCGCTGTAAGGGGGCTGCCAGTCGATCCCTTCCCGTAATACTTTTGAACACCTTAATCAGTTTCAACCAAACTTGCCAAACGGGAATGAAGATATTTGGGTTTACTTCTATGAAAATAAGCACTGTATTGAGTCCAGAGGATCAGGAAAGCTTAAGTATGGACATGTGCATGTCATCAGAGGATGCTCAGGCAGGGATGCTAGGGCTGCGAAAGATCATCTGTTGTCCTGGCTGAGGACAGAAAACCCAGCCCGGCCACCCTTGCCTTGCCTGCCCTGTCGTCTCCTGCTGCAAGGAAAGCAAAGTGCATCCATGAGTTCCAAGTAGGAGCTCTCGTTGTCAGGGAGCAGAGCAGGGGGGTGGGAGAAAGAGTAACACCACCTTTCCCTTTGTCCTTCGAATCACACGCTTGACTGCAGAGCACCGCCTTTGTGTGTGTGTGTGTGTGTGTGTGTGTGTGTCCGGTCTTTTCTTTCTGGGGGCAGTCCATGAGATTTAGAAATTTTTAATCTGTGAAAAATGCGTATTTTCTGATTGGCTTTTCTCAAATACTAAAGTGAATATTATATGTGTTATGTTAGAAAGTTGTGCTGTATTAATTTTTTTAAGTAGTGTGTTAAATATAGTTTGGGGTTATAACATAATGTTAAAATAAAAACTATGTATGTAACATACTTTTTTTTTAAAAAGAGGGCTCCCACCGAGATGGCAGCCACAGGACACCTAAATCTTTCAGAGAAAGAGAATTTATTGCTCCATTAGCAGGAGAAACGAACTTCTTCCTGCCTTGGCTCAGGTGTCCTCTGAATATGCCATTAGGATTAATAGGAAGAAGTTGACACTGACCACACAGAATCCTTTGTTTGAATGGAATTTATGCATCATGTATGAGGTGTATGAATATGCAACAGGCTGTTGTTTTTAAGGCTTAATCCTGTGTTAACGGGTGTCCTTTTTGGGCTTATGCTGCCCAGGAAAAGGTACCCGGAATGTCTGTAACTCTTTGTTTTTATTGTCTCATATTGTCCTAATTTAAATTGTCCAAATTTTTATTACTCTAATTATATTGTTATTTTTATAACAATTTTATTACTATTAAACTTTTACAATTTTAAAAACGAGTGACTGGCATTTTTCACAAATCTATTTGTTATTTTTGCCTGTTGCTGCTTGTTAGTAAACTATTTTTTCAGTTATCTACTAGTCTCTGTTTCTTACTGGTGGAAAGGGATTGTTAGAACCTATAAAGGGAGACAGCTCATTCCAGAGCATTATCCTTTAAATTGCCTTGAATAAAGCCAGAATGACAAACTCAAAGTTCATCCTTAACTCCTCAGAAGTGGTTTCTTCCTAGGATCCACTTTTGTTCCAAAGTAGACTATATATTTTCAATATGCAGAAATAAATAAAATGGTGGACTAATTATCTCTGCCAATATCTACATGTCTCTCAGATTTCTTTCCTAGTGTTATAGGTGAATATATGCAATGCAACGGTTGGCTGACACAATTAAGAGATTAATATTATGTGTATGTTAAGAAGTTTTATTGATGCATAGTTATGTTATTGTGATGTGTTCTCCCATACTCCTCTTTCCCCTCCCATTTTATTGTTGTCACAGGGTGGCCTTGGTAGTCGGGGCATTTGGGGAGAGGGCAGGCTTGTTCCTGGGGGGGCACAGCATGGCAACACCTGACCTTCAATCAAATTGCAGGAAAGGAGTCTCCACTAATGGACAGTGAAGATTTGACCTACTGATTTGGGAGGGACTAGGGTTACCTGATGCAACACCAGGGTATAAAAGGTGGAGCAGCCGTTTTGTGGATGGTGGTTTAGTTCCATGCTCCCAGCGCTGTAATTTTTCCTTTTTCAGTGTTTTGCTGTATTTTGTTAAGGTTTAATATAAACCTTTGAAATTTTAAAAGTGAGTGTTGTTTCTCACACTGGCAACTTCAAAACGCATTCGTTGTTTTTGGTTGTATTTGTGGCAGAAGTAGAAATCTCAAAGGTGAAAATCACAATAGCTTTCCTCAAGATCAGTGAATGGGCACATGGGGAGTATCCAAATGGTGTTCTGCAGCTAAGGGAAAGAGGTAAAGTTCATGTTTCTCATTCATTCTCAGGACAGCTGAACAACCAGCCCCCATGGATTGCCGGGTAAACCAGCAAGACCACAGATTGCATCTACAGAACCAGAGACAAAGGATGGAGGCTGTTGTACTGTGGATGTAGGGAGTGGATTTTAAAGGTGGAACACAAACCAGCATTTATTCATTCTTCTGCTCGTAGAATGCTGGTTTATATAGAAGCGAGCTCCGAAACAGCATGACTGTATTTGTTACCACATTGCCTAGCAACTTCATTAACAGATCTATTATGCAAACATAAACATGTAGGAAGTGACAGGCTTTTCCCCCAAACCCCTGTGATCTCTGCAGAAAAGGCACAGAAAAGCCTTTTATTCCCTGTGGGCTGTCAGAGAATGCATTTCTGCAACAGAGCTGGGCTCTTAATGCAACAATCAGTTTCATCGGACTGTGAAAAATGAGACTGCTTGTCTCCATCCTTGCTTTGCTGGTCTGAATGCAGATGTAACAATTCTGTGAGTACTCAGCTTCACTGTTCTTGGTGACTGGACTTCACCCTTGACTACTTTATGTCTCCCAAGATGAGCCTTTGCAGGCAGATAATGAAACAGCCATTTTTAGGTGTGGGCACATTGGTGCACTGTGTCTACCAGCTCTGGAATAGTTCAGCCACAACCTCTGCAAAGAAGGCTGATGATCTAGAAATACCACACTTTGTTGACAAAGGAATTCTAAATACCAGTGTGTCACATATGTTCAGTGCACATCTAGAAATAATGGGTTGCCCAGAGAAGCTGTTACTGCCCCATCCCTGGAAGAATTCGAGACCAGGTTGGATGGGGCTTGGAATAAGATGACCTTTAAAGGTCCTTTACAACCCTGACTATTCTGTCATTCTGTGTTTATACTTTAAATCTAAATCCACATCTAAATCCTTTTGAGGCAAAGTTTTTAACATCACCAGCTATTACACTACAACTGGTCCCTTCAAGTATGTGAGAGAGCAGGGGCCACGTTCATATGGAACTCTACCACATCTGGGATGGACCAGCAACTGTACCACATCCACAGAATCAGACTGGTTTGATTTGAAAGGCACTTTTAAGTTCATGCCATTCCAACTGCCCTGCCATGGGTAGGGACAGTTCTGACTAGACCACTGAAACACTCAGTGTGTCCAGCTCTCCATATCTGACATCCAGAGCATGCAGAGACAGTGAAGGAGGAGAGAATCCCTGACCATTTACTACAGCTACAGCTGCTGCAACAGGCTGGTCTCAAAGCCTATTAGGATATTTAGGCAACACATAAGCTTTAAATAAGTGTTACTAGATGTCCTGGATTGTAAGGTAAGTGTGTATTCTATTTGCCATCTGTTAGAGGTGGGGCAGTTATCTTCTGTTAATTGGGCAGTTTTTCTTTATCTCTCCCTCTGGGGAGATATCTTCTGTTAATGGGACATTGAGTGTCACTGCATGACTGAAAAAAATTACATCATCCCATTGTGAGATGCTCCACCCAGGGGGAGGAGCCAAGCATTCCTTCCTGGATATAATCTGAGATTTTGGGACACCAGAGCAGACTTTTCCCACTGGATTCCCAGAGGAGCAGCTGTTTTCTCCACTGGATTCCTTGAGGAAGACCAGGCCCATCTACACCACCACTGGACCTTCAGAGGAAAACTACACCCTTTTACAGGATCCCTGCTTCAACAGAACCACACCTGACACTCCAGGAAGACTGCAGCTTTGAACTGGACTGCTACCAATACCCTGACCCACAGGGTGTCAGGTTGGATTCTGTCAGTAGGTTTTTTTGTTTGTATTATTATATTTGTATTTTTAGTTTTCCTAGTAAAGAACTATTATTCCTATTCCCATATCTTTGCCTGAGAGCCTTTTAATTTCAAAACTGTAATAACTCAGAGGGAGGGGGTTTACATTTTCCATTTTAGGGGAGGCTCCTACCTTCCTTAAGCAGACACCTTTCTTTTCAAACCAAGCCACTAGAATAGATACACTCTGCTGATTTCATCAGTGCCCAGAAACTCAGCATGGTTAATGAGAATTCCTAAGTCCCCCCATCTCTACCACAGATGAATGAGGGAAAACAATCTGCTGGGAAGTGCCCTTGGAATATGCCAGTTCCTGAATCCAACCAGACAATTGCTTGGAAAAGCATTAGTTACAATGGACCAGAATTGCAGCCAAGAGTGTGCTAGCAACTTTGCAACCTGGATCTCCATGTTTGAGTGTCAGGCACAGGGAATGTCCTAATGCAAGGTATGAAAGAGAAGGCAGGTGCCCTGCTTGGGGTCTGCATCTCTATTGCTTGTAAGGGTGAAGGGGATGTCTCAGGAAGGTAACCTAAATTCCCTTCCAAGTGTGATGACTCTCAATCAGAGGTCTGTCTGATACTGTTCAACGTCACCATGACCTCATGTTGTCCAAACAATGCATGGCACAGCTGCACTCTCTTAAGGCAGTTGTATTGTACTTCCTGTGCAATGCCCTAGTGCTGGAAGTCTTCAAGGTCAGGTAGGACAGGACTTGGAGCAACCTGGTCTAGTGGAAGGTGTCCCTGCCCATGGCAGGGAGTTGGAACTGGATGGTCTTTAAGGTCCTTTCAAACCCAAACCATTCTGTGATTCTGTCATCTGGAACTGGCCTGATTCTCCAGGATCTTTATGTCACTCAGAAAAGTTGTTATACATTTAAACACTTCTTATATTCAGTGAAGAAGTGAGAGGAAAATTAGTAGCTTTAAGAGTTAATAAAAAAAAATATGCTGGGTATAGTAAAAAATATCTGTGTTCTAAGTTACCATATTGGTTGCTCCTGTAGCAATAAAACTTATGCTGGTTTGGAGAAAGATCCTGTCATTCTGAGACTTCCCTCATTATTATTCAACATTCCAAGGCACATTTGTGGGCAAGGTACCCAAAAAATTACAAATTCCTTCTGCAATCTGAAATAAGCCCTGAAAATGTTACTTTCCCCTTATTTTCAGAACAGCTGGTCATAGTGGTGTCTAGACCTTTGAAGAATTCTGTGCACCAAATTAGCTCTCAGAGTATTCAAGGAATGTGCTAGAACCCATTCTAAAAGAGGCTGGTCTCACAGCTCATTTAAACCTTTGCTCAAGTAGCAAGTATGAACCGTGGACCAGCTCCAGTTTGGATGTAACCAACAGGTACTTAGTTCAGCTCTCAAATTTTTATCAAAGGGATTTTCAATGCTCTTAATTTTGCTGAGGAAGATTTTAATAACTGCTCTTTTAGTGTGAAATGGGGGGTTGAACTGAAATAGCAGCCAAATTTGTCTCCTAATTTTCTGCCTTGCTCTGGTCCCACCCTTACAAAGAATAATTAGAATTTACAGGGAACCCAGCACTGGCCTGAAATAAACCTCAGTGAAAAAGAGTATATCAGGTATCAGGTGACCTTTTGCAAGCCACGTTCAACAGAAAAATTTCCCAGTGAGGTTAAAGAGAGTTTATGTACCTACAGAGCTGATGAGAACATAAGGCTGTCCAGGGCAGGGCAGATGCCTCACCAATGCATAGGCAGTGGATCTTATCAGATGACAGTAGCCTGGGGAGGTGATGGCCTGATCCATATCCATTAAAGCCTAGCCTGGTCTCCACATGCACCACAGAACACCACACTGCTCTTGTGTGAGGCTTTGTCCACCCTGGTTGTTTTAATTGCATTTTCCCTTTCACTGAGGATTGCTGAAGCTGGTGGCAAGATGAAGGTGACCTGAACACCCTCTTTGAGCCCAGCCAGGGCACACTGGGGTTAAAATGAGCTCCCAGTTGTCTCTGAAGATGTTTGTGAAGTCCTGTGTAGGCATAGATTGCCTTTATCTACGGAGGTCAAAGGAAAGACAAAAGGAGGGGAGGGAGGGAGGGAGGGAGGGAGGGAGGGAGGGAGGGAGGGAGGGAGGAAGGAAGGAAGGAAGGAAGGAAGGAAGGAAGGAAGGAAGGAAGGAAGGAAGGAAGGAAGGAAGGAAGGAAGGAAGGAAGGAAGGAAGGAAGGAAGGAAGGAAGGAAGGAAGGAAGGAAGGAAGGAAGGAAGGAAGGAAGGAAGGAAGGAAGGAAGGAAGGAAGGAAGGAAGGAAGGAAGGAAGGAAGGAAGGAAGGAAGGAAGGAAGGAAGGAAGGAAGGAAGGAAGGAAGGAAGGAAGGAAGGAAGGAAGGAAGGAAGGAAGGAAGGAAGGAAGGAAGGAAGGAAGGAAGGAAGGAAGGAAGGAAGGAAGGAAGGAAGGAAGGAAGGAAGGAAGGAAGGAAGGAAGGAAGGAAGGAAGGAAGGAAGGAAGGAAGGAAGGAAGGAAGGAAGGAAGGAAGGAAGGAAGGAAGGAAGGAAGGAAGGAAGGAAGGAAGGAAGGAAGGAAGGAAGGAAGGAAGGAAGGAAGGAAGGGGACAAGGTTTAATCACTTCAAGCTTTCACCTTCTTTGAAGGACTTTAAAGAAAGGCTACATTTGCTCAGCAATAGCACAGGGTGTTCAGTGTATTCTGCTGACAGCAGCTCTGCTGGCACTGAGCCAGGCCAATTCCCTCTTCTTGATGTACACGTACAAAATAATGAATGATGCAGAAAAAGGAGATGGGGGACTTCATGCTGGAGTCCTGCACAGGAGGGATATTTCAAGCTTAGTCTGGAGAAGTACATCTTGGTGAAAAAAGAAGAATATTCTGTTTTTTCACTGAGAAAAAGGAAAACTTTACAAAATGTTAGGCCTGAAATATTTAATTAATTCTAAAACGAAACTTTAATTTTCTTTTTCAGTTTCTTTAATTCTTTCCCATCCTATTTTTTCCCCTTATTCTACTCAGGACAATGCCAAAAACTATGAATCCTCCTATGAAGCAAAGTGCTTCACAAGGAGTATTTCAGAACATCATATTTCTCTTTAATGTTTCTCTAAGCAAAACAGCAACAAAAAAAAAAAAAAAAAAAAAAAAAGACACATTTGAGCCAAACTAAGCAGAAAATATGTCCAGGATTTTCAAATTATTTTTCCTTTCTGGATTGCAGTGTCACTTACTTTTAAGTATTCTCCTGCTCTTAAAACCAGAAAAGAGGAATTTGGTGAAATGAAGTAGTGGAAAAGCCAGAATCCATAATAATGGGTGGTTGAACTCAATGCGAAAGGAGGACACTGAACTTCAGTATATAATGAGATTTATTTAAGTCATGGTTGTTTAGATGCATATCAAGAGTATTCAGAGTTGTTTTCAGCATCTAACTGCTCCTGAAAAACCATGAGCCAAAGCAGGAGTTATTCCATGACACAGGAATCTCCTCCAGCCCCCCTCTGTATGTCTGGTTCTGGCTGTGATTGGCCAAAGATGCTGGCCTAAATGGGTTCCAGGCAAATTCTGCTCAGAAAGGATTGCTCAGATGAGGAGCAGGCTTGTGTTCTGATCCTAAAGCTGTTCTCTTTTCTACGGTGAACAAAAAGAAATACATTTGCACTCAGCATAAACAGGTGCATTCTCCTGCACACACAGCTCATTTTAAAGATAAGCCTGCTCAATGATTACTGCTTTGCAAGAGCCAAAACCTGCCTCCTAACCCATTTCCAGCCCCAGAGGAATTCTGCCCCATGCTGAGGTCCCCCATGCAATAGTAAACAGTGCAATGTGCTCTTGCCTCGCGGAGAAATAAACCTAAAATTCTGGGTCAGAGTGATTTCTTGCTTCACCTGACATTTTACTGCAACACAACATGTCCTCTGCACCCCAAAATACTGGAGCTGTTGGAAAGAGTTTGGAGGAGGCAGCAGAGATGCTGCGAGGGCTAGAATCCCTCTGTTTTGGAGACAGGCTGGGGAGCTGAGGGTTTTCACCTGGAGAAGGCTCTGAGACCTTAGAGACCCTGCCAGTACCTAAAGAGGCTCCAAGTGAGCTGGAGAGAGACTTAAGACAAGGGACTGGAGTGACAGGACAAGGGGAATGGCTTCTCATGGACAGAGGGCAGGGTTAGATGGGATATTGGGCAGGAATTCTTCCCTGTGAGGGTGGCAAGGCCCTGGCACAGGCTGCCCAGAGAAGCTGTGACTGCCCCATGCCAGGAAACATCCAAGGTCAGGCTGGATGGGGCTCAGAGCAACCTGGTCTAGTTGAAGGTGTCCCTGCCCATGGCAGGGGGGTGTAACAAGATGATCTTTAATATCACTTCTAAACCAAACCAGTCTGTGATTCTGTGATTCAGCCATTTAATTCCATTTTCCATCCCAGACTTCTTTAGTTAAAAAGTCAATTTCAACCAATTTCTGATTTCAATGGTCTTGTTAACATACAAATTTGCCACTGCAGTGCAAGAACACCCTTGTCACTGCCTGCTGCATCCAGTGGCCCATCTCCAGCTCCTATATGGAGGCTTAATGTCATATTCATCCTCTAATCCCTGTGCTATTCTCTTGAACACAATAATTTACTGTTAAGCTTCAGTGAGATTTTGAAGGGTACAAAGAAGCTTCTGGTGGCCAAGAGCATTTTTTCCCCAAACATTAGTAATCAGCCTCTAAGACATGCACATACACACAAAACACATGTACAGGGAGCTAGTCTGTTTGGATAAGCCAACTGTGTACAAAAACTAAAACAATGCAAAATATATTAATGAATTAATTTGAAACTTGGGTAATGGACAATGGAGTGAATGTGAGCAGGATGGGGAGGGATCAGTATCTCTAAACATCCCTGGTTAGGGCCCATCAAGCACAGCACTGGCACAAAAGAGGAGAAAATACTAAGTCTCCAAGAAGGTGACTTCAGCACTGGCTGAAGGATGTTATGATCAAGAATATGTACTGGAAAGCATGAAACCAAGTCATTTGGCAGAGCAGAACCATGTTGCCATCCATTTAGAAAAGCTGTTTGAGTCAGCAGCCCCCAAATCATGGATATTGCATTGCCTGAGGACCATGCAATGTGGACTTTCAAGGAGGATGAATTATTGTGCAGGCCATCATGATTAAAATGTCACAAAACCAGGACTGAAGGTGACAGTGAACACTGCAGAGGGCCAAAGAGCTGAGTAAGACACAGAATTGTGGGTGAGTAACTCTAAGAGTAACACCCCAGACAGTGTGAAGAGGTGCATGTTTGATGCAAAAGGGTGAGATAAATCCTTGTGCCCGACTGAGTGGCACATCTAGGCAGCTTTGTCACACCAAATCGACTTTGCAGACCTCAGAGTAAACATCAGCACCCCCATGATTGTTTCCTTCTTTCCACTACTGCCTCCAGCTTAGATCTGCTCTCCAGCCTCCAGCCTGCACCCAGTGCCCTGTGCTCCCAGCCACAGGGAGAGCACAGTCTGAGGCTGATAGAGGATTTCCATCAGCATCTGCAACAGCCCAGGAGCCCAAAGCTATCCCTATCCCTGGCAGCTAAACACCTGCCAAAGGGAACAGCATGGATTCTGGGAGCCTAACACTTGGAGATCCCACAGCAGAAATCACAGACACCAGGAAAAGGTGTATCTGGGGAGAGAGGTTAAACCAAACAACACTGACACCTCCTGGTATGAATCACAGCCCTGTGGAAATTTGCCAGTTTGCGCCACTCTGAATTTCCCTGTGTATTATAAACTTGTGGGTTCTGCTAAGGAAGGGACACATGCTGGCCATTCCACATAGCAGTTCTCATGTTGTCTCCATACAGGCTCAAGCCTGTACAGATGATGAACTCAATGTTACTGTCACCAAGGAAGCCAGACCATGCAGCATGCTGGAAAAGCTCCCAGGGTGATCACAGCCTGAGACTGCTTGCAGAAATAATCCATCTGTAAATGTCATGTTCACCCCTGGAAAATGGGTCAGGATCAGGTCAAAGTTCTGCTAACACACCATTTAATTGCCTGTACATCTATTCTCCAGTGGGCTGGTCTAGGAGCAGCAACTCAGCCCCCTTGTCCTCCATAAGGACAGATGACTGTAAAATTTGCCACACAGTAAACCAACAAAGCAGTTTGTTTAGTATCCATAGTATGGATGCTTTGACACAACATCATCTGTATTGACAGAGTGCTGTAGGATTGGGAAAAGTGTTGCTACAGGCAGTTCTGGATAGACTGCAGGAACCAGGACATGAGAAGAGCCTGTAGCAGGACTTCTGCCCCTGCCACTGAAAAGCTTATCTGTAACTCAGGAAATCTTGCTCTGAGTTAAAAACCACATAAGCTTTGGTGAAAGACAGTTTTGCCTTTCATTGAGTTATTTTGGTGCCACAGGATTGATGCTTTCAGCTGACAGTAAAAATCTTGCTGTGGAAGCAGATGTGGGAAGATAAGCTGGAATTTCTGACTGACAAACAGTTCACTTTACAAACTATAACAGCTACACCATATTTTCACAAAGCAGAAATCTTCTGCACATTCCTCAGAATGTGTGGAGTCTTCTCCCCGAAGTCAGGATGCCTTTCATGGTTACTCCCCTGGTGGCTGAGTGATCGGACTGTCCGATCATCAATTCGTGGTCAGTTACATTGACTCCTAATCTATAGTGTTCCTTTGCTAGCTATAGCATAGATACATTTTTATTGTGCACTGTTTTATGTCATCTAGTAGTAGCCTTTTGTTTTATCCTGTGTAGGAAGTAACTCTGTTTAAGGCCTTTCATCCCTTAAACTTCTGTCTTTTCAATAAATAACTATTTTATAATAGACCTCATTGGCCATTCTTAAGAACTTGCAAGCCAGAGAGATTTAGCTGTGGGTCACCTGAGTAAAGCTGATGCCAAATATCTGAACCTAAGGCAGGGCTTGTCTAACACTCTCACTCGATCCATAATAGAGCCAAAGTGCTCTTTTGGGAGTTTGCTGGGTCAAAGGGCACCCCATATCTGACTCTCTGTTCAAGACAACACACACAAATGCACAGAAATATGGAAATGTGAATTAACTAGGCTCATCTATTAGGGTCCCAGGAATAAAAACCCTTAAGAAGAAACCTTCATGTTAGGAAAAGTGGAAGAAATTACAAAGACAACATAGCATTGGAAATTCTTCTCTCCTCTAAGTGCAAAGATTTTTTTTAGTGTAATTCATGGTGAATGCAATGATGTAATCAAAAATCTGATGGGATGCAGAGAAACTGGCAGCTGCCTGCCTCTGCTCATCCCCATGCAAAAAGGGCACAATGAATCACTGAATCTTTAAGAATGGAAAAGTCCTCTAAGATTATCAAGTCCAACCAGTCCCCCAGCACTGCCAAGCCCACCACTAACCCATGTTTCCAAGTGCTATAACCATCTGTCCCTGTTAAATCTGTGTTAAATTGCACTGCCCTGGGCAGCCTGTGCCAAGGCTGAACAACCCTGACCTGATGGCCTTGTGAGCCTTTGGTTCTAGTGGGATTCTTGGCAGAGAGATGTTTTCAGCACCTCATTTAAAGTGTCTGAAGACACAATTTGCAGATGAACTAAAAATACATTACTTCAGTTCATCAGAAAACTTCAGCATATGCATAGTGGCACTTAGCTGCTCCATAGAGGTAAATATGGACAATAAAAACCTTTCTGAATGAGAGTTTCATGCTGCAAAAGCTATGAATGAATCCATGTGAATCCATTCTGCGACTTGTAAGAGGAGAATCTGGTGCAGCAAAATGTGCTAGGAAAATAAGCTTTTTAAGGTCAAATGAAGCCATTGCATTTCACAAACTCAGTGTCATCAGTCCTTGAGGGAGATCCATCAGCAGGATGAGGAGAGAAGCCATAGGCATCAGCTTTCAGCAAAGACAGGACAGATGGTTTGTTAAAGAACTGAAGAACTACTGCCCAAGGAGATAAAGGACAAGTGCATCTCACTACCTAGCACTACTGACAACACCTCTGGTCCAAATTCATGGAATTCCAGAATGGTTGAAGGGACCTTAAAACTCATGTCACTCCAATTGCACTGCCATAGGCAGGGACACCTTCCACTAAATGAGGTTGACCCAAGCCCCACACAGCCTGGCCTTGAACACTTTCAGGAATGGGATAGCCACAGCTTCCCTGGGAAACCTGCACCAGTGTCCATTCACACTGCTAGGGGAGAGTTCATTAAGTCTGGTTATTCTCATAGGAATATGCTGGGTAGGGATTGCTGGGGAAACCCTTCTTCCCAGACTTTATGGGAAGCTCTGCTGTGAATCTGCTTGAGCCCATCACCAGCTCCTTTTCCCTAAACCCTGCCCCTTCTCCAATAGGTGATACTGCAGTCCATTGCATGGGAACTGTGAGGTTTGCCCTTGAGGCAAAAGATAGAGATGGGTGGTGGTTGGGACCAGAAAGATTTTGTCTGAATTTCTTCAATTATTATCCAATTCATGGGTACAGAAGCATGGGTCTTTCTGGAGAAAGGTCAGGACATCACTGTTGGCAAGAAGCAGCCTTTCTGTCACAGCAATATAATTCAACTTGCTGTATTTTGCTTCTCCATGCAGGGAATCATTATTTCCCTTCTTCCTTTGTGTTTCTCTTAGATTTAATTGCTAGTCTGCATGACAGTGCAATTGCTCACATGATGGGCTGGGGGGGGAAGCTTTGGGCTCTTTGGCCGGTTTTTTCAAAGCCTTACTAGTGAGGCATTCTATAACCCTGTGTGGTTCGGTTTTACTTGCCTAGCTTGGTTCTGTTGGCCCAGGAGAGAATCCTTTTCCTTCCCTGGCCTTGGAGAAGCAGCAGCAGCAGCAATCTTTTAGCTGCCTTTGAGGTGAACTGAACAGCTGCTGGTCTGAGACCAGAGAAGCATGACCAGCAGCAGCGGGAGATGGGTTGCTCTGTTCCAGCCCCCAAACTTTGGGAAACTGAGATGGGGACAGAAAGTACACCAAGAGGCTCCAGCCCAGATGCTCAAACTGCAGTGAGAAGCTCCTGTTTGTTTGGGTTTTTTATCCTGAGAGAGAAGCCAGCACCATTTTGTACTGCACGTTGTAGCAGGTATTTTCCCTGCCATTTTGGGTTTTTGTTCCAGTGTGTGTGTGTGTGTGTGTGTGTGTGTGTGTAAGGTCTGACAATTTAATATTTAGCAGTTATTTACGTTTTCCCACCTTGCCTTGTGGAATTCTGTATGTTAACAAAGTGTTGCGTTTGGGTTTTTTTCACTTTAATTTCCTATGGGTGGAAAGGGATTGTTGGAACCCTTTTAGAGGAGATGACTCATTATAGAGTGTTCTCTCCTAAATTTGTCTTGAAACTGAGATATCAAAATCTGAGTTTCATTTAATATATGAAAGCAGTTCCAGTGGGCTTTCATAGAAGAACTAGTCACCTGGTTTCAAATGGTTTACATGTCCAAGATGGGAACAGGCAGATGCTGAGAAAACGAAGGTTATGAATAGAGATCCCCATGCACATTCATGGAGGGGAGTGAGGAACAAGGGGACTGAGGAACAAGGACCTTCACCACTATGTAAAGAAGCAATAAACCAAGTCCAATGGCACAGTTAATACCCAGAATATCACAATGTTGCATCCCAAGACATAGAAGGGGATGCTGAGGCAGGGATGCCTTGAGACATCCCTTAAATCAGGGGACACAAAGAGATGCTCTCCCACAGTTCTTGTGCCTTTATGGTAATGGTGCAATTTGTGTCATTCCTTTTCCCTCCCCAGTTCTAGAATGTTCCCCATTCCCATTTCCCCTATTAGTCCCCATTCCTTGCAGCTCCTCCCCTGAATCCCAGTTAGTTGTTACCCTCTAACCCTGCCTCTGTACCACCCCTTTCCCTCAACCCATTGACCCTCAGATCCGACACTCCGCCTCCCTTTTCCCGTATATAACCCTGGACCCTCCTTTGTTCTTTGTCCCTGGTTCCCTTCAGTGTGCTCTTAATAAACACCCTTGGAATGCCATACAAAGAACCCCTCCTGCTTTTCTCCCTGTCAGCCTTCCAATAACATCCCATGGTGAGTGTGCTCGGTGCACTGAGCCATCCCCTTGTCTCGGGAGGGCAGTGGCTTCAGCAGCTCCTGCCGTGCTGCCACATCACAGAACTGAAGAATGGTTTGGGTTGGAAGGGACATTAAAGATTGTCTTGTTCCAGCCCCTGCTATGGGCAGAGACACCTTCAACTAGACCAGGCTGCTCCAAGCACCATTTAACCTGGCCTTGAACACTTCCAGGCACGGGGCAGCCACAGCTTCTGAGGGCAACCTGTGCCAGGGCCTCACCACCCTCACAGCCAAGAATTTCATTCCCAACATCCCAGCTAACCCTGCCCTCTGTCAGAGTAAAGCAATTCTCCCTCATCCTGTCACTCTTTGTCCAATGTCTCTCTTTGAGCCCTTTTAAGTACTAGAAGAGTTCCCAAGGTCTCCCCAGAGCCTTGATCCTGTGGTAATTAAGTTTTTCCTTGCACTGGGCTGGAGCAGTGACACATGGCTGAAAGTCCAATGCAAACAGAGTCTTGAATAGCACAGAATACTTAATGTCCATAGTGCTCATGGAAGGTAAATTTATCGTCTAACTCTGCAGCTGCCTGGCATTATCCCTGTGTCCACCTTCAGTGCAGAGGTGAGGGAGATACTGATCTGAGGTCACAGCTCTAGCTGCTCTCACCACAATGGATGCCTGCAGAGCAGAAAAGCCTGAAGCTCAGCTCAGAGACCAAGCAGCCAGGATAACCTCTTGTTTTCTGTTCCATCACTGAACTTGGGGTTGTTGTAACAACCAGGTACCATGTAAGTGATCTTGTGTTTTAACATCTTAGAGCCTCCAAGCCAAAAGTACTTCCTGTGAAAGCAAATCTCACACACATGCTTAGGGTCCAAAGACACCCATTTTTATCCCATTTTAGTGTATAAGGTCAAATATAGACATATAAATCAAACTTGTATTTATGTATGCTTTGTGTGCATAATATCTTATTATTGGAAATGGAAGGAGAATTCAAATCCATGATGCTTTATCCATCCTCAAGGCTTATCTTCTAGTGGTAGTCCCCCTGTACAGAGGTTTAAAATCACAGATTCGTGGAATAGTTTGTGTTAGAAAGGAAAGATCATATAGTCCACTTTCCCTGAAATGAGCAGGGATATTTTCAACTAGATAGCTTGCCCAGATCAGGTAATTGTTTATGTTTATTGTACAAATAAAATAACTATTAAAATACATAATATGAATAAAATACATACATTTTAATATATACTATATAAATATTTACATACGCTATATAAAATGCATAGTAATAAAAATATTGTTGCAGATATTTTTTGCAAGAACTACTCCCCAGGAAACCCTTCAATCTGTCCACTTTATCTAAGAGGTCTAATGAGATGACTGTTCCACAGCAAACATTTCTGCAGCTTGATGAGCTGCATTTCCCCATTTCCAACCATGTCCCAAGTGTGTGACACATGTCAGGCTGCACACAGCATAGGTAGTGTGACAACAACACAGCCTTGAATAATGCAATACAGATGTGGATGAATGCAGATTAACCTACATTTGGTCCAATCATCTGCCTCTGCTCTGCCATGTGTGTATTTGAGGTTGTCCTATTTCTTTACAAAATTTTATACATATGATGCATGTAAAGTATTTTTTAACATTCAAAAGTGACAAGTCACTGGCTCTGACTGAATTCTGCTTGTCAATTGATGCCTTCCTGTGCAATGCCACCACTGAATGTTTCTGTAGTGGAAATTAAGAGGTTGTAATTCTTTTTAACTGGAAAAACCATAACAGATCTGGGTGTGAGCTAAGTAGATGAAAGAAGAGAGCTGGGACTTGAGCAAAGATTTTAAGATAAAGGATTACTGAGCTAAGAGAAAGGCTGAGTTGGATTTCCCCTCCCATCTTTACTCTTACATACTGTATTATTGCAAAGGCTGCAAAATCCAGTTATAAAATTGGTTTGTGCTGAGACATTAAGGTGCAGAGTTCGCATAACATATGTGGAATTACTGGAGAGGAAATGTAGATTATTCCATTGAAATTGCCCTGGGTGCTGTGAGGAAGGTTATTCTAAAAAGCACTGTGAAAATCTAGGACAAGGCAGAGGGGGTTTAAACTGAAAGCAGGGTGATTTAGATTAGATATAGGGAAGAAATTCCTCCCTGTGAGAGTGTTAAGGCCCTGCCCAGAGCAGCTGTTGCTGCCCTATCCCTGAAGTGTCCAAGCCAAGCTGGATGGAGCTTGGAGTAACCTGGTCTAGTGGAAAGTGTCCCTGTCCATGGCAGGGGGTGGAACTGGGTGAGCTTTTAAGGTCCCTTCCAACCCAAACCATTCTGAGACTTTGTGACTGAAGTGGGATGAACACAGAGTTTCAGGGCACAGCGTGGGAGAACTAGGAGTTGGGAAAACTTCTTTGGAAGAGACAAAGCTTAGGATGCCCATGCATTTTTTTAGGAAACCATACAACACACCAGCACAAGTCACTGGGACAGTGTTGGTGCAATGGAGAGCAGAATAAAGGCCAATACAGTTTATCACTTTCAACAGTGTAATACTCAGTTCATTCCACTTCAGTTAACATATCTTTCTTTAGAAGCTATCCCTACCACAGGGAGACACAAAAGTCAGATGAATTGCAGGAAATGAAAAAATGCTCTGCATTTTTCTACCCCAAGCTTGGGAAATTGCCAGGATCACTTAGAAATCAATAATGTAATGGGGAGGACTCACTGACTCCAGCTCTGTAACAACCTGATTAGCCCCATGGTACCAAATCTGTAAATACTGGGACCACCAAAGCTGCCTTGGGGGAATATGGGGAAGAGACAGCAGAAGGCACTGGAATAGATGCTCTATTGTGAAATCTCCTCCTAACTGCTTAAAAACAAGGACTGAGTTTATCAAAGTGATATGAGTGAACAAAGTTGATATGAGTGAACAAAGCAGCTAGTGGTCTCTGCAGGTACCATCCTGTCCACACCAAAGCCATCACAGTGAAATAAAAAAGGGGTAAGGATGACAGTAGGAAAGCTTTATATGGAAAACTTTATATGTGAGAAAGCATGTTGTGGAAGAAAAGCTGTTTGATAATTAATTGGTTATTTTCAAGGGCTCCTCCAGTGTTTGCATAGAGTATAAAGCTCTGAAAGCAAAGCTCAAACCAAATGAGTTGCGTCTTTATATCAAAGGTGCTCATGTCTAGAGGGCCCCACTGTGCTCCATCAAAAGCATCATGGTGAACACACCTAAAATATCAGGGAGACACACCATTGACACACACATGAGAAAAAAGATCCTAGGCTGTGTGCACAGCTGCCTGTGCCAGCAAAGGAGCTCTGTAAATATTGTGTGCAGCAATCAAAGCCTGGAGAGCTGCACAGCTGGGAGAAAACCACAGAAACACTCAAGAGACTCAGGGCCTGTTCCCATTTTGGGGAGCATCTTGCATTGTCATGATTTGCAAAGCTGATGGGATGTTACCACTCAGGGATCTGATGTCCTGGGGTCTCTTGGCACCTCCAGGTGCCTGAAACATCTGGAGGAGGTTGCAAATGGGCTGCTTGCTCAGAGACAGGGCTGCACTGATGCTCCTGTGGCCAGATACACCTGGACTAGATGATGGTGCCATTTAATGTGGATGTAAATAGCCTTAAAAACATATCTGGATGATAGAAGCCCACTGCCCAAGAAAGGTACCATTAACATAAATCTGAATAAAAATATTCCTCCACTGTGCAGTCTCTGCATGCATCACCCATGCCAGACCTACCTGCCAAACCCAGCTGCCAGCACACAAAAGTGTGCACAGCAATCCCTTTCTTAAAGAAAAAAAAGCTCCCAGGCAGTAAATTTAAGAACTAAAAAACAGAAGCACTACTTTTATAAGTCTTCTGTGAAGAACTAGAAGGAGGATTTGTTGGTACAATGCACTTTTGTGCACACAGCAGATGTTTACAGCCTCTCCAAGCCATTTGTATCCTGCTGGGTAAATTATTTGTCTCATCTGAAAATGAGGCGATCTACAGATACTTCTTCCTTTGGAGTTGTTCCAAACTTAATCAAAAACTAAAACATGCTAGGGACAAATGTATTAAGCAGATATTTAATTGAGAGAAGAGATGATGGAAAAAGGCAGAGTTCTTGTCTCCCAAGCAGAGCATGCAAGCTTTAAACACACTCTCAGATTGATTGCAACTGACAGAGCAGAAAGGCTCAGAAAAAGCACTCCTTCCCTTCCCATAAATAATTCACCTCCTGTAGCAGTTCATAAAATGTTTATATTAAGTAATAATTCAATTTTGCATTGCAAAAAGAAACCCCAACCATGCTAGCCAAGAAAAAAATCAACCCAAAGGAGGATGGAAAATGATTGCTTGGAAGCTGTCATTGCTAAAGCAATTCAATGGGGTCATTCTTGGCTGTACTCTGTCCTGTTTGGTCAAATCCTGATCCTGACCTGAATAGGGTTTTCCATTGATCTCTGCAACAGCCACATGAAGCCTGCTCTTGAGTCATAGAATCATAGAATCATTTCTATTGGAAAATACTTCTGTGATCATCAAGTTCAGCCATTAGCCCAGCCCTGCCAGGCCCACTATTAACCCATGAACACAAGTGCCACATCCACACACTTTCTGAGCACCATGAAGTGTTTTCCAGCCAGGCAGGGCAGGTTCAGTGGTCCCACATTAAGCTCTGCTGTCAAGCAATGACGCTTTTGATTTCAAGTCAACATGAACGGGAGGAGGCTGTGTGTTGCAGACATTTCTCCACAGAAATCCTTTCTTTCAGATTTCTGTGTCTTCGGGAGGCCAGAGGCCCCCGAAGAGAAGGTAAACAATTATTATCAGCTGCTGGGGAATGCAACAGGAACACCTTGATTGGCTCATTTTCTATGTTTAAAATTAAGGGCCAATCACCAGTGCAAGCTAGGGGACTGAGTCCTTGAGCACAACTTTTTTGTAGATTCTTTTCTATCTATTCTTAGCTTAGCTAGCAGCTCTGCAAAACCTCTCTCTATATTCTGTTAGTATAGTCATAATGTATTATATATAATATCTTAATAAATATGCCTTCTGATCAAGATACAAGATTCACTGTCTCTCTATCACCAGCTGCGACCCACTCAGGCGCAGTAATAGCTGTGAGCCCACTAACAGGTTATTTGTCTTGGTTGCAAAAATACACAAGGTCCAACATGGAATAAAACTCCAACAGCTGGACCCCAACATGGGATGGAAGACTGAGAGCATGACAGGGAGGAGAGAGGGTACTGGGACAATGATTGATGATCAGCAGAAGCCATCAAAATAACAGAAATCAAATGTCACCACACAAAACCCCAGGCAGCTTTTATTAAAATTGTAATTGCTTGGTCCAACCTATGCCCTGGGGAGCATAAAGAAAAGCTAGCAGCACCAAGGTCACTGCAGGCAAAAGATCAATGCAGAGAATGAGTGATGATTTTCCTTTCTCCTACATTCAGAGAGGGAGACTGTGGAGATATCCTCCTGGCATCTCCAGAGATGCACAATATCCCTTGAACTTTGTCCAGCAATGCACTTAATACATTTTTAACTTTTGACATCCAAGTTTTGCTCCTCTGGGCTGTGACACCAGCAGGTTTGAGCATCCTAACCCACTGTTACATTTCATAGATACAAAGATAATTATCCATTTCTCTCTTCCAAAACCATTCCATACTTTCCAGCTTCCTGCAATGACCATGTCTGCTACACTCCTGGCCTCTCTAATGAGTATCCTCAGAACCTTCTCTGGTCCATGACTGCTGAAGTACAAAACCAAAACCTGAACAAAAAACAATTTACCCAAGTCTTGACTAATGTGGTAAGATGTCACCTCCTTTCCATGTATCTCAGTACTCACCACAAAGTATTTCATTTGGAGTGCTTTTGTTCTTAGTTTATTATTTTTGAAAATGAAGTAACAATTACTGGCATGTGATTTGTGATTCCCTGCAGAATTGTTCCTCCACCAGCTGTCCCCATCTGCACCAGCACCACTGCTGATCCCTGCCCTCCCTCTCCTAAACTGCTGCTTCTTTGTTTCAAGAAATTTCTTCAATATGTCAAGAGCTCTTTGAATTCCAATTCAACCAAAATTATTTAGCCAAACATAAGTGAAGGACTCAGCTCAAGATTACATGGATGAAATATGACTCTGGACAGGCTCTGACCTGGTAGGGTCCTAATGCCACATTTTGCCTTTATAATCTATAATCTCTTACCTGTAATAAAGTGTCATGGTTTGGAATGGGAGGAAATTCAGGGAAGTGATGCAAAGTGTGAAAAATGCATACTATATGATTGACTCTTCACAAATATTAAAATGAATATTATATGTGTTGTGTTGGAAAGTTACACTGTATTGATTTTTTTAGTTGTGCTGTATTAATATTTTTAAGTAGTGTGGTGAGTATAGTTTTTAGGCTATAGCACAATTCTAAAATAGAAACTATGTGATGTAAGATACTTTTTGTAACTAGCTCAAGGAATAGATAAGATAACCAAGAAATTCTTCACATAAAGGTAACACCAACAAGACCCCAAAATCTCAAGAGAAGAATTGTTGTCTCCTTATCTGAACAATCCAGACTTCTTCTAGACTTCTAGGAGCCAAGAAGTGATGGGGAGGGGGGGGAACAGCAATTAAGCAGGAGACACCCTTTGTTCGAAAAGAATGTTTGAATCATGTATGAGATATATGAATATGCAACAGGCTATCAGGCTATTGCTTTTAATGGTTAATCCTTCGTTAGCGAAGAGTGCTTTTGTGGCAGAGTGCAAAAAGCACCCAGACATCCATAATTTTTTTCTTTTTATTGTCTTTTTTTGTCCTAACCATGATTGTCCAAAATCTTATTGTCCTAATTTTTTTTTTTATTATTTTATTACTATTAAACTTCTAAAATTTTAACACAAGTGATTGGTGTTTTTCATGCAAAGATAACCCTTTCAATGCTTCAATCCTCCCTCGAGTGAGAGAAAGGAGCAAGATGCAAGCATGTAAAGGAACAACATGAAGATATTGAGGTCAGTGAGGAAGAATTCAAGTCCCAGATGGGAGGGGTGAGAAGATGCCTTATTTATGGAGCTGAAATCCTCTTGTAAGCTATGGAGAAAGGACTCTTTTTTCCTTATGATGCATGAAACCATGGGGAGATGGAAGTGTTCAAATAGATATTGAGTGAAGGCCTTCATGTTAAAGTAAGCAGATGTTGAAATGGCTGTGATCCCATGGGAAGTTTGAACAGAGAAAGAGAGTAGTCCTGTGCTTCCAGGAGAAGAAGATCTCTGTTCCCAGGGTTTAACATGATTTTAGAGCTAGATAATGAGAACTTTTGCCTTTGAACAGCTCATCTTTAAAACAATGCCCCATAAGTTGACATGGCCCATTGACAAGCTGTGGGAAGGCTTGTGGCAATAGTAAGGATTTCATGATGGCAGATTTCCCTGGGTGGCTGCTAGGGGTGAGAAAATTGAGAGCTGTGAGAGAACTGTTTTTTCCCTCTTGTGGAGAAGTCTCCAATACCTTAACAAGAGGGACTTGTCTCCCTAAAGGAACTGAAGAAAGACTATTTTAGAGGTGGTAAACTGACTGGAAATTTAAAGTTTTGTTTCTTTACATTGTCAGTGGGAGAGAAAAGATTGTGGGGGGAGGAAAAGTGTTCTGAAGGGCTTGTTTTGATTCTTACTATTTTTTTCTTTTAGTTGCTTTTAATAAAATTTTCTTTATACCCTTTTAAAGTTTGGAGCCTGCTTTGTCTTTCTCCTAATCCTGTCTCACAGCAGGAAATGAGTGCACTGGTGATTGGCCAGTGCTGAACCCCCCACACTCATCAGTGCATTAACTGGGGAAATCTCAAAATTGGGGAAATCTGAAATTGGCAAACCAAAACCACTACACAAAGTACCAGTTAGAATTACAGGAGGAACATAGTGCTGCAAATGCAAATTGCCTGTTGGATATTTAAGGCATCCTACACCTAAAGAGGCTCCAAGAGAGCTGGAGAGTGACTTTGGACAAGCGCCTGGAGAAACAGGACAAGGGAGAGTGGCTTCCCACTGCCAGAGGGCAGGGTTAGATGGAATATTGGGAAGAAATTCTTCCTTGTATGGTCCTGGCCACAGGTTGCCCAGAGCAGCTGTGGCTGCCCCATCCTTGGATGTGGTCAGCATCAGAGAGTCCTATTGATGGGCTATTCAAGGATGAATCTGAGATAAATGACCCCTAAGTGACATGAAAGACCTGCACAAAACTGAATTTGTAGTCATCAGCTGAGAAAAACCCAAGGAATGACATAAGAACTCGAAAGCTGGTGTCCCTCAGGCTGTCCACCAGTGATCTTGTCAGATCACCTGAACATGGACATCTGTCTACCTGCAGGGTGAGTGTAAATTAATGAAATCAAAGGAAAAAGAGGAAAAATCTAGTTTTCAATATATTTTATAAATAAATATCTTCTCCTTCCACAACATCTTACACTGAACTTCATACAGTAATTTCCTATAATATTTCAAAAGTATAATATCCTTGATCATTTGTTCCTGTGGAAGCTTGAACACATTTCCAGCTCCTGTGCAGCTTCCCACGGGATGTTTACACACAGCAAAGAAGGATGCAGTGTGCACAGCAATTGAGGTCATGGTGATTCCCCTCATTTCCCCTTCTGCACAGCACATAAATGCAGTTTCTATGTCAAGGGCATAACCCTGAACCTGGACATTGCCAGACTTCAGGACCCAGTAATACTTCTGTGGGCTGGAATGTGGTGTTTGCTGAAATCCAGACTGGGGACCCAGGTTAAATCAGAACTGTTTGCAAGTGTTTGGAGACTTTAAAACAAAATACAGCCTCTATTTCAGTGTTTACAGCTCCCTTCATTAGAGCAACATGGGTATGAAAGTGGGGTACAGCAGTGCACCACCTTCACATCTTCACTTTTCCCAGGCCATAATTACAAGTCAAGTCTCTGTTTCCTCCTATTTTGCATCATGTCCCAAGTCTGACATGAAAAGACCAATTTTACACAACCATCCAGTTTGATTTCCCACCCAATTTCCATATTAAATATCAGTGTGACATAGCCCAAAGCCTGGTTACTAGATCCTAGCACTAACTCCTAGGAGCACCCCTACTGCCCAAGAGGGTGTGAGAAAGATGATGATGTGTACATCACCACTGATGATGATGTGTACATCACCACTGATGGACCACTAGACATCAAGACCCAAGACTGAGATAGGATGGGCTGGACAGACACACCTGGCTGCAACGCAAAACCACAGTGTGTTAAATTTAAAGATTATTAAATTTAATAATCCTCCTGGAGTGTCAGGTGTGGTTCTGTTGGAGCAGGGATCCTGTGGAAGGGTGTCGTTTTCCTCTGAAGATCCAGTGGTGGTGTGGATGGGCCAGGTCTTCCTCTGGAAATCCAGTGAAAAAGGCTGCTCTGGTGTCCCAAAATCTCAATTATATCCAGTTAGGAATGCTTGGCTCCTCCTCCTGGGCAGAGCATCCCACAATGGGATGCTGTAATTTTATCAGCCATGCAGTGACACTCAATGGCCCATTAACAGAAGATATTTCCCAGAGGGAGGATTGGTTTGTGGAAGAGATAAAGCAAACTGCCCAATTAACAGAAGATAACTGCCCTACCTCTAAGGGGGCAATAGACACTTATCTTGAAATCCAGAACACCATATAATGAGCTATTAATCAAAATAAAGCAGTTATTAATAAAAAGCAAAATTTGTTTGCAATAGAACACCTGCAATGCTGGATTTAGGGAGAAAAAATGAGTTGGAGTCTAAAGGAGTAACTTGGTGAACAGCCCAGTTTGTGTGTATAGTATTTCAGTAATATATAAAAATAGATATACATAGATATAAACATAATATATAAAACATTAGTATATAAAATATATTAGTCTATAGAAATAAATAATATATAATTACAAATTATTATATATACTTCCAATGTCCTTTATATATGTATATACACATATACCATATATATACGCCTATATACACCTATATATATGTATATATAAAGGACATTGGCAGGATACCCAGATTATTGAGTTATACAACAAGAGAAATAAAAATTCCATTCTATAAAACTTTCCTAAAATGTCCCTTTCCCTCCTGGTTGGTGCTGACCATGATAGCAGAAGAGCATCCCTGCTCTTGCCCCAGTGGAGCAAGGCTTAGCCAAAGACACCATATGAATATATATATATATATATATATATATATATATGTACATACATATATATATAAATACATTCAGATCAGAGCAAAGAACAGTGAGATTGATGCAAGATTGAGTGCAGAAGTTGTTTAGCTGGCAGGAGACAGGAAAAGGAAAGGTCATGCTCTAAATGCAAGACGAGATGTATTTATAACATTATATGTCTTAGTGATTTATTTGAAAAAAGAAAGGATGGGTAATCTAAACTAGTTGATCTCTCTCCTCTTTATTTACTTTGTGTTACAGTGGTGGCTTGAAGCCACCAAGTAAAAGTGTGATCTGGCCTCCAGCATCATCAGCTCGTGCATCCCAAAGAAGGTGGTGGTCTCACCAGACACAGAAGTGTGTGGAAGGGGAGATGTTTGACACGATAACTGACTTAACAGACAAAAGAAATGTGAAAATCTATTTGGTTTCAACAAAACATTTTATCCAGGGCCACGTGAGAAATTATTAATTAAGCCAGTGAACATGAACATCAGCAGAATGGGAACCCAGGCAAGGAAAATGACAGTGATGAATGTTGGAAGGCTGAGCTGCAGCCTGGAAGAAGGTTAGCAGTGTTTAACATTATGGAGGTTGACTTTGGCACTAAAAAAGTAGGGCAACGTTGATGACACATAATGACACAATGCAACTGGGAGCACCAATGTGTAGGATTGGGAAATCACAGGGGAAGGAGGGGATTGACCTTGACTGCCATGTTCAAAATGGAATGAGAACTAGTAGTGAATTCTAGGCTTGGTACGAATCACCAGAATTTATTGCTACGGGATGTAACTGCCTAAGGAGGAGAAGAAGGAGAACAGTATGGACATCCTTGTTATCAAAGAGTAAATGAGGGATTCATAATGAATCCATGATGCCCACAAACACGACTCGTGAGTCTTTAGTAGGAATGAGGACCTCATCTCCAAAGGGCAGTAGTGTCCATCTCTGTTTAAGAAAACGAGATTTCATCTAGGAAGAGCTAGAGAGACAAGGCTGATACCAGGAAGTAAAAATGTTTACTTCTTAGCTACAGAGCCAAACGATGTGGATACTGTACCTGGAGACACTGAGCAGTGACATTTGGGCAGGGGAAAGTCACTAAGTACACCAATAAAACAGAAAAAATATAAGAGAGAAATAAACCAAATAAAACAGCAAACTACAGCCTGTCCATTGGCCCAGACTGTAAATGAGTTGCAAATCATCAGAGAGTGAGGTCTCGGCACAGCCTTCCTGCTGGCATAATGCAACTAAAAATTCTGCATTTCTGAGACACCGCCTTGGGTGTTACTCATAAAGACTAAATAACAAACCAGACAATTGGACTTCGGGGTTCAGAGGGTCCCATCCAGCTCCATGTGCCCAAAGGTCTCTCTGAGGTGACCCAGCTGAGCAGGAGCAGAGGAATAGTTGCTCAAGCATGTTGACTCCATCACCTGAATGCCACCTCCATCTCTTCCTCCTGCCCTACCATGTCCTAAGGCATGCACTGACCAGCTCCAGTCCGCACAGTCAAAGCAGCAAAATTCAGTTTTACCTACATTGCTGAGCAGCTCCCCTTTGGCTTTTGGAGCTGGATGTTGTCCACCTTGAACTGACTGCAGGGAATACATTGCCACGTACTCCAACTTGGATCTTGCAAATGTCCCCAGGTTGGAGACACCACTGGTCTTTCCCAGCTGATGGACTGCATCCAGAGGAGATCAAAAGTGTGGCAGAACAGCTCTCTGCCTGCATGTTGTGGTCTGACACTGGCCAGATGGAAGGCAACCACCACAGATGCTGCTCACTCACCCTCCCCTGCTACAGCTGGGCAGAGCAAAAAAATTAAATGAAGGGTTCATGAGTTGAGATAAGGACTCGGAGAAAACACTCCAAGGGTAGAACAGGCTCAACTTAAAAGTACAAAATGAATTTATTGCTAACAAAGTCAGAGGAGGATAATGATAAGTAAAATAAGCCCTTTAAACACCTTTTATCCCCATTCCTTCCTCCTTCCCACCAACAGCTCAGGGAGACAGCGGGTGGGGTTTGGTCAGTTCATGACCTGAGATCTTCTTCCACTGCTCAGGGAGAGAAGTCCTTCTCCTGCTATGTCATGGGGTCCCTTCCCACGGGAGACAGTTTTCTGTGAACTTCTCCAGCATGGTTCCAATCTCACAAGCACCACACCTCCCAAAACTGCTGCAATGTGAGCATCTTCCATGGGCCAACATTCCTCCCAAAACTGCTGCACCATGGGTCACTCTTCCACGGGGTGCAGCCCTCCAAGGACAGGCTGCTCCAGCCTGGGAGCAGGGCCCCCTCTCTCCACCAGGTCTCCCACTGGATCACAGCCTCCTCCAGGCATCCACTCGCTCCAGCGTGGGCATCTCCCCCACGGGCTGTGGGTGGATCTCTGCATTCCCCATGGATCCATGGGCTGCAGGGGCACAGCTGCTTCACCGTGGACATCACCATGGCCTGCAGAGGAATCTTGGCTCTGACACCTGGAGCACCTCCTGCCCCACTGCCTTTGGTGCCTCCATGTCATTTTCCTCTCGTGTTCTCACCTCCTCCTTTTCTCTGGCTACAAAAACACTGTGTCCCACTTTGTTTTGATTTTCTCCTTAAATGTGTTATCACAAAGGCGTTTCCACCATCTCTAATTTTCCCAGCCTTGGCCAGCAGCATGTCCATCTTCAGAGCCATCAGGGCATGGCTCTGCCAGAAATGGTGGA
This sequence comes from Ammospiza caudacuta, assembly GCF_027887145.1. Lineage (NCBI taxonomy): Eukaryota > Metazoa > Chordata > Aves > Passeriformes > Passerellidae > Ammospiza > Ammospiza caudacuta. Next base: position 15,410,762 of record NC_080594.1, read on the forward strand.
AGCTTCCAGCACCTTCTCACAGAAGCCACCCCTGTGGCCACCCTGCACTTCCAAAAACCAGGCAGTGCCAAACCAGCAAAGCTTGTATCATCCATCTCCATGCTCTGTGTCTTAATAAACACTAGGGCCATTAGCCATTAGTTACTCATACAACCCATCCCTGTGGAATCAGCAGACACTGTGTCTCCTCCTGCCACTGAAGGTTTGTATCAAGTGACCCCTGAGACAGAGCTCAGCCTTTGCCAGAGCTGCCAACACCTCTCTGAATGGCCTTTTCTGGATGGAAGAAAACATCCTGCCCCTTCCCTTCCACCTCAGAAAACTGGATCCCTCTGCCTACACAGTTACTTTAATACACACTCTCATAGCTGAAAGAACAAGGATTTGGAGAATGGTATCTGCTCAGGAACGTTCTCCAGCAGTGGAGTCTGGGATAGCCCTCACTCATGCTATTAAACCTCTTTAACCTCTCAAACGAAGGTGGTTGCATCCAGACTGATTGTAGGGATAAGTTCTTGGCTTGGGAGTGTGTGCTACCAAACTCAGTGTGAGAAGAGGGCTAGGGACAGTTCTAGGAACTGGAGTGTACATGATGCTTCCACATCCAGGAACATGTCCTGGGACTCTTTTACTTTACTAGTACAGACATTGCTATGGATCTGATCAGAAATTTCAGAAGGCAATGGAAAATCTCCCATCTTACAGCATAAGCAGTGTTATTAGCATTTTCACCAAGATAGGAAATGTCCTCCACTGGAGATTTTCAAGAATAGGTTAGATAAAATCACAGAAACACAGAATGGCTTGGGTTGGAAGGGACCTCAAAGCTTATCTTGTTCCACTGCCCTGCTATGGGCAGGGACACCTTCCAGCAGACCAGGTTGCTCCAAGCCCTGTCCAACCTGGCCTTGGACCCTTCCATGGATGAGGCACCACAGCTTCTCTGGGTACCTGTGCACCCTCACATCTGTGACCCTGTTCACAGGGGTCTTAGGATGAGGGAAGAGAGGAGGATCTGACTCCATGTTTCAGATGGCTTGATTTATTGTTTTATGATATATATTATATTAAAATATATTAAAAGGAATAGAAGAAAGGATTTCATCAGAAGGCTAGCTAAGAATAGAAAAACAAAGAATGGTAACAAAGCCTTGTGTCTCAGACAGAGAGCCCGAGCTAGCTGACTGTGATTGGCCATTAATTAAAACAACCAACCTGGGCCAATCACAGATCCACCTGTTGCATCTACAGCAGCAGATAATCATTGTTTACATTTTGTTCCTGAGGCCTCTCAGCTTCTCAGGAAGAAAAATCCTAAGGAAAGGATTTTTTATAAAAGATGTCTGTGATACACAGCCAAGAATTTCTCCCTGGTATCCCTTCTAACCCTGCCCTCTGACAGTGGCATGCCATTCCCCCTTGTTCTGCCCCTCCAGACCCTTGCCCAAAGTCCCTCTCTGGCTCCTGGAGCCCCTTTAGGCACTGACAGGGGCTCTGAGGTCTCCCCAGATCCTTCTCCCGTCCAGGCTGAGCACCCCCAGCTCTCCCATCCTGTCTTCAGAACAAGGAGGAGCATGGATTTCCTGCCCTTCTGTACCTTGGTCCAGCCTTCCTGTGTGGACATCCCTCCCCAGATAATCTCTGCTGTGTCTCTGAAAAGCAGGCAGCAAGTGTCCAGTGCTGACTCATTCATCTCTGTAGCTACTACAGATTCTCATTTGCTCCACATCCTCAGTACCTCCAGGGTTTGGGATGAATGACAGAACATTAGCAACAGGCAATTCATTAGTACTAGAAGCAGCCCAAAATTTTCCATTGAAGCCTTTATTGTCTTGTTTCCTCTGCTAGGAAAGGAAGTTGGTGGGAGGGAAAAAATAATTGGTTTGGTAAAAAAAAAAAATTAAATCTGGTTTCACAGTATTACTTCTTGGGGGAAATTAATTTTCTTAGTACTCATTTTGATACCTTACAAAGGGGGTAAATGTTTCCTTTAAGTTTTGTATCTTTTTATTTTCAGGGAATAAAGATAACAAAAGAAGCAGAATGCAAGACAAAGAAGAAGGGGGAAACAACACCCAAGAAACACCTAATTCTATCATTTTCCCATAATTTCCAGATAAAAATGGAAAGCATTCATTCATTCCTTCTTTTATTTTTGCCAAATGTGCTTTTAATTGTTTCACATCCACCAGCAAATGCCACTGTGAGGACATTTTGTTGCTTGTTCCCTGTGATCCCAAACCCCCAGAGCCAAGTCCAGTCCACTCCATCCTTTGGGAGAAATGCTCTGCCCATCCCATCCAGAAGTTCAGGAGGAGAAATCCCCTCACCCAACACAGATAAAGCCCTCACAAAATTGAACAAGAAACAGCTTCATCCACCACCAGAGGCTTTCAGTGGGGCTTGTCACTGACCTGGCTGAAGGATTTCCTGCTCCTTGGTGTCCTTCAGGGTCCACAGGCCACCCTGGGAAGCAGGACCAAAGGGAAAGGAGAAGCAGGACCAAAGGGAAGGGAAGGGGGAGTGAAGGAGATGTAACCTGCCTTGGCTACCTATAAACTTGGGCAGCTCATGTGCTGGGGAGGGAAACTGAGGCAAGAAGCCCCTTGCTCGACCATTGCACACCCAGTGAGAGCAGTGGGAAAAAGTCCATAAATAAATCCCATATATAACTGAATAGCTAATAAATTATAGTTAATGGATATATGCATATAAAAAAAAATAATGTAAATACTATGAATAAGAGAAATAAATGCTAGAAATACTGGAAATAAATCCTATTTATTCTGTAGGATCCCTGGGCACAGGCAGTCTCTGGCAGACATCCACACTCCTGCCCCTCTGGCCTCACTGAAGGCTTCTGGCTCAAATGCTGATACAAACAAATCCCCCATCCCTCTCGCTGGGAGGAACCTCCATCTTCCATGGACATCACCACCAGGCACCACCTCTGTGTGGAGCTGGGAGGAGGTCACAAGCACATGGTCTCCGTGATATTCATCTGTCCAGGAACACAGAGGTTAAAAAAGAGAATTCTTCCCTTTAGCATGGACTTCCCCCATGACCTTGGGCTAGTTGCTGACTCTATCCCTTGCTCTCAGGTATTCCTCACATGGAAATAATACCCAGTGGGACAGAGCAAGCTTAAAAACTCCTGCTGGTCTGCTCTTTGGTTTCACCAAGGAATTGTTTCCCAGCCTTGGAAACATGGGTTTGCAGCAGTAACAGAGGACTGTAAGGGAATCTCCCCCTGACTCTCTGCTGATGGAGAACCTTCATCCATGCACAAGGAACAAAGCCCCATGTGAGCCACCCTTGCTGCTCTCTAGCAAGAGGTCATGAGGGGGTAATTTTTGGCTGCTGGGTGGCCCATAAGGTTGCCCCAATAGGCTGTGAGTCTCCATCCCTGGAGATGTACAACATCCACCCAGCATGTCAGCAGCCAGGCTCTTGGCCGTAATTAGAATTGGGAGAATTTGGGTTTTTTATAAGAATCCAAACAATAAACAACACTTAGAAGATGCCTAATTTGAACAGAAAATGAGAACAATTAGCCAAAACATCACTTAGGCATTAATGAAGAGGCGCTTATGTTCTATGGCTGAGCGTCAGAGCAAACATTTCTGCAAGGAAGAAAAACATGGAAGTGGGAGAGCACTTTCCCAGGCGGAAAGAGAAGCCCTGAGAGTATTGTGAAAGCCAACAAGCAGCACAAAGAATCCTTCTAGTTCCTCTTAGGTTTAACATCCCTGCTGATCCAACCCCTTTCCTTGGGGAGGAATCCTAGCCCAGTGCCTTAGGTGCAGAGTGGAGGGATAGGAAGGTGAGCAATCTGCATTTAAATATGCAAATAAATCCCATTATCCTTTGTAGCAGTGGACCAGAAACAACACATCAGCTCTCCAGTTCCAGGAGAGAGCTTTCTGCTTTAGCCCTGCTGTCTCCAGCCCAGACCTTACAAGGTGAGCAGACAAAAAGCTGAGTCTCAGTTCACAGCAGATTTCAGGGCTGTGTCACTCCCAGAGACTCCTTTCCCAACATTCTTCAACCCTGCAAAACAGAGGCCCCAAAAATCCCTGGGCACTTTCTCGTGTCTCAGCCAAGCACCACCATCACACCTGCATGCACCTGAGCCTCCAGCATTACCCAGTGAGAGTTAAGAACTGATGCCAAATGACAGCAAAAATCAGGATCTCACTGCTTGAACTGTTTCCCACTTAGGGAGGGGGGAAAGCAGATGACTGTCAGCTTTGCTCAGTGGGACAGAGGAGGCAAGTCCCAGCTTCATCTGAAATCTGCATGAATGTGTTGCCTGCTTGATGGCCCGGTGTCACCTCTAATCTCCCCAAGAAGGAAAATAAATCATTCAGAGGCATAAACACCTCAGCATTCACACAGCTATAAGGAAAAGCAAAACGGCTGCAATCACACTTTTTGTCACCGCAGCTTTGCTCTATGCCACTTCCACCCTGGCAGGGGTGGGCTCCGCCAAAGAAAGTGCTGGAAAACACAACTGCAGCAAGCCCTCCTTGCAAGCGTACACGCAGGGCAGCCACCCCATCACTTGTTTCTGCATTCCCAACACATCGAACGCCCTGACCCGGAGAGAAACAACAACAGCGGCTCGCTGCGAGGAGTTTCACACTCGGAATCCCAAACAAGGTCTCTGCTGCCGAAGTGAAATAAGGGCATGCATTCCTAGCTAGCTGGGGAGATGCTGGGGGGACAGAGGGATGTGTCATCCCCTGCTGCGCTGCATTAAAACATGGCAGCGTCTGAAGGCTGCCCCACCCAAACGGCCTAGGATGCGTGTCCCTCATCCTGGAGCATCCAGGGATGCTTTGTCTTGAGCGGGGCCAGCCTGAGACGCTTCCTGGGATGCTCCTGCCCCTGGGTGGGGCACCCATCTGTCCATGATGCGGTCAGGCTGCCGGTCCTCTGGGCTGGCTGCAGCCTGACACCCAGGGATGTGCTTGGCAAGGACCAGAGGTGACTTGCACATTCCACAGAGGTGACCCCAAACATTACCCCTGCGGAAATCCAAGGTGGTAGGTGTCTTTGAATTTTGGAATGAACAGGGGGGGGGGAACACAAAGACACTCAAAGCTGCTGCCAAACCCAACAAACCGCCAACAAAAAGTGTCCATGTATTCACTACCTGCACAATACCTCCTGCTCCATCATCGATTCCCAGAGAGATGGGAAATTTAAGGACACTCCCTGCGCAGGAAATCGGCAAGCCAAGCCCCCCCGGAATGTCTCACAGCCTCACTCCCAGAGTGGGATGCTCCTCCAGGGAAGCGCACAGGGGCTGGATAAGAGCTGAGGAGGGGCCGGCGGGGTGGGGATCAGGATGGATACCGAGGGTGGGGGGAGGATATGTCTTCTCACCTGTAGGACGAGCTGACCCCCGCCGCCACCTCCTCTTTGATCTGCCTGTTGACAGCATCGGCAGCCGCCCGGCCTCGGCTCGGCTCCGCCGGCTGCCCGCCCGCCTCCTCCGCCTTCCTCCGACCCTTGTCTCTCCCATCCCCGGCCCGCGCTGCTTTGGGATGCTCATCCTCCGCCTCGGGGTGCTCCTCCTTCTTCTCGGGAGCGATGTGCACCTTCCGCCGCTTCTCCTGAGCCGGCTTCTCCGGGGGAGCGCGGTCCAGGGCCAGGACGGGGGAAGGTCCCGGTTTGGGGATCCAGGGATGGTCGCCCCGCTTGGGGATAGGCCAGGCACGGAAATCCTTCTGGTACTGCGTCTCCTTCTCGAAGGGAGTGTCCGAGGGCTGGTACTCGCTCTTGGGCTTGCAGCTCGGCTCCGGCCGCTGCACCTTCCAAGGCTTGTAGTCGTGCCGCATCACCGAGTCGGCCGGGGGGGAGGCGTGCGGAGCCGGGCCGGGCCGGGCGGCGCCGGGAGCCGGCTCAGCTCCCGCGGCCGCCGCAGCCGCCTCGCCGCCCGGCTGGGTCTCGATGGGCGCCGCGGGGCGCGGCGGGGGCGCGGCGGGGTGCTCGGTGGCCTCCGAGTATTTGGTGAAAACGAGCGGGACGGCGATGTCCGCCTTGTCCAGCTGGTTCCAGAAGCGGGCGATGCAGCAGGCACGGGTGATGCAGGGCCACGCCATGGCGGCCCCGCGCCGGGAGCGACCGCTCCGCGCTCCGAGCCCCGCACCGCTCCCCGCCCCGAGCTCCGCGCTCCGCCCGCAACGCGGAGGCGGGGACAGCGGGAGGGGCTTGCACGCACACGGACACGGCACGCACACGCGGGACACACCTGCACGTCCCCGCACGACACACGGTGTCATACATGGCCATGGGTGTGCCCACATCTGCACGGCTACACAGCTCACACACATGTGAGGATGGCTATGTGTGTGTGCCCACACCTGCACGGCCGCACACACTTGTAAACACATGTGAAACACACCCATGCACGTGTGCACACGCATGCTTGGTCACAGGCCTGCACACACATGTACACGGCACTCAGGTGTGCACTCACTTGCATGCAGGGTGACAGAAACCTGCACATGCTCATTTTATAAAGCTCGTGTGTGTGTGCACGCAGCCGCACTGCCACAGACCTGCACAGCTGCACACACAGGAGGAGACACATCCATGTGCGCACAGACCTGCATACTTCAGACACACCTGCACAATCACACGCCTGCACACATGCATACCAAACAGGCAAACCTAACAAACACTCCTCTGTGTGCGCACACGTGCATCGTCACACACCTGTACACACATGGGCGAGTCACATACACGCATGTGTGGACACACCTGCACAACTGATCACACACATCCACACATATTTGCAAGGTGCCCATGTGTGCAAACACGTGTGGTCACACACACACCTGCATACATACGTAAGAGATGTGTGTGTTTGTGTGCACACATCTGCACAGTCACACACAGCTGCACGCACATGTGCAGACATGCCCATGTATGCCTGCATGTAACTGCAAGGACAGATACCAGAGCACAAACATGCAGGAAATGCCCATGCATGTGTGCAGACACACTAATGCGTGGTCACATACCTGCACACATGTGTGCAGGGTGCCCATGTGTTTGTGCACATGCGTGCATGGTCACTCACACCTGCACACACTCACTCATGTACAGGAATGCAAACACACATGCAAGGCACCCTTGTGTGCACAGGCATATTGCACGTGCACACACATGTCAACTGCACACAGACATGTGGACATGCAGAACCACACAAATCACATTCACATGTGCAGGTTCTCATGTAAGTGTGTATGCAGTGCACACTGACATTTGTACACACAGATGTGCACACGTGTGCACACATGACTGTACACACATGCAAGCACATCCAAACACATGCACGTATACTCAAACCTGTACACATACACAGATTCACAAAATTCACAGAATCACGAGGTTGGAAGAGATCTTCAGGATCATCAAGTCCAACCCATGCCCTAACTCCTCAACTAAACCATGGCACCGAGCACCATATCCAGTCTTTTTTAAACACATACAGGGATGGTGACTCCATCTCCCCGGACAGACCATTCCAGAACTTTATCACTCTTTCCCTGAAAAACTTTTTCCTGATATCCAACCTGTATTTCACTTCCCAACACTCATCCCTGCACACACATCACAAACATGCACATGAACAACTGAAAATGCACTCCGTGCTCACACATGCACAGTGGTATCCACACCTGCACTCACATGTGCAAGCACATACATGCACACAGACATAAGCATGAACATGCACACACATATGGACACACACAGAGCTAGACATGTCTGTCCACTCACACGTGCACATGCTGCATATGCACATTTGTGTGCACAAGCACATTCCTATATGAACATGCATGCACACACATGCACATGTGCACATACATGCAGATGCATACACGTGTCCAGTCTCACAAATGTGCACGTGCCTTACACATGCATGTGAACACGTGAACAGATGCACCCATGAGCAGACAGACATAGACACAACATGTGTGTGCTCCCATGTGCATGCACTCATGCACAGATACTTGCTTATGTGTACACATATGAGAGCTGCCCAGGTGTGTGCACACGTATGTGCAGACACACACACACACACACACACACACTTCATTATTTCCTTTTCGCCTCTTTTGCAGTTGCAAACCCACACCAAAACAGCCCCACCCATCTCCTGCTGACGGCTTCTTCTGAAATCTGATTCCCAGGGTGGATTCCCAGCCCCAAATCCCACCCTCCTTTCTAGCTTTGCCTCCGCCTTCACCCCATCCATCATGCCAGCCCTCCAACCCTTCTGCCATCCCTCTGTTTCTGCATTCTGCCATCAGTCCCTCCACCCCTACCTCACTCTATTCCTCTCTCTCTTTCTCCATCACTTCATTCCTCCATCACTTTATTACTCCATACCTCCATCTTTCCATTCATCCCTCCATTCCTCTCTATCTCCATCCCATTCTCCCACTGTCCCTCCATCACTCCCTCAACCCCTCCATTCTTCTCTGCATCTTTGTCTTTATTCCCTGGTGCCAATAAAGTCCATTTACACCCAAATCACATCCACACTTGGAGCCCTCCAGCCTTTGTCAGCCTTGCAGCACTGCCAGCATTTCCACTGGGAGCAGAACTCAAATAAAACCAGGGAAATCCACACACCCAAATGCTGAATTACAAAGAGAAAAAGCAATTCCCACTCACAGTGACTGCAGCTGCTGGGAGTGCAGTGAAAAGCAGGATTATGCCTGTGGGGATTGTTTCTCTACTCTAATGCTTTGTATTCCCTTATTGAGTCTTAGGCCCTGAGGACTTTGAGCTTGGGTTTGGTATTTTTCTTCGCTTGTCTTTGCCTGAAATGGCTTAATTTCATTCTTACCTGCAGGCAAATTGTGGAAACTCATTTTAAGGATGGTATTGGAGCACTCAGTGCTGGGGATGGATGGCTCAAAGAGCCGCCTTTGGAAAGAGAAAAAATAAATTTCAACTAGAGGTGTCCTTACACAGACATTACTTTGTCTTCCAGAACTGTATCACTCCTGCTATTACATCCAATGCAATTAAACGTGAGGATTGCAATTAAAGATTTAGGAAGCTCCTCAGTATTTCCCAAGCTGGGACCCAAGCCATAGTGCTCTGGAGCATCAATGCAGTGTGTATCACCTTTGTAAGTGTGCAGTGTGCTCCTGCACATCCACAATAGATGTGCTTATCCCTGCTTAGGCTGGGCTTTGAAACAGAATCACAGAATCATTGAGGCTGGAAAAGTCCCCTAAGATCACTGAGTCCAACCATTCCATCAGCACTGCCAAGGCCACCACTAAACATGTCTGTGAAAAACACGTTCACTCTCCTGAGAAAATTTAAAAAGTTGAATAAAGGACAATAGGAGACAAGGACCACAGAGCAAAGGTTATTATGGCCAGGTGCATCTTGGCACTCAGCCAAAACCACACTGTTATCTTTGGAGATACACCTTAAATACCTTTTCCCTTACATCAGCTATTGCATATTCATAGACCCTTATGCATAATAAACTTTTCCCAAACTAGTTTACATATTTTTACATGGCCCTTCCTTGAGTCCACCTTTTTAGAGCGTACATATCCCTTGGTTGTGATTTTAGTCCGTTTTTATCATCATCTTCAGTTTTGGGCCTGGGTCCACACTGTTTTCAGACAGTGAGTGCTGATAGTTGGCATATCTGTAGCATGTGTCCTCATCCTGTGTTCACTGGATGTTATCCCATCCAAGCAGGCATTTTAACACAAGCATACTTATATCACTATTTCACTACTATGTCTGAGCTTAATTAACACCAGAAATAAAAACTATATCTTTATGACAAAGTTACTTCAACATTACACATATAAAATCCATTTTAATATCTGTGAAAAGCCAATATTATAATATGTGTCTATAACATGTCCCAAATGCCTCATCTGCATGGCTTTAAAATCCCTCTGGGGATAGGGATTTCACCACTGCCCTGTGCAGTCTTTGCCACAGCTTGACAATCCTGCCCATGAAGAATATCCAGTCTAAACCTCTCCTTGTGCAACTTGAGACCATTTCCTCTTGTCCTGTTGCTTGTTACCTGGGAGCAGAGCCCAACCTCCACCTGGCTCCAGCCTCCCTCCAAGGAGTTATTATGAATGGAGGTGAGCTTAGACAAGTCCTGCCTTTGGCTCAGATCTCTGGCACTGCTCTGTCTGGGGCAGCCTGCACCCAGATCGCTCTTGTTCACAAGTTCTTAATAATGGCTGATCGGGTCTATTACAAAATGAATTATTTATTGAATAGGCACAAAATTAACAGATATAACACTTTGAACAGATTACTTACTACACAGGAAAAAACAAAACCAACTCCTAGTAGATAAAATACAGTGCACAATAAAAAGGTACCTATATTAGAGCTAGCTAAGAGATAGTATAGATTAGGATTCAGTGTAACTTACCACCACATTGATGATGGAGTACACACAGAATTCTTTCACTCAGTTTTCAGGGAAGTATCCACAGAATTTGCATCTAAACTCTGGGGAGAAGTCATTCACATTTCCAAGGTGTGTGTAGGAGGCTTCTGCCTCTGTGAGAGTTTGTGTAGCTTTTATAGTTTGCAAACTGAAGTGTCTCTCAGTCAGGAATTCCAGCTTATCTCCCCACATCTTGTTCCCAAGGCCAGTTGTTTATTGGGAATCCCACCTGACAGAGAGAAATAACTCACCAGGTAGGCAAGCTGCCCTGTGTTAGCTCATCAATTCATGTAGGGCAGGGAGAATGTCTGGAGCTGTGCACCATCTGATGGATAGAGCAGATAAGCTCTACTGTGGTGGGGGGGAAGTCCTGCCCCAGGAGTTGAAGACAGTGAGCAGGTTCCCCATTTTCTCCAGGTTGAAAGGTGAAAAGGAGCCTTTTTTCCTCCAGGTTGAACCCCCCCTTATCCCTCAGCCACTCCTCATGTTCCAGACCCTTCCCCAGCTCCATTCCCTTCTCTACATGGTCCAACTCCTCAATGTCCTTGTCAGAGTGAGGGGCCCAGAACTGTCCCCAGGACTGGATGTGCCTCAGCAGGGCTCAGCACAGTGGGATGGTCACTGCCCTGGTCCTTTTTGGACACACCATTGCTGACAGATGGAGTGCCCTTGTCCTTTTGCCTATCTGGGCACACCTAGGATCATGTTTAGCCACTCTCAGCCTGCACCCCTTGGTAGTTTTCAAGCAGCTGCAGGGGAGCTGTGGGGGCTCCAATGAATCATCATGAAAGTGCTGTTGTCAGACCCCAGCTCTGTGTTTCCATGCACACTACAGGTAAATGGCAAACAGCTTTTGCATTTGTTATAGATGAGTAATGGGATGATTGCCTCTCACAATTAAGGGATGAGTATTGTGGGTACGTTAAGAGAAGCTTTATTGATGTACAGTTAAGTTATTGTGGTTTGTTGTTCAGATGTCCTCTGTTCTGCCCACAGTCCCCTTCCCCTCCTGGTATTGTTGCCACCAGACAGCCTCAGTTGTCAGGGCTGTCCAAGACATGTGGAGGGAAGGCATGTACCTGTGAGAAACAACTGCTTACTTGATAAATTTAAAAAGATTTATTAAACCTTAACAAAAATACAACAAAGGACTACATATGGAAAAAGCTGCAGCACTGGGAACTGCTCTCATGCACGTCATGTGTCCAGTTCATCTTCCAGATGGATGCTCAGTCTTTTATACCCTGGGGGTTGCACCAGCCGGCCCAGCCCTCCCAAAGTCTGTCACTCAGCTCTTCTTTGCCATTTATCAGTGGAGATTGCTCTCTTGTGACTCCATTGGAGGTCAGGTGTTGCCGTGCTGCACCCCCTGAGCAACCCCTGAGCTTTTCCATTCCCCACTGCCCCATGCCAGGGACACCTGTGCAGCTTCTTTGTACCTGTCCTGGACAGCCCCGGCTGTGTGACGGCAGCAATACAGGGGGAAGGGAACTGTGGGGAGAGCAGAGGGCATCTAAACTACAGTAACATAACTGTACATCACTAAAGCTGTTCTTAATATTCACACAATAGTTATCTTTTAATTGTGAGATTCAATCATCTCATTATCCATCTACAGCATATCCAGCCCCTTGCACGGGGCAGTTGGGAATGGGGAAAGCTTGTTGCTGGGGGGCACACCATGACAACACCTGACCTCTAATCAAGTTGCAAGAAAGTCTCCACCAAAGGAGGATGAAGAAGAAGTTAACTGGTAGATTTTGGCGGGGGGACCAGGGTTGCCTAGTGCAACCCCTGGGGCATAAAAGGCAGAGCAGCCATTTTGTAGACAAGCACATGGCGGCTGGTAATGCGCTCCCAGCTCGCTGCTATTTTTCCTTATTCCGTCCTTTGTTGTGTTGTGTAAATGTTTAAGAAACCTTTGAAATTTTTAAAAGTGAGTGGTTGTTTCTCACACATTGAATGGACTATGGTATTACAAAAAAAATGTATATATGTATAGAAACAGGAACAAGGAAAATTGGAAAAGAATGACCTTATGATGGTGACCCAAGGTCTGGAAGGAAGATGTGCAATCAAAGTACTGCAATGGGATCAAGCTTTCTGACTGGTGAAGTTCAAGACTGTGTTTATTTTTAAATGGTCTCAATAATTTCATTTATCTTAAAGCTGCCATGGTGATTTTTGAGAGTGTGAACCCAGTCTTGCTCTGAGAACTGCTGCCCACAGAGGCCTTGTGCATGTTTGTGGACTTTCCTGCAGAAAACCTTTCGAAGTGTGTTAAGAAGGATGAAGAAAGTCTCACAGATATGTATGCTTGGCAGAAAGATTTTTAAATGTAGAGTCTGAAGAAAGAATAGAAATGAAAGCAAGTTTTGATATAGAAGGAAAGAATTGCTGAACCAGTTTTACTGGATAACCAAGAAAGCAAAGGGTATGTTAGTTAGAAGGGGTTTTTATGACTTAGAGCAAAGGATAAACCCACCTCAAACAAGAAGATGTTTTTACCAAGCAGAAAGATAGCACAGGCAAACAAGCCTGCCAATGCTGCAAGTAGAAAAAAGGTCTCAGAATTTTCCACTGCAAAAAAACTGAAAAACAACTTCTAGTTTAAACTGTAACATACTAACTTTTAGTGACTGGAGAATAGTAACATGAATATGGTAATTATAGTAGTTATGATAGGCTACAGATAAAAGTTAAAGTATAGATTGGTTCTTCTGTATTAAGATGCTCAGCAAAGAAAAGTATATAATGCAATGTAACCAAAACCAAAGGGTCTCCAGGCCTGCCTGCAGCTGGAGCTGGCAGCTGTGGGCACAGGCTCTGTCACCCAGGACCCTGGACTGCTGTAATGTATTGGATACAATAAACTGCATTTTGGAGAGTGACCTGGAGTCCTGCATCCCTCATTCAAGCTCATATTAATGGCGCCCACGTTTTAGTTGGCAAAGTCTGACTTATGGGCAGTAAGAGACCTCCTGGTGAACTCAGAAGGAAGCAGCTGCAGGGATCAGGCACCTGAAGGAGGGTGACCAGAGCCCGGACAGGAATTGCTGCTGGACAGTACCTGGATCGGAGCCCCAGTGTGCAGCACCTGCTGCATAGCTGAACAGAAGGTGAGCACTGGGAATAACAGGGCAAAATAGGTCTGTCACTCAGAGGGATGTGTATCAGCATTTAAAATCTTTGATTAAATCCAGTCCAAGTAAATTACCAAAAAAGTAAATTAAAAATCTTCTAGCATGCACTGTGGAAAATGCGTATTTTATGCTTGGCTTTTTGCAAATATTAAAATGAATATTATATGTGTTATGTTAGAAAGTAATGCTGTATTAATTTTCTTAAGTAGTGGGTTAAATATAGTTTTAGCTTATAACATAATGTTAAAATAGAAACTATGCTATGTAGGATACTTTTTCTAAAGAAAGGACTCACAGCGAGATAGCAGCCACAGGATACCTAAATCTTTCAGAGAAAGGGAATTTATTGCTCCATTATCAGAAGAAACGAACTTTTCCTGCCTCGCTCAAGCAGAACGACGCCGTCAGGATTAAGAGGAAGAAGCTGACACTGACCAGACAGAATCCTGTGTTTGAATGGAATTTATGCATCATGTATGAGGTGTATGAATATGCAACAGGCTGTTGTTTTTAAGGGTTAATCCTCTGTTAACGGGTGTCCTTTTTGGGCTTATGCTGCCCAGAAAAAGGTACCCGGACTGTCTGTAACTCTTTTTTTTAATTGTCTCATATTGTCCTAATCCTACTTGTCCAAGTTTTAATTACTCTAATTATTTTACTATTTTTATAACCATTTTGTTACCATTAAACTTTTAAAATTTTAAAAACGAGTGACTGGCGTTTTTCCCATGCACTGAGATCAAATACACAAATGCCGATCCCAGTCTCTACACCAGAGACTACGGGGACTCCGTAGGGGTCAAAATATTCAATGCTATTTCTCGCCGCGACAAAGCAGCGGATTTAGCCCCCGCTTGCCGCACGCTGGTAGAAATCTTTTGCAGCCTTTCCCCCCTGCCATTCCACCTGGATCCTCCTCCCCGTTTCCAGGTTCTGGGGAGGAAACGCTCCCTCACTTTCCAGCCTCGCCCAGGTTCTGCAGCCGCGGGGAGCGGGGGCAGGGACGGAAGGAAACCGCAACTGCGGCTGCGGTGGCGGAGGTAAAATAACCTGGAAACTGTTCTGCCTCAGGAGATGAGGCTGAGCCTTGAAATACAAGACTAAGAAACCCCGAGAAACAACCAGATTTGTTTAAAAACGACCCCAGGCACTCCCCAGTGCCTACAGGAGAGGTTTCAACCCCAAAAGAAATGGCGAGCCCCTCCGGAAATTGAGGAAATTACAGAGAGGGTTTTACACCAGGGCAGCCCCCACGGCCCGGGCACCGCGACCCTGCGGGCGCTGCGGGCGCTCGGTGCACCCAAGGCGGGAAGGACCGGGATGGGGCGGGGAGTTGAATCCGTAGGGACAGCAGGACCCGCCACTGTGAAAAATGCGTGTTTGATGCTTGGCTTTCCGCAAATATTAAAATGAATATTTTATGTGTTATGTGAGAAAGTTATGCTGTATTATTAAATATAGTTTTAGGTTATAACATAATGTTAAAATAGAAACTATGCTATGTAAGATACTTTTTTTAAAGAAAGGACTCGCACTGAGATAGCAGCCACAGGACACCTAAATCTTTCAGAGAAAGAGAATTTATTGCCCCATTATCAGAAGAAACAAACTTCTTCCCACCTCACTCAGCCCTGAAGACGCCGTCAGGATTCAGAGGAAGAAGCTGACTCTGACCAGACAGAATCCTGTATTTGAATGGAATTTGTGCATCATGTATGAGGTGTATGAATATGCAACAGGCTGTTGTTTTTAAGGGTTAATCCTCTGTTAACGGGTGTCCTTTTTTGGGCTTATGCTGCCCAGAAAGAGGTACCCGGACTGTCTGTAACTCTTTTTTGTTTATTGTCTCATATTGCCCTCATTCAAATTGTCCAAATTATTATTACTCTAATTATTTTACTATTTTTATAACCATTTTATTACTATTAAACTTTTAAAATTTTAAAAACATGTGATTGCCATTTTTCACAGCCACCACCACCAAGAATCACTGAGGGAGCCAAAAAATCACCCCCCAGATATCCTACTCTTGAAGCTAGCAAGGCTTTACAGAAAATTACCAATGGTCTGCAAAATAGACAAACACATCGCTATGTTCCAGATAAACCTTCTTTCCTTGCAGTCCTAGGAGAAACACTGAGACTGTATGGCCTCATATTTCAATGGGACTCCTCTCAAAATGATCCTTTGTTGATAACTGAATGGGTTTTTCTTGCTTACAGGTCACCAAAGATAATCTTCCCATCTTTAGAGATGATTTCTCAAATTAACATCAAAGTGCAAGGCTTCTTTCTATAGCAGGTGACAAATCTGCAATCATCCGTTTACCTATGATTGAATCCTATTTTGATTGGGCAATGCAAAAATCAGAAGATTTGCTGTATGCTTTGTTAGATTTTCCACGTGCTTGCTCCATTCATTATCCAGCACACAATTTGATCAAAGCTATATATTATGCTACAAAGAGAAACCCCTGATCAGTGAAGAGCCTTTAGATGCAGGTACTCTCTTCACTGATGGGTCAGGACAAGCACACAAAGCAGTAATTACATGGCAAAATAAAAACACTCAATCCTGGGAACCAGATGTTCAAAAAGTCCAAGGTTCTTCTCAGATTATTGAATTGGCAGCAGTTGCAAGAGCATTTCAGCTCTTCCCAGAACCTTTTAACCTAGTCACTGATTCAGCATATGTTGCTAACATTGTAAAGAGGATCGAAGGGTCTGTTTTAAAAGATGTTTAGCAACAACAAATTGTGTTTTGGCTCACCTGTCTTTCTCAAATTTTGTTACACAGGACTAATCCTTATTTTGTTGCTCACATCAGAGCTCACTGTGGTCTCCCAGGATTTATGGCAGAAGGGAATGCACGATCTGATGCATTGGCATCCGCAGCGTGTGATGAGGGAACTGCAGGAGACATTGAAGATTGCATTTCTGTGCTTCCTGCAGCTACCTTGCCTAACATTGTTGAACAAGCTAAATTGAGTCATGCCTTTTTTCACCAAAATGCACAGGCCCTCAGATGAGATTTTCACATCTCCCTACAGCAAGCACAAGCCATTGTAAAGGCTTGCCCTGACTGCCAACTTGTCCAACCTGTCCCTTCTACAGGAATCACCAACCCAAGAGGGTTGGAAAGTTTGCAGAAATTGCAAACAAATGTCATAAAGTACCCTTCTTTTGGGAAGCTTAAAAACATCCATGTCTCTATTGACACATTTACAAATGCAGTTTTTGCTTCTGTACATACAGGAGAAACAGCTATGCATGTTTGCCAGCATTTTTCACAAGCATTTTCCTCATTAGGTGTCCCTCAAGAAATTAAAACTGGTAATGGCCCTTCATATGCTTCACAAGAATTGGCCTCATTTTTAAATGACTGAGGTGTTCACCATACAGAAGTGGATCTGTGTTGCTGTTTCAGGACTTGCTGCACTGAGAGCTGTTAGAGAAATGAGCTGTTCTTAATATAACAGGGAAGTTTTGTGGGAAGAAGGATGTGGACCTATTGGAATGAGTCCAGAGGAGGCCACTAAAATGATCACAGGGCTGAAGCCCATCTATTGTGGAGACAGGCTGGGAGAGATGGAGGTGTTCAGACTGGACAAGAGAATCACAGAACCACGAGGTTGGAAGAGACCTTCAAGATTATTGAGTCCAACCCATGCCCCAACACCTCAACTAAACCACGGCACTGAGTGCCACATCCAGTCTTTCTTTACACACACCCAGGGATGGTGACTCCACCACCTACCTGGGCAGATCATTCCAGTATTTTTTCACCCTTTCCGTAAAAACTTTTTCGTAATATCTAATCTGTATTTCCCTTGATGCAGCTTAAGCCTGTGTCCTCTCATTCTGTCCATTGCTGCATGGAGAAAGAGACCAACCCCACCTGACTGCACCCACCTTTCAGGGAGTTGTAGAGAGCAATAAGGTCACCCCTGAGTCTCCTTTTCTCCAGGCTAAACACCCCCAGCTCCCTCAGTGGTTCCTCACAGGGTTTGTGTTCCCAGCCCCTCTCCAGCCTCGTTGCCTCCTCTGGACGCGCTCAAGCATCTCAAGGTCCTTCCCAAACTGAGGGGCCAGAACTGGACACAGCACTCAAGGTGTGGCCTCACCAGTGCCCAGTGCAGGGGCAGAATGACCTCCCTGCTCCTGCTGGCTCCTCTTGCTCCTGGTAAAACACCTCACAACAACCATTAGTTCCTTTGTTCTCTTATTTTTCCAGTAAATTGCTTAGGCAGGACTTTTTGGCTTCTGTCCAGTTGGCTATCCTTAAGTTTGAGGTGAAGTCACTTCGGAGCTTTTTTCCTTTTCAAGGAGACAAAGGATAATTTTGTCACTCCGTCAACAGGGGGCACATTCCTACAGGCCTGGTCTTCCATGAGAATCCAGTGGAAAAGAAAGCTTCTCCTCTGGGAATGCAGTGGGAAAAGTCTGCCTGTGGTGTTCCAACTTCCAGTAATATCCGGGTAGGAATGCTTGACTCCAACCCCTGGGCAGGGCATCTCACAATGGATGATCTAATTTTATCAGTCCTGCAGTGACACTCAATGGCCCATTAACAGAAGATCTCTCCCAGAGAGAGGATGGGTCATGGAAGAGATAAAGGAAAAGTGCCCCACCTGGTTTTAACAGGTGGCCCAATTAACAGAAGAAACCGCCCCACATGTAACACACAGCAGTAGAAGACACACCCCCAGCCACATCTTGCATTTGCAACCGAAGACAATTCTCGTTCAGGCATCAGCAATGGAAAAGCATCATCAAGTAAAATCCATTAGCTCTAATCAGCAGAATTGATGTGCTGGCTGCAAACATCTCTGAGAGAGGATGAGAGTAAATTAGAAAAAAAAAAATCTGTTTTTAAATGACAGCCACCATGGCAGGAACGAGGAATTCCTACTCTAGCCTCCTCTGGGAAAAGGATGTGGCCTAGTGTGATGCCACATTGAGGGACATGGGGTGGCCGAGGATATAGGTGTCATACAGCATCAGACTGCATCAGTCTGGGGCACGATCCTACCAAAAATGTTATTATTAGGAAGAAATTCCTCCCTCTGAGGGTGGCATTGCAAAGATTCCCCAGAGAAACTGTGACTAATCCATCCCTGGAAGTATTGGACAGGACTTGGAACAACCCACTCTAGTGGAAGGTGTCCTTGCTCGTGGCAGGGAGTGCAACAGGATGATCTTTAAGGTCTCTGTCAACCCAAACAACGCTGTGATTGTATGATCGTGCTAAAGGCACCATGGTGTTGTACAAAGCAGAGCAACACCAATATTTTGCAGCCCCCAAAATCACCAGTGACTTTGAGCAGAGCACCAGGCAGTGGTTCCTGGTCAAGCACCCCCTGTGCAACAATAACCAGGATGTTTTGGAAGCTGATTAATAAGGTACCTGATAAACCTTCTTCTCCTGGCATCCTCACATGAGGGAGTGGCATCCTCACAGGGCAACTTTCAGTCAAACCTAAGCTGATGGAGACCATCCAGGGACATTTTTGGTAGCTTCTCCTGCACTTTGTGATGGCACAAAGAGCAAGATGACTGGCAATGACCATGGGAGCAGATGCTTCTGTCTCTGCAGGATCTGATGACAAAGGTGGACTGGCTTCCTTTCTCACACCACCAGCTGACATCTCATCACATGCTGTCTGTACACATTCTCCCCCACAATTAACACACACATATCCACCAGTTCTTTTAGGAAATAATGCTATGGCATTGTGAGAACAGCACAGCAAAGCTCAGGGCAAGACCTTACGGGAGTGCACTGTGGGTTTATTCAGGGAAAACACCCTGCAGTGGTAGCCATCACAAAGGCAGGCACCTAACTCCTTGGTAATCACTGATGAGAGGCAGAGGAAGGGGATGGCAGCTCATCCCATTGCTCCCAGGAGATCGCTGACAAAAGCTGGGATGAAGTGAAAAGGAGGAATAAAATCAGGTAGGAGCCTCACATCTTCTTAGGAGCATTTTCCCTCCATTTTGTAGGAATGGAGATGCCCTGGGCTAAAGGCAGGTGAGACTCCATCTCCAAAGGCAGAGCCAGACCACACTTGCAGCTCCCTCTGTGCAGAGTGCTCAGCTCCACAGTGCCCCAGGGAGATGCAGGAAAGCTCCATTTGCTCTGCCTCTTCCAGGCATTCCCTCTGCTCTGCAGGACATGTCCTGGCACCAATCCCTCCCATGGCCAGCATCTGTCACCAGGGACAGGAGAATATGACAACACTGCAGGTGACAATTTAAAGGGGAGTTTTAGTGGCCTCTCACATCTTAAATCATTTTATGATCATGCACAGCTTCTTCCTGGTGGGTTCACAGGGTTCAGCCTGGGGTGTTCTCGTTTTCATTGCCAAACTTGCTTATGGTTCATGTGTGTTGTGAGAGTGTTTTGAGGCCAAGTGGGACAGGAGCCAAAGCAAATCCATATCTGAGTGTTGCATAAAGAGAATAATTGAAATGCATAAAAAAAAATTTTGACCAATAAATCAAGTGCTCCAAAGTACATCAAATTCTTTAATGGAAATCACTGGCATAACACAGCCAGAATAAGAAGTGATTTCATCACAGGTATATTGCTCCACTAAGTAACAATGGCCACTGAGAGAGGTGTTACAGAAGATGACTTATTGAGAGATAAAAGTAGCTTAATTTTCCCAAACTAAATGCAAGCCATGGGAGATTTAACAAATGCCTGTATATAACTGAAAAGGGAAAAGCCAAGGGGAATGTGGTTGGAGCTTTGTCATGGCCCAAGTTGTGCAAATGCCTGAGTGGGTTAGGAAATAAGACTGATTAAGGTATCAGGATATAAGATACAGAGATCAGAGCTCAGTGTTTGGGCATGTCTGAATGGTTAGCAAGTCCTGAGACACAGCTCTGCTCTTCCCTAAAACAGGAAGGAGGAGGCTGGGGGGGAAGGACACCTTCTTTCTCTGTATAACTTCCTGACAGGAGCCAGGAGAGGGTCAGTCTTCTCACAGGGAACAAGAGACAGGATCTGAGGAAAAGGCCTCAAGTTGTTTAAATCGAAAATCAGGAAAAATTATTTCCCAAAAGGATTGTTGGGCCCTGGAACAGGCTGCTCAACAATCTGTGTTGTGGTGGAGTCCCCATTACTGGAGGGATTTAACAGATGTGTGGATGTGGCACCTGGGGACATGGGTTAGTGGTGGCCTTGGCAGTGCTGGTGGAATGGTAGGACTCCCTGATCTTAGAGATCTTCTCCAACCTAAATTATTCATTATTCTGTGATTCAGAGAATTTAAGTTCTATTTTATCTATACTCAGCAAGGAGATGCATCTCTTTCAGTTCCTCCTGAGTGGAAATCTGTGATTTCTCTCTTAATTAAGCAGAAGTTTTCGAAGTCCTCCATAAGTATTTCTTTTTCTCTCCTCAATTAAGAAAGTAGAAAGACAAAAAGCAAATTACATAACCACAGCATGGCAGGACATAAATATTTATTACCCAGCTGAGCATTGCTTGACTCCTTGGTCAGATCTTCCATGGGCAGCATGTTCCAGGGCTTGAAAACTGTTTTAGGGAAGGAATTTTCCCTAATAAGCAATCTAACCCCTTCTTGGTCCCACCATCCACCTCTCTGACAATGCTGATGTTACAGAGTCCAGGAAGACCAGGAGCCCTGGGCACACAGATCTCCCCACAGAATTATGGAAATCACTGATGGTTTCTCATCAGAAAACATCCTGTCTCCAGGTAACAGTGCTGAAAGAAGTAAAAACCTCTTTTGCTTTCTTGAAGCAGTCAGCCTACTGACATTTGCAGTAGAAGACAAAAGATGGGGAGAGATTTGAGTGAAATCTAAACCAGTTTTAGCTCAGTTAAAGCAACCAATACTTTTAGTAAGAGATCCCTAGGGGTTTCACCAGAGCCCTGTTATCCTAGTGATTTGGGGAAACTGAGTCTAACAGATGCCTTGAAGTCCAGCATCTTCCTAGGCCTGACAAAGGGGAGGGATTATTTTTCAGCTAACATCCCTGATTTGCTTCTGACAAAGGTTGTTTTTAGTTTTATTCTGTAATTCTTGGCTGCAGTGATCTTGGGATTTGAAATGCCCCTTAGACATGTGAGTGAAGCCTTTGTAGATGGCCAGTGCTTTCACAGTGCTCATTGTTTAGTTCACAGTATTATTCTCTATCCTGGTTACAATGAGACCTTTGGGTTTCCCAGCCCTCTGATGAGATGATTTTGTTGCTTACCTGAGGGGCTTGTCAGTTTCTGGAGGATTTTTTTCCCCCCAAAATTTCTAAATTTTTTCCCCACATAGTCAATTGCATCTCTTTGCACATGACAAGGTAGAGGCTCAGGCTGTGCACCTGCTTGGAGATACAAATGCAAATCAGGAGGAGTATTTCCTTTCTCTATACAAATGTGTGCACGGATGCACATGGAAACTCACGTGCCCCATCCATCCACCATCCACCCATGTCTTGGCAGAGGCATGAGGCTCATGTTCCCTGTGCTCAGCAGTGACACACCCTTGTTTTATCTCCCCATCTCCTTCACATCACCTGTGAACAAAAGTGACCTGTCTGTGCCCATCCCTTCTGCTTGTCCCTTCCTGCCATGCACAGGGTGATTTGTAGGGGAAGGGGGAAAATAAAACTGGCTTATGGGCCTCACTGTCTCTGCCAATATCCAAATATAGCAAAATTTGAAAGAGACATGATCTTTTGAAAGCAGGATTGGGTCTTGAATGGAGTTTACTTTCCAGATTTGGGTGGAAGAAGGATGAAATTGTCACCATCGAACAATGTTGTGAGTCATGATGGTATAAAGTCCACGACACCTCCCTCTGCTCCCTGTATGGAATGGTGCTGAGTGCAGCCACCACTGTGAGGATGTTGCACAATCCCTTCTACTGTAACACTGGGCAGATATTGACTTTGCACTTTGCATTCACCACTTGCTTCCTTCTCCTTGCGAGCCGTGCATGCAGAGGCCAAGATGAAAATTGAGTTTGCTCCGCGGTCTGTGCCACTTCAGAGAAGGCTTCAGACAGCAGCAGTGGCTCAATGGGTCTGCAGCTTCCTGGGTCTAGGTAAGAGACATCTCTCTTTCCTTTTGCTGAGAAACCAGAGAAGTTTTCCATAGAACTGCAGTATGGTTTGGGTTGGAAGGGACCTTAAAGATCATCCAGTTACAATCCCCTACATTTTTCTGCAGCACTCTGATATGGATTTGCTTTGGCTCCTGTCCCACTTGGCCTCAAAACACTCTCACAACACACATGAACCATAAGCAAGTTTGGCAATGAAAACGAGAACACCCCAGGCTGAACCCTGTGAACCCACCAGGAAGAAGCTGTGCATGATCATAACATGATTTAAGATGTGAGAGGCCACTAAAACTCCCCTTTAAATTGTCACCTGCAGTGTTGTCATATTCTCTTGTGCCTGGTGATAGATGTTAGCCATGGGAGGGATTGGTGCCAGGACATGTCCTGCAGAGCAGAGGGAATGCCTGGAAGAGGCAGAGCAAATGGGGCTTTCCTGCATCTCCCTGGGGCACTGTGGAGCTGAGCACTCTGCACAGAGGGAGCTGCAAGTGTGGTCTGGCTCTGCCTTTGGAGATGGAGTCTCACCTGCCTTTAGCCCAGGGCATCTCCATTCCTACAAAATGGAGGGAAAATGCTCCTAAGAAGATGTGAGGCTCCTACCTGATTTTATTCCTCCTTTTCACTTCATCCCAGCTTTTGTCAGCGATCTCCTGGGAGCAATGGGATGAGCTGCCATCCCCTTCCTCTGACTCTCATCAGTGATTACCAAGGAGTTAGGTGCCTGCCTTTGTGATGGCTACCACTGCAGGGTGTGTTTTCCCTGAATAAACCCACAGTGCACTCCCGTAAGGTCTTGCCCTGAGCTTTGCTGTGCTGTTCTCACAATGCCATAGCATTATTTCCTAAAAGAACTGGTGGATATCTGTGTACTGGGTGTGGGGGAGAATGTGTACAGACAGCATGTGATGAGATGTCAGCTGGTGGTGTGAGAAAGGAAGCCAGTCCACCTTTGTCATCAGATCCTGCAGAGATAGAAACATCTGCTCTCATGGTCATTGCCAGTCATCTTGCTCTTTGTGACATCACAAAATGCAGGAGAAGCCATCAAAAGTGTCCCTGGATGGTCTCCAATAGCTTAAGTTTGACTGAAAGTTGCCCTGTGAGGATGCCACTCCCTCATGTGAGGATGCCAGGAGAAGAAGGTTTATCAGGTACCTTATTAATC
Source organism: Ammospiza caudacuta (assembly GCF_027887145.1). NCBI lineage: Eukaryota > Metazoa > Chordata > Aves > Passeriformes > Passerellidae > Ammospiza > Ammospiza caudacuta. The sequence goes on from NC_080594.1 coordinate 15,434,629, forward strand.
AGCTTCCAAAACATCCTGGTTATTGTTGCACAGGGGGTGCTTGACCAGGAACCACTGCCTGGTGCTCTGCTCAAAGTCACTGGTGATTTTGGGGGCTGCAAAATATTGGTGTTGCTCTGCTTTGTACAACACCATGGTGCCTTTAGCACGATCATATAATCACAGAGTGGTTTGGGTTGACAGAGACCTTAAAGATCATCCTGTTGCACTCCCTGCCACGGGCAAGGACACTTCACTAGAGTGGGTTGTGGGTTGCTCCAAGCCCCATTCCAACATGGCCTTGAACAGGGCCCCAGGGATGGGGCAGCCACAACTTAATTGAGCAATCTGTGCCAGCATTTTTGGCTTCTTCTCACCACCTGATCAGAGCAGGGTGGCACTAAGGAAGTGCATGGCTGCTTGCCTATGCATGGGAATATTTACAGGTCTTTTGCATCATCTAAACTGGGTAGGGTTTTCTACTTCTCTTGCTCTTTAGGTTTAGAGTTTTCGTGGTTTAAGGTGTTGGTCTGCTTGGTGTTAGGAATGAGAAATAGAATTACCACGCTTGAGGAATGGTACCATAGGAGGAATATTGGTGACTCTGCTTGTTTAGCCCTGGGAACAGACACTTCACTTTTTAGAGACGCCCCTGCACATTCTAAAATGTCATTTTTCCAAGAAAACCCAAACAGTTTGAGGAAAAGACACATCAGCAGACTGAGACACAGACAAAGTCACTGCCTGGTGGAGGGCATCAGGTGCTGATGGAAATGACACAGGTGCTGTTTTGGATGGGATACACAGGGAAATGATGATGGGAGACACAGAGGCACATTATCAGTGGAGTGGAAAAACTGCCTGGGGACATTTACAGCCCATCAGGCTGGAACATGGCAGTGTTTCCTAGTTTTATGGAAATAAAACTATCAGAGGGTAGGTTATCAGTATAAAATATCTGGGGCCATTTACAGCCCATCAGGAGCCAAGATGAAAGGTAACATCACAGAGCTTCCCATTGTTATGCCAGTTGTGAATCTCAGATGGAGTGTGTGTAAATCTCCTCCTTTGCTGCAGGACAGCTGCTGACTAGCTCAAAACACAGCAGATCTTTGTACACAAACATCTCCAGAACTATACCTGCACAGAAAGCACAGGCTGTGCTTCAGACTCCCACTCAGTTTCTGAGATGGGCCCTTCCAAAATCTGCCACAGACCTGAGCCTGAATGGCCGCCTTTGCACCAGTATCTGATGGACCAGAGGAGTGTGAAATACTGGTCCAGATATCCTCTCTTTAGCTCTTTAAATGCTTCTTGGTGTAGGATTGGCTTATGCTAAATGTCAGGAAAATTACTCCACAAACACCAGAGGTTTATGTCCAAAAAGGAGGCAGAGAAGTCCTGTAACTTCATTCAAATAAAGGGAGAGGCCATGAGACATTCCCCTGGGGTCTCTCAAATTTTTAAAGCACACAGCCTCCTTTTTATCATAATTTCCTGGGCACATTTCCCTCTCTCTTTCCCCATTGGCTGAGGTACTTGAGAGGTACAGACTTCCTGAAATGCCTAATACTTAAGACACCCTTCCAATGTATTCTCCCCAGGCCCTTTCTTTTCCTTGTATCAATCAGTGGAATTCCTAAGGAATTTATGATTTTTCCAATTGTTTCTGTCACCTCTGAGTATTCAGTTTTATTTATCAGCAGACCTACAGTTTATTTGTAAAGACAAATCTATCTCCTTCCATTCATCAATCAGTGGAATCTTTCCCATTGTTTCTTTTAGCTCTCTCAGTGCTAGTTTTATCTACTAGCAGACCCACAGCTTGTTTGTAAAGACAAATCCCTCATTCCTTTCAATCTCTCCTGTTTTATTTTCTCAGTAATTGTCTTTACAAACTTAAGTTATAATTTACCTATTTTTCTGTTCCTGGATCTCTTTTGGTATTGCAATTATTTGCAGCAACATAATTTTCTGTCCTTTTGTAGCTATTTCTGGATCAGTGGGGATGGCTACTACCTGTAATATTTGATCACATGTTGAATAAGTTGCACTAAGCAAGGGATCATGCCTGGTAAAAAGATTAGAGTTGCTATAGCACAAAAGAGGAAAAAGCATTTGTTTAACCCATAGTCCACCAGGTAGCCACAAACACATGTCCCAATCACATCCTTTCCACATTGGGACCAGTACATGAGCTAAATTTCTAATTCCTTTTGTGATTTGTTTCACCACTTTTCTATTTGCAAAAAGCAGTTTGAGGCATTTAATTTTCCTCACACTCTCCCTTCTTCTGCTAACAAATAATCTAATACCATCTGATGTTGAAATATTGCATTCCTCATTTGAGTGGATTTGTCAGCAAGGTGGTCAACAGCTGTAGCTGTCTGGTTGGTTATTATTTCAAAGACAGATTGTAACCTAATTATCCAATTTAAATTATAAATAGGTTCTCTGGCATCTGATATTAATACATTGGGATTCCAGGTGTTTGCTCCATAGTGTTGCATGATTCACTGAGGTGGCCATTCACCTTTTCCTCACTTTTGGGTGTTCCTTCCATCCAGGGATGCATCAATTGACCACTTTTCTCTAATTAGATCATCATATACCTTGATTACTAACTGATTTCCCTTTTAAAAAGTTTTGCAAGAATTGCAAATAGTTGTGAATTAGGCATTTGAGTTGCTTTTATTTCAGTTTTATCTACTAGCAGACTCACTGTTTCTTTGTAAAGACAAATCCCTCATTCCTTATATAAGTATCACTCTTCTGAACTACACCTTATCCCAGTTTGTGCAATTCAAGAGGCCAGGGGCCATTGCTGGTCACCAGGATGGATGAAACTGCCCTTTTTTTTTTGGAAGAGAAGCGCCAAACAGCCATACTTGGTGCCATTGTGTACTTGTGTTATAAACCCTGGGGGTCTCCCTGAGCAGAAGAGATCCCACTTGTGGTCAATGTTGTAGTGAAGAACAGATCCCACATGTGATCAACATTCTAGTGGAGAACAGATCCCACATGTGATCAACCTTCTGCCACCATAGAACACCTGGCAGGAGGAGACACCAATGTATCCTAGCAAGAGAGATGAAAATCTGGCAATAGCCATGCAGTCTAGGACACAGCTGGCCAGAATGGGACATTTTGGAGTGCTCCATGATTCCCTCTCTGTCCCTGCATCTGAATTTCCTTCCACAGTCCATGATTCAGTTGGGATGAGGTAGAGACGTGGTCACAGTGTTAACAGGCGCTCCAACAGCACATCCCCATTCTCAGCATGGACACAGTTGGGGCTTATGGAGCTTCCAATAAAACAATTTGTACTGGAGGTTTTTCCCTTCTTGGTATCGGGAGCAAACTGGCACTTGACTTTCCAGAGATGGAAATAACTTCTAGAGCCAGCAGAATGACAGCAAATGGCCAGAAGGGAGGAATCCTCTGCAGTTGTAGAAGTTACTTGCAAACACAGGCTCTACCTCCCGCAGGGAAATGCAGTTTGCTCTGAATGAGGATGAGACCCAAACCCACTCATCCTCCCATGGCTGACCTTCAAGAGCTTATTGTCTTTCCCGGGAAGAACTTGATTTGTTGTATGGTGTTTTTTGTGTGTTTTTGCTGGTTTTTTGTTTGTTTGTTGGTTTGGGGGTTTGCATGTTTTGTTTGGTTTGTTTTGGGGTTTATTTTGGGTTTCTTTTGGTGATACAATCTGAAACCAAAAGCAGTTAAGAGGTCACTAAAAAGGTGATAACAAAACCTTATGAAGCAATTCCAGCTGGTTTTGTTCATTTTACAAAGTTTCTTTAAGCCTGGAGATTTCCAACCAAAATATCCTAGTTTAACAACTGCATAAGCCAGATGCTAAGAGATACCTTTATTTTCATCCCATCAGCTGCCAAACACCCCTTGTTGCACTGTTACAATCCTCAGGCACGGAGCTCAGACTTTCTGTGGGCAGGATTTAGCTGTGGGCTGCTCCTTTGTTTGGGAGACAGGTTTGTGCTTCTGCTGCCAGAAGAGGGCTTCTGAAACACCCATTTGGCCAGAGATGCCAGCAGCCCTGACTGCAGGCAGCTGTTGCCATGGCTGTGCAAATGCATCCCCTGAGAAGCCAGGCACTGTGGGAGGGGCTCATGTACCCCTGCAGGATGCTGGGTGAGGGCAGCAGCTTGGCCCCAGTGCCGGCAAGGAGCTCTGCTCCAGCATCCCTTGCAACAGGCAGGCATTGTGCATACTGCTGGTTTTCTTGAGGATGATCCTGACAAGAGCATGGAGACAAAAGGTTCTATTTATTTCAGAGGCTGGAGGAGGAGTGCAGGTTGTAAGAAAGTGTTGCAGGGCGTGGAGTGGGGATCCTATTGCCTTCCCAGTACATGATCTGAGCACTGACCAGTGCCTCCTTGTAATGGAGAGGAACCAGGCTACTGCAGAAAGCTGAAATCAGCAGGCTGGTGCCCAAGCCTGCTGTACTGCTTCCTTCTTCCTCTCTCATTCCCACTCTCCACTGGGCGTGGACACCCATCCAGATACACCATGCCAAGCTATGAGTGCAGAGCTGAACCCTGGCAAACAAACCCAGTGCAGGGCCAGTAGATCTGGGCATGCTGCCTCTGCAGACCCAGCACACCACACCCAGACTTCGAACCTTGGAGTCATCAGGGCTGGCTCAAAGGGCACAGGGTACCAGCAAGATCAGGCTTGCCTGGCAGCTGAGTGTAGTCCACAGCCTGCCCACATCAGCTGTGCCCAAGGGTGCACTATCTGTGTAGGTGGCCACAATCAGGACTGCAGGCTGGCACTGAGGACCTCAGCAATGTGCATCTTGGAGGCATTCAAGGGCAGTTTGGATGGGACTTTGAACAACCTGGTTTAGTGGGAGCTATCCCTGCCCATGGCAGGGCAGTTGAGCTGGATGGTCTTTAAGATCCCTCTAACCCAATGTATTCTGTGATTCTGCAGTGATCTTGCAAGCCCTACTGGCAAGTGCAGTATGAATCTGACTCACTTTTGTACTGTTGTGATAACAAAAATCTCTTTCTGTGGGCTGCAGTTTTCCCTATTTCAGGCTGAATTAACAAATTTTGGGTTAGGAGCACTTTGATGGGACATGGTTCCTGCTTAGACTTGGCCAGAGAAGTTCTCCATGTGCCTTGAAACCTGTGGCTCCTTTGGAACCCATGGCTTACTTGGAGCCCATGGCATATTTGTGCTCTCTGTGATATGGCCATTTTCTTGTCCAGAGAGGGATTTACAGCTCACAGCAAAACTCAGCATAAGAAACACACCACTTAATTTTTGCTTCTTTGAAGCAAAGAAGCTATGAGCTTCTTTGAAAGAATCCAGCCCAGAAAACCAATTGACCTGTGGGAAAACAAACAAACAAACAAACAAACCATCAAATACACATGGATATGTCTTTGCTGAGTCTCATACAGCCATGGAGATGTGAGATGCTGGGTCCTAGACCATGAAAAGTTGCTGCACCCCTGCTCAACAGATGCACTGCTGAGTCCAGGACCATCCTATGAATGCTTCATCCAGAGCCAAACCTCACCATGGACAATTATAGAGAAACCTTCCTGAATCTGGACTCATCAGAAAGTGCAAGATTTAGGGCCTGCATATCACACTCCTTCTTGCCAGGAACCCTTTGGTTTTAGTTTTGGTTTGAAGCAGTCTCCACTCTCCATGACAGTGTAGACAGTGCAGCAGCTATTCTCAGCCCAGATTTACCTATTTTCAGATAACAGAAGTGATGCATCTGCAATGACTTACATGATGCCCTTAACCATGCTCTTACAGCCTTTGTCTGCCTTGAAAGAGCTCTGTGTAAGGGCTTAAGCCATTTTATAGCAAATTAGCATATGCTGTTGGGCTATAGCACAGGAGTCCAGATGTTGACGATGGAGAGAGATAGGGAAGACTGATTTGGTGATCAGAATCTGATTTTATTGTGGGATACAGATGCTTATATACTGTTTTAGGGGAGCCTAGTAATTTGTACTACAGTGATTAGGTTAAAATCACATACACAAACTTATGCATATCACAACATCTCTTGCTTGCAGAGTTTAATGAGATTTGCTTTTTCTGGTAAACCAGTCTGAATCTTCTTGCAATCTAGGTCTAATTTTCAAAGTTCCATTTGCTTTTGCCAAGGCATCCTGTTATCAAATCACTTATGTTAACCAAGCCTGAAGACCTTCACCTGTCTTGTGTCTCCCAACATCGCAACATCTCCCCCTTTCCTTTCAACAAAAAGCACTCCTTTAATGGCCTTCATAATTAATCTATGCACAAATTGAAAGGTATCATAATTAATACAATTATTATCAAAATTATCACATACATACATACCTATCCGAAAAATAATATTTTAGTTAAAAAACTCCAACCCTAAAAGGCTCAGGCTTAATCTTTATAAACTAAAACATTCCTGATGGCAGCTGCAGGGGCAGAGGCACTACTGCATTTAGAAAGGCTGCCAAAAGTATAATTGCAGTAAAGTGTTTGATTCTTTTACACGGGGTGATAGGGAGAAACATTTTTAGACTGATTCCTGATCTGTGCATTTAAAATCAACAAAAAAATCCAATTTCACAGAACCCAGGAACTCTAATTCTTGGGGTTCCAAGGGTGTTTCAGGACGGTAAGGGATCAAATTTGATGTGATTTGATTTGCTTTCAAAATTTTTTGTGTAAATATTAGTGTAAAGTTCTGGAGGAGCTATATCCAGACCTGCAGAAGGAGGAGATGAGGATCATGTCTGTTTCCAACCTCAAACCTGTTTGCAACTCAAACATGCCCATTTCTTCTGAGCAGTGGGACCAGTGGTGGTGGACTTAGCCTGGGGACCTGACATGACTTTTGGAACACACTAATAGAGCTCTGTGGAAAATTTCCAGCCTGGTGCTAGTGCCCCACAAAGTGTTGGTGTCCAGACAGTAGTAAGGAGTTGTTCCTCCTCACCAAATTACAGACCATAAATAATCAGATGCCTGCCTAAGGCTGGAATTTGTTTGGATGCAGATATAACTCTACATTTTCTGGAATGTTCCTATCTCTTTGGTGCCATCCACAGTAACGTTCAGACTGACAGTCCATTCTCAGACAGGAATGGGGCCCTTTCCCATAGAGCACCAAAATGTTTCAAAAGGACAAAAAATCCCAAATCTTGAAATTGAGTGAAGGTCACTGAGTGCAAATTTTGCTCTGGGAAAAAAAAATTGAATTGCAAATGAATTGAGGAAGAAATTAATAATTATATAATTATAAGATAAAGCATGGATTTGGTCCAGAACTACTCCTTCACTTTACAGAATGTACTTTGAGCTTTGCACACTAAGATAAAAGGAGAATTAGGCACTGTAGTTTCGCAGCAGACCTGATGACCAGGCTCCTAGGTGGAGTAAAATTGTGTTTGTTTATCATGTGGACCCTGGAGCTGCAGCTCATGTTCTATGCAGCTCTTGAGAATTACAAAGTCTGTGTCTGTGGCATTTGGAAACAAAGTGTGAGCAGTAGGTTGAGGGAGGAATTCCCTCAATCCCTTCCACTTTTCTGAGACTCCAGTTGGAGCAGGTCCAGAGGAGGCCACAGAGCTGCTCCAAGGGCTGGAGCTCCTCTGGTCTGGACACAGGCTGGGAGAGCTGGGGTGTTCAGCCTGGAGAAGGGAAGGCTCTGGGCAGACCTTAGAGTCTCTTCCAGTGCTATAGGGCCTCCAAGGGAGCTGGAGAGGGATTTTGGACAAGGGCCTGGAGGGACAGGACAATGGGAATGGCTTCCTGCTGCCAGAGGGCAGGGTTAGATGGGATATTGGGAAGAAATTCTTGGCTGTGATGGTGGTGAGGCCCTGGCACGGGTTGCCCAGAGAAACTGTGACTGCCACATCCTTGGAAGTGTCCAAGGCCAGATTTGAGGGGACTTTTATGATTCCATTAAAAGTGTGGCACCAGGTGTGAGCAGTGGTTCTTTCTGACCTGTGTGATGCAGTACAGGTTCGACCTCCTGCTTTGCCAAGAGCTGCAGTTTTTTTCCCACTGCAAAATTCAAGTGCCTACCCAGGAGCTTGCTGCAGTGTCTCTTCTTACAGGAAGACATGCAATCCTATTTCAGCTTTCAGGAGATTTAGGATCCTGTTAGATTATTGCACTTTTTTTCCCCATAGGAATTATTGGTACCATCATGACAGTGTTCTAAAAAAGGACAAGAATTTACTTTTTTCATGCAAAGTTTTGTTATTAGGGTGACTTATCACGAAAAAAAATGCTACAAATATGATCTACTGATTTATCCTTAAGTGAAAGCAAACAAGGAGGTACATGAAGGTCTTAGATGAGAGCATCCTATTCCATGTCTCTGACAGGCCTTAGCGGAGAGGAGGTGGAGAGAGCAGCTATCAGGTGGCTCCCAAAGGTGGACAAGATGTCTCAGAGCATGAGGGTGTGGATGCATCTATATCACAGCTGAAGCTGAAGCTGAGCCGGGCATCTCCATCCTCATATGTTCCAGCCCTGGGTGGAAGATCTGAAATGAAGACCCAAAGTAGAGCAAAGTATACAAAACATTATGTAATCCATGAGCTGGGGAAGGCAAAGGACTTGGATGAATATTTGGGTTTTCTTCAGCTCAGTCTTTCCCTTCAAAAGCAATACCAAGGGTTCCAGAGGGACAGATGGAGAGGACACAGCTCTTCCCGGCCACACATCTGCTTTGCCAGGTGGCAGCTTGGTGGCCTTCATCACTTTCTAGTATCTGCAGACACACAGTGTTTGGCTTGGGTGGGAATTTATGTACCAAGTGATGTCGGTTTGCACAAATGCTTTTGTTCTCTTGTTTCTATGCCAAAACACAGGGTATAAGGGAGGTGGGAGGTAGAGGTCAAACCTGGCACTAACTGGACAAGGTCCCAAGTCATGGAAGTCATAGAGAATGAAATAGAGCATTCTTATAAAATCCATTATGACACCAAGCTGAAAGAACTGAAAATCTTCTGGAGTCCAAGATTAGAAGTAGAGGAAAGGGTTCAAAATCAGTGACATGAAACTCACTAAAGAGTAAAATCTTATCTATGGGTATATACCATGGACACAACTAAAATGGGGAATCATTAGCTCAAGATAAAGCTATTGGGGACTGTACAGACTGGACACAGGACCCTTCTTGCTGCCATTGCAAAATATCAGGTGTCATCAGGAAGTATAAACAGGAGTTTTGGGGTAAAACAGCGCCATTATTGTTGCAAAGATCAGTCTGACTCCAGAGAAAAGCAAGACAGCAGAGGGATAGAGAGCTGATCCATAAGAACACTGTGAATGGAGTGAGATTCATCAGCATTTTGGGAAGAGAGGGATGTTGTGGCCTTTGGAGAAATTGGTGGTTGCTACAAGGGAGGTGCTTGGTGTCTTTTCATGTCCCTGGGGCAGATAGAAAAGAAACCACATCTGCATCAGAGGTGCCTTCACACTGACAAATTCAGCAGCAAGCCCAGTGGAGGCTCCATCCCAGGACCAAAATGCCTCTCCAAACGAACCATTCCTCCCAAAATCCACCTAATCCAACTATCAAGTCACTGCTGGATTTTCTTTCAGCACAGTGCTCTACTGCCATCTTCATCACCCTCCTCTTCACTCGTTTTTGGCTGGTCAGTGCCCTCTATGCTGCATGGTGGTTCATAGACAGGGAGAAGCCCAGCAAGGGCGGGCGGCGGATCCACGTCTTCCGGAACTGCGCCGTTTGGAGGTACATGAGGGACTATTTCCCCGTCACGGTAAGTGCCACCGGTCCATCGGCCCTTCGGCGTTCCAGGGACCAGCTTTGTCCTTGGAGTCTGGATACAGTCTGGGGCCAGCAGTCATGGCGTGGGGCGCTGGGAGCTTGGTGTTGAAGGATAACCTTTCCAGCTCCCAGATTACTCAAAGGCACAGTAACAAATGGGGATTACCATTTTTACAAACCACAAGCTTCAATCACCTGGCTTTTCCATACCTATTTAATCTTGCTGCATTCCAGCTGCTAGGGAAATCTCACCTTCGTTTTCCATGTCTATATTGCAACATTCCTGCCCTTCAGGTTGCTCAGAATTTACCCAGTGGGCATAGGGCCAAGTTTTAACCAAAATCCAAGAGTTCTTGGATGGTCTGCAATGTCAGTATCCCATTTTGCTGAGGAGGGGGATGGATGGGTAAAGCTGGGGGTGAACTGGGCAGTCTCAGAGAACTGCTGTTCTCTTGAAAAGGACTTCTGTGACATTCCCTGATTTACTTAATATGTGTGGCTGGCCTTTGCCCTTATTCTTTTATCTGGTGTCCCCTTGTCATGGTATGGATGCATGGAGCTGTCGTTACAGAGCATGACACAGCACAAAGTACCACAACTCCCTCAGAAGCGTGCAAGAGAGATTTATTATAGCAACATGTTGCTTTTATACTCTTTCAGGATATTTACATTCACTCAACATACACATTCACTGTCTATTGGTTATAAGAAAGAAACAAAGTTCTCAGTGGGTGATCAGGGAGCCCACTGAGCTAGAGTCCGTATCTCTTAACTTTCTCTCCTTCATCACGTCTCCACGGTGACAACATTGGTGTCTTCCTCAGGAGAGATACAGGGCTTTCCTTATCTTCAGAAGGCCTTTGCAAGCTCACAAGGACAGCACAGAATGTCTTTCCTACATGGAGCAGCAGCAATCCTGCCTCAGACCTGTCACAAGTTGGAACAAATCTGAGCAATGCAGGAGAAGAGCTCATGGGTTGTGCAAGGAAGAGAGCTTCAAGGATAGACCAGGCAATGGGAATTTCTAAGATAATTCCTTTAGGAATACATTGCCTGTTGAGAGAACTCAGATGGGATGCACCCAGCTGGTCAGAGATCACCTGGAGTCAGAAGCTGAGTGCTGCAGTCCAGGATAAAGAATTTGGGAGCCCAAAAAGCCAAAGAACACACCAGCCTAAAGGAAAAAATAAGAACCCAGCCTAAGATCCCATCCTGCATGGAGTAGGGCCTGGCATGAGTCCATCCTGCATGGAGTAGGGCCTGGGATGAGTCCATCCTGCATGGAGTAGGGCCTGGGATAAGGATTAGGGGGGGCCAGAGCAAAGTGAGGATCAGAGATGACATGCCCATCAGCTTTGCTGCTCAAACAGAAATAACCCTCTTTTCTGTTCTCATGAGATCACACCTGGAATACTGTGCACAGTTCTGGAGCCTTCATCTTAAGAAGGTTAAATGGCACTTCTGGGGCAAGTCCAGAGGAGGCCACAAAGTCAGTGAGGGGACTGGAGCACCTGCCACTGGAGACAGCTGAGAAAGTTGGGGCTGTTTATCCTGGAGAATGTTGTGAGGACATCACACAGCACCTTCCAATATCTGAGGGGCCCTACAGGGAAGATGGAGAGACACTGTTCATCAGGAACTATAGTGATGAAACAAGGGGGAACGGTTTCAAACTGTAAGAGGGTAGATTTAGATGGGATATCAGGAAAAAAATTCTTGGCTGTGAGGGTGGTGAGGCTGTGGCACAGGTTGCCCAGAGAAGCTTTGGCTGCCCCATCCCTGAAAGTGTCCAGGGCCAGGTTGGACGGGGCTTGGAGCAACCCAGTCTAGTGGAAGGTGTCCATTCCCATGGCAGGGAATGGAATTTTAAGGTCCCTTTGATACTGAAATCAGCCAGGAAATAAACTTTCTAATACAATTTGAAGTGTTAGAAAGCAGGCATTCTTTACCTGTGCAGGACACATTGCAAGGATGTCTTGTTTAATCCTTTGTGTTTGGTGAGGCTTTACAACATTATATATATTCATTAAAGTGTGTCTCCTAGCTAATACATAAACATCACTTTTCCTAGAACTAATTTGCATGCAACTTCCTCCTACTAGAAATCATTTTATGTTCCTGGAAGGTCCTCTAAAGGGATCTCTGGTGATACCATTCAGTGAATATTTCAATTTTAAATGTGACCTCTCCTTGAACTTTTTCTTTGGGCATGTGCTGTTGCTTCTTGTTACCTAACTTGCAAAAAAAACCACTGTAGCCCTCTTTATCTGTTCTTCTACTGGTAAGCAACATTTATCATCCAGTGTGCATACCTTTACATCCTTTTATCTTTGTTTGTAGTTAGTCTTTAAGCTCTATTCAGCAACTTCTAAGGAACTGAAATTTTCTATTTTCTATGTCACATTGCAACTCAAACCATAAAGTAATTAAATTATTTATGTGACTGCCATAATTATATGCAATATATATTCTGTAAATTATTTGTGGCTGTAAGCCACCACTTAGTGAAGTGCTGGACCAGCCTCTCTGCTGAAATTTTGGTGCCAGCTCAGCCCAGCAGTGACCCTTCTCCTGCTCCTTTCTAAAGAACATGGAACCCCACTCCTGAACGCCTCACTGTGTTCCGTGTGTGTCCTTCCTGGCAGGAGGACACTAGCACCAGCAGAGGGAGCATGGTGTGGGGTTTGGCTGCAGCTCCCTCGGTGGGGGCCCAGAGGGCTCCATGGAGCCTTCCTCCCCGCTTCTCTGGGACAAAACAGAGGAAGTAACACAAAAGGACTGCAGAAAAATTTAAAAGAGATTTAATATAGAGAGCATTATAACCAAGCAATCACGTAATACTATTTCTCCAAAATATTTTCTCAGTCATAGAATTATGGAATCATGAAATGTTTTGGGTTGGAAGAGACCTCAATGATCATGCAATTCTAACCCCCCTACCATGGGCAGGGACACCTTCCACTACACCAGGTTGCTCCAAACCCTGATCAGCTTGGTCTTGAAAACTTCCAGGGATGGGACAGACGCAGCTTCTCTGGGCAACCTGTGCCAGTGCTTCAGCATCCTCACAGCCAAGAATTTCTGCCCAATATCCCATCTCACCCTGTTCTCCGTCAGTGGGAAGCCATTTCCCATTGTTGTGTTCCTCCAGGCCCCTGCCCAAAATCCCTCTCCAGCTCTCTTTGAGCCCCTTTAGCACAGGGCTAAAGCCACTGGCAGGGGCTCTAAGGTCTCACCTTTTCTTCCTCAGGCTGAACAACCTCACTTGCCCAAAGTCCCAGCACAAGGGACACAAGGAAGTGACATCTGGGGACAAGGGCTGGGTTGATATCCAGGACTCTGGACTGTATTTGTGTACAGACAGAGTTTGTTAAGCCCTGGAGAATTAGGCGTTCTGGGAAGATTAAGTATGACTCCTAATCCTACCAGATCCCAGCAGCAAACTTAGCATGGTCAAGTGCTTGGAGGCAGCAAGTGCTGCCTGCTGTCTTATTTTAGGAAACAGCTTTAAACACTGCTTTTAAGGGATCCCTGTGAATGTTTGCTGTCATGGAAGCATAGAGAGGTTGTGATGAGCATCTGTTTTCTGGGCAGTGTGAATCTGCAGTGTGCTGCAGTACACGGAGCCTGCCAGTGCTGAGCTGAGCCAGGCCACTGCAGTGTGTGCAAGGCACACCTTCTGCTGAAACCACCCCTGCACAAGTACCACTTTGGTGCTGGATTTATCCCCCTTGGAACTGACTGCAATTTAATTAATGATTTGAGAATCAGTTAGCCAGGACCCAAATGAGCTTGAGCGTTTTGAAGAGTGGGATGAGTGAGAAATCAAGTCAGGATCCAATGCATTGCCCAGGGAAATATTTCTGCTTAATTTCCCAGCATTTTAAACATATTCTAATCTGTTTGTTTATTTATTTATTAATTTATTTATTTTTAAATATACTCTTATTATAGTCCTTCAGTGTGCCTGGAACTGTTTCAAAATCATGTAGATGTGGCACTTTGAAACATGGTTTAGTGGTGGCCTTGGCAGTGCTGGGGTAATGATTGGACTTGATGGTCTTAGAGGGCTTTTATGACCTAAACAAATCTATGATTCTTCAATTCCAATACATGACTGAGCTCAGCTGCATTATAATATGGAAAATATACTAAAAAGTTTAAAATTAATCTGTCTGAGCTAGAGTATGTCTGAATAGATAACCTGTGATGCCTGCTGTGTTGATGTTGCCTACAGAGTGATTTTGGATGCAGTGGACTGCTTTATCCATGCTATGTTCAAAAAGCAGTCAGTAATCTGTCTGCTGCTGCCCAAACCCTATCTCCATTTTCAAAATCCCTCGCTCATCATTTATCAGTGCATCTTTACAATGAAGGATACACCTAGCTTAACAGAAAAAACAAATTCTGTCCCCATGCCAAGAGAATGGACATCACTGCTTTTTCACACCAGTCTCATCCCATCCTCCCTCATACATCCATGGTGCTTTGGTAATCTCAGATGAAGAAGGTGAAATGGGGAAAGTGTAAGCATAAGCTTGACAATATCTATTTTTACCACGGTCCTCAAGCAGGAGTCACCATCTTGCTGACTGAAAATTGGGGCTGGATGCTTGGCTTAGGCAAGACATCTCACCTTTGGATCACACAGCTTGGGTTATGAGTCCGTTCTAGCAAATTAAGGTCTCAGATAATTTTGAGGACTGTTGTGGGTTTTCAGGTTTCTCAGTGAATTTCTTCCCTTTGTTATCAGGGAGACACTGGAAAGGTAGGGAGTGGCTTTTTGGGTGAACAGTTAGCCATCAAGGCACAAAAGGAAGTCTCCTGGCATTCCAGTAGAGTTTTTGTGGGGATGGGGAGTTTTTGGCTGAGGACATGGGCTTTTCTGTTCAGCATTTTTTGGGAGTTGTGGCGTGATGCCACCCACCACAAATTGTGATCTGGGACCCGAGACTTGCTGCGGGTGGGTCCGACCTTCCTGTCCTCCTTCCAATAAAGGCATTGAGGGACTTGGTGTCCTCGGCTCCAGGATTTTGCTACGCAGCAGTTCGGCACTGCGGTCGAATCTGCCTGCTTCCCCTGCTTCTGCCAGCTGCTCCTTGTAGTGCTGAGGCCGAACGATGCCCCTGAGTTTGCAAAAGGAGCAATTTCCTTCCTTCTTCCCTTCCTTCCCTCCCGGCGCCGGCTGAGGGGATCATGGCTCCCTCTCTCGGCCTCTCAAGAGCGGGCAGCGAACTGTTACTCCTTTTTCTATTTTTTTTCTTTTTTTTCCTTGAAAGCCATGTAATTTTCAAATTACAATAATTTGGAGAGAGGGATGTTTTCTTCCCGTTCCAGGAAGGTTCCTACCTTCCTTGGCGGACATTTGTCTTTTAAATCAAGACAGGGACATATTTTGTTTTCAACTACGGTCGTCACTCAGAGCACCCCAGTAGGGATAATCATGCCAGCTTTATTCAGGGCAGCCTGGAAAGAACATGCTGTACAGGAAAGGTCCCTGTGGTCTTTGCCACGCTGTTTTCTCCTTGATATTTCTTACGAGCCTTGGGGTTATATCTAAGTGCCAGGTGGACCTTGCTGTCTGCAGAAACCTCTGTCACTGTGCTTGTGGTCTTGCTGGTGTTACTGGCTTTTGTTAGCATAACTGAAATGAATTACTGGAGAATTCGTTAAACCTTTGAAACTGTAATTTGGGAAGACTTCATCCCATGATTCATTCATTCTCATCATGGTGCTATAAATGAATACTCCAATTTAACAATTAAAGAAATTTATTAAATTATCAGAGTATAAACTTGGAAAAAGCCACAAGTGAATTGAATCTGAGCCGGGCGATCAGAGCCGGGGAGACTTTGGATTTGGCCTCTATCGCACCAAAGTCCCTGTGGGTCTCTAAAGTGTCATTTCAAAGGGATCCATTTTATACAGTGTTTTGGACTCTGGAAAGGGGCTCTTCTTTAGCATATTTTAGCATATTATCCTAGTTTTTCTTTCTTGCTGCCGTTTCCCGGAACTGGTGGATAATTCCTGGAATCCTGTCAGGTGAAAACTTCCTGGCATAAATTTCTGATGATGCCTATCAAATGCCTCCTTCTGGGGTCTTGTCAGATGAAAAAAATCCCCTGAAACATACATCCCGGGAGACAGTGTCCTCTTGGTGTTTGAATCTCCATGGTTTATTTGCCGGACACTGGCTTGGTACACAAGATGCTGTGGTTTCAATTTCCTTTAGCACAAATTATTGTATAACATATTTCACAATGGCACAAACACTGACGGAGGTTATTTGAGTGTGTTGCAGTTCTTGGGAATTGCAAGGCACTGTAGAGGGGACAGTTCCAGTTCATGTGAACCTATTCCTGTCAGGAATGTTTCCTTTCTTTTCACAGAAGAATGGTATTATTTGCAACTCAGGACTTGTGCCACGGCCCATGACATCAAATACAATTTCTGATTTCCAGAAGTCTTGACTGTTCCTTTGCTTCCTTCTGTTGGCTGGAAGAGAGATTGTCAGGGAAAAAGCAAAGCATGGCCAAATGGCCCAAAGCCCCCATGCTATCCTTTTCTGAGGGACTTTTCTGTTCCATGTGTTGGCCATCTCTTTTCTGTTCTGGAGTGTCCTTAAGAGGGCCGTCATAGTTTGACATGGGAGGAATTTGGGGACAGTCTGTTGAATCACTGAGAAGCTGGACATGCCTCTGTGAAAACATATGTTAAAGACCAAAGAAACCCAGGAACTTTCTCCTTCTTTCCCGGCCGGCAAGAAGGGGGCACGCCCCAGGCCCACTGGGCCCTGTCCCGGCCCAGGCCAGCCCTGCCGCGGGGCTGGGCCCCCTTTCCCTGTGCCGCCTGCTGGCTCCCCCTCTTCCCACATCGGCTCCTGAGTAGGGAGAGAGGGGAGTGCTCCAGGCCGGATGGAGCTGGTCTTGCTAACATCTGGCTGCTGGCTACACACCCATCTCAGCCCGGGGCCCAGCCGAGCCCGTCGGGCCCTGGGAGCAGCCCCGGGTCGGTGCTGGGATTTTATCCCATGGGAGTTGTCTGCAACCATCGGGCAGGGGGAAGGAGAATCCCCCTGTTATAAATGAGAAGCTTTACTAGGCCAATATTCAAGCAGCAATCCATTTATTAATTAATATGGTAAAGTATGAGCAATACAGTGCTGGGTACAGTGGGGAAAGTTTCCCCTCCAACTGCACACCGATAGTTGGGGCTTACAGGTATATATAGGGGTACTCATAAGCTTTCTCAGCAGTTTCTATTCCCAATTTTTACTCATCAGCAGTTTCTATTCCCAATTTTTACATCACAATTCTATACACTATTGTGATTTAGTTTTTCTTAGGATGCATCACAGAAAGGAGTATCCCACGTGGTGACGGTCCAGTTTCCGAAAGAAGGAAGAAGTATCCCATCTGGTGAGGTCCAGCTCCCCAGATGTGGGTCCACCTTTTGATTGCAAGGACTATAAATCTCGTAACAGTGATGTCCAGCTTCCCTTGGTCGAAACTATTAATCCTTGAGTTGATGTTCATCTTCCTTTCTCAAGCTGCTTTTCACTGTTATAATCACAGATGGGAGGGATGAGGAGATGCTTTGGTCTTGGGGCTGAAATCCTCTTCTAAGTTATGGAGAAAAAGACTCTTTTTCCCTATAATGCCTATGGGGAGATGAAGGGTTCAAATTGATATTGAGCAAAGGCCTCCATGCTAAAGCAGATATGAGAGCAGTTGTGATCCCATGAGAAGTTTGAACAGAGAAAGAGATAAGAGTAGTCTGATGTTGCCAGGAAAAGAAGATCTCTGTTCTCAGGGATGAAGATTATTTTAGAGATAGATAATGAGAACTTTTGCCTTTGAATAACTCGTCTTTAAAACAATACCCCATAAGTCAACATGGCCCATTGACAAGCTGTGGAAAGGCTTTGTGGCAATGGGAAGGACTTCTGCAGAAAGACTATTTTAGAGGCGGTAAACTGACTGGAAATTTTAGGTTTTGTTTCTTTACATTGTCAGTGGGAAGGAAAAGGTGGGGGGAGGAGAAGTATTCTGAAGGGTTTGTTTTGATTCTTACTACCTTTTTCTTTTAGTTACTTTTAATAAAATTTTGTTTACACCCTTTTAAAGTTTTGAGCCTGCTTTGCCTTTCTCCTAATCCTGTCTCATAGCAGGAAATGAGTGCACTGGTGATTGACCAGCACCAAACCTGCCACACTCTTTCGTGAATTGGCCAGGAAAATCTCAAAATTGGGGAAATCTGAAATTGGTGAACTAAAACCACTACAAGGGGGGCAATGGCTGAGATCCACTGGAGGACTATGTCCCACCGTTTGCACTGCTAATCCACTGGATAAAGGAAGCCTTACAAGAGGAAGGGAGGACTTGAGCAATTTGGAGCTTCCATCCTTACCCCGCTTTGGGAGTGAGGGTGGTGAAGTCCCATCCAAACTCAATTTAAATCCACCTGGCTGGTCAGGTTCTCCAATATTTGCTGCAAATGCAGCTCTGACCTGACACTGTGGCACCAGGAGAAAACCCCAGGGCTCCAAGATCTCACTGTTTCCCTCTGCACCTCTCAAACTCTCACCATTGCTGGGAGCTGAAACCCATCCTGCTCAGCAGCTACTGGTGGTACTCAGAAACTTGCCCTTCCTTTGGACTCCCATCCAGACACCCTTGGGTGGATGACCTGCTTCTTCTCAGTTTGGCACAATTTATCCTTCTTCAGATCTGGTTGGGTTTCCTGGATATCTTTGTTGGGCTTCTTACAGAGAAACTGGCTGCATGTTCCATCCAGCAAGAGATGATTTTGGGAGGTGTCCATGGACAGCTACAGACATGAGGATTTGTTTAGTACAAAGTTGAAAGGTTTATCCTACTTAAGAGCAGATTACTGACTATGACATCCATGGAAACAGAGTTTGGGACCAGAGAAGGATAGAAAAGCAGTAGCAACTCAGTTTGGGAGACTTTAAATGAAGAAGCCAGGAGCTTGCTGATCAGGTCTCCTATTCGGGATGTTAATGTGGATATGGCAGCTGGGGACATGGATTAGTGGTGGTCTTGGCAGTGCTGGGGGAGCATTTGGACTCCATGATCTTAGAGGGCTTTTCCATCCTAAACAATTTTATTTGTTAGGAAGGCCAAGATCATCCCACACCTGGGATCCAGAG
This sequence comes from Ammospiza caudacuta, assembly GCF_027887145.1. Taxonomy (NCBI): domain Eukaryota; kingdom Metazoa; phylum Chordata; class Aves; order Passeriformes; family Passerellidae; genus Ammospiza; species Ammospiza caudacuta. Next base: position 15,453,558 of record NC_080594.1, read on the forward strand.
GGCTTCATAACACTTTTGAGTATGAATCATTAGTGCTGTCAGCACCCAAGGCATCAGCCAGCATCCTGACCATGCCAAAGGGAACCTCAAGGAAGTCAACAAACCCATGGCTCAGCTTGGAGAGCACAACCCTGAGCTGCTAACAGCTGCTTCCAGACCACAGGTCAGACACATTAACTTGGCATTCCTCAGACACCTCTGAGATGAGAAACTGCTCTTATTTCACCAGAAAAACCCTGGGTTTTCTCATGCTCGTGCACACACCAGCTTGTTTGGACTCTTAAGTACTTTGACAATTATTAAATGTTCAGTTCACTCATAAAGACTGGAATTGCGAATGCCATCCAGAGGGTGTGGAAAAGACAACTCATTTGAGGCAGGATGGAGGATAGTCCCACTCCTTGGCACCTCAAACCCAGTTCCCTTAGGCAGTTTGGCTGGACAGCAGGAGGGGAAGACTGTGCAGAGTCACATTTTTAACCTTCCTGGAAGTTTGGGAATGGAGACTGACCTCTGCCAGGTGGAGGACGAAGGTGTAGTATTCACATGCCCTCCTGAACAGAGAGAAGCTGTGAGACAAGCAGAGAAGAAGGAAAGCACAATTCTTATCTCCCTTGCTGTGCCTGTGTTGTGCTAAAGTAGAATGCAATATGGAGATTGTTTACCCAAAGTGAGGATGTTTTGTTCCCTTGGCCTTTTAGGGCCAAGAAGTGTGTATGTGTGTGTGTGTGTGTGTGTGTGTGTGTGTGTGTCTCAGACTGTCACGGGACAGTCACGAGAGAATTGGAGATGAGTGCAGTTCTGGGCAGTTGTGAGCAAGAGTGAGTGCAGGGCAGATTCAGTTTAGATGAAATGTACATAGTATAGTATAATAAGGTAATTAATTAGCCTTCTGATGATGGAGTCAGATGCATCATTCCCTCTCCCCTTCGTCGGAGTTGCCTTTGAATTACTATAGGAAGGAGTGAGACAGTGGGAACAATCCAGAAGGGAAGATGGAGTTCCTCTATTGAAGAGTTTCCAGAGGAAAAGGATAGTGTAGAGTCTAGACCTATGGTATCTAGAGACTTTGCCTAAGTCTCTCCTCTGCTACAGATTTCCTTCTCAGTCTTGTACAAGCTCTCTGGTTTCTCAGTGAGTTTTGGCCAAATCATCCCAATGTGAGAAGGCTCTGTGACAAAACGAGGACCTTCTTTCCTCAGGGCTACTTCAGGGGACAGCACTTGCAGAAACATCACCCAGATCCACCAACACTTGAGGGACTCAGCTGCTACCCTCCAGCTGCCCATGGCTTAGAGCAGGGTGTCAAAAATCACAGATTCAAAGACTGGGTGACTTTGGAAGAGAACTCTAGAGGTCAACATGCCCAACCCACTGCTCAAGCAGGGCTGCCCAGAGCCAGTTGCCCACATCTTACTGCAGAATCACAAAATGGTTTGGGTTGGAAGGGGCCTTAAAACTGATCCTTGTTGGAACAAGGACACCTTCCACTAGACCAGATTGCTCCAAGCCCCATCCACCCTGGCCATGAACACCTCCAAGAATGGGGAAGCCACAGCCTCTCTGGGCAACCTGTGCCAGGGCCTCACTAATTTTATAATAAAAAAATTCTTCCTCATAGCTAGTTTTAATTATCCCTCTCTTAGTTTAAAACCACTCTCCCTTGTCTTATCACTCCAAGTACTAACCTTTGTTCTTTCCTTCCTGTTCTCCCTCCTCTTTCATTGGGATGAGCACCGAGACAGCAGCTGGATGTTTCTTAGGTAGTGTTTTTACAGATGTGTGGTGTCTTAGCTCTCCCATTGAGGCAATTTGACCGCTCAGTGGCTGCCCTCTTGTGTCTCCCTGCACGCACAGAGACAGAAGTTTAGCAGTTTCTAACACGCCTGAACATCTTGCTTCCCTGCTTATAAATCACTTGGAGATGAAGCGTTGTTTGGAAGCTGAGGATGAATGCAGAAACATTGATGCAGACTGAGATTACTCAAAAAAGAGCAAATGGTGGGCACTTAGCGATTCAGCCATCTGCCTCTCTTCCTGGGCAGTAGTGGGACTTGGTTTGTCCATTCGCCTCATTAGGAGCAGCTTGAATGGGCATGTGTACAGTCAACAGTGCTTTCAGACAGGTGGAAAATGAGTCACGATGGAAGAAAGTAAAATATACTCTCATTATTAACCTGCAGTTCTGGCAGCTTCTAGGAAAACACATGCACCATTAACTGCACCCTGAGTGCAGATGGAATCAGGGTACTTGGAGTCGTGACACTTAAATGCATAGGGCTCTGGTTGTTCTTGAGCACAAATGCCTTTGAGTTGTCTGGATAGGCATGGTGACTCTGTGGTAACAGAATCACAGAATTGTTCAGGTTGGAAAAGCCCTCTGAGACCATTCAGTCCAACTGTTCCCAGCACTATTGCAAATGCCCCTTAATCATGTCCCCAAGTGCCACATCTACATATTTTTGAAGAGTTTCAGGGACTGTGGTCCCACCACTTCCCTAGTCATCTTGTTTCAATGTCTGACCACCCTTTCAGTGATGAAATGATGTGATGACTAACCTTGGAAAGTTCATCCTTCCCTGCTGCTGTGAGTGTTCAGCATCCACAGAAATGGTGCAGAGATTTCAGCAGTCAGTTTTGCCTGCTTCTGCCTGGGCTATGCACATGCTGGTTGGTGTTGGCATGGCAAGGTCTTCTTGGTGCCAGAACTGGAGAGTGAGTTTGTCACACCAGCTCCTCTCCCCTGGGCAGTCCATAACAAGTGCAATGGAGATCAAATCCCAGTTGTCCCTTATCTCCCTTTAACCATCCCCTCTTGTTCTGTGGTACCCATTCTCCCATGTGGTACATCCCAGGTTTGAATATCATTTTCAGATTGGCTGAGGATTTTAACAAGCTGCTTAGTCAGCCCTCAAGGGCTGGCCATGAGCTGCACTGTGTCTGCAATCCATGCTGCCCATCCCTAAAATGCTGGGTATGGGAATTCTCTGTTCCCTCCTGCCAAAGCTGCAGCAGCCTTGGGCAGACATCCACTGCTCTTTGATGGACCTGGGCACCCAACACAGGCACAAACAAACAAACATCTGGCATCCTTCAGGCTTTCCCCAGTGGCAAGGAAACCATTAGCTTCTCTGTTAGATGTCTAGGAATTAAGATTTCAATTTACCATGTGTGAAAACATCCAGGAATCACCTGGTACATGCTTCAGGATGGGATAAACCTTTGATCCACACCAAGCTGTTGGGTGGGATATGTGCTTGTGCTGTGTAGTAGGTCTACCAGAGTGATTATGTACTCCCTCTGTTGTTCTGCTTGTGGGATCAAGAGGTACTGTGTAGAAGAAATCACCCTTTTCTTGCTTTCCCTCCCATATTAGAAAATTTATAGGAGAACATTTTAAACAAAATTGGTTCCCAATAGCACCTAGACCAGTTCAAGGCAATATAATGAACTGTGCCATTAGAAAAGTCATTTTAGGCCAATGGGTAGGAGGAGATGGAAATATGGGCAATGAAATACATTTCAGTGAAAAATGGGGGAGTTGTTCCAGTTAACCTTTTCCAATAGAAAGGCATGGTGGGTGCATGACGCTCCCCTCCAGGAATATCTTATCTGTTCTTCATAGCCAGTGTTCCTCCCTGCTGAGGTTACAGCACTAACCCTGACCACTTTTTGTCTTCATCTCTTTGTCCAGTTGGTGAAGACAGCAGAGCTGGACCCCCGGCAGAACTACCTGGTGGGGTTTCATCCCCACGGAGTGCTGGCAGTTGGAGCCTTCATCAATTTCTGCACAGAGGCATCTGGCTTTTCCACACTCTTCCCAGGCATCACCCCCCACCTGATGTTGCTTTCCCTGTGGTTTCGCTTCCCGTTCTTCAGGGACTATGTGATGAGTGGAGGTAAGGAGCATGGGCCAATGGCAGCAGTAATATGTGTGGTGCTTTTTTGAGGAACACAGAGTGAAAATGCATGGGGAGGAGGAGTCAAGGGTCTGTTTTCCCTCACCTGGGGCCAATTGGATCCCATTCATGGACATAGCTATTTGAGATGGCAACCCAAAACCTCTGAAGTCAAAAATTGCCCTCCTTGCTGTTATCTCTGTTGTTCAACTCCATAAATGATCTCTGTGCTCAGGGCATCACTGTGCTGGTGCTGTGGAACAGCAAAATGTGGAGCAAATTGTGAACAGAAATGCTGAGAGCTGCAGGCCAGGATGTTCCTGTATTTCTTTCCATAAAAATTAGATTCAGGCCTGAAACTGTGAGGAAAAAGATGCTCTTTCTGAAAGATCTGCTGCTTCCAGGGAAGCAGCATCCAGGGACAGAGGATAAAAATAGTAGCTCATGCTGCTGCAATGGAATGTGGCAGGGGGGAAGATGTAGTGAAAAAGAATAGGAAAAGGGACAGGTAAAAATTCAACTGAGAGAGTTTTGAGAGATTTTTGGACGCCAGCAGGATGACCTCCATCTCTCAGCAGTGGGCTTGGCAATGGTCACTTTTCCAGCTGAATGTGGGCAGAATTCAGTAGGCTAAAACATAGGCATCCAGTTCCATCTGATGCACCCCAGGGCATCCATTACCCTGTTTTCCTCATAAACTGGCTCCTGCTGCCAGAGTATTTACATGGAGAGTGCAAAATCCAAACAGTGAGATATATGAGACACTTATGACCCAGGTGAAGGAAGGTTTAGTCACTGTAATGTCAGAGTTGGGTGCATAACTAATTTTCAGGTCAATTGAATCCATTTCACAATGAGGTTTTAATGTGCAAATTATTTCAGCCCCTGAAACAAGGATTTTTTTTTAATTAAAAAATATTGTAAAACAATGTTGCTTTGTAATTTCTTAATTAAAGATTTCTATCTTATTCAAGTAAACAATATCAGAGGACCAAATCCTTCATCAAATTCCACTTTGAATTAGCACCATCCACTGAAACACGTGTGTGTTTTGACCTAAAGCAAATGTTTCTCTGACATCAGAATTATTTAGAATTTGACACAGTCTCAATTGACAACAAATTGAAACTGATTTTTTCTAGGACTTAAGTGCAGCTAGTTTTGTGTTTATTTTTTTTCCTAATTTTTCTCTCACTTCTCACTTCTGAGCCAGACAGCAGATAGATAATTGTGTACTCACCCAGCAGAACTGTGTGCAAATCTAGCACCTTTTAAGGGAGTTGACCTGAGATTTTCAGGTCAAAATTTATAAATAAAATTTTCAGCACTTGTTCAGAGATGGATTATGGGGGGAAAAAGGTGCAGAGCAAACCAGAAACAGGTGGGCTTTACTTTTAATTTCTCCCTGCTCTCCAGGCCTCATCCCCTCTGACAAGGAGAGTGCATCCTACGTGCTGCAGAAGCCAGGGGGTGGGAACTTGCTGGCCATCATTGTTGGTGGGGCCCAGGAGGCTCTGGATGCCCGTCCAGGATCCTTCACCTTGCTGCTGAAGAACAGGAAGGGATTTGTGCGCCTGGCCATCCAGAATGGGTGAGGAAGGGGATGGAGTCAAGGGATAATGAGGGAGGGGTGCTCGGCCCTGTGGCTGGTCAATGGGGTGTTTCTGTTTTGGAGAAGAATGAAGGGTTTTGGAATGGGCTTTGCTAATCATGACACCCTATTGGTTTTGATCCCCTGCAGCACCCCCCTGATCCCTGCCTTTTCCTTTGGGGAGAATGATGTCTTTGATCAGGTGAAGAATCCCCAGGGCTCCTGGCTGCGGAGGATTCAGCATTTTCTCCAGCAGATCATGGGCATCTCCCTTCCCCTCTTCCATGCACGAGGCATCTTCCAGTACAGCTTCGGGGTGATACCCTACCGGCGGCCCATCTGCACCGTGGGTGAGTCCATCCACAGAACTCTGACGTGATGCCAGACACACTCAGCTGGCCAAACTGGGGAAACAGGGACAGTCCCTGGGCTGTGTCATCCTCCTGCCAGGCTGGAGCCTCTGCCAGACAGCACAAGCAGGGGTGGGCTAGAAATGTGCTGCAAAGCAGTGTTCCAAACTGTTCATGTGTCTCACTGTTTTGGCAATCTGGTTTGATGTCATGACAGATCCCAGCCCATCTGGGCTGTGCTGTGAAAAGCCCCAGATCAAATGTGGCCAAGCTCATCGCTCCTGTGAGATGCAGACAGCCCCAACACCACAACGTGGTGACAAAAAACACTGCAGTAGGGTTGCATGAAACATCTGCCAAGGCAGTTTTACAAACACAAGTAGGACCGGCAGGTTAAGGGAGAGGATTCTGCTCCTCTTCCCCACTCAGGTGAGACCCCCTCATGCAGTGCTGCCCCCAGATCTAGGGCAAGAACATCAGAAGTACATGGAGGTGCTGGAAACCACAAAGAAGCTCCAAAGGCTTGGAGCATCTGGGAGACAGGCTGGGAGAGCTGGGGATGTTCAGCCTGCAGAAGAGAAGGCTCTGGGAAGACCTTAGAGCCTCTGCCAGTGCCTAAAGGCCTCCAAGAAAGGGGGAACTTGAAGGACAAATTTGAAGGGGGATTTTGGAAAAGGGCATGGAGTAACTGGATGGCAGGGTTATATGGATATTGGGAAGAAATTCTTGGCTGTGAGGATGTGGCACAGGTTGCCCAGAGAAGCTGTGGCTGCTCCTCTTCTCTGGAAGTGTTCAAGGGCAGCTGGGACAGGGCTTAGAGCAGCCTGGTCTAGTGGAGAGTGTCCCTATTCAAGGGAGGGGGGTGGAATGAGAGGATATTTATGTCACTCCCAAGCCAAACCATTCTGTGATTCTCCAAACACCCAAGCACTCAGATGCAGCTTTGCTCACATCTGCAAATCCAAACCTATTTGCATGTGAGGAAGATGAACCATTTTGGCCAGAGACCATGTCCGTGGGAGACCAAATTTCAAGAAAATCTTTGGTTTTGAATAAGTTTTCCAACATCTCCATGCTTGGTCCACCAGTGTGGCTGATGCTCTGTGAATTAATTTAGTTTAAAATGCTGTTTGGAATGGTTAGAGCTTACACCACTGATTAAGTTTGACAATGAGCAATTACTTCTAATTGTATTAGAACCTGTTTGGATTGTCTCAATGGTTTTATGAGCTGTGTAGTATCACATGGGTTCTTCACTAATTGGATGAAGAATAGCCTTATAACATGTTGAAACCCTCTGTCACTTGATAAAAACAATTTGAGTAAGAGACCAGAGCAAAGGAAGTATCTCATGGATTTTCACTGTCCCCTGCTCCTCGTAGCTCTGGGAGATGGAAAGACTCTTCTAAAGATAGGAATCAAAAGAACTGATTTGCTGTTGAATAAAATGTGATTTTTAAAAGATAAGTAAGTACTTGGTTCCTAATAAAAATCAGATATTTCACAGAATCTTTAATCTGAGCAAAGTGGAAGCACCTTCAATGCAAGTGTATTTAAATAGTGTGGGGCTCCCCTGTTCCTCACTTTCCCCATTTGCAATGCAGATTCCCAGGGCCATGTGGAAACAACTTGGAAAACCCAATCCAAATATTATCCTGTCTTTACATTGTGTTTATCTGCAGCACATCTGAGATGTGAGAAGCAGCTCTTGGGACTGCATTGGGATACAGCACTTCTTACTTCAAAAGGCTGCACAGAGGGTCTTTGACATTAGCCAGCTTTGCAGATGGGTAAACTGAGGCAAGGACCAGTGCGATCCTGGAGACCAAGAGCTTGGTCAGGATCTGAGTCACCATCCCTCCTTGGCTGTGCTATCTCCCAGGCTCCAGGAAATACCTGGTCACGCTGACCTGTCCATCCTGGATAGGCTGACCTCAGCTCCGTGCTAGGGTGAGCAAAGTGTTCAGAGACGCCTGACACTGGCTCTTCCTAACACCTGTACTTCTTTTCCAGTTGGGAAGCCAATTCCAGTGCAGAAGAAGCACAAACCCTCTGATGAAGAAGTTGATCAACTCCATGAAAAATACCTAAAAGAGTTGTCCGAGCTCTTTGAGAAGCACAAAGCTAAATACAATGTCCCAGAAGACAGCCACCTGGAATTTATATAATGTGCCTTAAGCAAGGTGAAACCATGGAGACCAAGCTCCAAGTTTCCTCCTTCTCTGGAACTACTTCACAACCTCAACATAGTCACAGTTAACACACAGTCTATATAGTGTAGGGAAAAGAGCTTGATTTTCCCAGTTATTGTATGGTTGTAGAGCCAGGTTTTTTCATTTTTTCTCCATGTAGAAGACATAAAAGATATAAAACAGAAGAAAAAAAATCTCATCTGTGGACAACTGAAACTCTTCAGCACAAAAATAACACTTCAGTCTGGCAGGGATGCCAGTTTATACAGATATTTCCAGGCAGTTCTTAATTATTGAAATTATTTCCTTTGCAATATTTTCATTTTGAAATGGGACAATGAGCCATAATTTGTGATGAAGGCATATGGTTTTTAAAATATAATCCATCTAGATCAATAAATGAACACAGGGTTTTTTGTGCTCTTCATGTTTTTAATTGCTTTGGGCTCTTTTCTCACCACCTGAAGCAGAGTTTATCAGAAAGGTCCAGCATGATGCCAAGCACCCTCAGCAGCATGATGCCAAAGCCCTCCAACACAAAAGAAATTAAATAAATTCCATTAGAAATGTGTATTGGAACTATAAAATATTTCTAATTAATATAAAGAAACCAGGAGCCACGCTGGCAGTCACACTACCATCAGAGCTGGGATTGAGCCTTGGCAGCTCCACACTCCACACTCAGTCAGACTGGGCTTACCTACTGGCTCAGTCCCTGGTTTCCCACAGCACAGTCTCAGACATCTGGATCCTTCAAACAATTTAATCATACAAGAACAAAATAACAGCTTGGGGTGAGAGCCTCCAGAAGGAATCTCCAACAAAGGAAACCCTTGGCTTATGTGCCCTTATTATCTGAGTGTATGGGAAAGTCTGGGCTCTTCTTGCTGAGTCCCTGGCTCCTGCTGTGTCTTGGAGTGTCCACGTGCCTGTCTGTGCCACAGGTCCCTGTGCCCTTTTGTTTTGCAGAGGGTCAGCAGTGGCCTCTTGCCACCAGAGCTCCATCTACACCTGGCACTGCAGGTGCCCCTCAGCTGCTTGCTGCCTGCTCTGAATCCATTCTTTAATAATTAGTTTAGAAATATAAATTAGAAATAAATTTGTAATGTCTAGGGACTCGTCCAAAGGGTTCACCATAGCTGGGCTCTAGGAGTTCTGCTTCCAATTTGGTTTGTTTAGTCCCAGACATCTCTTCATGGGAACATGACCAGTCACCAGCTATGGTAGCAGGGTCACTGTGCATTTTGTTTTACAAATGAGACCATCTTCTTAGGAAAGAGGAGCATGACTAGGACATGGGGGAAAGGAAATGGGATTTGGGCTGGAAATATCCATTGGGGTTTGGTGGAGCCATATTTGGCAGGTGATCAAGCAGCTTCCTTTTGATATCCAGAACTTCATTGAACTTTGCACTTAATGGGATTTTGCAGAGTGGAAGTTTCAGGTGGCAGGAAGCCATCTGCTCAGTTCACCCTTACAGAGCCCTGATACTTTAATCTTCTTCTTTCTCCCTCCCTTCAAAAGAATTTCCTCACATCCTACTCCCCACTTGAGAGCAGCCACCAAAAATCCTGCAGATCACACACACTTCATTTTTGTTCTTGAAACTGCAAGAAGTACATTTAACAAGAAAAACCTGTTAAAAAATTGAAAACTTTGTCTCAACTGACAATACCAGGTCACCATTGGGGTTTATTTCCTTTTTCTGCCTCCTGTCCTGACCAAGGCTGCAAGGATTCCACCAGATTCTTAATCTGAATAACCCCCTGCAAATCCCTTCCATTCCTAGAAAACAAGCAGCATCAAGGAAGAATTTAATGGAATCCTGCTCAACATTCTAAACACTCCTGTAATCCCACGCTTAATCGAGTCAAATAAAACAGGTCACATGCTATGATTTCTATTTTTCTTTTTCTTTTGTTCTTAGTTAAGGACAGAGGTGCCCAAGCAGGAGGAAGATTTTCTGCACCAGAAACAAAAAGAAATGTGTCTCCCACCCTTTCCTCTTGGAATTAAACACCATCCAAGCTTTACCCTAGCTCCAGGTTTTGTTCTCTATCATTTCTTCTGCCTTTCCTTTTACGTGGCCATCCACACAGAGATCTCAGGAATGTTGCCATGACCTTATGGAAACATCCCAGAGGAGATCAGTGCCAGAGGGAAGCGATGGGGATGTCTCCAGAGTCACAGCATGGTGTGCTGTGGGGCCGGGGGAGGTCTCCAGAGGTGAGGATGAGGAGCTGAGATCTCAATGCAAGGGGAAGGAGAGTGAAGGTGTTGCTGTTGGGGTGGAAATCAGCAGTGAGGGGAGGGAGAGGATTTGTGGAGATGTGGTGATATTTTGGGGTTGTAGGAAATGGAGAGGGGAGGATGCAAGGTCACAGATAAGGATGGCAGAAATTGGTACTGGCAAGAGGGGTTTGGTCAGTAGGAGAGACTTCTACCCCACTGAGTGTTCCCAATTGTCCACAGAGGCCTCAGTCTTACCCTTTTGGGGCTGTTGATGTGATGCCCCTTGTGCCGGAGACACACCTACCTGAGAGGTGGGCTGGCCCATCACCTTCCTGGCTTGTGATCCCATTCTGAAAGAGAGAAACGGAAGAAAATGGCTGGTCAGGAAAAAATCTCAGGGAGGCTTGGGAAGGAGGATGCTGGAGCTGTCTGAAAGTTGTTGGGGTGGTCAGAGAGATCCAAAGGTGGAGAAAGACCACAGTGCTGGAGAGGAGGAGTTAGAGGAGAGTGTTGGCTGTACATAATAGGCTTCCTTCAAGGCCACTTTTATCTCACAGACAGGAAAATACCCTTGATGCCCCAGGGACCTATATAACCCAGGAGGGAGAGGTCAGTGCCTGGGCTTGTGTTAAATATAACAATAAGAACAATAATTCATAGGCATCCTTGCAGCCAGGACTATTCAGGGAGCTCAGCACAATGAGAGGACCCATCTCAAGAAGCCAGAGCTGTCTCTGAGCAAAACACTGTAAGCCAAGAAGCTTTTCTGCTATTTCAGCACAAAAAGGGGTGAATATTTCACACAGAGCTGTCTGGAGGATTAAAACTCCTCTGATGCTACACAAGGCAGGAGAAACCTAAAGGAAGGAAAAATGCTCAGATCAACCAAACCAAACAATGTTTAGATTTGACTCTTCAGTTTGAAACTGGCTTAATTGGAGTTGCCTCCAAGGCACCCTCAACTGAGAGACCTTCAAGCTGTCACAAATAAGGACCACTTAAAGCTAAAACAATGCTGTATGTTTCCTTCCAGCATGTCCACTCCCTACTTACTCAGCTGGTTTTGATCTGAGAAACAAGCTCAAGGAGAAGAGATATATCCAATTGCCTTTCTTGCAGAAATGTCAAATGTTACCCTTTTTGGGACTTCTGTGGAAATTCTGAATTGGAAAATACAGTAAGAAATAAAAGTGTGGTGATTCGGTATTCCCCTCCTGCCCACCTCTTCCTCCCACCTCTTCCCTCCTGATCTCTCCTGTATTTCTGTTGTGAGAGGCTCTAATCTGGATTTGCCTTACTTAGCAGGTTCAGATAATGAGGCTCAGAAGAAAACCTCTGATGACTGATGAATACAAAATATGGACTAATTCTCCAAGAGCAGGAAAGCCAAGCAAAAAATGCTTTTTTGCCCTTTTGCAGCTCTAGTGCTGCAAAATTGTTTTACTGCCCTGAGAATGGGATTAAAAAATTGCCTGCTGTTGCAAACAAAATTAAAAGGTTTTCTGCTGTTGCAGAAAAATGTGTGGTTTTCTGCTTGGGGAAAGATTTGCTGCCTTTAGTTCAATAAAGTCCCAAAACATGATATGCTAAATATCCCTCTCTTATGGCATACCTTTCAATAAAATAAAATTGCAAATGCATCTGAAACCCATCACTTTGCATTAAAAAAAAAAAAAAAAAAAAAAAAAAAAAAAAAAAAAGAAAGAAACACAAAACCAAATCAAGAAATTACTTTTTTTTTTGTTTGTTTCCTTTTCAATTTAAACATTTGGAAAAATTACATTTAAAACATTAAGAAAGTGTGGGTCTCCTCATGAATATCGACACTTATTTTTGGGATAATCTGTTAGTTCTGTCTGACTTGTAACCAATTAACTCTCTTCTGCATCTCCCATCATGTGAGCTCACCTCTTGACACTATCTTTCTTGGAGTAAACATCTGATACAGGATTTTGGCAAACCACCCTGTTCAGATTATAAAAACCCATCAGTGAAGAAACAATCTACAATGACCAACAAGGCAGGAGGGTATATACTGTATTTAAGAAATTATTTGGTATGATTTATCAATTTTTCAAGCTTGTGCTTGGTTTTACTCCTACCCATGTCCTGATCCCAGCCCCCTTGGAGATGCTAAGCCATTAAATTTGCGCTGGCAGCCTACTGAGCCACCACCTCTGTGGGGTGCAGGGGGTTTGTGTGTTTCAGGCAACATGTGACCTTCAGAACAGAGAATGCACTTGTCAGGTGGGAAAGCACCTATAAAATCAGGTAGTTGTGAGCCAGCATCTTGGGTGTCAGGATACAAAATAATTCCTGTGAGCTAAAGGGATTCATATTTCATTAGATTATAAGAAGCCAACAAAATACAGCTCAAACATCATTTTAGTGAGCAATTCAAGACACACAGAAGATTACATACAGAAAGCACTATAGAAAGCATTTGAAATCACTTGGTTTTATGAAAACTATGAATGCAAAGAACATCATGTATTCACAGAAAATTGTGCATGCACAGAAGAAAAATAACGTAAAGAAAAAAAATTCATGCTTTCTTCTTGGTAAAGAAAGTTTTCAGATCCCCTAGAATTGAAAGGGAACAAGTGCTAGCAAGCAGTGCTTTTGTTTTCATCACTGCCAGCAAGGACAGAACTTGGCTGCTCATTGCAAACAAAAGCTTCATGGACAAGGGTGCATGTGGATGCTGAGGAACTCACCTCCACATCACAGAGCGCTCTGAACTGGGACAGAGCAGTATTGCATTGTCAAGAGCATGGATCAGGCTGTGAGGTCAGGATTTCAGAATTATTTACAAAGTGCTTAGCTTGTACCTTCTGAGGGGGAGATCCTCTAAGAAGCCATTTGGCAGGATCTCCAAGGAAGGCTAAGCACCTCATTTTCTTTATCAGCAACCTCAAAATCTGGAGATGCTCACTTGATAGGACCAGTGTGTCCCTCAGAGGAGGGAATGAGCTGGGTGCCAGATTTTTCCATGCTGTGTTTTTGACATTACCAACAAATCCCACAGTGTGCCTTGCTTCCAGGAACTGCCAAGCACTTTACAAGTAAATAGGATCCATAATCCCTGGAGAGGTAGAACAGGAGCTACTTTAACCCCTCTGTTGATGCTGGGCTACTGTCAACCCAAGATCATGAACGTCACAAGGCCAGAGAGCAAGAATAAACATGACCTGTGGCCCAGATTCCTAGATCATCTTGTTCCATGTGATTTGTGGCTGGTCAGAGGAAGACTATAGCAAAGCTGAGACCCAGATCCTCCTGAATCATAGAATAGCTCACCACCCTCATTGTAAAAAACTTCTTCTTTATATCTAATCTGAATTGATTCTCTTTTCTATGAATACTTATAGTTAAGCATAGAGGAGAAGAAAAAAGAATATAAATCTAGGAAGAAAAAGGCCAAACAAGTTGAAATTACAATTATTTTAAAGGAAGAAAAGAAGAATTGGTAAATTATTATTTAAAAATTAGAAATAAAGAAGTGATGACCAGATTTGACAGGGATTTAGGTACAAAAATTACTCCCTTCCTTGGAAAGTCCATATGACACAGGAAAAGTCCTCTCCACATTAGCCCCATGTCTCAGGAGTCCCGACAGCCCCACCTGCTCTTTCAGTGGCCATCTCTGTTAGTCTCTATTTCTCTTCTCCTTCCTTCTTAGCCTGCTACTCTATTTGGCCTCAGTTCCCTTGCAGAAACTCTTGCAATCGTGTTGCATCAGACCTCCTTGTGTCTGGGATGTCCCCATCCTTTGGCCAAAGATGAGATGGAATGGATTTCACATCTCGCATGTGTGCAGCAGCACAGAGATCACCACACTGATGATAACAGGATGTGCTGCTGGTTCTCCCTTGCCAAACTTTAGGGCTGGCCGTGGCTGGAGCAGCAGGAAAGGTTAATCTTTGTTGAAAGCTTTATTTGGGTAAGGAGGCCATCTCCCACTTCACTTTCATTTGTATTGACCAGTGCAGAGCATTAGGAGTGTTAGAAGCATTAGAAGTAATGAAACCCAGTAACAAGCAAAGCCATTGGACACTGGTGTCGGTTAAGAACAAAGAAATATTCATCACATCCTAGCAGGTCATGCTAAAACTGGCCTCAAGAAAGATCTTCCGAAGCCTATTAGCTGAGGCACATCCTGCGGGAAATCCTCTTAGAGCAGTGGAGGTGACAATGCAGCTGATGTTACAGTTCCCAGGACTGCAGTCACAGAGGAACAGGGCTGGGAAGGGGTATTAAGAGGTCAGTGGGGGCATGCCCTTTATCTCAAGGAAGGATCAAGTCCATCCATGTCATATGTCACCAGGCAGACGTGGTGTTAATATGCTCTTGAAGACTTTCTATGATAAGGATGCCACAACCTTCCCAGAGAATTTATACCTAACACAAATTGTAACTCAAATTCTCAAGGATGTACTTTGGCTCATGGCTTTTTACCCCCATCCAGTATGTGAATAAGATAAGGTTATTCCCTTCTCTGTCTTCATGTCATCACATGTCATGTCTTCTCAATCCAGTTTTTCAGGCTAAACCAAGTTTATTTGATGAGTTGGATCCACTAAAATCTCTATAAAAATAGCTGTCAGAACGGTTGCTTACATATACACAGACTTGTATATTTTGATGATCATCTCAACTTCTGGAATTGGACAACACAGGGTTATGAGGACTTCCATGACTCTGAAAGTACTCCAGCACAAAAAAGCTGATAAAAAATGACCTGTAAAAGGAGGATTTCCCTTCTTCCCATTTATACCCCAAAGATGTTGATCTGGTTTCGGGTGTCCTCAAAACACCGGTCCATATTTGGCCAAGAAATTTCTCATGTGTCAGATCACTGCAAAGACCTGCAACAAGGTCTAGTTGAAAATGCCCCTGCCCATGGAAGAAGGGGGAGTTGGAATAGATGATATTTCAAGGTCCTTTCCAACCCAAGCCATTCTCTGATTCTACAATAAACTTTTCTGGAACATTCCAGAAATGCAGGATGAGATGAAGAGTCATTGAAAGGTTCTGTAGAGAATAAAGACAACCTCAGGTGACTAGGTTAGTTTTTTGTCCTTGAGCCCTTAATGACACCAAATACCACACTTATTCTGCTCTTCCTGCCCTGTTCCTGCAGCTGTGGAGTGAACAGGGAGCAGAAACAGTCTGGCTGCAGTCAGTGTGGCTCCCTGCTGAATAAAGGCTTGCAAGACTGAGCCTGTCTGGTGCCTACAGCCCACATGCATGTGTGGAACAACCCTATTGGGATTCGCAGGAGTTGGGAAATAAAGCTGGAACCTCTTCCTGCAGACTTTGTTGATTCTTAGTTTTTTATAGTTTTATATTTGATTGTGATGCAACCTGCTAAATTTAACAGCATGGTGCACTCAGGCAGCTGTAGTCCATCACACGTAATCTCTACATCAATTCCTGCAGTAGCAGGGCTGTAAAAATATTATAGAAATAATATGCTTTCCACATTTCAAGCTATTCTAACACAGTGGGAGGGCTCAGATTATTACTCAGATTGGCTGACCCAGGAGTAATTAAGATTCAGCCTCCCTCAGGTTGTCCACAAACCCTTTCTGCCATGCAACATGCAAAGTGCAGTGGGGATGGTGTGTTAGCTGCCTTCCTGAGGGAAGGAAAGGAATTCCTATTGCAAGATCCTTTTTAATTTATAATGAGGAGGTATTCTCAACCATGCATGGCTTCTAGAGGTGTGCTTTGAAATTCAAAAGCCAGCATAGAATATCCAACCATGCATGAGTCAAAGACTCAGAGAAAAAGGTGTTTTGGCACCAAAGCCCTGCCAGTCAGGGTCTTTGGGGTTCTTTTAGCAGCAAGGGGTGCTGGAGGGTGTCCAGAGAAGGACAATGGAGCTGGGTAAGGAACTGGAGCACAGGTCCTATGAGGAGTGTATGGAGGAGCTGGGGGGCTCAGCCTGGAGAAAAGGAGGCTCAGGGGGGACCATCTCACTCGCTACAGCTCCCTGAAAGGAGGGTGAAGCCAGGTGGAGGTTGGGCTCTGCTCCCAGGGAACAAGTGACAGCACAAGAGAAACAGTTTAAAGTTGTGGAGGTTTAAGTTGGATATCAGGGAAAATGTCTTCACCAAAAGGGCAGTCAGACATTGGAACAGGTGGTGGAATCACCATTCCTGAAACTGAAAGGTGTGTGGATGTGGCACTTGGGGACTTGTGTTGGACTTGGCAGTGCCAGGGGATTGGTTTGACTCAATAATCTTAGAGAGCTTTTCCCACCTGAAGGATTCTATGACTCTAGGACTCTAAGTGCCTAAGAACAAACCAGGCTGCAGAAGGAGCATCAGCAGAAAATCAGGTAGGTCCTGACACTTTGCTCTAAGAGTCCTATGCTTTGTCTCTTTGCATCTGCATTTCTAATTTTGTAATTGAACATTTAACTTTTTTTCTGTGCTAAAATATCCCTCCATTTTAATTGCTGTGGTGGCTGGTGAGCGCATTTGCTCTAAAACAGCAAACTAAAGCATTGCAAACAAGCCCTAAAACCTTTCTCCATCCATTTCTGTAGCATAGAGAATAAATAGAGGTACTTCAGGGCAAGAGCATTTGTGTCTCCCAGACCACTGACAGTGATGCTGTCCTGCATTCAGAGGAGAGAGCTCTGGGACAGGGTGAAAGGAGGCAAAATAATCTTTGCAAGGCATAATTAGCAAGCAGGGGTTTCATTGCAGCTGTTCTCAAGGGTGAAGGCTTCCAAATGAGCATCTGCAGCAGATCTGGGGCCTCTTTTGAATGTCCTGCTAAATTTCATATCATTATTACTGATTTGTGTTGCAAGAGCTCCTTATGTGTGGTCCAAGGGGTTTGATTTGGTATCACAATCCTGTCTTGTAGCTGGAAGTTGCAGCCAGACTTAGCCAAGGGGAGAAATCTGTGAAAATACAGGGGGAAAAAGGTAAATTTTTTGGTAGAAATGGTGAAATCAGCCTTCCAACATGCCTGGGGAGGAAGAGCATTCTTGGGAAGGAGACTCACTGAGACTGAGACCCTCCTGAGTCCCCTTGTTTTGCTTCCAGCCCCTCTTCAGCAGAAACCATTTTGTTCAAGACCTCAAAAGGCAGCTTGGACTGACTAACATGGGCCTCTGCACTATCCATAAAGCACAGGTAGGTGGGTGACAGTGTGTTCCCAAGCCTGTGGGCAGAGCCACATCTCACACAATGGGGAAAATGGTGCAGCAGATGGCCACGTGTTTTTTCTCTTGCACCTTTCCCCAGCACAAAGCTCACGGAAGTTCTGGTCCTGCAGACCAAGGATGGGCCAGGGCAGCTCAGACTGGAAGAAGTTTTAGGGATCAAAGAATCATGGGCTCATAGAATAGCTTGGGTTGGAAGAGACTTTACATCTCATCTCATTCCATCCCCCTGATATGGGCAGGGACACTTTCCACTAGACCAGGTCCAAACCCCATCCAAACTGGTCTTGAGCACTTCCAGGCATGGAGCAGCCACAGCTTCTGTGGGAAACCTGTGCCTCACCACCGTCACCAATAATTTCCTCCCAATATCCCATCTAACCCTGTCCTTTGGCATCGGTGTCTTGGTTTACCAGACAGGCGTCTGCTAGGGAAGGCAGAAAGGCTCCCTTGGAATGGAGAATGTAAACCCCCTCCCTCTGAATTATTTGAATTTTGAAATTAAAGGGCTCTCAGGCAAAGATATGGAACAGGAATAGCAGTTCTTTACTAGAATGTATAATAAAGCAAACAAACAACCACAACCGCGGCGCTCACAGCAAACAGAACCCGAATCCAGTCCCGGCCGCGGCGCTTTCCCCTTGGCTGCAGTTCCGCTCACGGCCAGCAGGGGCGCTGGCGGCTCCCGGTGGGCGGGGCAGGGATCCCCCCCGGGCCTGCAGGGGGCGCTGCGGCGCGGGCAGCGCGGGGCAATGGCGGCTCGTCCCACGCGGGGAGCGGCGGAGGAGAGGCTTTGACCCACAAACCCTGCGGAAGGGCAGGAGGAGAGACTCTGACCCACAAACCCTCGGGAAGGGGTGGGCGAGAGGCTTTGATCCACACACCCGGGGGAAGGCGTGGAGGAGAGGCTTTAATCCACACGCCCTGGGGAAAGCGTGGAGGAGAGGCTTTGATCACCAAACCCTGGGGCAGCCGGTCCTGGTGCCCCAGCTGGGCTGTCGGAAGCAGCAGGCTGGAACCGCAGGGATGAGCAGAAGATCCCGGGGCGGTGGACATATCAGATGTAGCAGAAATTCCACGGCAAAGAGCTGGAGCCTGTGGGATGTCCTGGCGGGGCAGGGGGATGCGGGGCTCAGCAGCAGAAGAAAGGTTCCCCGCTGGGTTATGGTGGTGGCAGCGAACTCCTTTCCCCAAGCCGCAGGTCTGACCGTCCTCCTCCGAAGCCCAGCAGAGAGAGAGCATTCCCAACTCTCCAGCCCTCGTCTTTTTATGTGCCTCTTTCTATTCTTGCAGTATCTCTGTTTCCGCCCCCCACCTCGAGAGAAACTCCCAAAAACCAAAGGAGTTCCCCCACCCAGCAGCCTTAAGCACCCAGCCATCAGCGCTTCTTTGCAACTCAATGGGAAAAAATTCCACAAGTAACAAGGAAAGATAAGAAAAAACCCAACCCCCCACAAGTGGGAAACCATTCCCTCTTGTCCTATGACTCCAAGCCCTTGGCCAAAGCCCCTCTCCACCTCTCTTGTAGGTCCCCTTTACTGTTGGAAGATCTCCCCTGTCCCTGTACTCTCATGCACATCCCCTTCCTCTTCTCCTTTGAGATCCACATGCTGGGGGTCATCCATGTGCAGTCTTCACCTCCTCTCCTCCCACTGAGGAAAACCCTAAACGTAGACATGAACTTAATAACAAACCAATGTCTGTGTGAAAAGTGTTTTTGTGATTCGTGTCAATTGGCAATGGAATCAGCAAATGCTTGTATCTGCTGTGTTGAAAATAGACACAAAGAACTGTTTTGAAACTTTCTGATCGAATAGCCAAATAAAGCATCAAATAAAAGAATTATAGTAGAGCAAGACGACTGATGCTTAGAATAAAATAAGTTGCGGTAAAGCTAAGAAATATTGCAACAAAGTGACTAAATGCTTATGTATAATAAAAAGCTTGATGCACTTGACAAAATCATGTAGCAGACAGCAGTGTAAGGCCTCCCTCCAGATGACCACAAGAAGGACAGGAAGCCAACGATCACCTGGAAAGATTGTGAAATTGCTGATCCCAGCTTATTGATATTTGCTGATTCGGACTAACCAAGCACATTGGAAAATGCTCTGTAGGCTTAAAACCAGTATATATACTTTGGTGAACTTGTAGTGGTGTGTGCTGTGAGTGGAGCGGTGACTCCCCAGCCACCAGCACTGCTTGCTTGCTTTCTTTACAATAAAAGATATAGAAGTAAAATTTGCTTTGGCTATTGAAATTTTTTATCAGTCTGTTGCCTCCAAATTACACCGCCCAGTTTGCAGTCCTAAGGAAACCTTCCTAACCTCTTAAAAAGGTCACAAGCATCCTCCCATAGGAGAGATCCATCCTCCCTTTCTAAAAACCTACATCTTTTCTTCAGTGGAGGGAAGAGACAAGCAGCCAACAACATGGAGCAGAAATACTGCAGCTTAAGGGAGACAGTCTCCTAAGAAACAGCCCACAGCCGCTTCTCATGGAGCAGATGTACCCAAAACATGTTATGCTACAGCCTTGAGGAACCAAGTGCCTGTGAGCAGTGGGGAACTTGTCTCTCTGTCATGTAGCAAGGTGGTCTCTTCTCACCAGTATGAAAAACAACTGCTCACTTTGAAAATTTAAAAAGGTTTATTAAACCTTAATAAAAATACAACAAAGGACTACATAAGAAAAAAGCTGCAATGCTGGGAACTGCCCCTCATGGATACCACATGGCCAGTTCCTCTTCAAGATGGATGCTCAGTCTTTTACACCCCTGGGGGCTGCATCAGCCAGCCCAGCCCTCCCAAAGTCTGTCACTCAGCTCTTCTTTGCCATTTATCAGTGGAGATTGCTCTCTTGTGACTCCATTGGAGGTCAGGTGTTGCCATGCTGCACCCCCTGAGCAACCCCTGAGCTTTTCCATTCCCCACTGCCCCATGCCAGGGACACCTGTGCAGCTTCTTTGTACCTGTCCTGGACAGCCCCGGCTGTGTGATGGCAGCAATACAGGGGGAAGGGAACTATGGGGAGAGCAGAGGGCATCTAAACTACAGTAACATAACTGTACATCACTAAAGCTTCTCTTAATATTCACACAATAGTTATGTTTTAATTGTGAGAGCTGATCTTCTCATTATCCATCTATACCACCAGGCTGCTTTGCAAGGGTGGGCGCATCTTTCCTGCTTCCCTGCTCTAAGTCATCCTGTGCTCTGTGCATGGCTGAAACCTGCAGGGAGGATTGCAGGAGTTTGGGGCAAAGAGAGGATTTCCCAGTCTCTGCTTTTCTCTGCAAAGGGTGCTGGTGCTGGAGGGGCCCCAAAGTGCTCAGGGAGGTTTGCTGCAATTGGTAAAATCCTTGGAAGCTGGAAGGCACAAGATGTGCTAATTCCATGAGGCAATACTTGGATATGTCCTTGCAAACTGCAAGTCATCTGTTGGGTAAATTTCTACTTTTTTAAAACCATTTTTTCTTTGTGATCTTGGGACTGATGGATCCTCCACAGGATTTGGGGCCACTCCTGTTTTGCCCAGGGTGGTGGAGAGCCCTTGAGAGGCTTGGCTGGCTGAAAGGTCAGTGGGGGAAGGACAACCTTGGCTAATAGCTTTAAGGCCTTGCTCATTAGCCCTTGCTGTGCCCAGGGGATGGAGGGTGTATGATGCTTTTGCTAGGAATTTGTCTGGCTGGGAGCTGGGATGGAAACAGGGAGATGCAGAGGAGCACTTGCCTTGGCTTCACCAGAAATGCATGGTCTGTGTGTGCCTGGTCACCTTTCCAAGATTTGTGCCTCAGTTTCCCCACTGGTGCTGTCCCATGGCTGTCTGGTTGCAAACACAGAAAAAAACCACAAAGATTTGTGGATTTTTCAGGGAAGGCTTTATAAAAATGCAATCTTCATCATGGGCAAGGGCTGAAAATGCTCATTTTTAAGGAAGTACAGCTCATTTTTCAGGGAAGGCTTTATAAAAATGCAATCTTCATCATGGATTAGGGCTGAAAATGCTCATTTTTAAAGAAGTACAGCTCATTTTTTAAAGAAGTATGCTTCCTAAAAGATCATTAAAGTCTCCCACCCTTCAATAATAACTTTTTTCCCTATTATATTTAACCACTTTCCAATGTCTCATTGTCCCACACCCCTCTTAGCAAAGAAAGCAAATCTATTTAAGAAAAACACTAAAATCACCCCTTTTGGTCTGTGTGTGCCAATTCTTGTTTTACAGAACACCCTGCAATTGGATTAGAAGTGGAGCTGCTCAACTGTCTGTTAGTAATTCTCCACCTGGTCTGTCTCCTGTGCTGAAGTAGTGCTCATTCAGCACAGAGACCAAAGTTCTTTGGACATACAGTTAATTTTTAGGTGCTCTAATTTTAGACTGCAGCTAGGCAGCTCTACCATGACTTGCTGCCAACAGCCAAAATCTTTGCTCCCTGACTTGCATAAATCTTCCTATCTGTCTGCTGGGGAAAAATGAGGGTGAGACTTTAAAATAAAAAATAAATTAATGCCCTTTAACACAAAGCTCACTGTGAAGTGTCTCTCTTGCAGTTTTGGCCTGAAGTTTGCTTCCACTTGTGAAAAAGAGGAGGTGTAAGTGCAGCTTGGGAGGGGAAGAAATGGCTCCATTTCAAAGCCTCTGTAAATGTTAAATAACTTAACTACCTGAACAAAAAAGGCAAGTGCTATGAAAACAGCTGATGCCAGCTTTGGGCTCTGAAGTGGACGCACAATTAACCAGTGAGTTGCTGAGAAAATGCTCTTTGCTCCAATACTACAAAAATAGTGGCTGTGTACACTGAGCATGGAGGTTTGCAGACAATACCTACCCCAGACAATACCTAATAGGTGGTGTGGCATCAGAAAGGAGCCAGGACCAGTGTTCAACAGGAGGACAGAAGAAATGTGGCATTTCCTCCTGTGCTGGGCACTGCTGAGGCACCTCCAGTGCTGGGGGTGTTCTGGGCCCCTCACTCCAACAAAGACACTGAGGGGCTGGAGTGTGCCCAGAGAAAGGAACAGAGCTGGGAAAGGGTCTGGAGCACCAGGAGCATCTGAGGGAGCTGGGGGGACTTTTTCACTCTCCCCAGGTCCCTGACAGGAGGGTGGAGCCAGGTGGGGGTCAGGCTCTGCTCCCAGGGAACAAGTGACAGGACGATAGGAAGCAGCTTCAATTTGCCCCAGGTGTGGTTTAGGTTGGTTATAAGAGAAAATTTCTTCCCTGAGAGAGTTGTCTGGCATTATAATAGGCTGCCCAGAGAAGTGATGGAATCACCATCTCTGGAAGTGTTTGAAAGGCATGTGGATGTGGCACAGGGAACAGGGTTTAGTGGCAGTGCTGGTTTAACAGTTGGATATGATGATCTTAGAGGGCTTCTTCATCTCAAATGATTCTGTGATTCCATGCTCATTGAGGTTTTACCCTCTGCTTGTCAATTTCTTGCATCAGTGGTCTGCTCATCAGTCAAATTTGCTTTTAACACACGTTTTTTTGCTTTGCCCCACCAGCTAAATAAATGCTTGCACTTCCTTGGTTTCTTTCCTGGGGATGTCCCAGGATGCAAAAGTCCCAGAGATGTTTTGGTAGGGGTTTTGAACAACCTGGTCTGGTGGAAAGTGTCCCTACCCATGGCAGAGGGTTGGAATTGGGTGATCTTTAAGGTCGCTTCCAACCTAAATCATTCTGTGATTCTGTGATTATATGTGTCACTGTACTCCTAAGGTGCCCACAGGTGCAGAAATCCCTCTAGAGAACAGGGTCTGCAAAGCTTTGTCATGCAAACATCCCCTTCCAAGCAAATTCTTTGAACAGGAAGGGTGTAAAGCACAAATTGGCTGAAAATTCAAGCCATGGGCTGGGGGCTTGAACAATTTTTTTGGCCATATGATGTGGATCCTCCATATGCAAAGGTCAGCCGGTTCAGTGATCACGGTGGTGCTCAGATGTCCACAGGTACCTCAGCATGGGCTCTGCTGAGCTCTCCTGGGGAGGGAGGCATTGCTCCCTGCTCACTCAGCTCTTTCTGGCTCTGGACATGGTAGTGGACCCTGTCTTTGCACCCTGGCAAAACATAAGCCAGTGTCACTGGACCATGCTGATCACCTGGCCCAGAATGACTTCATGCGTCTGTAACACCTTGTCCTGTTATGCTCCTGTTAGAAAGTGTATGATGGCTTTAAACTGGAAAAGAACAGGTTTAGAGTAGAGATTAAGAAGAAAGTCCCATGAGGCCTTGGCACATGCTGTCCAGAGAGGCTGTGGCTGCCCCATCCCTGGAGGTGTTTAAAGCCAGGTTGGATGGGTCTTGGAATAACCTAGGAAATTGCCTCTCTTCATAGCAAGGACTAGAAGATCTTTAATGCCCCTTCTAACTCAAACCATTCTGTGCTTTTATGATCCTATAGTTCTATGATCGGTGGTTGTCATTTGTACAACAAAGAATGGCCATGCACAATTTGTTAATGGGTTCAGAGATACCCTGGTTGACACTTATTTTGCATGTCTGAAGTGTGGCTGGCTTCTGCTCGTATGGCAGGTGTCATGGACATATTTTCTGAAAAATACCTTTGCTAGGATTTTTCTCCTGAGAAGCTGAGAGGCCTTAGAAACGAAATGTAAACAATGATTATCTGATTGCTTGGAATGTGGTTTGGAGGTTGCTTACCAACAGATGCATCTTTGATTGGTCTCATGTGGATTGTTTGTACTCAATGACCAATCACAGGTCCATCTGTGTTGGGACCCTGGTCAGTCACAAGATTTTATTATCATTCCTTTCCTTGCTAGCCTTCTGATGTCTCCTTTCTCTCTCTCTTTCTTTAGTATATTTTTAGTATATAATTTTCTTTTAATGTAATATCCTAAAATAATAAATCAGCATTCTGAAACATGGGGTCGAGATTCTCATCTCTTCCCTCATCCTGGGGACCCTCAAACACCACCACAGGCAGGCACTTCTCTGGTGGTGGAGCATTGGAAAGTACCAGTCTGGGCTCCTAAAATCATAACACCTAGCTCAGAAGCATAGTGATGTGAACCTGGGGGGACAGAACACTTCCACCCACCCACAAGAACAAGGACTTGAAGGATCTTACCAGAAGCCACAGCCAGAAGCAGGAGAAACCAATGGGAGCTTTGAAGCTCATGAATTCAAGACTAAGGAATGGGGTGAAGGACCACGCATGAAATTCCCACAACTACCTAAATCTGCATTGTTCCTTCAGCTTAGTTCCCCAGTAAGCTTGTCCTGATGAGCCAAATACAGGAAGTATCCTATATACATCCAAGCTGCTGGGTGAAGACATTGAACACTGATTCTTTGAAAACAGGGCATTTTCTGCCTCAAAGTAGCTGCACAGGAATAAAGCTACAGAGCTGCAACCAAGTTCTGACTCAAAGCATTGCAAATCCACCCCACAACTTGCAAACAATTCCTGCAGGCTCTGAATAGAAGTGGGAAGGGAAAAATAAGTGTGTTCTCAAAAGCTTTATTCAATAGGCATTGCCCTAAAAAATCAGTATATGTATTAAAACAGGAGTCTAAAACTATTGTGAATTGTTCTTAACCGCAGAGAGCTGGAGGACTGGCTCCTATCTGTGTTTCTCTGTCCATAGCCCATGTTTTTCAGACTCATGAGAAGTAATAGTAGGGTATTTGAAAACATGTTATTTTTCAAGAATAATCATGCCAGACACACAGGTTAATAACAGACAAAGTTGTATATTTCCCGTGTCAACCAAAACATCAAGAAAACATGTCCTGAGTACTTGCAAAATCATTATCAAAGGAGCACCTGGTGTGTGGCTTCTTGTTGGGAAAAACATCCTTGTGTGAACACAGGCAAGATATTTCTAATCTATTATTTAGGACTGTTTGCTGATTTTCAGTGAGTGGGATGGGAGAGGAAAAAATAAGTTTCAGGACAAGTACTCTTCAAAGAAGAGAGACACTGCACTGCACTGCTCAAGAAGTGGGAGTCAAAGAATCCGAGAATGGTTTGGGTTGGAAGGTTCCTTAAAGCCCATCTTGTTTCCATCCCCTGCCGAGGGCAGGGTCCCCTTCCACTAGAGCAGGCTGATCCAAGCCCCATCCTACCTGCCTTAAACACTTTTAGACATGGGGCAGCCACTCTGCTCTGGGCAACCTGTGCCAGGGCCTCACCACCCTCCCAGACAAGAATTCATTCTAGCCCTGCCCTCTCTCAGTTTAAAGGGATTCCTCTGATTGTGTCATTGCATGCCCTTGTGAAGGCAGAGCCTGTTCTGGGGCTCAGTTGTATTATCAGGTTGGGGCTTACGTTTTCCTTCCTTACAAGAAACTTGGTGGCACAATTTACAACTTCAAGTCACAAAGCAGCTGCTGAGGCTGAGGCTGTCTATGGTGGTTGCATCTTTACTCCTAACAGTTGTAATAATCCATGAAGCACTAAAAGATTTTCTTAGTTTATTTATTTAAATTTTAATGCATCCATCTAGGCTGGGGTACCATTGCAGCATATGGAGCAAGAAAAGCAGCCCAGAAAACTCCCATGTCCTGGGCCTGGGCTGATCCCACAGCATGGGCAGCAGGTGATTCTGCTCTTGTGCCCCACTCAGGTGAGACCCCACCAGCAGAGCTGCCTCCAACATCAGAGGGATGTGGAGCTGCTGGAGACCTTAGAGCCCCTGCCAGTGCCCAAAGGGGCTCCAAGAGAGCTGGAGAGGGACTTTGGACAAGGTCATGGAGGGACAGGATGAGGGAGAATGGCTGCCCACTGACAGAGGGCAGGGTTAGATGGGATATAGGGAAGAAATTCTTGGCTGTGGTGGTGGTGAGGCCCTGGCACAGGTTTCCCAGGGTAGCAGTGGCTGCCTCATGCCTTGAAGTGCTCAAGACCAGGTGGAATGCGGTCCAGAGCAACCTGCTGTAGTGGAAGGTGTCCCTGGCCACGGCAGGGTGTTGGAAATGGATGAGTCTTAACATCCGTGCTAATCCAAATCGTTCTGTGATTCTATAAAACAGGGCATGAAACAGCCTGTATAGGAGCCGGGCCTCTGCTTGGTCTCCCCGCTCCCTAATCCCTATCCCATGTATCCCATGCAGAAATCTGCACCGCCGGGACCAGCAGCTTCCCCTCACCCCCACGGCTGTGCTGAGAGACCCGGGAGCTGTGCCGGGCCCGCCCCTGCACCCTCCCCGCGTCTCCTCCTCCTCCTCCCGGGCTATATATGGATACGCGGCCAGAGCCTCCCCTGCTCGCTGGCTGCGCCGGGGCTGCGGAGCGTGGGGGGCTCCTCCGTCCCATGGCCCTGCCCGAGCCCTGAGCGCGCCCCCCACCATGAAGACCATCATCGCCGCCTACTCCGGCGTGCTCCGAGGTACCGGGGCACAGGGGGAGGGCGAGACATGAGCCTCCTGCCCGGAGGGGATGCTGCGGTGCGGAGCAGCTTTCCGGTCCTTCAGGGGCTGGGCTGGGAGCAGCACCGAAACACGATATTCTTTTTTTTTTTTTTTTTTTTTTTTTTTGGCCGCAGGAACGTTGTTCACGGGGAGTAAGGAGCGGGAAGAGCGATGTGCAATGGCGGGGAGGGAGCTGTAGCTTTCCTTGGTTGAGGATTACAGGTCTCTGCGCAGGTTCTGTGTTTTAGCAGCTCGGCGTGCTCTCCTGGGGCTGCTGGGAACGGCTCTAGTTGGGTCTTGTACATTTTGCCGAGGTGCAAATTACAGTGAGTTTGCACCTTTGCAAAATGTGGGCGTGGGGCACTTGCTCGTGAACGAGTCTTCCCCTCACCCATCCCTTCCTTTTGTCGGCGTAGGAAGAGAAGTGTAGTCGCTTTATCGGATAAAGTTCATTCTCGACTCTCTATTCATAGAATTGCATTTAGCTTGGGAAAGGCCTCCTCAGCGAGTCCAAGTGTTTCATAATACTGTGTTCCCCACACCTACATCAAGGGGAAAATGGCAACGTGTTGCTATTTTTGCCGTCTTCTAATGAGGAGGTGAAGGTTCAGTGCTGAGCAGGAGTTTGGTGGTAGCCAGTTCTGCCAGGTTTGCTGTCGCAGCCCTCCAGCTGGTGAGTGACCTGTTGAGAGAAGCGGAACGGGTGTCACCACTGGCACCCATCGTGGACAGAGCTGCTGCAGACACCCAGCGCTTCCCTGCACGCTGGGACGTGTTGGTTAAAGGCTGTGGAGAGAGTATAGGAAATCCCAAACCAGAAGCTACCTTGCCTGCTTGTAAAGGCATCTCAAAGGATCTTCTAGGAATTGATTCAGCAAGTCTAAATGTTTTGCTAGATAGGGTTTTGTATGCCTTCTGCAAGGGTGCTTGTCTGGAGAAAGGTCAGGATTTGCAGACGGAGGAGCTTTGCGTGAAAATGCAGTTGGACAGCGATTTAACTTGCGATTTGTGGAGGGTACTTGAGTGATTGCTCTGTGTTGTGAAAGAAAGGCTTTTTGCCCTCAAAAAGCAAACTGCTAACACCTCCTGGGATGAAGAGACCTGTGACATGTTTTATTGGCTAAACAAATCATTAGCAGAGCTGAAGGGACGTGAACCTGGTGACTTAACCTCTGAAGTCTTGATTTTGCAATGGCTTGTCTGGTCCTGGGTGTAGAGCTGCTGGTGCTTATCTCAGCCAGGATGTTCGATTGATCTGAAGGCTCGGTTGTGAACTCACTGGGGAGAAGACCTTCATGTGTTTCCTGTGTTCAGATCTGTTTCTTAAAATAACTTCGCTTGTTTGCATGACTAACCGAGGACAAGTTATCTTTTCAGTGGAGGGAGGTTCTTTGAATTAGCATCCTCTGAACTATTATATTGAGAGTTAACTGCGGAGTAGGTGCAGAGAATAAATAATTCAGGAAACCTATAAAATATGTAGGGTTGACCCGAGACCTCAGCAGCCACCTTGTTGGCACTGGCATGTTAATGTGGATCTAGGACACATGCATAATTCAAAATGGACTGTGGTTTAGGGACAGTGATTGGCCTCATCTCTAGATAATCCTGATTAGTTGATGGAAAGCTGTCTTAACTCTCCTCAGGTCAGTTTTCCTCTGAGGCACCTCGTGGGGATCTTGCAGTGATATTTGTGCTTTTTTAGCTTAATTTAACTTATTTCTGCCTGGGAAGAGAAGGGATGTTGCCTTGGTGACTGCAACATCTACCAAGCCCTTGCCAGTGCTGTAGCTTGGGCAGGAAAGCACAGAACTGGCTTCAAAGCCGAATCCAGGTGCCTCGCAGAGGAGCTCTGGCTTGGATTGGGTATGGAGAGAGTGGTGTGGGACCCTGCAGATCAAAACTGGCAGAAGTGATATGGAGGCTCATTTATGAGACCTTTTGTACTGCTTGATCATATTGGACAACTTCTCTCACTACAGAAGATGTGCAGAACAAGCCCACTAGATTTTTTTTTTCCTACATCCCTGAATATTTTCTTCCAAGTATCATGCTTGTGCAGAGGGCTGACTTTGGGGTGAGCATCTGAATGGCTCATACTGTCCTTTAGTCTTACTGTTTTCTTGGCATCTGATTTTGCTCTGGTGCTGGTAAATTTGGCTGAATTAAGTCTGATCTTATTTAAAAATAAGCAAAAAAAAAAAAAAAAAAAAGGTGCAGGTATCTGCCTCTATATTCATCCCTGTATGTATGCAGAGGAATGTTCCTTTATAACTGCAAAAATCCGAGCAGACTTTGTACCAGTGCCTAGGTTGGATGATGCTCTGAGACACCTGGTTGGGTAGGAGGGGTTGTGGTCTCCTCATGCCCACTGTGGCCATAGGAGGCCCAGGAGGTCTCCTCCTTGTGTTGGGCAGGGCAGCAAGGAGGTCTGTCTCATCCCTCTCCCCTGAGGAAAGATGCTGGTGTGGCTGGAACCTTGAAAGGCTGTCCTGTGCTGAAGCGTCTTTTCTAATGTTACTTCATCACCAAGAAGTTTGGGATGAAGATGATTTTGCTCAGCTTTACCTTGGAGTTAGTCTTACACTGCATTTGAGGTTACCAGACTTGAGTTCTGCTCTGGGGAGCCTGGGAGCTCCTGTTTTGGGAGAACAGGATCAGGCTGGCTGCCATGAGGTGTTGTCTTTTGACAAAGTTGCTTGGGAGGTGAAGGTCTGGGCTTGCTGATGTGAAACCCCTCTGTCACAGCCCTCATGCACTCTGAAGACACTGATGAATTATAGTAGGATGGGTCATTTTCTCCAGACCTGTGCAGTGTTGCTAACTTAAATCTAAGCTTGTTGGCTGCTCTTGGACAGTGGGGTCTTGTGGCTACATCACTTTAACACACATTCTACTGTGAGTGTGGAGGCTGAGGGCTGAGTTTAGTGCTGTGAGTAAATCCAGAACTAACATGAGTAATCATGACAGATTTGTTTCCTGGGTCTGGAGAATCCCAGCTCCTTTCTAAAAGAGATGGTAGAAGTTTTTATTTGCATGTCCCTGTTCAAAATATTGTTGATTTCCAATCATAAACACACCGTACTGCAGATAATGTAATTGAGTAGCTTCCTGGGACAGGAGCAAACTGTTCTAAAGCTGTGTACAAGGCAGGATAGCTATACTCTGTGCTCTTTACTCATTATTTTCTTAACAAATTGTTTACTTTATATTGAATATGCTTGTGCTTGAGGCACCCAAGTAAACCCAAAAGAACTTGTGTTGCTCAAGGGGTTTTCCAGGTGCTCCTGCTCCTGCATGGGTGGCTGAATCCTCCTGAATTTTCTAGTACTGGTCTGTTTTTCTTGTCTTTATTCCAATTCCAGTTTCTCTGCAAAATATATGGCTCAAAATGTCCATTTGCAGTTTATGCTTTGATGGATCTAATACAGTTTTCTTCTAAATAAGCCATGTGAAGCAGTTTAATTATTGGCCAAGAATTAACATGCTAATTGTCTGGAAAAGGTGGCAAATGGAGCTTGAGTTTAACAAGGTTTCAGTGTATTTTTAAGTATATGTAACACTTGTACTTCTTCTCAGTTAATTTCCTTTGCTGACATTTAATTAAGTCATGTCAGTTGGGTGCCCGCATGTGAAATCCTGTTTACTTCCACTCTTGGGATCTTTGATTCTACTTCCCTGCCCAGATAAATGTTGTTTGTGTAATTTATCTGAAATAAACTGTGCTAGAACAGCACCAGATGCTGAGTCCGTAATGCAGGAATCAAATGCTTGGTCGAATCATTTGCTGCTTCCAGGATCTCCTTGGTAGCAACTCCTGCATTTGGTGTTAAATGGAGCTAAATCATAAAAGCGTGGTGAGCCCATCACCAGTTGCAGGATAGGTGGCTAATGCCCCTGAGCTTCCTTGGAAGGCTGCAGATGAGCAGCAAGGGAGAAGCTGTACTCTGTCCATTGTGACAGGGAATGTCCTTGAGAAGTTGTACTCCCTCCATTGTGACAGGGGATGTTCTTGAGAGCCGTGCCTGGCTTAGTGCAGGGAGTATCCCATCAGGACTCCAGGGAATGGGCTGCAGTGGGGGCTGGAGACCAGCTCATCTGAGACCAGGAAAGCTGTTGGTAAAGTATGTCTTGTGGAGATATGGTTTGCCAAGGCTGATCCCAACAGAGCTTGGGTTAGAAAGGATCTTAATGATCATCTAGTTAAGGCTCCCCAGTCAGGCTTCCCAGTTCTGGGACAGGTAACCTGGAAAATGCTCCAGGGACAATGCTGTGTGGCCAGCACAGGATCAGCTACTGTCTTCAGTGGCTGAAGATGGAGGTTTGGGTTTCTTCAGGATCCAGGATATTTCCTTGGGGAAAGACTGATAGGAATATACAAATTATAGTTATGTCTACTGGGTAGGAATATACAAATTATAGTTATGTCTACTGGGCCCTTTTAAAGTAGGTTATAAGGATAATCTGTCCCCTGAAAGTTACAGAAAATGCCTTGGGTTTTTAATGTGTGCAAGGTGCTTGGTGTGGGCCCACAGGTGACCCATTAGGAGGAAGTATTTTCTCTGGTGGACTGAACTCGGGTGTCAGCGTTGGGTTATTCTTCTGTGGCTGAATGCCAACCCCCCCTTCCTCCCATTTCTGTTGACTTGTGAAAGCTCTACTGCTCTGTGTCACTAGTAACTGGTCTGGTTCTCCAGAGCATGGAGGGTCTTTCCAAAAATGCCTCCTGGCTACTGAAGCTGGCAGGAGATAATGCTTTCCTTGGGGGGTTGAATACACGGTGTCAGTCAGACATGATGAACGAGAAGCTCAGGACTCTGGAAAGGATTGTCTTGGCACTAAAGTCTGTAAATGCCTGGTTGATGAAATGGGTTAATCTGGAGTCTGCAGGTTTGGTGCAAAGGTAGACCTGATGAACTTGCCAGTTCGACTGACCATTCCCATGGTCCTTTCCTTTGCTACTGGGCATCTTTCATTTCTTAACTGGGAAATAAATGCTAATATTCAGGCCATGGTAGCTACTGACTTCCCTGGTGTCTTGGTTTGAAAAGACAGGAGGTGCTCCTGAAATGGGAGATGTAAACCCCCTCCCTCTAAATTATAAATTTGAAATTAAGGGAGGGCTCTCAGGCAAAGATGTGGGAGTTGGAATAACAGTTCTTTATTAGAGAAGAAAATAAAAAAAATTTAAAAAACAATGCAGTAATACAAACCAACACTGACAGAGTCAGAATACAACCTGACATCCTGTTGGTCAGGGTGTTGGTAGCAGTCCAATTGGAGCTGTGGCTGCAGTGCTCCTGGAGTGTCAGTGTTGGAGCAGGGATCCTGTAGAAGGGGTGTAGTCTTCCTCTGAAGATCCCGTGGAAGAGGCAGCTGCTCCTCTGGGAATCCAGTGGAAAGGCTGTTCTGGTATCCCAAAATCTCAGATTATAGCTAATTGAGAATGCTTGGCTCCTCCCTCTGGGCAGAGTATCTCACAACTTTTATCAGCCATGCGGTGACACTCGATGTCCCATTAACAGCAGATGTCTCCCTAGGGGGAGGATTGGCTTGTGGAAGAGATAAACTGCCCAATTAACGGAAGAAACTGCCACTCCTTTAACAGATGGCAAATGGAATACACACATTGCCCTGCAATCTAGGACACCTGGTGTGGAGAATATTGTTCTCTCTGAAGGATACCTTTGCTTTCAGCAAATAACTGACCCAGGACACTTGTCCAGGGGCAGGGGCTTAGAGCTGTCTGGCAAGCCACTGCCTTCCCTCTGTCTGCAGGAGTTGAATGTGAGTTTTATGTGGTTCAGAAAACAAGCTGACAGGTTGACTTGTGCTACTCAATACTTGTCTATTTACTGGGCTGGCAATGCCTACAATTTGTTTGAACATCTAGAAAATGCTGAAGTACAAATTCTCATCTAGAGGGATAAACAGCTGTTCCCTTTGGTAAGAGGATAGGGATTTAGCTGATCCAAGGCTGGAGTGTTTGGTTTATGAAGCCAGAGAGGTTTGGTAGTGTCAATGCGTGTGCTGGAACTAAAAAATTACATGGGGCTGGGCTTTTATTGTGTCACAAATAAAGACTTTTGGCTTCTTTTGGAGGACATAGACATATGTCCAGTGACGCTATTATTGCTAAATGCTTTCTTTAAACTTGTCTGGTAATCCTCAGTCAATATCAAGTCTGTCCACATGCAATTTTGTAAGGTTTTTGGGATAGCAAATACCTGGAGCTGTGGCCCCTCAGAAAGAGTTGAACAACCTGGTCTTGTGGAATGTATCCCTGCCCATGGAAGGGCATTAGATTGAGGTGAGCTATAAAGGTTTCTTTGAATACAAATCAGTCTAAACCCAAAGATTTATTTTAGCCTTGAACAGGCAACTGGCTTTGTAAAAAATGGGGTGAAGTTTATCCCTCACCCCAAATTTGGGGATTTGCTGCTAGATTTTACAGCATGAGGTTTCTGAATCTGACTGCTTAGATACTGTAGTGTGGCAAAACCAATGCACAGTGACAGTTTAACTCAACATATTCTCCTGTCTCACCTCTGAAACTATTTGCTGGATTCATTCTTAATACTGCACTATATTATCTTGTAAAGAACTGCCTCCAGCTCTAGCTGTTGTTTCAACCTGGATTAGTGCTATAGGTTTCAGTTCACTTGCAGTTGTAGTTGTATGCTCTATCCCAGCCCAAAAGTTGGTCTGCTTAGAGTAATTAATGCCCAATGCACTACTGGGATTGTTCATGTAACATAGACTAGGCAGAATCCAGGGTCTGAACTGGGTGGCTGGCTCTAAATTTAGACTGCAGCCTTTGGTGTGGCTGCCCCCCTAATGTTGCCAGTGATAAGGCATCTCTGGGTAATCTGTGCCAGTGTTTCACCACCCTCACAGTAAAAAACTTCTTCCTTACCTAATTTAAATTGACCCTCCTTCCTAAGAAACAGTTGCTTTACATATTTAAAGGATGCACCAGTGAGAGTATCTTTGTAGAAACTACCAAAAATCATAGTGCCTGTTTATACCTAGAGAAGCTTTTTTCAGTCACTTTGACTGAGTGTGAACACTTGCTATGCTATTACCACTAGCAGGTAATATCTTGAACCTGCTCAGTGTAATAGCTTCTTTCATTGTTCTAATAACAAGACAAAAGAAAATATGTAATTACACATAAAGGGATTTGTATTTTGGTCAGTTTATTATGGTGCTTGTAAATAAAGTAATGAAGAAAAGTGAAGGAAAACCCACTTGCAAGTGCTTCTTTCTGGGGGCTGTGTATGCTGTCAAAAGCTGCAGTGGGTGGTTCTTCATATAGAAAGCAAGTGTTTTCAGTGTTTTACCCACTTCTGGGGTTTTTTCCCTGCTTGAATATCTTAAGCTTCTACATGAGAGGCTTTCAGCTCCTTCCTTCTTATTTACTGCTTTGGGAATGCTGATAGTGTTTGTTACTCATGGAGCTGTGGATCCTCAGGGCTGTTTGTTGAGGTGTTCAGCCAGCATTTGGGCTGTGCTAGGAAGACTGGAGCACAGAGCTTTACTTGAACAGCCCTGGGAGTTGTGCAACAGGCCTTGTGAAGGGAGAATAGCTCGCAGCACAGCCATGTGCCTGCTTGCCTGTGGTGTGAGGCAGCTGATCTTTATCTTACTGTGAGCTCATGGGGTTCCCTTTTACCAAACACCACTGTGAGGAGCTGCCAGTGTGAGGTGATAGTGGGTGTTAGGAACATGGGTTAACATCCTCTCCCCTTTTATGGTCAGGTTAACAGAGGCTCGTTCGGATGGGTACTGATGATTACTCATTAATCCCCTCCAGTGT
This sequence comes from Ammospiza caudacuta, assembly GCF_027887145.1. NCBI lineage: Eukaryota > Metazoa > Chordata > Aves > Passeriformes > Passerellidae > Ammospiza > Ammospiza caudacuta. Next base: position 15,488,206 of record NC_080594.1, read on the forward strand.
TCTGAAAAAAGCTGGATGTTGGCACATGGCAATCCTTCCTCTTCCAGGATGCCCAAACTCCATGGAAAATATTAGCTTTTAAGCAAGGCTTGCTGTAAAAGCGAACTGCACGTTTTTCTGAAACCTCTTACTAAAATAAGCTGGACTTGATGACCCTTCCTTCTGTGATTCTGTTTCAAAGGAAAAATATTGTTTCCTTTGCTCAGTGTGCAAATGTAACTTTATTTCTTTTATTTTTCTTTCTTTAGGCACGGGATCGAACATTCTTTCTGCTCTGCAGGATTTGTTCTGGCTATTGAAATCCAAAGTAGAGAAACAGCTCCAAATCATCTCTGTGCTGCAATGGGTTCTCACTTTCCTTATCATGGGTAACACATTTTGACCTAAAGCAAAGGGGTTTTGGCTGTAATTCTGGATTAATTTTAATGCAAAATGTTTACTTGTTTTGTAAGTGTTAATTACTAGATGTGTAGTGTAGTTCCTGGGGTACATGGTTACTGTAAACCAGTTACATTGATATTTTCAACTATAAATGCCTTTTCCTGGCTCTAGCAAGTCATAAGAGCTATGGAAAGACTGACTGATGTTTAGCTTGTGTTGGTGTCTACCATGCAAATGAGGCTGAAACAATTGGAAATGCCTTTATTGGCTGGCTCATGGGAATATCCACAGAGATTTCTTAGAAGCAGCTGGTAACTGATGCAAGTGGATGCAACAGGAATGCTCTCCTCTTGGCTTGGTCTGCTTCCAGGAGGTACCAGAGATGAGCAGGAGTTGTTTGTGTTAGACCAGTAAAAGAGTGAAGCCTGTTTATCCCTCGGTACTTGGATTATGTGAAACCTCAGGCTGCTCTGCTCTGTTGGATTGTTAATGATTAAACTGGAGAATGGCTGCTCTCAGCATCTGTCTCACTCTACCTTCCCAGTTCAGTTTGTGCTGAAATGTGTCAGTTTTGGGTGGGATCCTTGGCACCCTGGTGGGATGGCTGATACAGAGCTGGTGAAACCTGTGGGAGATGTGTGTAGCTGTGGGGGAAAATCCCATTGATGTGGGCCATGGAGAAATCCTCATGCTCATCAAGTCTGATGAAGCAGCTGCCCTACCTGGAGATAGAGGAGATGCCTGGAGGCACCATTAAGGGGAAGTTGAGGTTTTCCAGATCTCTAGAGGAAGCTGCCTCAGCCCTGCATAAGGGGCTTTTGACCAAATCCAATTTATTTGAGGATTAATGACATCAGACTGGGACTAAGATTTCAGCATAGAAGAGTCAAAAGGCAGGGGGTGTAAGTGGAGACCAGAACCTGCTGCAACCTTGTTTTCTTCTTTCTTGCACCTCTCCAGGTATTGCTTGCACTTTAATCCTCATGTACATACTGTGCACAGATTGCTGGGCGATTGCTGCTCTCTATTTAGCCTGGCTGGTATTTGACTGGAATACACCAAAGAAAGGTAAATATTGCAGAAGAGATACTTGTTGTTCAAGTGTCCCTGTCTCCATGTTTGGACAAAGAAGCACTTCCTTGTAATGGATGACTTCTCTTTTAGTGGGACTTGGCTGGATCACTGACCAAAGGCATTATTCAGTGTAGCATTTAAATGTCAGCCCTCAGCATGAACAGTGACTGCAGGTCTCAGTGGTGCTGAGGGAAGCACAAAATTACCATTCACTGCTATTATGCCATTACTGGCTTTTCCTAACATATTTATAAGGCATAGGTTCTTTCTTTACTTCAGTAAGATCTAAAGATTCAAGACCTTTTTGTCCTGTCCAGCTCTTGCAAGGTTCAGATTGTGATGTCATTATCAAGGTGTAGCTCCTCTGTGGAGTCAGTGTTGCTACAGATAAAGCAGATTACTTTATTTCAGGAAAAAAATCCCAAACCTGTAGAAGCCAGCTCTGGGAATCAGCAGTGGTAAGCTTTGGCAACTGCTTTTATAGCCAGATGAGCACAGTTGTCCATTGCTTCAAGGTGACTGAAACCATCTGAGATTTTGGCCTTTCCCAAAGGTTGCATTGGAGTGGTTCTAGTTTGAATTGTAGTTGTCTATCCTGAATTTGCAGTCAAGCCTTAATTTGTTTGAAGTGCCTTGTATTCCAGAATGTGCATTGATTTCAGTGAATGGTGCAGGTCTCCCACTGGGAGGAATGAGAGTGTTGATTCCTCTAGTGAGACAGCAAACCCTGGAGTCCTTTAGGCTTGCTGATGGACAGCCATGTGGAAAGAGCTTTAAAGACATGATGCCTTTTTTTCAACAGGGGGAAGAAGATCCCAGTGGGTGAGAAACTGGGCTATATGGAGGTACTTCAGGGATTATTTTCCAATAAGAGTAAGTAAAAATTTAACTTTGTACCCTGAGGTTTAACTACTTTAGTGTCTTCCACTGGCACTAGTCTGTCTATGACACTGAACTGCAAGCAGGACATGGCTCAGTTGCTGTTGCCACACTGCTGCTTGTGGCAGCTGTGGTTAGAAAATCTGAAATGTATTACCGGTGGTGGCAGTGTGATTGCCAGAAGCTGCTGTGGTTTTACCAGATTCCTGGAGGCAGTGTGCAATCCTTGTTCATCTCTCCAGCTTCTGGAGACACTGGCACAGGTTGTCCCAGCAAGTGGTAGTGCCTCATCCCTCAAAGTGTTCAAAGCCAGGCTGGATGGGGCTTGGAGCAGCCTGGTCTAGTGCAAAGTGTCCCTGCCCATGGGAAGGAAATGGAATTGGATGATCTTTAAGGTTCCTTCCAAGGCAAATCATCCTGTGAGTTTCTTCTGTGCTGCAGCGGTCCTGTGTAGTGCCTGACCCTAACACTGTTCCCCTCTCATAAATCATAACATCTAGCTCAGTTTCTGCCTGTTTTCCAGTAACACTTCTGCTCTGGGATGTATTGGGCCAGAGTATCTGGGACCTCTGTGCACCCAAAGTCAGCACTTCACTGGGAGCCCTGAAATTTGTCCTCAAATCTTTTTGCTTTGGAGAAGTGGGTTTTCCAGCAGTGGGAATAGCTTCAGTTCTGCAGCTTGTAACTTGCTCACCACATACTTGTATTTTTCCTACTGGTTCAGACATGCTGCAGAAAGAGGACAGGGCTGCCAGGCTGCTCTGGGACAGCAGAATTAGCTGGATGACTTGGAAGGGAGCAGGGGTCAAATTCGGCTAGGAGGGAACTCGATCCTCTTTGGAAGGGCACGCAGCTGAAAGGACTATTATGTAAGGTTGTTGGCAAGTTTTACTCAGCTTGACTATGAGGGAGGGACCTTGATAGAGCTTTTGAGCTACCTATCCCCAAGATAGTCTAGCCTCAGGAAGGAACAGGGAATCCAGTTCCAGCAGGATGCCAAAGCAGCTTAGACTGGATTCTTCCCTTGCAAAGTCACTTGAACTCTCGGGGTACCTGAACGTGCTGCTGGTGAACAAGCCTTTTGTTGTACTCTGAGAAGCACAGAACCATTTAGGTTGGAAAAGACCTTTAAGAGCAAGCCTGACCATTGACCCAGCACTGCCGAGTTCACCATGAAACTTGCTGTTGTTAACAGGTAATTCTTGGCAAGTCTAAGTGTACACAGAGAAATTCACTATGCCTGCACAGGCTGGAAGTCAGCCTGGGTCTCATGGCTGACAAGAGAGCTGAGCAGGCTCTGCTGTTCAGGATGGGTCTCAGATGTGCTGTGTTCTAGTACCAAGTCCTTAGTGCTGCACTAAACACTGCTGCCTTGGATATTGCTGAAATGGGCTCTGTTATGCTGGGGACTTGGTTCCAAAGGGTCACCTGTAGCGCTGGTTCTGCTGTTCCATCATTCCATTCCTTTGATGCACATTTATCCTTGTCTTCATGGAAATATGCTCTGCACAAGCCCTGCAGGTCGGATTCACTGTGGATGTTAAAAGTTTGTCAGAGAGCTGGGTTGTTTAGGTAGGTTTAGAGATGAGATGGTGTAGATAAACTGAACTTTGCAGCAGTTTTTATTTAAATACTTGCTAGCTCACATGTCTGTTTGTGAGAACCCCTTATGGGTGTAATTCCTTTGCTGCTGAGGGGGAGGAGGAATTGTGCAAGGTTTATGGAGCAGACTGGTATTTCACATGCAAAGGGCAGGACAGGAGTGCTGACAGCTGGGAGATGAGTCCTGCACGTGTTTTGAGGGAGCAGCCAGCTGGCTGCAGGGCTGGGAAAAGCTGCTGCAGGGATCTTAGGCCAGAGAGGTGCTAGAAGTGTTTTTCTGCAGTTATGGCACGGATGCATGAACAATGAATAATGTCTCTTCATATTAAGAATGGTACCAAGAACCAGAATGCCTTGGGCTTGCTGAGAGCATGGGAACTCCTGGGTTAAACTAGTTACCTGTTCTTGCCCAAGAGGGAGATGGTTCTACAGAGGATCACTTGTTTAAATGTTCTCTCTGCAAAAATAATTTTTACTGGATTCTGATCTGTGTAATGGCTCAAGGACTTGGTTTGTGTCCCAGGCTTATGGTTTGTCAGGACAGTCCTCTGTTGCATCTCATCCTGTGTCAGACGCATTTTATGAAATATTCTTTCCTTAGGATTTTTTCTCCTGAGAAGCTGAGAGGCCTCAGGAACAAAATGTAAACAATGATTATCTGCTGCTGTAGAATGCAACAGGTGCATCTGTGATTGGTCTCATGTGGTTGTTTTTATTAATGGCCAATCACAGTCAGCTGGTTCAGACTGTCTTGGTCAGTCACAAGCCTTTGTTATTCATTCCTTTTCTATTCTTAGGATTTCATCAAAAGGCTAGCTTTCTTCTATTCTTTTAGTATAGTTTTAATATAATATGTACCATAAAATAATAAATCAAGCCTTCTGAAACCATAGAGTCAACATTCTCATCTCTTCCCTGTGAACACTGTCACAGTCCTGTTCCATGTGTCTGCTGAGCACTGCCAGGACAGATCACACCAGTGACAGTCACACTGGTGGCACTTGTAATGCTGGACTGGCCTCCAGCAAAGTCTGCATATAGAGCTGTGGTAGCTGCACCCATACCTGCACAGGTACCAGCTGTCAGCTCAGATTTAATTCATAGAATCACAGTACAGTTGGAAGGGACCTTAAAGCTTGTTTCTTCCCCTCTGCCATGGTCAGGGACATCTTTTATTAGACCAGGTTGCTTCAATCAGGCTGTATAGCCTGGCCTTGTACACTTCCAGGGATGGGGCAGCCACAGCTTCTTTGGGCAACCTGTGCCAGGGCCTCACCGCCTCACAGACAAGAATTCCTTCCTATTTGGCTTGCTGTATTGAGGCAGCTGCATGAGCACCCAGCTCTGCTCCAGTGTTTGTGCTGATTAGGCTGGTCTCACTAGAGTCAGCAGTGCCTCCCAGCCTGAAACACCAGGACTATTGTACCCCTACCTGGAGATATGAGGTCATGTTTTGTAATACCAGGTGGATTTGGAAAGCATCCTGAATCTGTCTCAGTTACTCAGCATGAGCTGAGTTGGCCACATTCCCTGGAACTTCATGCAGCTGCTCTGACAATAATAAGTTACTTTAGGGCACTAGAAACTTCAGTTTGTCTGCTGGTTAATGGCTGGCCTTGCAAATAGTGCTTTAAGCTAAGGACCATGTGAAGTGGCTGAGGAATGTTCCAGTGAACTGAGTCCTGGACCTGAAGTGCAGGTGAAGCCCAAGCCCTGGCAGGTGTGTGCATGGGGCTGGACTGAGCAGACATCACCTGCACACACCATCTCAATCCCAGGCACACACTCACCTGCACACACCATCTCAATCCCAGGCACACACTCACCTGCACACACCATCTCAATCCCATGCACACACTCACCTGCACACACCATCTCAATCCCATGCACACACTCACCTGCACACACCATCTCAATCCCATGCACACACTCACCTGCACGCACCATCTCAATCCCATGCACACACTCACCTGCACGCACCATCTCCATTTCATGCACACACTCACCTGCACACACCATCTCCATTTCATGCACACACTCACCTGCACACACCATCTCCATTTCATGCACACACTCACCTGCACACACCATCTCCATTTCATGCACACACTCACCTGCACACACCATCTCCATTTCATGCACACACTCACCTGCACACACCATCTCAATCCCATGCACACACTCACCTGCACACACCATCTCAATCCCATGCACACACTCACCTGCACACACCATCTCCATTTCATGCACACACTCACCTGCACACACCATCTCCATTTCATGCACACACTCACCTGCACACACCATCTCAATCCCATGCACACACTCACCTGCACACACCATCTCCATTTCATGCACACACTCACCTGCACACACCATCTCAATCCCATGCACACACTCATCTGCACACACCACCTCCATCTCATGCTCGATCCCAGCAGCCTCCTAAGCACATGCTGATCTGAGGATGTCGTGCTGGCAGTGCCATGACCTAAAGGTTTTGTTTAGGTAAAGAAGCTGTCAAGCTGTCACCTGTGCATGTGAGCATCTCCACATGCAGCAGGATCCCAGGGAGCCAGGGCTTCAGATCTTTGGCTTACCTTTGTCAGACTGTGAGCACTTCAGGTGTGTGCAGGGAGACCTGCTCACTGCTGTGGAAGAGTTGGCATCTGGCCAGAGCAGGAATTGCTGCCAAAAGTGTCTTTTTTTTTTTTCTTCAATTCATCTTGTATTCTGTGTCTTGGCTTGCTTCCTGGCAAAGCTCCTCCTTAACCATTGTACATGATTTACAGAATGGAAATAGAAGGGTTTGATTGCTCTGTCCTAACCTAGTGTAGTGGAAGGCCCACGACAGGGAGTTAGAACAAGCTGAGCTTTAATGTCCTTTCCAACCCAAGTCATTTTGTGAATTTGTGACATATATAATACTGGGAGCCTGGTGAGGGGTCTTCAGGTCCTGGCTTGCACTGCTGGGAAGGGAAGATAATTTCTTCCATTGTGTTGCAGGGTGTGATGTGGCTAAGTGCAGGTTTTGGGTTGTTTTGCAAGCTTACATGCTCATGGGACCTGCTGCTTGGATCCTGCAGGATGAGCTCTGGTTTTCTGCTCTCTGAAAGCTTCCAGTCAGTGCTGCTCAGCTCCCACCCAGAAAACTGATTTTTTTCCCTGCTTTCTGGCTCCTGGTGCTGAGCAGCAGTGGTTCTGCAGTCCTCTTTCTCCACTACTGAATGTGCCACTGTTGCTAAAAATAAAGCTGGCAATATGGTTCTTTAGCTGTATCTGGCACTGAAATATTAACACTCATTTTCTTTACACTATTGCACTGGCTTACTTCTTCTGCAGGCTGGCTTAATTCTGTGTAAAGAAATCTGTCATTATTAGAAAGGTGGATGGACTTTGCTCCCAGAGAAACAGGTTTGGTCTCTAACAGCAGCTGGGAACAGGTGTGTTAGTGCAGTGGGGTGAAGGTTCATCTTCACTCCCAGTACTGGTTGTCCAGCTGAGATGCAGCAGGGATGTGCTGACTCTGCCTCATCCTGGGAGCACCGAGGCTCCACAGAGCTGTGTGGAAATGGACAAGACCTTGGAGGCTAAAGGAAAAGCCAGCTGGAGGTTCAGAACAGTGGTGATGTTCAGTGACAGCCACAGCAATTCCTTGGGGCAGCCTGATAACACTGTTTGCTTGTGTTATCTCAAGGGGAGGGGTTCAAAGAACCAGCAGTGAGTGATCAGCCTCCTGAAGAGAGGCATGGAATCCTAGGATGGTTTGGGCTGGAAGGGACCTTTAAATGCATTCTAGTTCCAAAGCCCCATCTTGTGCACTTTGCTATCTTCACTCCTGCTTGAGTCTAGAATACATGGTTTACACCACTTCAAAAACTCCTGCTTCCAGATTAAATTTAGGGAGAGATGGAGGTATTGGCAGGTCATACCATCCCTGGGCTGAGTTTGTGCATTAGCAGATTCAAGACCTCTGCTTGCAGAGAGCTGCCCGACCCTGTCTGTCTGTTGGTCTTAGGTTCCCTGGCTTGACTTGGGTGGAAGAGCACATAGAATCACCAAGGTTGGAAAAGACCTTGAAGATTGAATCCAACTATTCCAGTGCCTTTTGGGTAATTTTTCATAATATGTGATCTGAACCTCCCTTGGTGCTACTTGAGGCTGTGTCCTCTTGTCACTTCTCAGTAGGAGAACAGGCTGAACCTCACCTGCACCCTCCACGTTTACCTTCAGGGAGCCTCTGTGCTGTGGGGCAGGTGTAGAGGGCAGTGGCAGCCTGCATGGGACAAACAGGGGAGAAGCACACATGTGTGAATATGAGGCTAAATCTCAGCACTCTCCCTTGCCTTTGTTTGGTTGGATCCCTGCACACCCCTTGCCCAGCTCCTGCAGTGCTGTGGGTGATGGATTGTCATGGGTATTGCCAACCCTATGGCTCCTTAAGGGGAGCGCCTGGAAGACAGCCACAGTGATAAGGCTGCAGCTTGGCTGGGGCTCCTGTGAGGTATCCAAGCAATGGCTGCACTGGGATCTGGGTGTCCTTGCATGTGTGGAGGGGCTGGAGCAGGAGAACAGCATGTCTTCCATGTGTGGCTCTGCCAAGCTCAGCATGCAGATGCCTCGTGCTCCAGAAGGATGAGGACAAACCTCCTTTCAGCTGTGTTTCCTATTAAAGGAGCTGTGCTTGGTGCAGGTGAGAGATGAGGCTTGGAAATCACTACCTTGCTCTGACAGGAGCTTTAAGGAAGGGGTTTCTGCTGCTTGTGCAGCCAAGCCTTGTGTCTGTATCCACCAGGCCTGTAGTCAAAAAGTCAGAATATTGTCTAGGCTGGAAAAGTCCCCCAAGATCATAAAGTCCAACCATTCTGCTAGAAGTGCCAAGGCCACCATTAATCCATGTGCCCAGGTGCCACATCCACAAAGCTTTTAACTCCCTCCAGGGATGTGGGGTCCACCATGCCCTGGATAGCCTCTTACAAAAGTCTCTCTACAACTGAGTGAGAATTGATAGGTGGAGGGGTTGCTTACCATATCACTACTTTTTTCCTGGAGATGGGTTTTTGGTCTTTAGTCTGTGATCTCTGTTTCTTGTAACTGATCAAGGGGACAGCCCTTCTATCCTGAAAGTGAAAGCAAAGTCGTCTACAAATGGGGAAAGAATTGGCAATGGGCTCTGCAGAGCTGTTGCCACCACAAGCCTCTCTGCCTTCTTCCTGCAGTTCTACATGACCTCAGAGCCAGAGGAAATTATGAGGAGGGCCAGTCACCTTGCAGAATCTGCTGCTGCGTCATGCTTGTATCACAGCCACTGTTTTAAATAGCACAGGAGCTGTAGCTTCATCTGAGGACAAGGCTGAGAACAGGGAGAAGGGAATCAAGTTTCTGGGCACACTGCTTTAGGGTGTTGCAATGGTGCTTCAGCTCCCTGTAGCGTGATCCAACAGAAAGAGCTTGCATAAACACTCCTTGTCCAAGGCAGTGGCACATGCTGGTGTGACATCTTGGAAATCTGTGGAGTTTTTTTTTTCCTATGGAAACTGATGCAGAGTGGCCTTTGCAAATATAGTTTGAGGGATGGGGTGCCAAAGCCTCAGCTTGTAGGTCCGAGAGCTGCTGGGGTGTCGCAGACACCTTTTCACTAAAAATCCTTTTTAGGATTTTTTCCTTTCTGAGAAGCTGAGGCCTCAGAAACAAAATGTAAACAATGGTTATCTGCTGCTGTGGAATGCATCAGGTGTATCTGTGATTGGCTCATCTTGAATGTTTACAATTAATGGCCAACCACAGACCAGATAGCTTAGACTCTCTGTCTGAGCCACAGACTTTTGTTATTCATTCTATTTTATTATTAGCTAGCCTTCTGAGGAAACCATTCTTTCTGTTCTTTTTAGTATAGTTGTAATGTAATATATATATATCATAAAATAATAAATCAGGCCTTCTGAACATAGTCAGCATTCTCATCTCTTCCCTCATCCAAGAACCCCTGTGACCACTCTCACACTGGGGTGTTGCAGTTGGCAAAAAGTGGCACTGTTGCAGCCTGAAAAGAGGAGCTGTTTAGATTAGATATTAGGAGGAGGTTATAGACTCTTAGGGTAGCGAGGCCCTGGCACAGGCTGCCCACAGGAGCTGTGGCTGCCCCATCCCTGGAAGTGAAGTGTTCAAGGCCAGGATGGATGGACAGGGCTTGGAGCAACCTGGTCTAGAGAAAGGTGCTCTGCCTATGACAGAGGTTTGGAACTGGATGATCATTAAGGTTTCTTCCAACACCAACTCTTCTAACAGATGGAAAAAATTAAATTAGATCTCTATTTTTGTAGGATGATGCAGCAGCCCTGCTGTGTGTTGTCCGGTGTGCTGCCTGGGGAAGATGCTCTGATACATGGGATGCTGCTGCTACCTATAGCATCACAAAAGCCCCCTCTGGCAGTAGTGGTACCAGGGAAAATGGGTTGTTCTGTGCTAGCTAAGACAGCTGTGGAGAGTCCGTGTTCTGCAAACAGAGGAGCAAACGGTTAGGAATATTGCACACCCTGAAACAATGTGATCACAACTCCTAGTGCGTGCCCTGCAGGAATCAGAGATGGTTTGAGGTGTCTTGTTGAGCCTTTGTCATGTAGGCTAGGGCAGAACCTCTTAAAGGGAGGGATAATTTCCAGTGGTTACCACCCTTCTGCACATTTTCCCACTTGGAAGGTGGCCAACAGGCCCATTAACTGGTTGGCTCTTTTTTCAGGCATTAGCTGAACTAGCTTCTGCTGCGAGACAGTGATGTTTATGTTCTTTCTGCCTCATGCTGGGATGTGAGCCACTAATGTGCTGAGAGAGGGCCTGGAAGGAGGCAGCTGTGGCTACAGGACTGGAGAACTTGATTGGTTTGGGCAAGAGGTGTGTCAGAATACTTTAGGTAGGAGCAGAGAAGCAAAAGGCCCAGGCTGCAGCAATCCATGCCCTGTTCCTACCTGGCTGGCCAGCTTCTTGTGTCTGAGATTAGTCTGTTTACCTTGCTCCCTCTGCTTGGAAAACTGAACTCTAAATGGCTGCTCCTGCCAGAGCCTCTGAAATCCAGGAGAGTCTATACATGAGCTCTTAGGCTGTTCTTCCTGATAGGAAGAGAGACAAAACCTGAGGGATATGATTTTTTTTTCTTTTTTGCTTCTCCCACTTTTATTTACTATCTCAAAATATCCATCTTCAACTGAGCTCTTTTTTCTTTCCTAGCTGGTTAAAACCCACAATCTGCTGACCACCAGGAATTACATTTTTGGGTACCATCCACATGGCATCATGGGCTTGGGTGCCTTTTGCAACTTCAGCACAGAGGCCACGGGTGTGGGCCAGAAATTCCCTGGGATCCGACCATACCTTGCTACCCTGGCTGGGAACTTCAGGATGCCCATACTGAGGGACTACCTAATGTCTGGTGGTAAGCACAATCACACTGTGCCATTTCTGCTTTTGCTCTTGCCTCTGAGCTGTCTTCACCTCTGTCAAGTGAAAAGCTGTGTAGGAAGCTCATGTAACCACTTCCTGCTAGTAGCATCACCCAAACGTTGTTTTCATATGATTGTCGAGAGGAAGCTGTGAATAAATGTGAGAAATCCTGTCTAGTGGAAGGTGTCCCTGTCCCTAGCATAGGGTTGGAACTGGATGATCTTTAAGGTCCCTTCCAACCTAAACCATTCTGTGATTCTGTGAATATGCCTGATTTGGGCTGTAGGGACTGCTGTTCCCTTGTGTTCATCCTTAACTCTAGGATACTCTTGTCCAAAACCATAGTAAAGACATTTGACAACTGTGGTCATGGCAGGTGGAGACACGGAACCAAGTTATGTCCCAGTTCCTGTGTGAAGGTACAGGAAGAAGTTGCACTGACTGAAAATACTGAGTAGCCATGGCCAGCTCGGCTCCTGGGCTCACTACCACATCACTTGTCACACATCTGTGTTTTGTGGTGGTGATGGATGCTGTCTCCACCCAGTTGCACTGCTGGGTGCCTGCCAGGGGTAAAGAGTCTGAAGTATTGCAGGATACCAGCTGTTCACAGACCCCCTTCCCTGGATGTGTTCCTGTAGATGGATCCCATGAATTATGCAGTGATGTATGTGTGCCAAATTACACTAATAGGTCTGTTTTAATGGAATCCAGGATTTAATGCTGGAGGGCTTGTAAGTTATGACTGGGCAGAGGAAACAGTGTTTAAAATACCAATAAAGTGTTAAAGACTGTGAATTGAACAATCCAGTAACCTGTTTGCTGGTTCTGGAACTGATTCAGCGATAAATGACTTCAAAACAGATATCTTAGTAAATACCGTGGCTGGGAAGATGGTAGGAGTAGCTGTACCTGACTCTGACTTGTTAGAATTGACTATTTCTGAGATTACTGTCTTAAATGAGGGAGAGAAAAACTAACTGGATCTGGTGCAGAGGAGGTGTTTGTCCCTATCTAGAAAGGATGTATCTCAAGCTGGTTTTTCTCTTCCTGTACTGATGTTAGTTGTTATGTGAAGCCCATAATTTGGGAATTCCCAGGACAGCAGTACATGAGAAGTTAGGATCTGCTTTCCAGTCTGTCATGTCTGTAAATTTAGTTGTGTTGCTTAAGTTTCCATGCAGCCTTTTTATATTTTTTTAAAATATCTTTAATCTGTTCAGTATGACTTGCAGACAAGTCTTGTGGCCAGCCAGAGCTGCTTTCTCCTTTTTGGAAGGAATGTGGGAGTAGGCATTAGCAACATCATTGCTGGCTTGGCTATCCCTGAGCATTGTGCTTAAACCAGAGCAAAACTGTGCTTCTTCAGTTCCTAGGATCTAAGCAAGTCTACAGGTGTCATGAAGTTAACCTTTTGAAAGCCATAATTTGTCTTACTTTCCTATACTAGAACTTAAGGGTGCTAATAGAAAGGCTTTACATCACTTGGAAAGTGCTGATAATTCCCTCAGTCCTTTTTTCTGTGGATAAACCATTTCCAGGTGAAATTATAACAAATCATAACACTGTACCAATACACACAGTTGGTTTACAACTAGTATGAATTCTTAATTTTACAGCCTGCTAGAGGCTAAGGTACAGCAGGGACCCTGTAAGGCATGAGGGCTTGACCAGAAAACCCTATACACTGTGTGAATGTGCTGAAGAGCAGAATTTTATCTATTGCCACTTGTCTCCACGTCTCATGGGGACTGGTGCTTTAGGGCAGAGATTGCTTACTAAAGGTGAAGGCAGGTCCTGCTCTTTGCAGTGTGGAATGGAGGGAAAGACCTTCACAGACACTTTCCTCAGAGCATGGATTTACATAAACACTCTGTCCTGTAAATTGCAAGAGCTTCATATTATTTCAGATCTGTCTTAAAGGCTTGTCCATTTATTCTTTTGATATTGCTAAATCTATTCCACATCTATCCAACTACCTGATTTTGCTGAGGAATTGGTCAATATCAGACTCCCATCCATCAAAATAATACAACTGCTTTCTTCCTTTCTGAAGGTAAACCAAATCCTACTGTAGAGTTTACATGGAGAGAGGATGTCTGACACCAATGCCTTTGATATCACTAGATACAGAAAATCCTTGCTCAAGTCTTTTGATAAAGGAAAATTTTTGAGAGCTGAGGTCTGTGGAGTTTACGACCAAGTCTAGTGTCTGTGAACTGCTTGATTAGTTGAGGAATAGGTTCCCTGCTAACACTGTCTGCTCTGACCAGAGGGAGGTGGGACAGTTCACTTGCAATTGAGGCACAAACTTTGTGCTGTAAGTATGAGAAGATCTTGAAGTCCCAGCCAATCTCATTGCCTTGTGTCTGTGTCCTGACTGCAGGTATATGTCCTGTGAACCGTGACAGCATAGACTACATCCTGTCCAAGAATGGCAGCGGCAATGCCATCGTCATCGTGGTCGGAGGGGCAGCAGAGTCCCTGAACTGCACCCCAGGGAAGAACTCTGTGACACTGAAGAACAGGAAGGGATTTGTGAAACTGGCTCTTCGGCATGGGTAAGGGCAGCCTCAGGGCTGGAGCAGGACTGCTGCCATGGGGATGGTGCTTTTATTTCAACAACCTGGTCTAGGTGAAGATGTCCCTGTTCAATACATGGGTACAGGACTAGATGGCCTTTAAAGGTCCCCTCCTGCTCAAACCATTCTGTGATTCTGTTCCCTGAAGCAGCTGATACCTTGGAGGGATTCTGTGGGTGTTTGCCCAGTGCATCAGACATGAGTGTCCTTTGCCTTCTGCCCCTGAGCAAGGTGCAGGGCTAGGGGGATCCCTGGGACAGCTGGAGGCTTCCACAGCAAGGAGAGGCAGTGCCAGTATGGAGTGATGACCTGTGCAGTTCCCCTGATCCCCATCTGCCTGAAAAGAGATGGCCATTAAAAATAGGAGTTGAGTATATATGGAAGCATGTCCCATGCCTGACTGCACAATGTTCCACAGGCCCATTGTCAGTACAATTCTCTGGTGTGCTTTCAAAGTATATCTGTTATGTCAGTACCTTGTGCTGCTAAGACAGCTCTGGGCAGTGGCACCAGTGCGGCCTGGCAGAACACACAGCAGCAAGTGTGGGGCTGTCATGTGAGCTGCAGTCCTGGGGGTGGGGTTCTGAATTTTTCTGTCTTTCTAGAGCGGATTTGGTTCCTGTCTACTCCTTTGGGGAAAATGAAGTGTACAAGCAGGTGATCTTTGAAGAGGGTTCCTGGGGAAGATGGGTTCAGAAGAAGTTCCAGAAGCACATTGGCTTTGCTCCATGCATCTTTCATGGCCGTGGCCTCTTCTCCTCCAACACCTGGGGCTTGTTACCCTACTCCAAGCCCATCACTACTGTTGGTAAGGTTTTGGTATAAACATGCTGTGTGCCTCTCTAGGTAGCAGAATACTTGAGTCTGTGCTGTACACCTGCTGTAGTTTGGTTTTGGAGTCTTGACTATAAAACGGCTTTCTCTCCTGTATAAAAACTTTCCAGCAAAACTGAGAATGAGCTTAGAAGAGTTTCCAGAGGTTACAAGCCTTCAATCAATGTTCTGCTTCCAGGCAACTTTGCAAGAGAGCTCTTTTTGGGGGGAAAAGGCTGTAGCTCTACTTTCTTTGGTCTTGCATAGCTAAAGTCAGAAGCAGCCTGCCCCCCCATATTCCAGTGGGATGGATGTCTGACAGCTGAGTGTTTAAAGCCAGCCCTAAATCTTGCATTTGAGTCTTCTAAACCAAAGCAGCAGGGCTTTAAGGGAGGAGGGGGAAAAGGTCAGCTTTGCTTTTGTGGTGTGTTTAGGGGAATGCCTAAGAACTGACTCTTGGCTCATGTTAATTGAGGAGGGATTTATCACTCTGCTGTAAACAGAAGGGGGACTTCCTAGCCACTTTGAACAGTAGATGCATTTGTGCAGCTAAAGCAGATCTGGTATTGCTGCAGATTTGGTGTGTGTCCTTGTGGGACAGTTGTGCTTCAGAGCCTGGTAAAACTGTGGGGAATCAGGCCAACCTCTGCTGTAATGGCAAACTGTGCTGTGCCAGAATGGATAGCTGTGTCCATAGAGGACAAATAACTTGGGTTGTAGGAACACTTAAGCTAATATGGATTTGTCCCTTTTTTTATCAGTTGGAGAGCCCATCACCATCCCCAAAATTGATAATCCATCCCAGCAGGATGTGGACTTCTACCATAGCATGTACGTGGACTCCCTGATCAAACTCTTTGACAAATTCAAGAGCAGATTTGGCCTGCCGGAGACTGAGGTCTTGGAAGTCAACTGAAGGCACTGGCTCAGCAGCACGTCCTCCTCTCAGAACCAACACATCATTTCCAGGAGTCCAAGTTGTCACTGTGTACTTGAAAGCCTGTGTGGGTGTCTGTATTCTTCAAAGCAAGTGTTTAAAGTATTGCTAAACCACTTAAAAAATAATAAAGGCTTTGCTTTAGAGAAATCCCATTAAAACATCTTTTTATACAAAAAAAAAAAAAGGCACAACTCCCCATTGCTGTGAGGATTTGGATAAATGATTGCCTTTGTAATCTGCTGTATAATGCTGTTGGATCACCAGCAATGAATTAGAAAAATTCCTACAGCTACTGTACCCACTAGCACAAGCAGTTTTGGGAGAGTAGGATTCATCTGGTTTTCAATCTAAAAAGCAGCAGGTTGATTTGAGCAGTGTGGCAGTTTTACAGGTGTGTTGCACAAGAGCCCTGTTGAGACATGCTCACGTAGTACAAGGGTATTTCTGCTTTGGAAAAGCCCTTTCTGGAAGTACAGTTGGGCTGCCAACCCCCCTGGTGTGGCATCTGTGCTGGATGGTGCAGAGAGAGTCAGGTGAAGCTTGATCCATAGTGCAATGGATGATTTTGTGGCTGTAAATTCACCACTGTATTTAAGATGTCAGTTCAGAGGCAGGTATGTCCCAGGTGCTGCTTGCACAGAGGCTTGTAGCTGGAAATATGAGGCTTCTTCATAGCCACACAACTCCAAGGATAAGCTCTAGGAGCAGTGGGATGGTGCAGTCGTGTAGCCCTGGTGTTGCAGACTTTTAGGGTAGCCCTTAGGAGGAAAATGCAGTGGGGCTGTTGATGCAAGTGCTTTGGATCCCAGAAGTATTTGGGGAAATCTAGGAGTTACTTCTGGCCTGAAGATGGCTTCCAATTACTCCATCCAGTGAATGTAAAGGAGTAGCCTTTGCACACATAGGATCTAAAGTGAGCTACTTTTAAAAGTATTTATAAAATGTTTATGTGGATGTTAATGCTGCTTGTAGTGAGATTTCTTGGGAGTACAAATTGTTTATGTATAAACCTGAAACGCTGCACTACTTGCATGTCTGACCTGCCTTTTGAACTGTTCAGTTGAGTGTATCTTGAGCTCTAAAATGTGCCTTTCTTCCATGCAAGAGGATGGTACTTCACATTCCTGGAATCTTGCCTCGAAAGACAAATGTTCATCTGTCATATTTGATAGATTATTGTATTACAGAGTATCAATTTTTGTACAAATTTCTAGAAATAAACTTGGCCAAAAATAGTGGGCTGCTTTGGTCCCTTCAGTGTTGCAGGGTTTGTGGCAGTAATTTGTATGATTGCAGTTGTGCCTTTTCTCCTACAGGGAAAAATGGTTTGTCTCTACAAAAGCAGACTCACACCAAAATTACCATCTCTGGAAGTGTGTAGTGGTAGACCTGGAAGAGTTAGGTTAAGGATTGGACTTGATCTCTAAAGTCTTTTCCAAGCTTAGTAATTCTGTTCTACCATCTGCATGCTCCCTGCATGGGGCAGCCAGAATACTTCAAGCAAATCTTTGTGGTTTAAAGTTGGAGTTTTGCTTGGGAGTGTACAAGGAGCTGAGGCAGCCTCCATCTGTGGATCTCCACTAAGCAGATACAGAAAGCACATGGCCTACTGCCCCTTACAGCAGATTTCTTTGGGTTTTGTTGCTGCCTAGAACAGAAAATGCTGGATTGCATCTCTGGTCCTCAGGTGAAGAAATCCTTCCAGCCCCTTCCAGTACTTAAAAGGGAGCTTCATAAAAAAGATTGACTTTCTATACAGAGTGCTTAGTGATAGGACAAGGGCCAAATAATAACTTCTATAAATAGGCAATAAACTTAAAGAAGATATTTAGATTGGATATTGGGGAGAAATTCTTCCTTGTGAGGGTGGTGAGACCCTGGCACAGGCTGCCCAAAGAAGCTCTTGCTGCCTCATCCTTGAAGTGTTCCAGGCCAGCACCATGGTTTAGTGGAAGGTGTCCCTGCCCCATGGCAGGGGAGTTGGAATGAGATGAGCTTTAAGATCACTTCCAATTCAAACCACTCTTTGATTGTTCTTGTCAGAGCCCCCAGACTTCTACTACTGCAAAGTGCTATATTCAATAGCTCACAGTGAGCTATTGAATAAAGTTCATGTGGGCTTTTCTAGTAACAAGGGAGGTTTTAACTTGTTTTTGGGCTGGGTCTGTCCTGTGAACCATGGAAGAAATCTATCAGTGCTGGCTGAGTTTCACAGCCTCACAATGCTGTTCTCCAAGGTGAAAGCCAAACTTGATATATGAAGTATATTTGCACTTCTGTGGTTCTTTAAGATCTCCCTGTCCTCCTAACATTCCTCATTATTCCTGCAAGAACCCTGATAAATCTGTCCCTCATTACGGGCTGGAAGAGGGGACTTTCCACTTTCACCAGTTTTTCCTCATGTGTTTATACATAGTTACTGTCCTGTTTTGTCCTCTTTGCCTCAAATCAGAGCTCTCCCTCTGGCAAACAGAGCAAAAGGGAACATGACTCAGTTTATGGAAAAGGCATGGCAGTTGGATGCAGGCCACCTGCAGTGATTTATCCCTTCCTTGGCTGCCAGCCATGGGCATCCTGAGCACCTTACATGAATCCTGGCTTCAGTTTTGAGCCCTTTGTGACAAGAAGGGCATTGGGGACAGAAGTATGTCCACAGAAGGGAATGCAGCTGGGGAAGGGGCTGGAGTGCCAGAAGTGGCTGAGGGAGCTGGTGGGGCTCAGTGTGGAGCTCTGTTTTTTCCTGTTCTGTGAAGCAGGGCAGCATTATTTCCTACAGCACCAGCCATAAAGGTGGGATATCACCAACTTGCTTTGAGCCCCTCGTTAATTAGCATAGCATAAGCAGAATAATGCTGTTTGTAGTGTGTACACAGCTTTTTTCTTTTTTTTTTTTTTTTTGATTCAATGTGGAAGTGGACCTGGGTCTAATGAAGGAGATTTGAAAAACAAACAGAGAGGACGTGCTGCCCCCATAAGGTGCCTGTCCGTAACTCCATGATCATGTAACAAAGCTCCCAAGCATTTTGGGGAAACGCCAAGCTAGGATATCATTCACCCAGACTAGAACAGCCTTCCTTTGAGGAGGCAGAGACCAGAAATAGATGCATTACCCTCTAAATGAACTTTTTGTCAATTTAGCCCAAGCAGCAGTACCACAAGGAATAGCAAATTATTTTTCTACTGTGCACATTCTCAAAGCTTCATGCTGTAAAATGATCCCCTTGAAAATGGTTCTGTTTGGCAACAGCTTAGATAATTGAAGTTTTTCCATTTAAAGAAAATCCATACTATCACAAAAATAGGCATATTCTTGCCTGTTAATGCCCGGGATTCAAGGGACCACATTAGGCAGCTGAAAGGGCAGGAAAAAAAAATGCTAATGTAGGCGTTTCTCTGCTTTGCTTTGTGGTTATCTTTTTTTCCTCTCAGATGGGGTTTTTGGAGTGAAGATGTTTTAACAGGTTGTAAAAGGCCATAATGTAAGCCTAGTGGGAATCTGAACTCCATCCACAGTCTGATTATTTACTGGGTCCCTGATTCCTCTTAGATCTGATCCACACTTCTAGCTAATCATACATTGGGAGCTTTTTCCCCCAGTAGTTTTTGGCTTTGGGGTGTGCTTTGATCAAGGCAGCAAAGTGCAGGCAGGAGCACCCTCCTGCCACATTTGACTGAGCCAATATTAGCCTCTATGCCAAAATGTCATACTGCCATTGTGTGAGATCTTTGGAACAGCTGAGCTTGATGATCTGAGAGATCTTTTCTAGCCTGAATGATTCTGTGATTCTGTACTTTTATGCAAATAGGCTGTACAGCATCAGCAACCATAGAACCCATTCTTCTTCCTTTGTCACAAGAGGTCTGGATATCCCAAATTCTTTTTAAATAGATGTAAAGGTTTCATCAGTGAAGTTTCATCAGTTTCATCAGGATATTATGACTTACAGATGACACCTTATAAGTATCAAAGATAAGAAAGTCTTGGTGGCTTGGTATAATGACATTATATTGTCTGGGAGATGCTTACAGCCAATGGAAGTACAAAGTTTTGGTGCAAATGCTGTCCTGGGGAGGCTTAACAGCCAGTAGGCTCCAGTTCAATGCCTATACTGTTTTTTTATCTTCTTATGTATATTTAGCTTTCATCAATGCTTTCATCCAGCAGAACCTTTTCATTCAAAGGGCCTTAAAGGTCTCCATAAATATTTTAAACAAGGATTTACTTTTCCCATAGATTAAATGGAATCACTTCTGGAGTGGAAAGCAGAACCATGACACATGAGATTAAGTGATAAAATCACATTACCACCTCTGCAAGATGAAAATGCAGGTGTACTAAAGGGAGGGGCTTTATTTCAAGCAGAATTCAGAGATAAGTTTCCTTCAGGGACTTATGGTAATGTACCAGGAGATATTTCATGACTGTACTTACATGGGAGCTTAGGAATTTTGCAATTCTTGTTTGGAAGACAGTTCTTGCAGTCCCAGTGCTTCTTTGTTATGTGGGGTCGGTGATCAGAGACAGAGACAACACACACTTTCAGGGATCCATGCACCAACAATGGATTTTATTGTTCATATAGATCCTCTTTATATAGGAGGTTTGAAACACCTTGGTCTAAACTGACTGGTCTGGTTTTAACACCACCCAGCTCTTTGACCAGCGTGATGTCTGTGGCTTAGGATGGAATGATTGGGTGCAGTCCCTGTTTGGGTTTGAATGTATCCCATCATTGTTCACCGAGGGACCGGTTTATGGAATTGGGCTGGGTTTCTTATTTACAGCTGAATTAATTGCTGAGCCACAGACCAGTTGTGACACTCAGTATTGAACCACTAGACTTTGGCCTTGATCTACCCACTGAAATCAGAAAGCATCTTCTGGTTGATTGACCTGGGCTTTTAATGTGGTTCCCAGTAGTAGCAACCACTTTGAGGTCAGTGGAAGTGATGGACCCCATGTGCTGTTCTCCTTCCTTTAATTGCCTTCTCATTTAAAATATATTTAGTTTTGTAGAATTACAGAATCATTTAAGTTCTAAAGCCTTTGAGACCATTGAGCCCAACTATTCCCCCAGCACTTCCCAGCCCACCACTAATTCATGTCTCCAAGTGCCACATCCACATGCAAGCATCTGTTAAATCCTGCCAAGAATGTGGGCTCTACCACTGCCCAGACAAGCTGTTCCAGGGCTGGATGACCATTTCCATGAAAAAATTTCCCCAATATCTAATCTAAACCTCCCCTCACACGACTTGAGGCCATTTCCTCTTATCCTGTCCCTTGTTCCCTGGGAGAAGAACCTGCCTCCCACCTGGCTCCACCCTCCTGTCAGGGAGTTGTAGAGAGGGAGAAAAGCCCACCTGAGCCTCCTTTTCTCCAGGCTGAGCCCCCCCAGCTCCCTCAGATGCTCCTTGTCACACTTGTGCTCTAGTCCTTTCATTACTTTTCCCTATCTCATTCACAATATATATTTAAAATACCTGTTTGAGTCTGAGAAGGAAGTTTTTTCCATGTTAATAATAGCCCTTTTAAGCACCAGGACATTAACAGATATTCTAAGCATCATTTGCCTTCCAAAGCACCAGGAGTCCTCTTCTGTGTCCTGTGTGGAAATTACCTAATGGTTATGAGCTGACTTGAAAATATCTTCTACTGAAAATGGATGTCCTCAGCTTGATGGTGTGTCAGAAACACAATGAAGTGTCTCTGTCTGAGATGAGGTTTATCTATAATGGGGCACTCAGGAAACTTATGGTAAATTAATTAAATCAGTTTTAATACCCCCATATTTATGTAGCTGATGGTGATGGTAAAGTGCAAACAATGGCCAGTTGCAAATTAATACAGTCCCCCTTGGAGTTTATTGCCTTAAAGACTTATATTACTATTAATTTAAAACCAAGGCCCTCTACATTAAAGAGATCTGACCTTTACTGTGCTTTTCACTGTGAGCTTCTGATACATTGCCTAGGGATTACCAGGACACCTTAGGGATCTGCAAGTGTCTCACAGCAGTTCAAAATAACCTCTGTGAAGGGAGCAAACATATTCAGCTGCAACTAGAAATACAGATCCTAAGAAATACCTTGGACACAAACAGGTGCAAAGTTCAATGCCCACAAAACCAGTCTCTGGTTTTAGTCACTATTGCTTGAGATTGGTCCCTCTCAAAGGAAAGCTAAACAAACTCTTTTAACCCCACATCTATGGCTGTAAAATACATTTAATACCCAGTCAGTGCAGAATTTGTCCTTTCATCCATGTAAAAGGTTCACAAACTTCAAGTATTTTGCTCTGCATTTGGAATGCTTCTACCCATCAGTGAAGTATGTTGTCTCACTGGAAGGATTTTGCAATGATCTCATACCCCAATAAGAAGCATATCTGACCTGATCTGTGGCAGAAGTAGGAATTAGCCATAAGGTCAATTCTTCCCTTCCCAAAGGTGCTACCCTGCCAAAATTTGCAATAAAATCTATTAAATAATATTTGTAATAACTTGCAGGTAGTCCACTGTATGTCATTTCGAAGGATATGAGTCCATGTATCTCAACGTCAGTGCAAAAAGACTACAGATAAAGTAATGCTTCCAGAAATGGCATTTAAATATTCCAGTGTAATTGCTGGCAATTCCTCACTGGCACTTCATACAGCTTTCTCCAGGGCCTTCTCAAAAATACACTTAATTCTGCAGGAGTCTTTACCAGATTTTGTTAAAATTGCTTTTTGGAATTTTGTTAGTAGCAATTTTAATTATCTTCTGGCTTTGACTTTAAAAAAAAAAAGTCCAGAAGAAATGCCTTCTGGTATTCCATAATGTCAAAGTGAGGAGCTGCCAGTGTGAGTTTAGACAACACATAAACACAAGACAGAGTTGGTAATCTGGTGATGTTTTTGATTGTTGAATTCATCTGAGGAAAACTGAAGATCACAGAACCACAGACTGGCTTAGACTGAAAAGGACCTTAAAGCTCATCTTGTTCCAGCCCTCTGCCATGTGCAAAGACACTTCTATACCAGCCTGCTCTAAGCCCCATCCAGAGCTTAGAACACTCCCAGGGATGGGGCAGCCACAGCTTCTCTCGGCAACCTGTGCCAGGGCCTCACCATTCACAGGGAAAAATTTCTTTGAAAGATCCAATTTAACCTTGCTTTCTGTCAATGTGAGGTCATTCCCCCTTGTCACAGACTCACAGAGTCACAGAACATTCTGATCTGGAAAGGACCCACTAGGATTATTCTGTCCCTCCAGGTCCCTGTCCAAAGTCCCTCTCCAGCTCTCTTGCAGCTCCTTTAGGCACTGGCAGGGGCTCTGAGGTCTCCATGGAGCCTTCTCCAGGCCGGACACCCCCAATTCTCCCAGCCTGTCTGCAGAGCAGAGGAGCTCCAGCTCTTAGAACATCTCTATGGCCTCCTCTGAACTTGCTCCAGCATCTCCACGTCCTTCTGATGTTGGACCCCAGAGCTGGAGGCAGCTCTGCAGGTGGGATCTCACCAGAGCAGGACAGAGGGGCAGAACCCCTTCCCCTACTGCCCTGGCTGTGGGATCAGCCCAGCACATGAGGGCTTCTGGGCTCTCAGCACACATGGTCAATCCTGCTGAACTTCTCACCCATCAATACTCTAAAATTCTTCTCCCCTGCTCATTCTTTGCCCAGCCTGTGTTTGTGCTTGGGATTGCCCTGACCCATGTGCAAGACTTTGTAGGAATACAGCTAGAAAGCCAAGCTGGGAGCACTGTCCAGCTCATGACAGAAGTGGATATGTTAGCCTTAGTAGGCTGCAAGCCTTGGCAACAGAAAGCAGAACCCTGAAGAAGGAATGCAGAAGTTAGCAGTGTGCTTTGTAAGCAGAACTTCCATGAAATAACACATACCTGCACTAGTTAGTAGGAGGCTCTGAATTAAGCAATGTTACCTAGTTACATAAATGTTATAGTTGTTCTATTTTTACTAATTGCTGAAAAGCTCTATAAGCTCAGCTTTGTGAATCAATAAATGGCTCCATGTGTGCAAACCGTGGAGTCCACGTCTCTTTCATCAATTGCCATCAGGATCTTGGACATGGTCTGGTTGAACCTCACAAGGTTCACACAGACCCACTTCTCCAGCCTGTCCAGATCCCTCTTGACACCATCCCTTCCCTCTGCACAGCAGACACACCACTCAGGCTGGGTAGATGGGGAGGTTATGGATGTGGGAGCACTGTGTGCATCTCCACCCGCCCAACCGAGTGCTCTGTCTACTGTACTTGCTGCAGCTGCAGGAACTTCATCTTTTATGATAACACACTGCAGGAACACCCATGGGGACATAATAAAGGTTTACTGCAATGAAGACAGATAATGACAACCTTTGGATTTAGTTAAAAAATTCAGATGACTGTTATCATATTTCTAGAGTCCCATGCCTTCTGGCTGGCTTTCTCACAAGCAGCTCTTCACAGCAGTGTTGTTCCTGCTTCTTCATCATAACTCCTCCAAGGCTCTCCCTGACTGGCCAAGCCCACCCCCTTTTATCCCAGTTATCTTCACTGGCTACAGCTGCAGCCTATTTAGAACAACTAGGATCCAGGCAAGGCCACTTATACAATACATATATGTTACTGAGACTCATAGGCCACTTATACAATACAGATATTTTACTGTGGCTCAAAGGCCACCTACAATACATACTAAAATTCAGTGGCCACCTATAGATGACAGTTTCCTAGGGCATCAGTAAGTTACACAGGGTCCTGTGTAATGCCATATACATGGGTGAGTTGGGCAGTACTGCTCCAGCATTACTGCCTCCAGTGACTGCTCATAATTAGGGGCAAAAGAAACCACTCTCCAGCTGAAGCTTGAAAATGCTCTGCTTAAAATAATCCAACAATCCTAATTAATGAGCAAATTATTGCAAGCTCTATAATTCAGGAACAATCTGGGTTATTAAATGGCTGTCATCATGTTGAATGGTCATTGAGGTGAACTATATAAGACAGGTACTAAGCCTCTCAAAACTCATGAAAATCAGATGTAAATCTGAAACCTTATCCCTACAAACTTCTCCTTTTATAATGCCCTTGGAAATGGTTCTTTCTCATGCTGACATAACAAAACCTATCAATAATTCTGAAATTTAGAATAAGGCCAAAGCTTGAGCTGGTGTGAGCTGGAAAACTGCCAGGACTTCTTTGCAGCTGTATGAGTTCCACTGCTACAAAATCAGCAATATATCCACATGGGTTTTGGGGTCATATTTGAACTTTTCTCTGAGCAATATTTTACTTTTTAGTCCCTGAATTGTGGTCTACATCAGTCTACATCAAGCAGCAAATGCAATCTCCTTATACAGGGCAGGTGAACTGCTATGGTAAATAAATTATTTGACTTTTCTAAGCATCACTATTTTATCATCACAGTCTGGTCCTGTGGAAAAGAAGAAAAGTAGGAAAATCCTGCTATGGTAATGACATATGGACTTAAAATTCAGCAATTTTCACTGTGTAAATTAGTGTCCTGGTGTTCTCTGGGACAGAGTTAATTTCCTCCCTAGTACCTGGTATGTGGTTGTGTTTTGGATTTAGGATGAGAATAATGTTGATAACATACTTTTTATAGAAGGAGAAGGTGAAGAAGTAGGGGAAAATCAGAAACATCATGTTTCATCTGAGGATGGACTTTTTTTTAAAGGATGTTTGGGGTTTTTTATATTTTGGGCAAACAAGCAGTGGCATTTTCACACTGCTTCCATAAGTTGTTTTTAGTGATTTATCTCAGGAAAAAACTATTCTTAAAGCTGTGATCTTCTTTGATTTTATATCTAAGTCTAAGCTAGAATTAGTTTTGCTCTCTGAGGAAACATATCAAGAGTCTCCAAGGCAGAAAGCATTCTCAAAATTTCTTGATGTTTACATAATTTTGTCATTCTGAATGCATTTTTCACACCTTGAGCAAAGAAAATCCCCACATTTCATCCTAAAAATCAAGATTCAATCGTCCAAGGTGAAGATGGAATGCTTAAAAGGAAGGAGTGTCTTGTACTGAACCAGGAACCAGGAGGTGAATCAAACTGATACAACCAGTCCAAAATCACTGTGTTTGAAGTTCCTGATCTCAGAATGTCTCAGGAGTCTGGGTGCTTGAAAACAGAACACTGGCTATAAAAAATACTGAAATAGAAGGTTTTTTTTTTTTTAATCAGAAGGAAAAAATAATGGAGACACATTTTTTTTCCCAGAAGATCTTCCAAAAAAGGCCACTGTTTTTAATTAATTTTCCTGATCAGAGACAGCAACATTCTCTACTCACACACGCCAGGCTCAACGATATCCAAAATTTAAGCTTGAGGTATCAGATCTATTTGATGCCTACATGTAGAATCAAACAATTTGGGAAAAGAAGTCCATATAGATATGTTACTATGGGATAAACCAGGGAATCATGCAGAAGAAAAGTTTAGCATCTCCATTTCAACTAGGGAGCATTTTGGAGAAAAGCAGACCATGGTGAGTAGCTGCAAAGGAAGGAGCAGGATGGAAGATGACTTCATGCTACAAGGATGGAAATCAAACCCCAGAAAATATGACTTTCCATTTCAGTTTTTATTTTACTTCCTCTTTTTAACAAGTTCACTTTTGAATACCTTAGACCAAAATAAGTGCTAAAGACAACGTTGTCACAGCACCTCACTGGAGCATGGAATGTTACAAACCAAGGAGTATTGTAGGTGAATGAAGGCTTGCTGGGCTTCCAGCAGGATGCTCTCCATGCTGTGGGAGGTGCATGGTGCTGAGGACAGCAGGACTGGAGGAGAGGAGGAGCAGAGGATGGGGTTTTCCAGCACCGCACAGCACACTCAACCCTTTGAGAGCAGCATTTCCAGGGAAGCATTTCCAGTGCTGTGGCATGCATTAGGGACAGGCATTCCCAGTGCCACTGCAGGGTGGCAGATCTGGTGTTCTCAGTCAGGTGTTTTGGCTCAGTCCTGATGGTCCCTGGCAGTGCCATGGGGATGGGCATGGTCATATTCATGCCATTGAATGTGACCACCAACACTAGGTAGGTGCTGCAGAGTGCTCCTGGAATGGACAGCCCTGGTGGGCACAGGCACAGGACTGGTGCTCTGAGAGCTGCACCCTGCGTGGGGATGGTGCTGTTCCAGGTGGGCATGGTCCCCTCCGTTCAGGATGGATGCTGCCTGGGTGGCATGGGATGGAGGTAGATGCTGAGGGGATGGTTGCATTGGGCTTTGGTGTGCATAGGCATCATGGCTGGTATGATGTGAGGAGAGTTGGCTGATGTGGGATGGCTCGGCATGGAATGGGATGGGTCCATGTGCTGTGGGAAGGGTTTGTCTGCTGGTTGGCATAATGAGGGGCAGGTTGGTCTGTTGTTGGGCAGGTTGGGGTGATGATATGAGGCAGGTTGGGGTGACATGGGGCAGGTGGATGTGCTATGGAGAAGGCTGGCGTGATGCGAGGGAAGTGGATGTGATGTGGGGAAGGTTCACAGAATCACAGAATCATGGAATAAGCTGAGGTGGAAGAGACTCATCAGGATTGTTAACTCCAGTTCCTGGCCCTGTGTGGGACACCACAACAATCCCACCCTGTGCCTGACAGCATTGTCCAAATGCTTCTGGAGCTCTGTCAGATTTGATGCTGTGACCACTTTCCCGGGAAGATCATTCCAGTGCTCAGCCACCCTCTGGATGAAGAACCTTTTTCTAATATCCAACTCAAACCTTTCCCAACTCAGCCTCAGGCCACTCCTTCAGCTCCTGTCACTGGTCACCAGAGTTAAGACACTGGTATATGCCCCTCTGCTTCTCCTCCTGAGGACACTGAAGACTTCAACGAGGCCTGCTCTTGTTGCTCACTCTCTTTTCCAGGCTGAACAAAAGTGACCTCAGTTGCTCCTTATAAGTCTGTCCAGACCCTTGACCCTCCTTATGGCCCTCCTTTGTGTGAAAAATGCCAATCACTTGTTGTTAAAATGTTAAAAAGTTTTATACTAAAAAATTGGTTATAAAAATAGTAATACAATTAGAGTAATAATAATTTGGACAAATTGAATTAGGACAATATGAGACAATAGAGACAAAGAGTTACAGATGTCCGGGTACCTTTTTCTGGGCAGCAAGAGTTTGAAAAAGGACACCCATTAACAAAGGATTAACCCTTAAAAATAACAGCCTGTTGTATATTCATACACCTCATACATGATGCATAAATTCCATTCAAACACAGGATTCTGTCTGGTCAGTGTCAACTTCTTCCTCTGAATCCTAACAGCGCTTTCAAGGTGGGAAGAAGTTTGTTTCTTTTGATAAGAGCAATAAATTCTTTCTCTCTGAAAGATTTAGGTGTCCTGTGGCTGCTATCTTGCTGCGAGTCCTTTCTTTAAAAAAAAGTATCTTACATAGCATAGTTTCTATTTTTACATTTTTTATAACCTAAAACTATATTTAGCCCACTACTTAAGAGCAATAATACAGCATTACTTTCTAACACAACACATATAATGTTCATTTTAATATTTGCGAAAAGCCAATCATAAAATACATCCATTTTTCACATTTGGACCCTCTGCAATAGCCTAAGGCCTCTTTTATATTGACATGACACAGGGCAGGCAGGCGGGCCTGTTTTGGGGAGGTGTCACATGGGGCAGGTGGATATGATGCTGAGCAGGTCGGGCTGATGTGGAGGGGGTGCTGAGGGTGACACCATTCCCGATGCACAGCGCGGGGCCCGGCCCGGCCTGGCCGCCCCTCAGGGTCGCCATGGCGACCGCCCCTCGGCCCCTCCGCCGAACTATTTTCCGTCCCCTCACGTGATGACAACAGCTCCCGCACACGTGACGGAGGGCGTGCTGTCGATCAAACTCCATTTTCTCCAATCATCGCCCGCAATCGGGCGCCGTCCCGCCTTCCGGAAGCGGGCGCTCTAATCGGCGCCGGCGCGCGTTCCGGCGGTTTGACAGGGCCGGCGCAGCGGGGCGTTGATTGGCGTCAGGCTAAGCCAGTTGCAAGTCGAGACGGAGCGCGGGGTCCCGCCCCCGCGGCGCGCCGGCCAATGGACGCGCGGGAGGCGGAGCCCCGCCCACCCCCCGGCACTGCGGTAATATGGCTCCGTAGCGGGCGGCCGGCTTGGCGTTGCTGCCGCCATTAACCCCTGCGCGCCCGGCGGCCTCGGGGGAGCGGAGCGGGGCCCCTGCGTGAGGATGACCTCGGCTGCCGGTCCCGCCGCCTTGCCGCCCGGCTCCGCCGCCCGCGCCCTGCATGTGGAGCTGCCTTCGCAGCAGGTACGGCGGGGCCTCGGCGCGGCGCTCGGAGGGGCTGAGGAGGAGGAGGAGGGTGTCCTGAGGTGAATCAGGGGTGTCCCCTGAAGTGTGGGGTGCCCTGAGGTGAAGGGGATGTGCTGTTTTAGGCGTGGGATGTACACAGGGGCGTGCTCACTGAGGTGTGGGCTGTTCTGGGGTGCAGGGAGATGTTTCCTGAACTGAGAGCAGCTCCCTGAGGCGTGCAGGGCTTGTTCCCTCGGGTGGATGGGGCTGCTCCCTGCGGTAAAGGGGGGACAGGTACTCCATGGGGGGCCAGTGGGGCTTCCCCGAGGTCTGAGGGAACCTGAGACAGAGTCCCCAGGCTGATGGAAGGGGGGTCAAGGGACAGTTTAAACACCTTTCTCGCAGGCTGGTAGGAAGGCCAGAGGCAGCATGGGGGCAGGGGTCTGTGCCTCTCTCCCGGGGGAGTCGGGTGCTGTTTCCTCTCCCAGAAAACTACTTCTGTGCCTGCAAAAGATCAGACTAAAGGTGAGAATTGCAGCAGGAATAACACCGTGAAAATCGGTGTTAAACTTGGGCACCTCGTGGGGCTGGAGCAGCTGGGGTGTCCCCCTCCTCCTTCTCTTGCAAGTGTGTGGATATAACATGAGGGGTATTCTGAAAAGTGCTGAAATGTTCTCTCCCCCTTGCGTCCTTCCTTCACCCAGCTGTGTTTTTCCTGTTTGCTGATAGTTGGCTTTTGGCTTACTGGGCATTTGTCCCATGTTTTCATTTTGGAGAGCAATGATTTTAAGTGAGGAAGACTAGGTTCTGCTGAGCATTGAGCAATCCCTATCAAACCGACTCTGTGCTCTTTCCCCTCTTGCATGTGGTCGCTTTGATTGTGCAGGAGCCAGAGCAGGACTGGTGAAAGCAGGAGTAATTAGCAAAATTTTGCTCTTTTTTTAGAAGTAGTGTAAGATGTGAATGTTGTTTTGGCTCATTGACTCTCAGTGCAGTGGATGTTATTATGAGTTAGCCACACAATCTGTTTTACTAGAGCTATGGTGGGAATATAAAGAGTACCTAAAGAAAAAATCAATAGATGTTAATGAAGTGGATCTATAACTGCTCTTTTGTTAAACATGTTATAGAAGACATCCACTTGGGGGCAAAGGAGGGAAATGGAGGTGGCTGTTGGCCACCACTTGTGAGCAAGTGCTTACTCTGAAATGTGGGTCTGCTCTGTGTTAGTAAACATAAACATGAACGCTGCTCTGTACGAACAGGAAACAATGGATTGTCCATGAGATCAAGTATGGCTTTCTCCTTGCTGAATTTTTGGCTTTATTCTTTCTCAGGCTTGTGCAAGGACCGAGTGAATGCTGCAGGGAGAAGTCTGAGATATTAGTCATTGGATTTCATTTGTGAAAGTGAGACCAAAACACAGGGTTTTTCTTCTAGGAGCAGACACTTTTACAGGAGTTCCTAGGAGCAGAAACTGAGTCACCAATTATAGGCTGTTCCAGTTGAGTAAATACTTAGTGAGGATGCTGCTTGTATGTTAATTGTAGCAAGTGTAGGTCTGTGACAGACTGAGGTATCCTGCTGTGTGCTGTGCCAACACAAGGACCATGTGCTGAGGGATCTGTGTGCTGTGTTTACTTGGAATCAAAGTGAGAGGCTCAGCTGAACACACTGATAGCAAATCACCCTCTTTCTTTGTATTCTCTGAGCTCAAAAGTTTGTTACTGAAATGCAAGATACCTTGAAGGGGCTCTGTTGTGGTGTGGTGTGGGCTCAGCATGCTGGAACTATTTTACTGCAGAATTATGAGAAAGATAAGTCATTCCTTCCATATTGTACCACCTCTGTAATGCCACAGTCTGGCTGACCCAAGCTATGTGATGCTATGCAAGGTAATTGTTGGCTGTGTGCCAGCACAAAATCAGCTCAGTGATTTGCTTCAGTAGCTTTCTCTAGGACACCCAAAGCTACATTTGTTTGACTATAAGATGTTATAGTGACTATAAGAATTGAGAGCAGGATGGTCTGAGTCATGGCTATAATTCTCTCCAAAGACAAATTCTCAACTGTGAATTCAAAGTGAGTGCTTTTAATGACTGAAGTGACTTTTTAAGGGCAGAAGTACTGCCAGTGTAATTTGGATTTAGTCTAGCTTTAATTGTTCCAGTAACATTCACATTGATTAGAAAACAATGTTCCTGCTACTGACACTCTTGCAGGAGTGAAAAGTAAAGTCTGAAACCTTTTGCTACTGTGATGATACTTGTGTCAAAAGTGACTGACCTCTTCTGTAACTTGTTTGTGTGGTGGGATGACTGGGGCAAAGAATGCTTTTTGCTGTTGTATTCCGTATTTTAAGAAAGAGAAATAGAGGATATGGCTGTAAAGAAATGCATAAAATTCCCATTTGAATCCCTTGGTAATTGTGTCAGGATGTTGTTTTCTTTTGCTGTACAAGTTGGCACAACAGAACTGAAAATGTGAAATAACTACACTTCAGGAGCAGAGATTCTTTAGTAATCTCTCTTTGCAGTTGGTAGATGCAAAAAAACTGGGAGTGTCATAATAACTTAAGGATTTCTGAATGCTCACACTGTTCAATCCTGTCATTGGAAGCAGTTCAAAGCAGTGGAGGGGTTGGGGACCCAAACCTTTCAGACTCTTCTACATCCTCAGTGGAAGGGATTGGACAGAAAGATGCAGCCTGAGTGTACAGAGGCAGTCATGCCTCAGTCAGATGATCTGCTGAGTGCTGCTGTGCTAATTGCTGGCCAAAACAGAGCTCATGTGTGGTTGTCCAGGGACAGCAAAGCACACAGTCATGGACTGCAGAGCCACTGCCTGGGAGGGTGAATGTGAGGGAGGGAGGGAGGGAGGGAGGGAGGGAGGGAGGGAGGGAGGGGGATCTGTCTGCTGAGTAGGGATGTGCTGGTAAGGAGGCAAGGGGTAAATTGTGCCATTGTGCACAGCCATGAGTAGTGTCAGACCAGGTCTCCCAGTATTTTCTGTATCTTTCAGTTCACAAGCATCTCTTGACAGTGAAAGTTTCTGTGGAGAGGAGCAGCAATGAGGTTTTGGCTACAGGTGTCAGAAGTGTGTTTTAGGGTAGAGCAAAACAGAGCAACCAGTTAGTGAAACTTGTCAAGGACACTCTGTGGCCTCCATTAACATTAAGGCTGGGGTTCCTAAAGCTCCACGTGGAGTTTTATGCACTTGTGTGAGTCCAAGAGCAGTGCTCATTGTACATGGCTCCTGTGGCTTCCACACCAGCACCTCTACCCCTCAGGGTCTGACCGTCCAACCACCTCCTTATCCATCTAACAGTCCACTCATCACATCCATCTCTCCAGTTTGGAGAGAAGGTGTTGTGGGGGAGTGAGTCAAAGGCTTTACAGAAGTCCAGATAAATGACATCTGTAACTCTTCCCTTGTCCCCTGATGTAGCCACCCCATCACAGAAGGCCATCAGGTTGCTCAGGCAGGACTTTGCTTTGGTGAAACCGTGCTGGCTGTGGAATCACCTCCCTGTCTTCCATGTGCCTTAGCCCAGCTCCTCAGAGGATCTGTTCTGTGATCTTCCCAGGCACAGGGGTGAGGCTGACAGGGTGGTGGCTCCCAGGGTCCTCTTTTCTGGCCTTTTTAAAGATGAGTACTATGCTTCCCCTTTTCCAATCACCTGGCACTTCACCCAACTTCCACTATCATGGAGAGTGGCTTGGCAACTAAATCAGCCAGTTCCCTCAAGACTCTGTGATGTGTCTCATCAGGTCCCATAGACTTGTGCACATTTAGGTTCCTCAGGTGGTCATGAACCCAATCTTAGAGTATGAGGGGCTTTGTTCCCCCAGTCCCCATCCTGCTGTCCATCCCTTCAGGATGTGCAGGAAGAGAGGTTGTCATTGGAGATGGAGGCAAAAGAGTTGTTGAGTACCTCACCCTTCTCATCAGCTGTTACCAGTTTTCCAGCATTATTTACCAGGGGGAAACACCTTCTTTGGCTTTTTTTTCTGGGTAGCATACATGGAGAAGCCCTTCTTTTGTGTCTCCTACCAGGATCGGTTCCAGATTCAACTTGGGTTTCTTTCTTTCAAGATGTGCATCACTCATACACAACATTTTGGGCAACATGGCAGAAAGGGGGGCTTCAAAATGTGCTGGCAGATGTGTTTGAAGGGTCTTGTGTAGGAAAAGTGAAGAAAGTTACTGTATGGGCCCAGGGCTGTTCATGAATGAGACTTTAAACTAAACAATGAGAAAATAGTGTCTTTTTAAACACTAGTTTTCTGTTACTCTTGTTACATATTCTCCTGAGTTATCTGGAAAAAAAAACCCTGATTCTTAAATATTTTACTTCCCCTTTCCTACAAAATATGGAAGGAGGGGAGCAATCAGAATGTGTGGAAAGTGTTGTAGTGGAACATTGCTTTCACTTCTCTGACACGCACTGTCTTTAAATGCTGAGTGGGAGGGAAGTGCTGCTCCAGTGAAAGGCCACAGTGTGAGTGACCTGCTGATCTTACTCAGTTGTATCCATACCCAGCTGCATCAGTGTTTAGTGTTTGTTAGAGGTAAATTAGGAGGAGTAGTTGTTAAAGTTACTGGAAAATTGTAATTTCAGCCCAAAAGACTGGGGCTGGAATTTTGCTATCTGCTGTGTACCTTCTGCATTTTGTAAGGGATGCAGGGGTTTTTTGCAGACTAAATGATCTGTTGATAAGTTAAACTGTTATATCCAAAAGCTGTACTAAATCAGTTTTGATGCTTTATTTAGGATGTTTGTGGTGGGTTATGGAATGCTCTTAATTGAGCAACTTTCTAGCTAAAGACTGAAGTCTCACTTATGAAGGGAAACTGACTTCTCTGCTCTTGATTTATCATCCAGCAACAAGATCAGCATTAATATGCTTCAGGTTATTAATCATCATATGCTGTTTGCTTGTGCAACCCAGAGTGTCCTTTAATGCTTCTTTAAGGTCAAAACTGCCACTGTTTTGTTTTTGTTGTTGTTTCTGTAAGGCCCTGTTTACTTTGGGGTGCTTCCTTCTGAGTATCATCTTGATATTCCCCGGTTATTCCCACAGCAAATGTGGACCAGTGCTCCCTTCCCCAAAGTCATGTTAAGAGGCTTAAGGGACTTCTCTCAACTGCTGCAGTGTAATTAATGGATGGGACTTGCACCCTGATGTTCTCTTCTATCTGGTGGGTTAGTTCCCATGCTGTGTCAAAGAAGCAGCTGCAGTTTCAGTCTTTCATCTTGAGACTAAACACTTGCTTAGACAAACTCAGAGAAAAGCATCAATAAGGAAAGATGTTATTTCTAGCTACTTCTTCTAAAAGGTTTTGGTGAAAGATGGAAAGACTGTCTAGTTTCCTATTATTTGCATCTTATGTAAACACCTAGCAAGAAGAGCTTTATCTGGCTACTGGGCAATATTTGCCCACTAAGATTTTCTTAGCCATAGTTTAGAGCAGCTTTTTAGGGTGTGCTGACAGTTCTTACTCTTTGGAGCTGTGGTGTTTGCCAGCTCGCTGGATCTGTCACTCTTGATGTTACAGTGACCATAACCAAATACAGCTGTTGAAACAATACCCAGGAACAACTTTATTTGCCCGAGACTCTGCATAGGCACATGATTTGGCTTTTGAGTCCTTCCTGCTAACATTGTCTTTAAGTTAATTCTGTGCATTGAGTCTTGTTTTGCCACATCTGTTTGTGTCCCAAGACTGAACGTTTCTTCTGTACCTGCCCCTACAATATGTTTTAAATAAGAGGCTTTTACAGTCTTAGTGCAGAAATGAGCCCAAAAAAAAGATACAGAAGATTGTCACAGTGAATCGTGTGAACATCATGAGCTCCCATCAGTTTTAGTCTTAGTTCTTTCATTCATTTTGGACTCTAAAGTGAGTGGTGTAGATTTTCTGCATGTGATTATGGGGTACAAAGAGAAGATTTGTGGTGCCAGCTGAACAGTTACCAGCTGTTTACATCATTGGGGGTGGAAGTTGAGTTCTGAGTGGCTCCTCAGTGTAAATGCAATTATTTAGTGAGGAAGTAGTTCAGAGGTTTAGCTGGTAGGAAAGGGTGCAGGGAAGGAGAGATCAGAGAACACAGCTGTCTTTCAAGAGTAATAGGTATTCTGGAGTTTTTTCGGTTATATTATAGTTATCTGTTTTAATTATTTTCTGCTGTGACTGTTGCTTTAGTTAAAGGAGCAGATAATGCCATAGGCTAAAATATTTTGTTAGACCTAACACTGGCTTCAGATGCATTCTTTAACTCCATACTGACCTTGCAAAGGGCTGTTTTGCATTCAGATAGCTGGAAAATAATTATATTTCTGCGTGGACCATGTCAAGTACGGAGACATTCCTTATTCTTCCTGTTTTACTTTCTCCTTGTGTGAATTAGGGCAGACTTGATGTCTTTTGAACATCTCCCATTTGCTGCCTGTTCCTGCTGAAGCTCTGAGTGCAGGACAGAAGCAGGAGTAGCCATGGCAGGGGGTATGGATGACTAGAAACCTGTATTGACCATTGGGGTGTTCACATGAAAACTGCATAGCTGTTTTCCTTCTTAAGGGAAACTTTCAAAAGCCTTTCAGATGCCCAGAAGTGTAAAGGAAAGGAGGCACTTTGATTTAAGGATCTGTAAACTAAAATTCACAATTGTGCATCTTAGAAAACTTTGAGCCCGTGTTGATGAAATAGCTTTGATTTTTCTTGTGGTCATTTCCTGTGGGTAAATCATTCTGCACAGGTTCAGTGTACCTGGTTCCTTGCATGAGATCTTTGGGAATGTGAGGGATGTGATGTATGTGAGTGTGTTGCACCTTCACAGGAAAAAAGGTGTAGTTGTGTTCCTACAGTGCATCTTCAAACCAATGTTGTCCTCAGTTCTGATTCCTAGTAGAAATTGTTTTCTTAAAGGCACTTGCAAGAAAGTAGCTTAATCTTAGAAAGGGAAAGCAGTTCCTGGATGGCTGGTGGTCACTTGACATGGGGAAATGGAGATAGGAAGGAGGCACAGTCATGAGGAGAACTACAAGTGATCAATTATGGCTGTATATGAACTAATTATGGCTATGTAGCTTTGAGGGCCTTGCTGTCTTCAAGCGTGTGCTGGAAGACATTAAAACAGAATTCCTTAAAATTCCTTATGGTTTGTCCCACAAAAAGTGCATATCAAATGCTTCTGCTTTGCATCAGAAGTAGATCTGAAAGCCCATTTGATTCTCTTGACTCTGAGCTGTGGAAAACTGTTAAATTGCAAAGCTCATAAATCTTCCTAGCAAGTGTGTAAATTAGAGTACAAACTTTTTCATGCCCTTCCTGTGGTTTCAATTAGCCATACATCTAGGTAATGCCTAAACTTCCCATGTACATTTCTTGGATTAAAAGCTTTGTTTTGCAGCAGAGGTGACCCAACCTTCTGCAAGATATGCTCCACTAAAAAAAAAAAAAGGTATTAAATTGGAAAATGTGGCAGCTTGAAAACTTATGTAAAATTAATTATGAATTTTTGTCTACCATTTGACTTCAGGAGATTGGATCATGTGATTGCTTCTTAATATTCAAACTGGCATGGAGAGGTGAAAGCAAATAGTGAAAATCTGAGGAAGTTGATAGGTGCAATGAAGGTGTAGAGCAGTGCTGTGATAATAAATAATGCTCACGCTGACTAAATATAGATCATATTTTGGTGACTTTTTTGTGTTCTAGGGCTGGAGGTTTTATGCTTTTTAAGAAAAAGACCCAGCTCAACCTGTCTGCTATGAGCTACAAGGCACACAGAGCCCTCTGTTTTAATCTGACTTAATTCTGACAAATATGCAGACTAAATCTAAATAGCTGACATTGCAAGCTCAGGTCCATTCAGTTCAAAACCAGTGGATTTGCTGGAGTAACATTTTTGTTGCTAACTAATCTTTGCCTCATGCTTTAATGCTAAAATAGTTGGAAGGATTTTGTTAAAATTCTTCCAGAGCTTCTGTGGGCCATAGAGCAAGGAAGCAAGCCATGAAATTCATGTGAAAGCTAGGTAAAAACAGAGTGTGTGCCAAGTCATACAGAGGTCAGAGCTGATCCTGATCAGAAAAGAATTCAGGGAATTTACTTCCTTGACAGAATTGTGAGGAAGGCAGCAGTCTGAAAACAGAGATGGTGCCCAGAGATGAAGACTGTCTAGGGTACTCCATTAAAGGCTAAGGAAGTAGACCTGGTGCTGAAATTTTAGCCAGTGTTGAAAGTTCTTCGTTCTAGAAATACAATAATTGTTTTTCAGCTCATCAGGCTTCTGAGAGAGCCCTGAGTGATGATTAATTTTAGTGAATTTGGGCTAAGTAATTTATGTAAACTTTTACTTTGCTTGTACAAGATGATTTCCCAGCCTTTGTAATGCTGGTTTTACCATTGTATTTACATTTCAAGTTTCTGATTACATGGGTTGTATGGGAAGTCATCAGGAATGGGATGGGTGGGGCAGCCTTTTTCAAATTTAGTCACAGATACATAAAACTTTCTCCCTGGACAATTGATTTTAAGCTTCATTCTGGAAAATGTATTTCTATTTATAAAATTCTTAAAAAATCTGCCTGAGGAATTTCTGAAACTTGCTTATGGCCATGGGTGCAGTGAGCCCACTGTCTCTTATGAACATCTGGAAGTTGACAGCCAAACCCTCCATTCATACAGGGGACTGTTTGATGGCATCTTGGATGGTTCTTGCTGGAAGAAACCAAACTGCCTGCCTTGCTTAAGTTCAGATACTCCCTTGACACCTTTGCAAATTTATTTAGCATGTCAAAGGGTCTGCTGAGAGCAGAATTCATGAACGGTGTTGCTGAAAGAGCCAGTGCTACTGGGAGAAGGCAGATGAGGGACAGGGAGAAGACAGAGCTCCCCCTTTGCCAGCTGTGAGCCGTTAGATCATCCCAGCTGTGACAGCATGATGGGCTCCATGTGATTAGAATGGGCTTTGCTGTTGTCCATATTAGTGACCTCAGCTTCACAATTGATACTTGGGGCCAGAGCTGGAGTCGGTGGGATGGCTGAGTACCACAAATAAAAAATGGTGTTTGGCTGTGTTCTCATCCAGCCTGGATATACTGACTTTTTTTTTTTTTTTTTTTTTTTATCTGAGGGTCATCAGATTCTTTTAAGGGAATAATGAAGTGGTTAAGATGGAAGAGGAATCAGAACTCTCCATGCTTACTTTTGCTAACCATTATATGACCTTGAGCAAATAATTCTGAAATTCCATGAATACTTGAGGCTGTTGTAGGTAGTCCTGTTCTCCTGCCATGAGCAGTCCTGACCTTGTGTTAACAGCAGTGCACTTCTCTCTCATTTGACTTACTCCTTTTCTTACCTCCCTGCTGTGTCATCTCTACAGTGATTTTTATTAATGATACCAGATTATTAGACAAAAAACAGTGAATAGCTTATCACTTCTGTTTCTCAGGCCTGGAGGAAAGCAAAGAGTGGCATCTGGATAAACTTAAGCTGCAGAGCAACTTAAGTGTTGAAGTCTGCTCCTCTGTGGTGGTGGGCACATCTGTGTAGCTGTAGAGAGGTGAATTTAGGCAGATGTTACCCTTACTTACCCAGTTAGTTACCCTTAGTAACTTTTGGTTTTGGCAGCTTTACCTTGGTTTAATTTTTTGATCCTCACCATAAGACTGCACAAAACACATTGTGCAGGATGGGAACATGCTGAGGGTGGCATTCTAGGCAGAGGTAGTGAAAGATTATGGTATCTTAGTGTTGAGGGAACTAAAGCATGAAGGGACCGCACAGTTTCAGTCCTTTAGACCTCAAAAGACGTGGCAGACTGTCTGGAATCACCTGATGAAAAAGCCATCTTAACAAGGCTGATGATGAAATGCTTGGTTGTGGAGCAGTGTGATTTGTTTAGAGTGCAGCTGGCAGTCACTGAGCAGGGATGGCTTTGCTGCACTCCACAGCAGCTCTGTTAAGATGGTGTTGCAGTATTCTGGGAAGGAGCTGTTCTGCCTCTGCAGGCATGAGGGATGAAACCTGATGGTAGGTTCTGCTCTTCAGATCTCTCCTACCGCTTTCCTGATCAGACTTTCTGTGTATCTTTGGGATTGCTGTCTGCTTATCACCTGTGCTATCTTTACATGCAGCAGTGTTTTTAAAATACACTCAGGATTTCTCCTAATGGAAAATAAGCGTATCTCTTCTCCTGGTTGGTAGTCATTTGTCTTCAACATAGAAGGAAGTACTAATTTCTTTCATGTGAATCAACATGTAGTTGTTATATAGCTGTTGCTTTTAATCAAATGCAACTTAGAATGGCAATTGAAGCAAAGGATAACCAGGCCTGTAATGTAATTTCACTGCTCCATTGGTTTTCTTGGGAATTGCAAAGGTCTAGGACAATTTTAACCAAAATAACTTGTGTCACAACCCCCTGAGAATGACCTGTTAGACCTGCTGTACCACTGTGCTAAGAACTGATCCAAATATGCTCCTCTTAAGGCTGCACGTGCTGAATTGTGAGCTCTTGGAAAGGTTAAACAACCTTTTCCATGGTATGTATTCTGCAAAAATAGCTTTTTTTTGCTGTAGGATATCTCACTAAGATACTTGCTTTAGATGCCCCTCTGAGGTCTTTAGTCCTGTATTGCTGGTAACCTGTACACTCACTGAGGAGATAGCAGTGAAAATTAGCTATACTCATTGCATATTTTGCTCTTTTTTTAAAAATGAAAACAGGTCCTGCATTATCATCTTGCACTCACACTGGCCTTTTTGAAGTTTAATGACTCATGAGGCTGTCAAGGCCCTTAGATTGTTTTATAGCCCTTGTATTTTGAATTTTAAGGTCAGCTTTTTAGAATGACTGTTCTGGTGCAGAGCATCTTATCCTGGGGGAACCTCCCTAATGATGAAGATTTCTTGACACTTTTACAGAAAAGAGCAAAATAGCTGAAACTTGTCACTATAAAGAAGGGACCCTTTTTAGCACTTCACCTAGAAGGAGGAGGAAATGAAAGAATTGTGTGTTAGCTGCAGCATTCAGCATAGAGTGTACTGGTTTATTCTCTAAAAAGAGTTGCTTTTGCAGTTTGCAGTGCTCTGGTACCTCATTGTGAGCTGCCTCCCCTTGGCTCATGGCAGTGCCAGGCTCTGCTGCTCCATGTACACTTCAGGCTGATGGTTTCATTCCAGCCATTCCCTGCCTTCAGCCTCTTGCTGCTGCTTGTGCCCTCCTTGGTCTGCTCAGCTGCTGCTCCAGCCATACTGGGGAAGTGAGCTGGTGGAACTAAGCCAGGAAAAGGGAGATGTGGTTGGTTTCCATCCACACTGGTTCCCAGACAGGATTCTGTGAGCAGCTGCACGAGTGCTTGTTATGGTATAAGGAACAAGAAAGGGTGGTGCAGTGCTGGGGGTTGGCAGTGTTGGGCTGGTGCTGGTGCTAGCTGAGCTGCAACACAGTGGGGTTTTTGTTTTGTGTGTTCCAGTGTCTCCAGCACAAAATGATATGAGATGCATAGGAGGTAACACTAGATATTTAAAACTTCCCTCAAATTAATATTTGCTTTGTCACAAAACAAAGCCCATGATGAGGAGTTCTAGAACCTATTTCAGTTGTTTTTGGGTATGTCTTTGCAGCTGATAGTCTCCTGGTTTAAGCTAATTATCTTTGATCAGGAGACGTTAATTAACTCAATGTTGCCAGTGTAGAGTTCTGAGGAAATTTGAATAATTCAGTCTGACATCAGTGAACATAGTGGGCGAATGGGAAGATTTATTATCAGGATTCAAGTCTCTCTGTCATCATGACTTCACTAAATGGATTGGAGGAGAGTGCTGGCTAAGCTGCAGATTCAAATATTCATTACCTGTTGCACATTAAGTTCTTAACTATGTTGTGGTCTCTAAATCTCTCCCAGATTTAATTGTCTTCTTCCAACAGGTTTAGGAGAAGTGTGACTTTAACCCCCAGATGCTGAAGGGTGCAAGGAAGTAAAAAATCGTGGAGAGATAAGGACTCACATCTTGTTCAGAAGTGCAGGTGTAGGTTAGGACACTCCACAGTTTTTGGTTTTTTTTTTTTTTCCCAAACCTCGTTGACCTCATTGTGTACTGTAAGTGGTAAGAAACTTGTTTAACTTTGCTTGAGAGCTAATCAATGAAGCATATTACTTAAAGCAGGCACACAAATCAGTTTGCAATCCTAAGGAGACCTGGAGAAAATTGCTTAGTTAGAGTACAGTGTGGGCTGTTCTTTGTAAGGGATGAAAGGAAAAAAAGATAACAAAAATGAAGGGAATGAGCGTGGTAGTTGACTGATTTCACTGCTACTGATTTCTCCTGATGTTAATTAAAAGAGAGATGGCACATTAAAATCTTGAATCATTTTTATAGGTAGCAAAATTCATGTGCAAAGCTGTTTCTTAAGAAGTGTTTCAGTTGTATATAAAAACAGCCAGGGAAGCTACCCAGCTTTGAGGTTAGATGTGGAAAAAATATTAAAGGTCTATATGGCTTCTTTTAAGTGAGGCATAATATTTCTGTTGACATTTTTGATACCACTTTCTAAGAAAATAAGACCATGTATTCTCACAGAACGTTTTTTCTTTATTAGGTTGTTCTGTTTTTAATTTTTTAAGTTTTTGTATATTTGTAGTAGAGGTACCTGGGCATCCCATCTCAGGCTGTGTTTATAGTCTGAGTCATAAATAGACTTTGAAGAGAATGACTCAATCAGTGATTTTTAGGCTGTCAAACAAAATTTGAATATTCCTCATACCTTTCCATAAAGGAAAACTGATATATCACTGGAGTGGTGTTAAGTGACATCAAATGTCATACTATGATTCTAAAACTGATTATGGCCTTTCAACTCTTGTTAAAAGCCTTTAAGACAAGCAACAAACAGGAAAATTGTCTTCAAATTTTGGTTTCAAAAGCTTTTAAAATGTGCTTTTGGTCAATCAGCTTTTAAGGTGGATTGAGCCTTGCAAATAAAGACACTTTTGGGAAAAAATGGTGTAAGATGAGCTCTGAGGTAAAAGTGTGCACTGAGCAGTTGTTTGAGGCTTGTTGGTATATTGTGGTGATCCACAAAGTATGTGGAGCCATTTGTCAATGTCCCCATGGTAGTGGGTGAGACACTGGTGAGTTGAGAGATTGATTGGGAAAATATTCCACTGAAGGATTTGGTGAGAACTTGATGTATTTGGGTTGGCAGTTCACTGAGTGCTGCATTCCTGGGAGGCTGATTGAAGCATGGGTCTTTGAAGCTACAATAGCAACAACAGCTAAGCAATGATTTAAGTGTGACAGTCCTGCAAAATGGCTTTGTTAACTAGTTAAGTTTTATAAGAAGTTAATAATGTAAAATATTTGTCAAAGATTAAGGGTGTGATGTCCCTTGAAGCTAAAACCTTAGTCACAGCTATTAAAGCTGTTGGGCACAGAGAGGAGATTGATTTGATCTGATGATTTTCATTCAAGGTGCAGTAATGTAGTAAACCAAGATAATGTTGGAGTTGGATAAAATCACTTAAACTAAATATTTTAGTGACATATCCTCCTGTATTCATTCCAAGGGAAAAGGACTCTCTCATCACAGCAGATGGTAACTGACAGTGAAAATCTCAAATTTCACTGCGCCCTTAATTTTCCCTGAAAATCTTGATATGTCTTCCTGATGTATTTTACTTTTATTTAAGGTTGTGAGAGCAGTTTCCAGGATTACCATGAAATCAGGAAGCTTTGTTCAGCCAGTTCCTTATGGCTCTGGATTAGCTGGTGGTTGGTTTGAGCTATTTGGCCATTAATGCTTGTTGAAAATAGCTTTGTCTGCGAAGTGTTTCCAGTGAGATGATGCAAAACATCTGGTGATGCTGCTGCTTGTTTGAAGCTGATAGCATCACATTGCTTGGAACTGCTCAAAGAGTCAGGGTGATATAGTTATGTGGGATAAAAATGACATATAGAACATGAATAAAAACAGCTTCTCTTGAATATCAGAGTTGCTGAATCCAAGCTTGTAGGTGCTTATTGCTTGTCCTGTGGCTTTGCAGAATCCTGGCTGTTTACACTTGCTGTCTGACAGAGAAAACTGAGTGTTTGCTGGGATTTTGTTTTTACAACACTGCTTTGGGAATCATTAAAATGCTCTGAAAAAAGAGAAAGGGTAATTTTCAATCTAAGAAAATTTTTGAATTTTTTTCCTTATTTTTAGCGCCGTCTTCGTCATCTTCGGAATATTGCTGCACGTAACATTATTAATAAGAATGGTCACCGCCTCTTGGATACCTACTTCACTCTTCACTTGTGTGGTAACACCAAGATCTACAAAGGTAAACCAGCCTTGCTATCAACCTTTTTGCTAGTTAATCTTTGAATTCTTATGATATGAATTCTCTTTC
Source organism: Ammospiza caudacuta (assembly GCF_027887145.1). Taxonomy (NCBI): domain Eukaryota; kingdom Metazoa; phylum Chordata; class Aves; order Passeriformes; family Passerellidae; genus Ammospiza; species Ammospiza caudacuta. The sequence goes on from NC_080594.1 coordinate 15,531,599, forward strand.
TTCCTTTTATTTTTTTTGGCTTGACAACTTTCTGCCATTAGTTGCATCACCTTTGCAAACACTGGAAAAGAGCTCTTTAGTTTCCTCAATTTCATGAAAGCTTTCAGTGTTAGCAGACAAGGAGGCAAAACAGATGACAGGTTTTTGTAGTCTTTTAAATCACCCTATTTTTGTCATTGTTCTTCCCTGAGTGTTGATGTAAGAAATTGGGGACTTCCAAGGGCACATAAAAGTTAAAGCTTTTGGAGCTTTGGTTGCCTTTTGTGGGGAAGAGTGTCCCACTATGTGCATACCAGCTGTTTTACAGAGCATACATCAGCACATACTGTTATGAAAATTTTCAAAAAATAGAGTTGTCAGCCAATGCCATGAAGCATCCAGGCACCTGTTCTAGTTTAGATAATTGTGTTTGAACATTAGATCTCCTCTCTTTCTTGCTTTTGTTTCCCACTATGGTATATAGTTCATTGTGGAGAGATGTTATTAAAAATACATTTTCATGCTCCTTTTGGTGTGATTGGAGATGAATTTTGATTTTCTCTTAATTTTTATTTTCATCTGGCACAGTGACACATCTGGTATCTTGCCTTGCTTTTTTTACCAAGGATGGTGTTTTAGAAGGATAAGAATACAAAACTTGAGCTTGCTGCCTGGACTTTTTTGTGGTGGTTGGTTAAACTGGTCACTGATGACTTTTCCTGCAGTGTTTGGTATTAGGGACTCTTCTGCATTTTATCAAAGCTTTATCTCTGATCTCCAGTGGGCAGGGATATTGTACAAAATCTGTATTCCTGCCTCTAGAGCTAAAGTTTTTTAAGCTCTTGCTTTGACTGGGAAAGCCAAGGTTCATGTGCCAGCAGTTGATTATTCCCATTTAAACACAGGGTTGTTGGCACCTTTGTCAGGTAACTTGGCTGTTACCTCTCTGAGCACCTGGAGCAGATCACCATCGCTCTGCAGGAAAGTGCTGTAAATTATTTATCCAAGCTGCTGTGTTCCAGGAAGAGCAAACCAGTGTGGCAAACCAGTCATTTTTGCAAATGTCATCCAAAATCTGTTAACTACCGTGCCATGTTCTTTCCTCAGAAATCAAAGCCTTGTAAAACCTGGGGGTTATCATGGGTATAAAGATGAAATACTAAGCTTAAATAATGACTTGTAATAGGTGTGAAGGAGTAATTTTAGTCAAAACCATGACTGAATTTCAAAGTCTATCTTATGAATTGGTTACTAATAAACTGTACCCACTAACAGTTGTATTTCTTGATTGTTACTTATTTTGTTTTTTTCTGTTTCAAATACTAAGATTTGTATCAGTGTTTAATCTAAAGGTTTTTTTTTTACTTATTTTTCTTCAGAATTTTATAAGAGTGAGGTGATCAAGAATTCTCTGGTAAGTTACTTTAATGTGGAAAAACTTTGTTTTAAAAATTGTGTATTTAGTACAGGAAGTTGATTTCTCTGCTGAATACCATAACTGTTTAATGTGTCTTTCCACTGTTTGGTTCTGTTAGGAGCAGTGTGTTCTCCTCCTTTTCAGATTCTTTTTATGAATGTTAGAAAAGGGAGCTGCTGAGTAGTAGAAATGCTGATTTCTATTAACATCTTTGTGTTGTGTAGGAAAACAGCAAGGAACATGTACCTGACAGATATATACATGTATTCTTTGAAGAGCTAATAGCTGTTAGAAACTGAAGTTTAAAAACATGTTAGATTTTCTAAATTTTTCAGTTTAGATGAATGAAGGGGCCAGAACTAAACAGTTTATTACTGTTTAGTTACTGAGGAAGGATAATAATAGAATAGGAGTAGGATGTTGCAAATGTTGGCTAAGGGAGTTTGAAAACCTGCTGAAGACTTTAATTCCTGCATTAACAAGGTAGATCTGCTCCATTTATAGCACCCTGGGTAAATGCTTTGAAACCCTCCTGAATGAAGAGCTGTCTGCTTACTCAAGGCTGCTAACTTATCCAGTTTTTCTTGTTAGGATTTTTAGTTCTGTCTATTCTAAATCAGGAAAAGGAAAAATGAAAAGGGAGACTAACCACAGGATATAAGAGATGGAATAACAAAAATCTAAATAAAAGATGTCTTGAGGACATCCTGTATATAACCTATAGGTATTTGAATGACCTGGTATTCTTGGGCCTGAATAGCTATGAAATAGCTATGAAATATTCCTTCTTGTTAGGAGGACTTGATTAATGCATTTCTTCTGTAATCTTTACTGGGTAACTCTGCCTCTCCCTTCTTTTCAGAGGCATCCTATTTCAAATTGACTCATTCCAGTTCAGGGATGCTAGAAAAGCTAAGCAGCTTTTCCAGGCTGCTTAAGCACTAGAAGGGAAGGTGAATTCTTTCTTGGGGTGGTAGATTCTTACCTTTTGTCTTACAGGAGCTACTGTTTCTGTGTTCAGCAGAGGAGGGAGAGAAATAAATATAAATATAAATAAAAGCACTTTCCCATTTCTGCTTTTGGACACCATGTTGTCTCTTGGCACAGTAATGTGGGGTTGACTTGGTTTTGTTACAGCTTGGGTCAGTTCTTTAGATGTTGTTAGAGATGAGTGGAAATTCTTAGAACACATCATCTTTGTAAGTCTGAGTTCTGGTGGAATTTGCAGTTTAGCTAATGTGTGCTGGTTCTGAAAAGCTCCAGGTGCAAGTCTGATCTCGTGGAGTAAAGATGAGCTTTTAGTGACAGCATTTCAGGATTGAGCATCAGTCAAGAGGAGAAGAATGTGAACAAATACGTCAGCAAGTTCTGCAAATTTAATTATTGGGGAATATATCAGGATTTAACTTTGGGAATACATGCTATAGTCTGGTTTTCAGAAGCTGAATTATAACTGTGAAAGAAATGCTACTTCCATTTTGAAAGTTCCTGATTTGGTTAAACTGAATTAGTAATTTCTGAAGTAAATTCTTTGAAGTCTTGTAATGGAAGGAAGCAAAACCCATTCACAGTTTCTGAAGTACTTTACAGCATGTACCTTTTAACTGAGGAATTCTCTCTAGCAAACCGTGTAAGGAAGCAGCAGAGCTTGAAATGGGTGTTGTTCCTAATTCTTAAGATTTTAAAAAATCTTTGAGGTAGGCTTTGCTGCTTTCTGAATTGTCAATTTATGGACTAGTTTCATCTTGTTTTAACTGTATTTATCCTTCTTTGAATGCTTAGAATCCAACATGGAGGAGTCTGGACTTTGGAATAATGCCTGATCATCTTGATACCTCTGTCTCTTGTTTTGTTGTGAGGATCTGGGGTGGCAAGAAGGAACACTTTCAACTTTTGATTGAATGGAAGGTCAATTTAGATGGATTAAAGTACTTGGGCCAGCAGGTAATGTGAAAATATTTTTTCCCAACTTTTTTCTTCAGGAAACAAAACATCTGGATGAATTAATATATAGAATGCTGAGAAAGGAAATGAATGTGTTTAAAGATTGTACTTTAAAGTTTGATTACAGATATTCATGTTAGCTTACATCAGAGCTTTAAATCATAAAATCATATAGTGGTTGGGGTTGGAAGAGACCTTAAATATCATCCAGTTCCACTCCCAACTGTGGGTGGGGACACATTCCACTAGACCAGGTTGCTCCAAGCCCCACCCATCATGGCCCCTTCCAGGCATGGGGCAGTCACATCTCCTGTGGGCAACCTGTGCCAGGACCTCACCACCCTCACAGCCAAGAATTTCTTCCAATATCACATCTAACCCTGCCTGCCCTCTGGCAGGGATAAGCCATTCCCCCTTGTCCAAGGTCCCTCTCCAGCTCTCTTGGAGCTCCTTGAGCCACTGGCAGGGGCTATAAGGTCTCCCTGGAGCCTTCTTTTCTCCACATCAACCTCTTGAGTCTTACCTCTGTTTAGTTTCCAGCTATCTTAATTTATTTTTGTCACCTGGAAATGCAATATAGGAAAGATGCTCTGTCTGGTGTTTCTGACTTCAAAGTAGAATGGCTGAGCATGGTGACTATTGCTAAAGCTGTGAAGCAAACAGATTTTCCATGTTAAATTCAGTTTTCTGTGAGTTTTTGTGTTCTTTTAGAATTATGAGTGATGAAAAACTACCTTAGACTCTTGGAGCAATTTGTGCTCATTTGGTGTGAAAATTTGCAGTAAGCTGGGTGTAAACTGATTTGTTTTCTTCCTTCCCTACAGATCCATGCAAGAAACCCAAATGAGATTATTTTTGGTCTCAATGATGGTTATTATGGAGCTTCATTTGAACAGAAGGTAAGGGTGTACTTGTTCTGAGTTGTTGGTACTAGGGACAAACTGAAATTCAACCTGTGAGAATGATTTTTCACATTTGGATGCTCATAACATTAAAATGCTTTGTTTTGAGAAGGAATAGTTTTTTTACATGACAGATACAAACTAATATCTTGCCTTGGATACATGGACATCTGTGATGTTTTGAAAAGACTTGAATTGTAGCATTTAGGGTCCAAAAACCCTCTGGTTACTGAAAATAAGTTTTGACTATATTCTTTAAGGCAGACATGTCTTTCAGACATAGGACATATTGAAAGTGATGTGGTTGCTAAGACTCATTTTCATGGCATGTATAAAGCCACAAAGTTTTGGTTTTCAGTCTGCAGCCTAGAGTTTGTAGGTCTTTAATGGGAAGCTATTTATTTGCTCATGCTGCACCTGTTTTACCCCATGCATTTTTTTCCTCAAGAATCCACTGTAGTATTTGTGCCTCTCCATCCAATATTGTCTCTATTATTACCTCATTGATGATGAGGAATTTTAAACTTACCTGTTGTAAATAGTGTCTCTGACAGTTTTTTTTTTTTTTAATCCTCAATTGTTGGTGGCAGTACTGTGGTCCAGATAGGTTGTGTGGTTGGAGAGGAAATGACTCCTTGACACACAGCTGCAGTTTCTGCATTCAGTTTTCCTGAAGCAGGATGCAGTTGTTTTTCAAGATTTCAGTACTGACAGCCTGGGCCTGAATTCAAAGATGAGAACATTGTCTTCTTTTTCTGATTGTTGTCAGGACTTGTTCCCTAGCTCATAAGGTTTAAAGGTACTTTTTGGTTTTGGTTATAGAATCATATCATAGAATTGTTTGGGTTGCAAGGGATCTTCAAGACCATCTCATTCCAGCCCCCTGCCATGGGCAGAGACACCTCCCACTAGATCAGGTTGCTGCAAGCCCCATCCAACATGGGCTTGAACATTTTCAGGGATAGGGCATGGTGATGATGGTAACTTGTACATTTTCAGTTTTCCACCATCCTAGTTCTTTCAGACAGACATTAAGATGTTTTTAGTTTGGTATTTTTTAAATGGAGAGATGTCTGGATTTCAGCATTTAGCATCCAGCGTCTTGGGTATGAAAATGAGGAGCTGAGAGAGCTGCTGGGATGGTGCCTCTGCAGCAGCAGGATGGTGCTACACAATGTGTAGATCTCAGGATTATTTAGATGGAACCATATTTTTGGTGGAAAGGAATGTCTGCTGTGTGGCCTATGGTTAACACAATTGTGTCAGGAGATGTTGATGTTTATCTCTGAATTTCAACATGATCTGTATGGAGACAGACTTTTGTTGGGGCAGGAAAGACTCTTTAGGCAGGGATTGTGGTACTCAGAGTCCCCCTCTATCTGTTGGAAAGCTGCCTGATCACAGGTATGAGATAGGGCTGCTTTTTACTCTAAAATGCCTTTTTCCCCTGCAATCCATAATCTTTCTGACAGTGCTGACAGTGGCTTGACCTGCTTAAAATTTACTTTATCATGTAAAGCAACATTTCTAAGTTTGCAGCTTTTCTAGGAATTTGTATGACACTGCCTGATATGGAAAAGCTCAATATCTGGCATTTGCAGCATGAGGAATTGCTGGTTTTCTCTTACTGTTTTGATACCTTTTGAGCAGGATGGATACTCTGGTCTCTTAAAAGAACAAGCTTACCTCATTTTTACTTTGTAACTTCCAGAAACTTGTTCATTCAAAACTGAGATTACTTTGATCTTTTAATGTGTTACAGCACAGATAAAGGATGGAGCTTTATCTCATGTTCATGTAATCCTCTTTCACATGACTGAGGGGGCTCTCAGGTCTGAAGGTGAAGAATGGCAGTGCTGTCAGTTGCATTTTTCCGTGTTTCTATGCATAAAATTCAGACAGTTATGGTTTATAAAGTTCAAGAAAACACACTATGTGCTAGAACAGAGATAAACTGATATTTTTATTCCTTTATAGGTAAGTGGCGATATTGCCACCTTAAATTGTTTCTACCTACCATAGATAAAACATGTGTAAAGATAGATTTAAAATACATTAAATGCCAAATCATTTATTCTACTAAAAATGTATGCTCTTACTCAAGATGGGTTTTTAAAAATTTTTTTAAAGTAATATTCCTTCTTTTCCTCAAGGATCACTCAGGTACCCTGAAGAACAGTCTTCTCCAGGTGGATCAGAACTGTGTTCGTAACTCTTACGATGTCTTCTCTTTGCTTAGGTGAGGTTTTTGATAATATTTTGTGTAGCTATTGTAACTTCTGTAGTGTCTGTGTGGGAGGAATCTTTCCAAATATTAAACCCCAACATTCTGGTATGGAATGTGCAAAGGAGATATCCAGGTTGTGCCAGTATACTCATGTGGTGAGGAGCTGGGCTGTGGTGTGTTCAGTGGTGGTCACTGGGCTTCTGTTGTGTAGATGCTTGAGTCTCTGAACTGGGACTGACTGTGGAGCTGGACATGCCTTGTGAATGTCAAAATCATGGAGCTTCTTTGTTGGAAAGTTTCTGTGGAAAGCCTCTACTCTGTTCTCAACAGCAATAAATTTTTTTAAAATACATAAATACAGTCAGACCCAGCTACTCCAACACAGATGTGGACTAAGGAAGGTACAGTGTATTTTTTGCTTTTGGGTGGCTAACTAAATATCTGTGGTGATAAAAAACATAAAGTGCTAGTATTAAGTTAAACAAGGTGTCCTTTTTCAGATCTGCTTTAATTATAGTAGTTCAAAAATATTAGTTATGAAAAAGTATAATTGTGGTCTACCACTATCAATGAGTTACTTTTGAGGAATCTCTATTTAAATGGTATTTTACATGACAGGTTAATAACTTTGGTTCTGCAGTAAAGGCAGTAGATGTGCTATGAAGGAAACCCTCAAATAGAAAATGTTTAATATGCTTTCAAAAGTCTATGTAAACTTTTTAAATCAGTTGTGCAAGTTAAATCCATTTGACAGTGTTGACAGTAGGTGTCAGTGTTGCCTGTCTGAAGAGAGAGGAAAAGTCAGCTTAGGTTGCCTATTCAGATGTCCTTATTTAAGCTCTCTTAAAATTTCACTGTTCTTTCTTGATTCTGTAAAGCATATTTAAACTGAAGGCTGCTTTCTAAATGTTTGTTTTCTGTGCTTTTAGTGGGAATCAACCAGGGGGCATGTTAGGAAGTTCTGATTACATTCTGGCACAGTCCACTAGAAGAGAACTTGTACTAGCTGACATTAACTCTTTGTTAGACAGAAAAAGGAAAACATGTGCAGTGTACCCTGATTACTTCATTCAGGAGTGTTTTTCATGTTTTGTGTACATCTCTATATATGAAGACAAATGCAGAAAAAAGACTCACTATGGTCATGAGCTTGACAACCCTGTGTGGCTCTGTGTAATTGATCTGTAATCCTTCTTCTGAGCATGCCTGACTGTTTTTCCTCTGGCTGACAAGAAATTAAGATGTCAGCTGTGATAAAGTTCACCTTGTTGAATGACCAGTGCTGTTTTGAGCCCTGACTACTGGAGCCTCTCTGTTTTGGGGATGTGAGAGTCCAGGCTCAAGTATCTCACAGTGCCTAGGCATGCTGTTGAGTTTAATTTCTATTAAGTTTTTTCTCTGAGCTGAGTCATTCTCCTTTTCTATTTTGTCCCAAAAGGAACAGTGTTTTCCAAGCCTCAGAACCAGGCCTGCTGCTTATTGTGTTGTAGTGGATTCTGCATACCATATCAAGGGCTTTGCCTTGCATTGTTTAGTTCCAGAAGAAGTTAGAAGCTGTAATTTGTGACTCTGCCTAGGTGTCATCTTTGTCTGATTTCTCTGTAGTTAGGAAAGTTAATCAGGAACTAAGCAGAGTCATCTGTGTAGTTTAGAATCCTTTCTATTCCCTCTCACATTAACTCTGTTTGCATTTTCTATATTTTCTATACTGCTGCTTGGCTTTGATACCAAGCTGAAAAGCCTGGTGATGATGTTTGTTTAAAACAGTCTCTAGTCACTTTTTGTTAGGTGTCCTTTTTCTCCTACCAAGCAGTTTGGTTTGCCACCTCCTCCAGCAGTCCATGCTTAAATAGCCAGCCCATGAACTCTTCCCAAAGATAGCTTGTATGAGTGTGTTCCTCTTTGAACAAAAGAGAGAGATGGGCATAATTTGAGTTATGATTCATTAGATAGGATGTGTCTAATGTCTTGGGAGGTGTTTTGGTTTGAAAAGACAGGCGTCTGCTAAGGAAGGCAGGAGCCTCACTTGAAAAAGAAAATGCAAACCACCTCCCTCCAAATTATTAGAATTTTGAAATTAAGGGGATCTTAGGCAAAGATATGGGAGTAGAATAACAGTTATTTATTAGGAAAAAAATTTAAAATAAAAAAAAAAATGCAGTAATACAAAACAACACTGACAGAGTCCGAATACAACCTGACACACTGTGGGTCAGAGTGTTGGTTGCAGTCTGATTAAATGGTGGCTGCAGTGCTCCTGGAGTGTCAGGTGTGGTTCTGTTGGAGCAGTGATCCTGTGGAAGGGTGTAGTTTTCCTCTGAAGGTCCAGTGGTGGTGTAGATGGGCCTTGTCTTCCTCTGGGAATCCAGTGGAAAAAGGTTGCTTGTGGTATTCCAAGTCTCAGATTATATCCAGGAGGGAATGCTTGGCTCCTCCTCCTGGGCAGAGCATCTCACAATGGATGATGTAATTTTTTCAGCCATGCAGTGACACTCAATGGCCCATCAACAGAAGATATTTCCCAGAGGGAGGATTGGTAGTGGAAGAGATAAAGAAATACTGCCCCACCTGTTTTTAACAGGTGGCCCAATTAACAGCAGAAACTGCCCCACATCTAGCAGATGGCAGTAGAATACACACCCCCAGCCACATCTTGCATTTGCAACTTAAGACAGGAGGAAATGAGCTGCTCTCTTCCTTCTTCTGTCCATTGGCTGTAAGGAGAATACTGAGGTGTCCACACCATAAAGATTTGCATCTGGTCACATAAATCCCATGTTTTGAAGAGTTTCTCATTATAAGATATTTGTTTGTAATAAAAATTCACAGGCTGCACATGTGGTTTCCTAATGCTTTCACAATAAATGTGGATATTAAGAACAGCTTGTACTGGCTTTATTTAAACTTTACAAAAGGAAGCAAATCTTGGTGACAGTGGCATCTGAGTCCCAGTTGTGGTGATACTATGTTGCCAGATGTGGCAAAGCCACTGATAGCCAAAATGGAGAGAACTGGTTCTAGCTCATCCCCTAACTCTTGGCTGCACTGTGAGAACTTCTGTGATTGATCTGTGTTTCAGAACTGCTTTTGGGGGAAGATGTGATGTAGTTTTTTTCCTCAGAAGTGAATAGTTCAAATTTATGAAGCTTGTGAATTGACCTTAATGAAAAGTGTATGCTTGCCTCAAATTGATTAATAAAATTAATTGGGAATGACAGAGTGTGTGAACAATAGAAATTTTTTTGTGCATTGGATTAAAGTAGTGCTTGTGTTCAGATGCTGAGTTACATGGATTTATAAGTCAGTTAAACAAGAAGAAAAAGTGAAATGTTCAGCCAACTCCTCTTTACACAAAGAACATTTCAGCACCTCTGCAGCTCATGACCCTTCTTGTTCTGGGACCAGGGACAATATCCTCAGGCAAACATGGTGCTGCTTGGAAGTTGTTTGCCATAAGAAAGTGACAAATGTTCTTCCAGCCATTTGCTTTAAAAGGACTAACTAACAAGAATTCACCACATCAACTGGAAAGCTCGAATTCTGAGGTTTTTGTTTCTTGTCATGTTTCCTGAAAAAAGATAATTTAAAGACTTTCTAAACATTATGTTGCTGATAGTAATAGGTTATACAGTACGAACTTTCACACAGCACTCAGGATGGGCCAAATTCATCTGAGGTCATGTTCTGGACATGTCTCAATAATCAAGTTCTGAGCACGTTTGCAGCACTAATGGGAATAGGTTTAAATTTAGGATTCTCTTGGTTTTCTAGCCTTTCTTTTCCTAAAGCTTTGAAAAATAGACATTTAGTGTGGGATCTCAGCACCTCAGGATGGAGGTCCAGAGAGGCCGAGACCACCCTTGGGGGGCTTGGGAATCCTGGAATGTTGCCAGAGGTGTCTGGTGGCTGGACTTTGATCCTACACAGGAGATGAGACCTGTATGAGTACTGGGAGGAATTCACTGGGTGAATGGTGAAGGGATAAGTTAGTTAAAGTGTAAAACACAGGGTTTAGGATTTTGGTACAGGGGGGTCTAAAGAAGTAAGATGGAGGAATTGGGGCATGTCCTGTCCTTCTTCTTCTTCTTCTTGGCCTCCATCTTCTGTGGTGGTGGTGGCACTTTGGGATTGGTTATTACTAAAAGTGCACCGGTTAATAAGGGTAGAAGGTATTGGGGAGAAATGATAAATATTGTACACGTAACTTCAGGTATAAAGATAAGTGACCGCCCCGGGGGCTCGCAGTGTGCCCATGGCTGGCTTGCTGTGCAGACCTCTGTCGGGCTGAAAGAAAATCTTTTAGATAAACAATTAATAAACACCAAGACCGAGACAAGATCAGAAGTCTCTCCTCGTCCTTTGAAGCGTCGGCTCTTCAAGGCCATCCCTGGGCCTTTCCAGGCCACCTAAACAGCACAGAAAACCTTACAATTTAGTATTAAGTGGTGTTGGGAAGATGAGATCACTAAAGAAAGGGCTTAAAATGTTATGTAATAAAATTTTACTTCAATGTCTAAATACAAAAATTAATATAGTGTATTCTGCAACTGCTTTTTTGTTTTGTTGTGACATAAAGCAATTGATTTGTGTCTCTAAGTATGTGACTGCCTGAAATCCTCCCATATTCTTCCTGAAGACAAAGAGGACTCTAAGAACTAGTGAAAATCTGCCCCTTTGAAGTTTTGCTTCCAGCAGTTTTTATTACTCCATTCAAAACTGCTGTCTCTATGGCTTAAGTGTTCTTCAGCAGATATCATGGTGTGTTTGTGGTGGTTAGTCAGCCACTTTGTGCAGATTGAAGACATTTTGGTTGTGTTTTTGCTTTAAAACAGTGTTCTTTTACAACAAAACCACCAACAGAATCTGACATTGGCATCATTTGAGTGCTGGGCTGGGTAAAAGGGCTCGCTCCAGGCAGCTGCTTAATATTAGTGTCTAATCTGGCAGAATTTGATTTGAATGATACTTCTGGGGATTTATCTCTTACAGGGCAGGGGTATGCTTCAAGTGACAGAGTTTGCTTCAGGGTTTGCCATCTGTAATATAACTGTTCATTTAAAGAAGAGTGCATGTCTCATCACTGAAGAGATATTATTTAAGAATACAAATATTGGTAGTGTTTATCTGTGATCTGAAACTGAGATGTTCATAAAATCACCTTCTAGTGACCGTGGCTAAAACATGTTGATGTGATAGAAAATTAGCTTTTGTTTAGCTCTGCTTAATTTAGGGAAGATGGTTTTAAACATCTATTTTGCTTTTGTTTAAATTCTTCCATCTTTATTAACAGTTTTATTGAACAAACAGAACTTGATCTTTGAAACTAGAAATTAAGACAAAATATATGGTCAATGTAGGCTGCTGTGGAGCTGAAAAACTTATTAGTAGCTCCTCAGTGTAGTTTCTCTGAGACTACAGTCCCTGAGTTTGCATATGCCAAATCTACATGTAATAGCTTTGTGCAGCTATTTTTAACACATGGAAATAATGCTGAAAGTGAAACTTTTTCATAAGCTCTGAGTAGGGAATGGTAGAGCAGCACAAGGGCTCTGTGGGCTTAGGCTGCTCAGTGCTGAGTTGTGTCTCAGGTACATTGACTTGTCTTGTGTTAACCAGCCCATCTTGAACAGAGTCAGTGTCCTGTCTGCCAGGAGCTCAGCCAGACTTTGCTATTGTAAGCTTTATTTAAGTAGCAGTTCCAGACTTTAGGCTTCCACTTGTTTAGTGGGTGAAAAGGAGGGAAGGCAGGAAGAAGACTTGTTCTCATCACTGGCTGTGGTGTTGAAAGAGTTGCACAGCATCTGATAAATCCTGATGTGAGCCATGCAAAGCTGTACTGCCTTTTGAACTTCCTTGAAGTTCCTCTACTTCTGTCTTCACCTCCATGAAAGAAGTGAACCCAATGGAGCTAGGAAGTAGATGGGACTACATGGAAAAAGAGTTGCTTTTTGCCACCCTATTCTTTGTGGCATGCTGGTACCTGCATAGAGATAATAAAACATCTAGTTAAATTTTAGAAGATGCACTGATAATTAAGCCTCCTGTTTCTGGCTTTTGTCTTTGCTGTCCTTTACTCAGAGAAGAGTCCCAACTCAGCTGTGACCAAAACCTCTCTAAACATTGGAGTTACGGATCTTCACATGGTGGAACAGTCACCATCTTTTTGTAGCATGTGAATGGCTCAGGAAAGGTGATCACTAATAAATAACCTGACACTCTTGCAGTGCCTTGCCCTAGCTTTTTCTGAGAGTATCTTGGCAATCACATTGCAGACTTTTGGACTTCAGTGTTGCTACTGCTGCTGCCATCATCTTCTGCTAGTGGATGCAGAAATACACCATCTTAAGTGTGAAAAAGGTTGTAGGATTCCTCTTACTTGCTCTTAAATCACCAAGTTCCTCTGCTAAAACATCCCTTTGCTAGTGATAAGCATCAGGGGGATTTTGTGATGGCCAGGTTTGTTTCTAAACAGGAAAGATTTGCACCTGGAAGACTTGGTACTTTGTACCTAATAGGCAGCCAAGACCAGGCAGGCATCTCCCCTTGGCTTTGGACAGGCAAATCCAGGAGGCCTAAGGCCAAGATGAATAACTAGGAGCTGGAATCAGACCTCTAGAGTGCCTCTGTATGCTTAATTAAGCAGTACTGAAATGGATGAACAGTTTAACAAGTGTGATTCTTCTTGGCCTGAAAACTTAGTGGGTTGGAATTGTGCTGTGGGGGCTTCCTGAAAAGTAGCAATGGAGATAAACACTCGGATCTGATTTTTTTTTTCTATCTTGATAGGTTCCTTAGGGATTTTTATTGGTGGTATCAGACTTCTGGACAAGTGTCTTCCCATGCATTTTACCTCTGTGGTGCTGAGCTGTATGGGAACTGAGACTGTTCAGTCATTAGAACAGTAAACTTACAAGCCTGCCTTTTGCCAAAATCTGTAGCAGAGAGTAGCATGGGTCATAGCAAGTTGAAACAGTCCATGAAGCATAAGAGCAGCACATGTTTAAGTCTGCTGCTGCTCTGATCTTCAATTTTCCTAATAAGCCATATGCAATAAGCTACCCCTGCAGTGGCCACATTTTTTAGCTTTGATATATTGCTAGCTCTTGGTCAAATTTTGTTTCAAAGCACTTTTGAGAGGAATTACACAAAGCTGTGCAGGGCTTAAAAAAGTAGCTTTATTCTGCCTCTTTATTTGTGACAATGTGTAAAAGATGGTATTAATGAAGCAATACTAAGAAGTCAGAACCCAGTCCTTTTTCTGGCTCTGGATGAAAACCAGCATGTTGTAGAATTGTTCAATAGTTTGGGTTCAGAGGAGCCTTTAAAGATCATCTTGCCTGCCTGCCATGGCAGACCAGGTGGCTCCAAGTCCCATCCAACCTGGCCTTGAACACTTCCAGGGATGGGGCACCTACTATCACCTTGTGCCAGTGTTTCACCATCCTCATTGCAGAAAATGTCTTCTTTATCTTTAATCTAAATAGCAAAGTGTCACCAAAGGAGAATCTAAGTATTTACTGATGGATACCTGAAAGTTTTAAAGAAGGAGAACTGTGTGAACATCAGGACTGTTTATTTTTTTACACCTTTGTCCTGGATGTGGCCATGGGAATGGTGCTTTGAGTTGCTTTCTCTCTCAGCCTGGGCAATGATTTTGGTGAATGCAATCGTGTCTCTAAAATCCTCAGAACTATCCAACCACACCAGGGAAAGTCAAGGCAAAATTTTGATTGAGAACAAATTAAACAGGTTAAGGATCTTGTCGTGGGTAAAATGCTCTAATAAATTTGCTCATTAAAGCAGGGCAAGACAGGAATTGCACAAATGTCCAGGAAGCTGCAGAACTCTCAGGAAAGCATTATGACCATCCCTGTTAGGTGGGAGTTTTCACTACTATAGCTGCAGAATTCTGCTTCCCTTGGAAGAAGACTCAGATTTGAATTTGGAGGTGGCTTCCAGGAGGAGAGTGCAGCAGTTATGCAGCTTTGAAAGATGTGTCACCTGAATATTGGCTGGTGTTTCACCTCCTTCTCCATTCCATAAGCCTGTGCTCTGCTGTCACAAGCACTTTATCAGTTGTGTGGCCTTGAGTGGAAGAACACAATCAAGTGGAGAGCACCTGGTCTCTTTTTGGGTGGAGCCTGGAACACATTCAGTCTGCATTTGTACAGCTTCCTTTTCAGTTGTTCGGTGAATCCCAGTCTTAGGCTTGCTCACTGTGTCAGAGTGAGAGTTGAAACTTCTGTGAAGGTTTGTAAGGAAATGCCTGTTGAGTTATTCTGGTGTTACTGTCCACCTGGCAGGAGTCATCTTGACGTGTTTATGCACTTTAGAAATTTGATTTGCACCTAATTTACCTTTTTGACTAAATACAGTGTCTTGAATATGATTGTGTGCCCTGACAGCAAGGTTTCTGTAATCACAAACTGAGAAAGAGAAAAAAGAAGCTTCCTTTGTAATTTGCCACATTTGTTTTTTGAATTATAAAAACTAACCCATAAATCCATGCACTTAATTGGAGTTAAATCTGTGAATTGGAACTAGAGACATCTCACATTTGTTGCTTAATTTATCAAAAAACCTGAGTTTCACTTTAAGGCTCTCCTCTTCAATTCATGCCCTGTGAGTATTGAAGGTGATCTGTATCCTAGCTAACTTCCTTAAGTATTCCTCAAACTGGAGGCTGGAACCTGCCCATTTGAAAGATGTGTTTTTTCCTTTTCTTCTCTGTTTCCAAATAGCTCAAAGCATTTGCTGTTGCAGACCACAAATCGACATGGAGTTGATTATTTTAAAGCTTAATTTGAGTCTTAAATGTGTAAGGCTTAAATGTAGACTCTCCAGTGTAAACATAAGGCATGCATGTAAGTGATTTACATTTGTAGGACTCAGAACTGTTTGAGTGAATGATGGAAAGTTATCTGTACTGCATCACTCACTTGTGTGACTGTGAGAAATCATACTTGCTTTCAAAAACTTTAAAAGGTTTATTAAAACCTTATCAAAAATACAACAGAAGATTGAATTGTGAAAATATAATGGTACCAGGAGCAGAGGATCTCTCCCACCATGAGCTCACCCACACAATGGAGGTTTCACCTTTTAACCCTTTAGCCCCTCCCAAAGTTCTGTCCATGGACTCCTTCTTTGCTGTCCAGTGGTGGAGTTCACTTCCTCAAATCTGGATTGGAGGTCAGGTGCTGCCATAGTAACAAGCTGACCATCCCAAATGTCCCAAACCCAGGCCACCCCCAATAATAACACAAGGGGAGGTAAAACATAACTATAAATCTATAAAACTTCTCTTAACATATAGACATGATATTTGCCTTTTAATGGTGAGAGTCAACCATCACATTACTCATCTATCACATGAGTTTCTTACAGCATTGGCTCTTGTAGGGGTTTGATGTCACAAATTATTAAGTCAGACTTGTATTTTATTGTTTTCTTACTCCCTACTGTCTTTTCTTGCCCTACATCTGCTTTTGATAAATTGTAGGTATAGGTATCTTAAGAAATTGGAAAGGGAGTATATGATTATAAATTAGGAATTTTTTCTTGTGGGGAAGCAGATGTAGCAAATGATGGTTTAAGAGGTTATGAAAAAAATCTTACAGCTGGCTGGCACCAAGTAGGGATGCAGCTTTAGTGTTAGTGTTAGCTTACAACACAGGGATTGCACTTTTAATGTATCCAACTGTTTTCTAAACTGTTCAAAGGAAGGGAGAGTGTTTTGTGTCTTCCTTATCTCTCCCATCTCAGAAAGCTGGTGCTGTAGGAATGGAGGTAGAACAGCAGCCTTGTGGATCTCCACCTTCAATCAGTCAGGATGCTCAAGAATTGAAATGTCTGCTTTGCTTTCTGGTCTTTCCCAGGCAGCAGCATGGACCTGGCCTGATGTTGGACAATTGCAGAGTAGCTCTCAGGGCCCCAAGCAACAGCAGTAAATCTGTCAGTTAGCACGTTCCAGTTGCTCTGCTCCTGGCTGACAATGGCTGTGAGCTGCTGCAGACACTGAGTGACAACACTGTTGGCTGAACTATCCCTTTCAAAAGGCTGGAGTTTCTGCTGTAACTGGCTTGGCTTTCCCAATTGCTGGAGGAAATTTGGTAGCAGGCCAGTGGCCTCTTCAAGTCCTCAATTAGCTTTTAAAGTGCTATGGAAGTGCTCTTTTTAATAAAGTACTTTAAAAAATGAAGTCTTGGGCAACGTAGGAAGAATCCCAGGTTGGCTGATGGCGTGTAGGTGATGTAATCAATTGACTTATGGTTGACAGTTATTAAACCAAGCAGGATTGTGCTCAAAGCACAGCTTGTGCTGACTAAGCTGTAGCCTTGGACCTGCATTTAGCCTAGAAATGGAAACAAGATGTGGTCAGTCAGGGTTGAAGTTTCTCCCTGTTTATTCTGTAAACGTTTTAATCCAGATTTATGGCCTCAGCTTGCTGGTCTCCATTGTGCAATCATAATTGCTTCCACCTAAGTCTGCTTGTGCTGAAGTGATACACAAAATTTCCATGTTGCTATTCTTAATAGCTTAGTTTGTATTCCCCTTGTTGGATGACCAAAGATTTCCATGTAGAGGCTTTTTTTTTTTTTGGCTGAGAAAAAAATTCTGTTGATGGTTGCTGCTTTTGTGACATGAAGTCCCTAAAATTTTAATCTTGTAAGATTTAACTTTGGATGTGGTCATGTTACCATTTTGAAGTTCTTGGAACAACAGTGGATGTACTGGGATTGAGTCAACCAATATCAGTAATTTTTGTGTCTTGCAGTGTAAATGGCCCTATTTGGCATCAAGGCAGCAAAGTTTAACTGTGCAAGGAATGAGTGGATGATGCTTGGCTTAAAAAGAAATACATTTCTTATTAAAACCAGATTTTATTGCTGAATTATTTTCTATAGCAGTTTTTATATGTCTAATTTATATTTAGATACTGATTCACCAGTTGAACAAGTATTTGACTATATGTATTGTTTTGAGAAGTCAGTCTGTGTAGATGTTTGTTCCTTGTCCTTTGAGCATGCATAGGAGAACTTAGTTACTACACAACTGGTAGGTTGTTAATGAGTGTTGATCAAATCACTGTGAGGAACTCACATGGCAAATGACCTTTCTAATAATTTCTCCATTATGTAAGTACTCTTTCAATGAGTAGAACACATTCCAGGAGGTTTTGCTGCCTAAATGGAGTGCTGTGAAAACTTGTAAGACTATCTCATGATCACCTAATGGACTAAATCAAGAATGTTCTTCCAGTGTTAAACTGCATAAAGAAGAAGGGGAAATGTCATTCAATTATTACTCTTTACCAAAAAGTTTTATCTTGGGTAAGGCTTTCTTGTATGTAAAAGGAAAAACTCCAGACTTTTGGAAAGAGACAAATTGGGAAGTGTGGAAGTGGAAAACATGGCAGCAGAGCTCTGAGTGATGTTCAGGATGGTCAGCAAACCTTGGCTTTGACCTGTGTAACCACATGATCCATAGCCAACAGCCTTGGGATGCATTCACAGAGATGGGAGGTGTAAGGAGTAGTTCCCAGTAGGATCAGGGAGTCCAGGAGGTCTCAGTTCTACATGAGGTGTGTTTAGACCGAGCCCTTGGGTGATGCAGGACTGTTGGTCTGAGCAGTCTTAGCCCCCTCCCACCCCCTCAGCAGCCAGCAGAGCAGTGTTTCCTCATATGGGATGGCCCCTGGCCAGCTCTGTGACTGCTGGTGCTGTAAGCAGTTTGAGAAACTCAAGGGAAACCAAAGCAATTACTTAGATTTTTGCTTTAAATTATGCTATTATGGTGTTTAGGAGAAGCAGCAGTGTGAAGGATCTAAAGGCATCTGGTGACTTAAGTGTTTTCATTTAGAACTGTAACATGTAAAAGTTCTAAATCACAAGACCTTGTTTATTAATATTGCTAGTACTGTTTGTTTCCATGTAAAACTCCCCTTTTTGTAATAAATACAATAATTTCTACTCTGTGTTAATTTTAAGAAAGATGTTAATGTCTCTCTTAGACCTGTTTTTGCCATCTTTTTCCTCTGCCTGTTTTTTTTCCCCCTAATAAATATGGTAAATAATTGGTTTTCTCTCTTCACCTGGAAGCCAAGGCTAACAATCAGTAACATGTCATCATAATCTTTTATTGATTCAATTAAGAAACCTATGTTTTTGCTACAGGAGGACCCATAGTATAGTGGGAGATACTGAAGAGTGTTTGATGTTCTTGGCTGGGGGAGCTGTGTGTTAGCTAAAGGATACTGGCACTTTTTCTAAGGCTGGCCTGTGTTCACAATGCTTGTGTGTATCTATATTTCACGTTAATGGTAATTTAGCTAAAGTGAGGTACCTGTAATTGCCTGCTCTCTCACCTGCAGCCTGATCTATCTGTTGAAGTGAAAAATTGAAGAGATTTTGGTACTGGATTGAATTTAAGGACTTGCCTGTTTTCTTCATAAACTATGCAGGTTGTCATAGAATGGTTTGGGGTTGTGGGAGCTTAAAGCTCATCCAGTTCCAGCACCTTGCACCAGCCACAGCTTCTCTGGGCAGCCTGTGCCAGGGCCTCACCACTCTCACAGGGAGCAATTTCTGCCCAATGCCCCATCTAACCCTGCCTTCCTTGTGCTTCCTGATGTGGTATTTTGAAATGGAAGCTGACAGTCTGAGTTTGCATTCCTGTTGCTGGTCTTGAGGTGTTTCCACATGTGGGGAACCTTTATCACAGCTGTAACTTTTTCCTTGCAGGCTCCACAGAGCTCAGTGTGCAATTAAACAGACTCAGGTAACTGTTCAGAAAATAGGAAGGGAGATTGAAGAAAAGCTGAGATGTACATCTACAAGGAATGAGCTGGTATGTTTGATTTATTAAAACCTTATTTATGGGCTTGCTGAAGCATCTGACTGATGTCTTGACTGTAAGCTTTTTTTTTTTTACACTTGTACCTGGAATCTTTCTTTACACCTGTCATTTAAAATGGGAATTCATTTGAGAGCTGTGTAATATCATCAGTTGGAGTCGTGAGTTACTCAGATGGATTGATAAATCAGTTATCCTGTTTGTACTTTTGTTTTGTACAATCATGCTATCAAAGCATAAACATTGTACAAAAGAGGTCTTTCAGGAAAAACAAACTTCTAATGATTTATATGAAACTTGACAGGAACCTGTGGTGGATTTAGAGTGAGGTGAGTCTATTGGCTGTATCTTCTTGCACCCTGACTCCCTTTGGATGAACAGAGTTCATGCAATTGCTGTCATTCAAGTGACATACTCATTTTAAACAGAAATTATACTAGATCTTACAATGGCTTTTGACATTTGGTTTTGCCTGGTCTCCTCTCCTCCCCTCCCCAGAGAAGTCTGTTGACATTAGTTCCTGCTTTCTGCCCAGGAAAGCTGGTCTTGGTTCAAAGATGCGTTGACAGAACAGGAGTGGTTTGTGGTGCCTTTGTTATGCTGGTACTCAGTGGTGTGTGTTTGGTGCCTTGTAAAGGACACATTTGCAGTGTGATGTTAATTTATTGCTGTAAAGCAGATCCTGAGTTGAGAGTACTCAGCTAAGTTCCAAAAATGTCAGACTGGTTCAAGGATTTGACAAAATGGGAAAAATGGGAGATTGTTTACCCTCTGTAATTACAGGGGTTACATTGTAGATGAAGAGGTCACCTTCCATACAGGGCAATTTGTGAATCATTCCAACCCAGAGCTTCTTTGCCTTCTGGTATCTTGACTGTTTAACCATTACCTTTTCAGTTATGGATATGTTTGTTCCTCCTTACAAAGGCTTTTAATTTTTAAATATCTGAGAGCAAAACTATATCAAACAATACTAGTATGTTTTTGGCTGGAAGGAACCTTAAAGCTCATCCAGCTCCAAACCCCTGCCATAGACAGGCACACCTTCCATTAGACAAGGCTGTTCCAAGCCCTGTCCAACCTAGCCTTGAACACTTCCAGGCACGGGGCAGCCACAGTTTCTGTTGGCAACCTGTCCCAGAGCCTCCTCACCCTCACAGCCAAGAATTTAATTCCCAACATCCCATCTAACACTACTCTCTGGCAGTGGGAAGCCATTTCCCCATGTCCTGTAATTTCAGGTCCTTGTCCAAACTCCCTCTCCAGCTCTCTTGGACAACTGGGGCGCTAAGGTCTCCCTGGAGCCTTTTCTGTTCTCCAGGCTGAACACTCTCTCAGCTTATTCTTTGTATCCTCTTATTCTCATCATCCTGAACTGGGAATTTATTCTAATAGTGCGGCTTGAATATCTTCAGCCTTTTTCCAGCTCCTGCCTTCACTTTGTATAGACTTCTTACTGCTCAACTTCCCTCTTGCTGGTGAGCCCTTTGCCAGGAATGAATGCTCATCCTGCTGCTAGTGCTGGTGCTGTCAGTTTTTATGTCCTGGTGAAGCACTGTTCTTAATTTTTGGTCTGGACTCAAGAGGATCAAGCACTGTGGCACACAGCAGCATTGTGTTCCTTCCAAAGCAGCAAAATTATTTGTCTTTGGGAATCTGTTGCCTGTGGTAATCTATGAATTCCATTCTTAGGCAGGTGCTAGTATTGTCCTGTTTTTTTCATTCTCTCCTACCACCTTTTTATAGAACTGTTTCTGTGCAGAGAAACTTTTTTTTTTTAAATCTGTATTTCTTCCCATAGAAAAAGGAGAGTGAATGTTTACAGTTGAAGATCCTGGTGCTGCGTAATGAACTGGAGCGACAGAAGAAGGCCCTTGGTCAAGAAGTAGCCTTGTTGCACAAGCAAAAAAGTACTTTGCTTGACAGAGGTAAGTGTGGAAACCTTAGCCTAGTTTATGACCAGAGTGAAAGTGCTGGTTTCTCTTCTGTTTTCATTGTCTGGCTGTAATGTGCTGCATGTGTTTTTTCTTTATCTGAAATTTGCAGCCATGTGTAATTTCTTCACTCTATATTATACTGAATTTTAGACAGCAGTTTCTGGTATCCTGTCTCTAAATAACTTCTTACTATGACACCTCTCCAAAGCAATCTTAAATCTGTATTTAATTGACATTTTTTGAGAACATCAGAAGAACTGCAGTATAGTACAGTAAACATTGCCATCATGAAGGAACTTCATGTCATGAGGGAAGTTGCTGTACCTGTGATTTGGATTCAGTTTTAAGTATTAGAAGACAAAAATCCCCTCTTAATATTTTATTATGTAAGTGACAGGTTAAATACTCTGTCATAAAAGTCTTCTTGGTATCATCCTTTACCAGGCAAGTCTCCTATAGTTAAATGTTGCATTACTGCCTCTTCAGAGCTCACCAAGACCAAACTATACACATACTTGATTTTGTTGCAGGAATTTTTGTTTTCAATACTTCGTTGAGTCTAAAATAATTAGTTACTACTAAAAAGGATGGTTTTTACCATGTACTTTATTCTTGCTGTGCAAGTATTGAGATCCCATAATTGGATTACTGCACTGTGTGATTGTAAGAGGAACAGGTATTAAAAGAAGATGAAATCTGATGGGTTGTGTTTGGCTGGGGAATGGTGTGTAGTGCATGAAGACAGGTGTTTCTCCTGTGCTGTCTGACATTCTCTAGTTTGGGAGCATAATATGGGAAATGGAAGGGTAAGAATAAGTGGAGTATTATTGCCAACATTTTGTCAGTATCTACTTTTAAAACTTTGGATAACTAAGAAAATATTTATACTATTTTTTTTTCCTCATTCTTCCTGTTGCTTAGAAAATGCATTTGGGACTGAATACCAGAAACTTGAAGAGCATAATGAATCTCTATATGAGTCAAGAAAGGAATGCACTGCTAAGAGGTAAAAGGACCTATGTTTGTTCTGTAACTGGAAAAAAAAAGATAAGCTTGAGAGCAAGCCATTGAAAATGGCACCAAATTCTTCTCATGTTGCCCTAAAACTTCTGTTAACATATCCCTGCTACAATTTGTAGATATCTAAAGTGATTACTAGTGGCAAGTCTAGAAGAGAAGAAAACTAATGCTTGGTTGTATGTGTAGACTCTGATAGTAATTTCAGATGTGTTTTAGTGTAACACAGCTTTGTAATACCTGATTCTTGTAGTCAAAATATGTCTGTAGTGTATGGTATGTATGAAAACAGAAATTAGCTTTGCGTGCTGTATTTTTTTTTGGGTGGATTTACATAACTTTTTGGAGGATAGGAGGTAATAACTGGAAAGCTGCAGAAGGGATATGACAGCTTGATACCTTTATTTGGAGCTTTTAAGAAAATAATAGTTTTGGAATCTCTTTCCCCAAAGAGAACAGTTTTTGAAGATAAATGCCCAGCAGACTATTCGATGCAAGCAGCTGCTGTCGGAGCTGTCCTACATCTACCCCATTGATTTGGTATGTTTTCAACATCCTGACAATCTGCTCAATGTGAAATGTAGTTCCTATTTATTGCACTGCAAACAAATATTATGCTTTACTTGTGACAGAATCTGCTCTTTGCTCATTCTGTTTATTTCAGTTTTTGCTTACATTTGGTCTTCAGATTACAAACTTTACAGGGAGGGAACTTAGGCCAGCACCTCTTACACAGTGTCCTCTATGAAAATAGAATAGCTATAATGTAATGGATGTTTTCCATTTTGCGTACCGTTCCATAAAGTAACCCTGACAGTAGGCTAGCTGAGTGCACAGAAAGATGTTAAATTGTTGAGATTAAAAATCTTCTATATAATGAATTAATATAAAGTTCTTCACTCTTTAAAAAAGTTGTATTTCTTTTCTGAACTGTGTGAGATATGGATTAAAATACTCTGTCAGTCACTCTAAGTTTAGTTGAATATTTAGGTTTTTTATTTTTATTTTATTGTTTGTTAGGCTGGTTGTCGTGTTGTATGCAGGTTTTGGTGTTCTGGATGTTATTGTTTCATGCTCACTTTCCACTCTTGATGTTAAATTTACAGAACAACCAAAAGGATTACTTTGTTTGTGGAGTCAAGCTTCCTAATTCTGAAGACTTTCAAGGTAGCTGCATATTCTTAATGTAGTTGTTACAGTTAACACTGCTTCTAAACTTTGTAAAATTAAGAAAACTGGTAGCAATAGTTTGGGGTCCAAATTTTTGACCAGAAAGATATAGACTAGGAAAAAACTGACAACTTATTTGTTGGTACTTCCTAGCTAAAGCAAAGGAGGTTCCTTTTGACCCTTAGTAAAGTACCTCTGTGTTCTAAGACTGCATATTGAAACACTGGAACAGGTTACTCAGAGGGGCAGTGAAATCTTCATTCTGGGGGATGCTCAAAACCCAGCTGGACACAGTCCTGGGAACAGCCTGCTCTGAGCCAGGGGTGAAATGCCTTCCAAACTCGGTGATTCTGGGAAATATTGGTGTCTGACCTAGAATTCCGTTGGGGCTACTTTTAGTCCATAGATCTCAGTGGGGCAGCAGGCATGAATCCCCATTTGGTTTGCTGTAGTTGCTGGTGAACTTGCCAAATAAATACCTTGCAAAAAAAGACTTTGAACATCTCTGACAGTATGGAGTACTTTACAAGTGACCTTCTACTTCAACTGTCAACCCTCATCCTATTCCAGAAACAAATATATGCCTGCGTGTATAACAGTTGTACAGGTAACTGCATGCATTCATCTATAAATGTTTAATGTGAACTGGAAATCCATTAAAATTTCCTTGAGGATTTCTTGCCCCCACTACCTGTTCACTCTGGTTTCTTGAGCAAAAACCTCCAGCAGTTGTCTGACTCTATAAAGCCATACCATAGTGATTAACTTGTCCTAATAATATGTATATTGGATGCTTGAATATTGGAGGAATAATCTTTAAAACAAATAAATTTGTCAGTAGGACAAAAATCAGTCTATTGCTTTGTTTCCCTGACTGCACTAAATGTGGTAATGAACTCAGTTTGCTGACTCCTGAGGAATGAGTGTTGTGCTATCTTCTGGCCTATTTTCAGTTTCCTGGTATTAATTAATTGCAAAAGAATTACTAATTCTTTATCCAAGTCTTTAGAAGAATTGTTTTGTGAGCAAGAAGTACTAAGCATCCAATTTAATGAAATAAGCAGTTAGATTTGAAACCCAGCTGTCTGGCATGGATTTTATCTCAGACTCGGTAGGTACTATCTTTTAAAAAACTAGGCATCAAAAACAAAATCCCTAGAAAACCAGTTTTGCTGCAAATTTTCAACCTTTTTTACAAAATCCATTTTGGCAGGGGTGTAACTTAAATACATACATCATGACAGGCTCTCATAGAGCTCAGTATGGTTGTTGAATATCATTATAAGCTTTGTTGAAGGTCCTCTGTTCAGCTGGTTTCATGGATGCATCAGAAGGGATGACTATTGTGCTGCCCGTATCCCTTAAGTGAAAGGAGAAAGGAGAAGCCTTTGTATGGCTAAAAGATGTAGTTTCAATTGCAAGATCTATGTGTATTCGTGGCAGGTGAAGCTTTAAGGTTGAAACCTAACTGTCAAATTGAAAATGATACTTGTAAGCAATGGATTAATCTGAGTTTTTCCAGCTATTGGCAGAGAACAGAGTTCATAGCTTGGGGTCAGTGTCTCTCCAACTGATCTCACTTGTAAATAAGGAGGAATGCAGCTTTCTCCTGATCCCACTCACACGTGTCAGCTCCATCTAGAGAAACACAGAAATCTTAATACTTGGGTTTTGTCTTGTGAATTTTGTTTCACTTTTCCCATCTCTTCTTCACCCTCCCCCATCCTGGCAGTGCAGCTTTGAAAGTAAAATTTGCAGGAGATCAAGCCATTCCCAGTTTTCTGTCCCTCATTGCAAGAGGCAAACACAACACAGTGAAGTGCAAACATTTGTAAAGCTCTCCAAAGTGACACCAGGTCTCCTTCTGTCCTTGAGTTCTGACTTCTGAGAGCTACAGTAATTGTTCTCTGAGAATAAAGATGAATATTAGGATTCAGTGGATCCAATTAATAATAGCATCTTTTTGTCATTGACAGCAAAAGATGATGGAAGCATTGCTGTTGCCCTGGGCTATACTGCTCACCTAATTTCCATGATCTCCTTCTTCTTACAAGTGCCACTCAGGTATCCCATCATTCACAAGGGCTCCCGGTCTACAATCAAAGACAATATAAATGACAAGCTGACAGAAAAAGAGCGAGAGTGAGTATAATGTGAATACACTGATCTACTGTCTTCAACAAATCAACACCAAAAAACCACATCTTAAACAGTTTGGGGCAGTCTGAGGTGATAAGGAATTTGAAGTTACTTGTTACTGCTTTCAGTAGCTGTGGAATAGTTGTTAAGTTTCTCTTGTTGGAATTTTGGGATACAATAGAGTAACTCAGCTTTGTTATTCTGGGTCTGTTGCCATATATATGGCTTTGATTTGGCATCCAGTAATGCTAGAAAAACTTAAATAGTGTTTCTTAGTGTTTCATGAGTTTTGGTTTCTATTTGGAAAACTTGCCTTTTATGTTTTGCTACTGGCTATGGGAATAAACTGCAGGATAGCAAGTGTAGTTTCACTGGGGAGGTGCTGCCAGTGCCCTAATAGTGGTTGATAAATGGGAGAAAACAAATTGCTTTTTAAAACTCTATTTTAACACAGAGTTTTTTAATCAATTGAAAAAGCACAGTAGCCTGCCACCTACTATAAATCAACTGAATATTCAATGTTGAGATCTTCAAATTCACTCTCTGAATGTCTTCTCCTGTGTTTTGGAGCTTTGTTTATTTTCCCACTGTCTTGGCCCAGTGTGCTCTAACATGAAATTAGTGGCAATTACTGGTTAAGGTTCCCTTTGTAGCCTAAAACCACTGAACTGCCAGGAATGCTACACTGACCATTGGTGGGAGGCCAACTGCTCTGTTCAGATTCTGGGCACTGGCAAAGTTTGCCTAGAGGCTTTATGGACTCCCCATCCCTGGAAGTTTTCAAGACCAGTTTGGATGGGGCTTGGAGCAACCTGGTCTAGCTGAAGGTGTCCCTGCCCTGGCAGGTGGTTGGAATGGGATGAGCTTGAAGTCCCTTACAGCTCAGGAATTATGTGACCCTGTATGTGTGTATGGATGGCTGCAGTCAGACTTGCAGCATCATTAAATTCATTTTTCCACAAAAGTTTGAAAAGGGAGCAAAGGAAATGAACTTGGGAAAACTATTGACTTTTCCTGACTCTCTTGACAGGAAGCTGTGAAAAAACAAATTCTTCTCTTTGGAAATATGCAGTTAAAGTATTACAGTGTTTTAACACTAATTCCTCATAATCCAAATAAAGATGGAAGGGCTTTATTGTGCCTACTTGTCAGAATTTGGATGCTTGGAAAGGTCTGATTTCTCTTTGAAGGTTAGTGACTTTAGGCAGGATGGGCAAGGTAATTGGCCTTAAGATTTAAACTTGTCTTCCTGTTGTGACACCATAAAACACAACTATATAATTATGTCTTGCAGAGTAATTTTGATACCATTTTAATAACTTGTCCAAACACGCTTCTAGTACCTTAATAGAACATTGACCTGTTTTGCCTCAGTGTAGTTCTTGAAGCAGGTGATCCTACTCCTTCCTGAACATCACTTCAAGAAGAGCTGCAAACTAGAACATCTGTATCTTGAAAACAAATTTCTGAGTAGTGGAGCTCCTTGTATGTGGGTGTGTAAAGATTAATTCAATTTCTTGTTCTCTCATACAGATTAGAAGGTTTAGTCCTTCATGCTGCAGCCTACCAAACTCTTGTGACTTAATATTTGATTTCACAACAGATTTCTGAAAAGGAGAGATTTTATCTAAGTAAATTTATCTCTGTTGAGCTATTTACCTGTGTTGTGCAAGATTTTTTCAGAATTAGCTCCTGCTGGAGATCTTCTCTTCCCAGCTACTGGAGAAACAGTCCTCCAATAAAAATCATCTCCAAGGTTTTATGTCAAATGTCTTAAACTGCAGTTTTCTTTCTAAACTAATAGATCATGTTTCTCCCTTGCTCCTAATTGTGTTGAGCACAGCAGTTAACATACATTATTAGATTTTTTTATGTCAGTTACCTGTCCTTTAGCTGCTTTTCAAACTCAAACATAAATTGTTGAGTAATTGCAGTGATGTAATCCCTGTATTTGATCTTTACTATAACAAATAGCGTCCTTATTATTGACTAGCTTATACTTACATACTTGGCTTTTTTTTTTTTTTTTCCATTGCAGGGTGTTGGAAGTTAGGATTTTTTCCTTTTTTTTTTTTTCCTTTCTCAGGAAATTTTTCTCCCATTTGTTGTCGAAGGGATGGGAAGGACAGATGCATAAAAGAGACTAAAGATGTGGCCAGGGCTGGGGACAGGGCACAGTTTTTTTCTGTCTCTTAGCTGGGAAGTTTTGTCTTGGAAAATGCAGGGATACTGAGAGAATTGGCTGGGAGTTAGGGGCTGGGCTGAGCTCTCATTCTCTCTCTCAAGAGCCATCTTCTGCTGCTGGCTGTGGCAGTAACTGCACCAAAGGGGAAGGTGCTCAATGGCCAAGAGAAGGCTGTGGTTCTGTTTCTGTTTTTATTTTGTTGTTGCTGCCATTGTTGTTGTTTTTGTCTTGTTATACATATATATATTTGTAAAGCCCTGTTATTCTTTTTCCCATATCTTTGCCTGAAAGCCCTGTAATTTCAAAGTTACAGTAATTTGGAGGGAAAGGGTTCATGTTTTCCATCCCAGTAAGGTTCCCACTTTCCTTGGCAGGCACTTGTCCTTTAAGCCAAGACACTGGGTTTCTCTGAGATCCTTATTAGGATCTTTCTAGAATTTCTAGAAATTTTTTGTTGGCGGAAATAGCTGAGGTTTTCACTCAAGAGCAAATTCATAAGTACAGGTGTTTGTTTTTAAAGTCATACTGTATAAAGATGTTACTACACTTTCAAGTTTCTTTACTGACTTTTCTAAGCCCTCCTGTTGAGCTGGTTAAATACTTTGAGAGCTTTCAGAATGTCAGTAACTTCTGGGAAATGCTTCATCTGCTTCAGATTGGTTTACTTGCATGATCCAGTCACTTGTATGAGGACCTTGAGAACTTAGGTTTTTTCTGTTACAATAACTGTTACATTGGGACTTTGAAGTAGGAGGTTGTGGTGAGAACTTAGCTCTTGTCTGGCCACAGTACTGAACTTGGAATGTAAGTACAGAGTGACTACCAGTAGCATATAGCATATGGTCAGCCTTGTAATTGTAGAGATATTAGTGTTTGTAATCTATTGAATAACTCTTTCTTTCGTGTATTCCAAAAGCTGATTTTGGTACTACCAAAAAGCTCTTAAGTTTTCTCCAATGATGTCTAGTTTTATGAGTTTTTGAATTACCATGTTAAGGCAAGAATCTGATTTTAACAAAATTTCCCATTAACTTGCTTCTTCAGTGGTCCCTTTCAGCATCTCCAGAGTGCATGTAATATGTAGGAAGAAAGAATTCTCAGAAGTTCTGGAGTCTGAAAGATTTCAAAGCAGTGAGTGCACTTTGAGTCAGCTTGCAGAGCATGCTATGTTTGGCAGGAGTGCTGACCTGCTGGAGGGGGCAGGAAAACTCTGCAGAATGATCTGGACAGGCTGCATTGATGGGATTGGCCAGTTGTATGGGGTTCAACAAGGCCAAGGGTTGTATCCTACCCTTGGGTCACCACAACCCCATAGAATGCTGCAGGCTTGGGGCAGAGTGGCTGGAAAGCTGGGAAGGGCTCTGGGGGTGCTGATCAGCCATGGCTGAACATGAGCCCAGGTGTTCCCAGGTGATGAGGAAGCACAGGCCCAGGGCAGTGACTGTCCCCCTGTGCTGGGCACTGGTGAGGCACTTCCAATCCTCCCTGTCTTTCAGCAAGACAGACATTGAGGAGCTGGAGCATGCCCAGAGATGGGGATGGAGTTGGGGAAGGGTCTGGTGCACCAGCAGAGACTGAAAAAGTTGGCAGAGCTCAGGCTGGAGAAGAGGAGGCTCCCACTCTTCTCAGAGGGGACCTTTTCACTTTCTACCACTCCACAGGAGCCGCGTGGGGGGGGTTTCTGTTCCCAGGTAACAAGTGACAGGATGAGAGGAAACAGCCTCAAGTTGTGCCAGAGAAGTTTTAGGTTGTATATTAGGAAACATGTCTTCCCTGAAAATGTTGTCCAGCCCTGGTCCAGTCTGGTACAGTGGTGGAGTCAACATCCCTGGAGGGGTTTAAAAGCCACGTGCATGTGAAACATGGGTTAGTGGTGGCCTTGGCAGTGCTGGACAAGTGGTTGGATTTGGGATGTTCTTAAAGATCTAAGAACTTCAATGATTCTGTGATTCTCTGGGTATGTAACTCCCACATTAAAGCTACTTAGACAGCAACGTGTTCCTCTCTGCAGTGATGAACAAGTTTGCTTGCAGAATAAATCACCCAAATTCTTTGGCAGTGTTCTGGTGGAACTGAAACCTAACACTTCATCACATCCTCAATAACAGGGTGAGAATGCTAAGATGAAACTATTTCTGATATATTCTGAGACTGTGTTTCTCAAGCCCTGTATTTAATGCTTCTGTTAGTGTGCTCACAGATTTTTAACAAAGAATGGCTCCCACTTTAGGGCAAAATAAGGATTGTTGTGGCTGGAGTGAGACATACATAGTGACATTCCCTGTGCTGGTGTTGCTGCTCATTTTTATAGTATTTTTGAGTATAAACAGCTTGGAAATATATATATATATATATATATATATATATATATATTCCTCTAAGAGGAAAAATAGGGTTTTTTAAGTTTAGTCACCTTTCTGATTTGCTTTGTATATCTGGACAAGTGAAATGCATGTTCGGATGAATTATTTATGTTGAATTTTTGAGCTATCACTCCTACTCTATGTCTCTTGAAGATTTTCAAGAGCTCTTACTTCCCTGCTAGGTAACTTGGAACTGGAAACTATTTCAAGAAATAGTTTTACTAACATTATTTCTCTGTAATAATAATACAGAGAAATCAAATAGTACACACAATCTGATGGATGTTACCCCTTCTTCCCAACAAAATGTGTTAAGGGAGGACTAGTAGGAGCAGTAGGAAGAAAGTTGCCACCTCGATGTCATACTTCAGGTTGGGGAAAAAATGAAGAGGTAAAAAATGGCATCAATGCCTAAAAAGGTTTTATATTTAAAAGGTAGCAAGAACATTGTCATATGCAAGTGCAGCTGTTGGAGTTGTCAGATCTCCAAGAAGGGCTTTTTAGGACTTTTTTTTTTTTGGGTCATATATTTAAATATTGAACTTGTTAGTATTCAGTGTTATAAAGGCCAAAAATATATATAGAATTTAAAGATAAACAAACAGGACCCAGACAGTGATGGAAGAAACCTGATCTAGTCTGGTGCATTTTTTGCAGGAATATTTGGCATTAGTTAATCTGAGATGTCAGTAAACAACTGTAAAGGTTTCCTTGGTATTTTGTAATTTAGAAAAAGACTAATTTTTTTTCTTCCATTGTGTGTGACAAAGGATTGAGACAGCTACCATGCAAGTCTTGGGCATGTACATTGAGGCATTTGACATCTTTGCAGTTGTTTTATGACTTTGATGTACCTCAGGTACCAAAAGATGTATGAAATGGTGTAAGGGGGAGTGAAATTAAGGATGTTACCATGGGTTACTTGTCCTGTCTAAATTCCTTTTGTTGTCATTAAAGTAGGAAACATCTGTCTGTTGTAATACTGGGCCTTCATAGAAAACAAGATCAAAAGACAGCTAAATAATAATATAGTTACAGCTCAAATTTGTCTTTTTATGCAGCTCACCCTGATGATTATTGAAAACCTCAAGCAAGCCAGAAGATTGCAGTGATAGGCAGTTTTTGTTTTGATGTTTGATTTCTCTAAGTGCTGATACTTTGAAGGCCAGTTTGAATTCATTGCTGTAGCCCTTGTGGGAAGGGCAAATGTATAAATAAAAAAAACCAGGTCACCCTCCACTGGGGTGGTGCAGACTTGTTGCAACTGAAGGGTGCATAAAGCATGAATCAGAGGTGCCCTTCTTGGGTCTTCAGAGTGGTTCTGGATTCCTTAAGGATGCAAAGCATTGAGTAAGTTTATCTTAGTTGATGTGCAAGGTATGCAGCACCTTTGCATGTGGGGAATGCTGATGTATCTCCACAGTTTGTTGACTGAACCTTGAACTCAAACCCCAGCAGACTGGATTAGTCCAGTTTGGGGTGCTTTCCATTAGTTTAGGAAACCAAATTTCGGAGAAGATTAAGTAAATCAGACAGGATGTATTTTGAATCTACACATACTCAAGCAATTATTTTGGTGTATTGGTATTGTATTTTAGACCTACTCATTTGCACTGCTCAGAAAAGCTGGTATGTTGTGTGTGGTTCACACAGTGTTATATTGTGGAAAGTGAGTTACTGACAGTGGAAGTTCTGATGTAAAAAGTTTCTTTTCAGGGTAAAATAGCAATAAAGCAAACATGTGGGATTCCTTGCCAGTTCTGCTCCAAAAAATGCTTCCAAATTATCTGTCTCGATGTATTATCTTTAATTTCTTTGAAATGTGGCAAGCTGGATTTGCAAGTAAATGGAGATAAGTGTTGCTGAACTGGCCTATGGATAATTTTGGAGCATTTGCAATCCACTTGTTGAATGAGCATAATCTGTAAGTGATCCTCCTTATTGTGGCCTTACTCCAGTTTGGAAGAATGGGAAAACAAGAATATCAGCTGCAGTAGACTTAGTACAACACCACTGAAGTTGTTACTGCTCTGTGCCTGGTAACAGATAAGTCACTTGCAAACAAAGCAGTCTGAAAAATCAGAACACGAGCATGTGAAGAATAACTTTTCACTGACGTTAAGATTTTCCAACTCAATTGACACATCTTTAATCATATTTGGTACTTTGGCTGAGGTCATGAAATGGCAGCTTTGGGAAGAAATCTTGGCAAACTTAGATGGAGGGAGATGGTTGCTTGAGAAATCTAATAGCTATCAAAGAAAAGTTGATTCTTTGGGGCAGATTGAGTGTGTGTTAAGGGTTCAACTGTATTGCTCAAAGAATTCTGTTTGCCATGAACTTATCTTGAACTGTATTTTTACATTCTACAATTCTTGAGGATATTTAGCTAGAATCCTGGCTTATTTGATTCTTGATTAGCAAAACAATACTTTTGCCTTCATTGAGTCAGCAGATATTGCTGTGTGTAGATAAAGAATTAGATCAGGTGTTGTTTAATGAATTTAGATAATGTTAACACTGTTTCTGGGAACTAGAAGTTTTAACATGCTCCTGCCCAGACTGAGAAAGCAGATTTTGTTTACAGCAGTATTTGAGACCACTGACCCCAGACATCTGAGACCAGCTGAGAAATGTTTCTGTGAAGACACACTAGTCTTAATCTACTCCCATTGGAACACTAATGTTGAGGTTTTTTTTTTTTCCAAAACATTACTTCATTTTGTAAAATAAGCAGGGACTTGACCTGTATAGAGTATCTTCTAGTTAAAAATGATTCTTCAGTGGTAGTGAGATTTAAAGTTCTGATAGCAAGGTTGTCTGCTCTGTCCTTACAGATAGTCCATGTATTGTGGCATTGATCATGGCTTGTATGGTGCAAGCCTTGAATCCAAGCTGAAATATGTCACAGAAATGCCTAATTTACAAAAAGCCATCAGTGTCACTGGCTCTATAGATTCTTTGCTGTGATTTTGAGGTGTTTGAAATCATTTGCTAAAGCAATAGAATGATACCCTCTTGTACAAAGTGGTGACTGTCTTGTCAGGATTTGCCTGACTTTCATAATTTGGGTATTGGCTTTTATTTTCTTTCCACAGTCTGTACATACTGAAGCTATTGTGCATTCCCCAAGAGCAAGGTCACAGCGGTTATACTTAGCACGGAAAGATGCTTCTGCTTTTGATTATCATCATCTGAACAGTTCAGAAGAGCATTTTGAAAATACATTTCATAAAGTTAAACTAATGTTTTATTTCCCCAGTAAACGAATTCTTTATTTATTGTATAAAGCTTGAATGGGGATATGCTTTTTTCCTCATGGCAGTCTGTGTTTTTGTCATCAAATTTGTTTTACAAGTGTAGCTTTTTTTGTTAAGTAGGTACTCAAAACCATGTAGTAATCCAGTCTGAATTTGCTTGTGATTTGTAACACATATTTGTATCTTAATCTGTAATTACAAGCAAAATGCATGCTTGTAATCCTTTCTTCTGTCTTTTCATTTAATTTTGGATCTTCTGCAGGAGATCTGTGCAGTCTCTGCTCTGAAGCTGATAGAGTTGTGGTGCAGCTTATCTGAGAAGGAGACTGGTTTTAAAGGAGTGCAGCCAAAGCTTCTTGTGCCTTGATCTTCAGGTGGAGTGCTAAGATGTTAGGAATGCTGGATATTTTGGTGCTTATGGCTCTTGAGCAGTTTATTTGTCCTAGTATTTAATTTGAAGTGTCCTGAGAAACTGTGATTTCAAGAGAGCTGTCTGGACAGTGGCAGTCCTTCTGACTTAAAAGGCTTTCAGGGTTTAATGTCTTCTGGTTCAGAGAAGCCCCAGGACTTTTAAATCACACAAACTTCCTCCTCTGAATACGACATTCCATTACAGTGAGCAAACAAGGTGTGGTGAGGTTGGGGGGAAAACACCAGTTCTTTCCTCCCCTGCCTGCCCCCCTTGCAGACCCCAAAAGGGGGTGAAGCTGAAATAACTCAACCTTCAGTAAATATTTAAACCTTTTCTTCTACATTCCTCAGACATATCAAACTTGTGGCTTTTTCAAGCCATTATCTTACCTGGATTGTGCTATTTAGTCCTGTCCTCACACAGAGTGCCCTATCCATGGTCTAAAGCTTAAAACTCATTTTTTTTTCTTAACTGACCCATTTTTAGTAGCGTTGTGAGACACACAATTTAGTAACAATTGTGAGACACAAATTGTTCCCCCAGATTTGGTAGATGCTCTGCTATGACATGATAGTCACAGAAATGACGTCAGTTCCTTATCTGTATGGTAATGAATAACTGGGCTTCAGCTGCATTCTGCAAGTCTGTGCTGCAGCCACCTCTCTGCAGTCATTCTGCTTACTGTCCTTGAAAATGAGAAGTGAAAGAAAAAGCCAGATTGAGTTCGTTCTCTGATAAATTTGACACAATTGGGCAGGAAGTATCAAAGATAGTGTAAATACAGTCATGTGAAAGTGCAGTGGTGTCAGCTTCATTTAATCTTTGGATTAAGATTCCAGTCTGCACTTAACTACTGGGTAATGTCGTGATGTCAAAATGGAAAACAGTGATGATTGTTGTTCTCATGATTTGGAATTGTGACCTGCACTGTTTATCTTCTAAGCCACTGTTTATCTTCTAATGGCATGGACTGTGAGATGGAGTTTGCCAATGACACCAAGCTGTGTGGTGCTAGAGGGAAGGGATGGCAGAGGGACCTGGACAGGCTGAAGAGTTGGGCCTGCCAGCATTGTGAAGTTCAGCCAGGCCAAATGCAAGGTGCTGCACATCGTAGCAATCCCAAGCACAAGTTCAGGCTGGGTAGAGCATGGATTGAGAGTAGCTCTGAGGAGAAGGACAGCTTGGGAAGATGGCTTGGATGAGAAGCTGGACATACCCTGGCCATGTGTGCTGGCACCTGGAAGTGCCCATGTGCTGGGCTGATCCCACAGCATGGGCAGCAGTGAACGGGGAATTCTGCTCCTCTGTCCTGCTCTGGTGAGACCCCACCTGCAGAGTTGCCTCCAGCTTGGGTCCAACATCGGAAGGAAGCTGCTGGAATGAATCCAGAGGAGGCCACAGAGGTGCTCCAGGGGCTGTAGCCCCTCTGCTCTGGAGGCAGCCTCAAAAACAGAAGGTTCCATGGAGATCTGAGAGCTTTTTCCAGTGCGTAAAGGGGCTCCAAGAGAGCTACAGAGGTATTTTAGGCAAGGGCCTGGAGATATGGGACAAGGGAGGATGGCTTCCCACTGCCAGAGTGCAGGGTTAGATGGAATTTTGGGAATAATTTTTCCCTGTGAGGGTGGGGAGGCCCTGGCAGAGGTTGCCCAGAGAAGCTGTGGCTGCCCCATCCCTGGAAATGTGCAGGGGCAGGTAGGACAGGGTGTGGAGAAAACTGGTCTAGTGGGAGTTGTCCCTGCCCATGGTAGGAGGTTGGAACAAGATGGATTTTCAGGTCCCTTCCAACACAAACCATTTTGTGATAATTAAGTGTTCCTAAACCATAAGTATCCTAATGTAGCTTATAAAGCTGCAAATATTACTGGTCTTTAAAGTTTTGAATCACTTGGAAAGTTAAGGCTATGTAACATAATTCCAAACTAGATTTGGAATTTTACTTGGATTTGCCAAATGAGATGTAATATGATATTTACATTGTGCCAGACTTCGTCCTGTGCAAGACAGTTGGATGTGATGTGTAAAAACCATTATTTTACTGACTTCTTCCCTTAAGAGCTTTCTGAAGTACAGATTAAACTTTGAGACTTTAATATAATTTGGGATATGGCAGAGGTCTGAACTGAAGAGAGAATAGAAGATCTAAAACATATGGTGTATTACCAAAGTAGAAGCAGGTGAAAGCAGTTAAAAATGAAGCAATTTCATAAGCTTTAAAAATAGTTTGTGTTAAAGGCAAGTGGTTATAGACAATAAAAGTGAGCCATCAGTATATTGGGACATATGTGATATTTCTGGATGCAGAATTCATAAATCACAGAACACAAAAGTAAATTTATTTGGACTTGAATTCATAAGAGATGCTTGAGGTCTGAAATAAATGTATGGAATAAGGATTCTTTCAACTTTTCCTAACATATACCATCTGCCTGAGCCAGGAATCCTGTAGTGATTTACTTGAGTGTTCATCAAGCACCAAAGTGACTATTTATATTAAATATATGAAATTAAATGAGATCTTGATGGCTGATGAGAACTTGTTGAGGGTCAGCTGGAAAAAGTAGGACAGTGTAGAGTTTTTTGTTATTAGAGTAGAACGCTTAGCACAATTTATTTGAGTTGTAAGAACGGTCTAATGCTTAAAACACCACAAGTAGTCCAGTCATTGTTGTAGCTTTGAAACAGGCCTCTGATTTTCCAGAGTAATATCTGTGGGCAACTTTAAAAGATCTCTTTTTCTGTAGTCAGTTTTCTGGTTTTTAAATGTATCAGTATTAGTGAGCAGTTTTGATTGGAGACACTATATTAGCAAATTGTTGCCTATGCTCTTACCAAAGCCAGGGGTTTTAAAAGTTGGTAAAAGAAGGGTTGCAACCCTTTCTTTTGTTAAGAAGCCAATAATACTCCTCATAAGGAAAAAAACCCCACCAGAATAGATTATGGATATGAACTGCAGGCATCACACCTCAAACTGTAAATATGAAAATGAAAAATCCTTGCCAAGAGGCTTTTTCTCTGTCTGTGCATGAAATTTCTTGGTTTTACTTTCAGCAGCATGTGAGCATAATCTTCGTTACATCTTGGATCATGGAAAAGACTTGAATTAACAATGGAAGGTGACTTAAACAACCTTCCTACCCCTAGGAAGGATGATGTTTGAGAGGAAACTGTTATGATAGCTGAGTGTACAGGGTGGTTTGAACTTGCCTTAGAGGTGATACATGAGGCTTCTTTGTGCCTGTAGCTTTGTGATTACAGGATGATCTCCTTGTATCTGGATGAACAGCAACACAGAGCAGTGGCTGGTGGCCTCATGGGTGGGCTGCAGCCTCTGAATCAGATTCCTGCAGGGATCCCATAGAATTACAGAGCTGACTTCTAGCAGAAATGCCTTTAGGCCCCTAGACAAGCACAACTGGCAAAAGTGTTCATCTGAAATCATCTCTGCTGCTCCTGTACTGCCACCAGACCATGAATGTGTTTAGACATACTCAGGAATCCTCCTTCAACTGAAAATTGGAATTTGCCTTGATTTGACACTGAGATTTCTGTTCAGCTGTTTGCGTGTGCATGAGTCAGCTGGAGTGGAAATGCTGACAACCAGCCACCATTGGTTTTTCATATTGACTGGAAACACATATACTGGGTTTATCTTTTTTAATAGAAAGACTTTTAAACCAGAGTGGATGATTTAGTATCCTGTCTAGTCTTTGTAACCTTGATGTGATTTACTGTAATGAGATTATTATTATTAGTATTATTATTATTATTATTATTATTATTATTATACTTTGCTTTTAAGTTTCTTAGAGTTACATGTGTTTCTTTTGTCTACAGAGCTTTCTACTTGATTAAGTACCATGGTAGAATAAAGTATAATTAGACTAAGCAAAGTTACAGCTCCCCAAGAGTCCTGTTGATGGTGTAATTGGGTACATTTAAACTTTATACCTATCAGAATGATATTTTTAATGCAAATATTCAAACTAACTCTTTAAAAACTTAGCATTTGTGGAGTGTTGTGAGGTCCTTGAACTCAAAACTTAATTCTATTGTTGATGGTACTGTGTTGGTTTTGTAGTTTCAGTGTGGATTACAGGTAGACTTTCAGCCCTGTTTTTTGTTTAAAAGTCTGACTTGATGTTGAACCATCAGGGTAACTGTAAGCCAAGCATGTAACTTCTGCCTTGCTTTTTCTTTTTCACAACTCTATTGAGCCTTGACCTGCTCACACTTGTTTCCTTACTCATTGCATATCAGCAGATCCTCTGTAGGTTTAAATATTTGAGTGTTAGGTGATTTTGATAGAAAAACAAGTTTTAAGTTGAAGAGTTCTTTATCCAGTAGCTGATGTCTGCTTAGGAAGTGTGGCAGGAATTAACAGGGAATGAAATGAAATAAAGCAGTGGATAATGACTTGCTGAAATTAAGATTGCAGGTAGAGAGGAGGGGCTTATTCTTGGGAACCCTCCAAGCAGGAGAGATGGGAGAAAAGTCAAGTGGGTGAGGATGAGAGAGGTAAGGTTAGGGCATATGAATTGTCATATCTATTTTAAGCTCCACTAAAATGAAGTTATTCAGAGATGATTAAAAGTGTCTTTTATCTGCTTCTATTATTTTGGGTTTATTTTATTTAAATTTTTTTTGGTCATCTGTGAGAAATGACAATCAAAACCCCTTTTTCTGTGTGACTGGGAATGCTTGAGTCTTGAACACAATAGTGTTGGTTCACCAGGGGAGAGACTGTTCAGTCGTGGTGGCATCACCATAGAAAAACACAGGTTTTGTCCAAAGTGATATGCCATGGAAGGGGATGTGAGCTATGTGCCTAAAAATGTCCTGCATGTGTTTTGTGGTTAATTGTTGATGTGCATTATGGTGCAGTTGGCAACACTGGTCATCTGACTTGTATCCCAGTGAGCCCTATAAAACAGAACATGACTCAGAAAACATTAGTAAAAACTAAGTGTTTGTCACAGTCCTGTAGGATTAAATAAGCAAAACATGAGACTCCCAAAACAAATGTAAGCTTTTAAGATTAAGAACCTTCTTTATGTTACCTTAAAATTTCAAAGTACATATTGACCATCTGGTTCAAATTGGTCCAGTGTGCAGTTTGGATCACTCTGATCCAGAGTTCTCCACCTTCTGAATTCACAGTGGGGCTTGTTTAATTTCAGCATCTTTGGTGCAATTCTCTTAGATCCTAAAGCCACCTTTATGCATGCCTGCTGGCTGATTATTCCCTTAATCACTCCTAGTTGTTGTTGCTTTTCCCCAGTACAGGCTCCTACCTTTTCTGACATGTCTTGAAAGCAGTGGGAATACCAGATACAGAAACAGCTCCAAATGGAGTAAACCTGTTACAAGTTACTAAACATGGTGGATTTTTTCTTGCTTCAGATAATCTTCTCTAAACCAGGATCTTTGTTACAAATCACTATTAAAACTACTATTGCTGCATTGCCTGTCTCTTTATATACAGAAACAGACCATCTTCTGTAAACTCAGGGTGTATTAACACTGTATTTTAAGAAGTCTACATGCTATTGAATTTCATATTCCCTAGCTGTATGTAAATGACAACAT
Source organism: Ammospiza caudacuta (assembly GCF_027887145.1). Taxonomy (NCBI): domain Eukaryota; kingdom Metazoa; phylum Chordata; class Aves; order Passeriformes; family Passerellidae; genus Ammospiza; species Ammospiza caudacuta. Next base: position 15,570,992 of record NC_080594.1, read on the forward strand.
ATTTTTACAAAGGCACATGTTGACCCTCCCTGAGCAGAAGCTGCTTTGTTCATAATTCCTGACTGTTAACATGGCAGATGTGTGGTTTCCTAGAGTGTGTAACTACTACTCTGAGGAGGACCAGAGCTCAACTTCTGAGCTCTGATCTGGACTGAGAACAAATTTCCAACACTTGATAACTTCTCTCAGATAATCTTTTCTGTTGATTGTAGAAAGGGTACCTATAGCTTGTGGTTTTTGATTCTTTCCACTAAACATATCACACTTGTTCAAATTTTTTATCTCAGAGTAAGTATCTGTGTTTTGCTTTAAAGGAGCTTAGTGATTTTTTTCCCCAAATACATCAGCAAGAATGGAAAGAAGGAAGGTGCACTTTGGAGTAGAATAGGTAGGCAGATGCCATTTTGAATTTCACTATGCATTTTGTGATTATAAAAACACTAAAATAGTGTTTTTCAAAAGTATTTAGTATAACTAAATCCTTACACAGCAGACTCAGGTTTTTGCAGCATGCCAAAGGGAGGGATTGAGCTTACAGTCAGTGCTTTTCTGTGGAGTGGGCAAGAAGAATTTCACACAGGGAGGCAGCAGTTCAAGTTGGATTCAGTTATACTCACTGAAGCACTGTATAAAATGATTGAGTTCCTTGAGTTTATTGCTTGTGATCAGGCTTAATGGGCAAGGAAGATAAAACACAGAGAGAGAGGCATAAAACCTAGTAATATTTTTCTCGAGTCATAAATGTGTATATGGAGAGACATCCACTGGCAGTTTTCAAAACTTTAAGTGATTATGTTGTGAAAGCTGACCTGAGGATGTATGTGGTTTAAAGCCTTTCAAGATTAATTAGTGGAAGTTAGAGGATGGAAATCTGAATATTGGCAAAGAAGCAGGATCAACGTGATAAGCAGAATAGCCTGATTTTCCCTTTCAAAAGAATCTGTGTGTGGGAGATGCCAGTGAGCACCATAAACCAGTTTTTACCCTCTTTCTATACTGCATGGATCAAAGAGCTCTGTGTGTAATAATAGAATGCATGGTTCCTGTTACCAGTGACTTCATGAAATGCTGCTTTCTAGGGAATCGTGGGTTTTGTTGCTAATGGTGCTTTTATTGTAAAAAAATGGGTTAGTTGTAGACTGTTAATTGTAAAGTTATTCTTTAAATCTAACTCTTCCTTTGTTTGGGTAGTGTAATTGGAGATAGTGAAATGTATTTTGTATTTTGCACGTAGAATAATGTGTTGCAGAATTTTTGTAGCATTTGGGAGTTTCATTTTCTTTCACGGGGAACTAGTTCAATTTCTAGATCTATTAAGCAAAGTTAGCTAGATATATAGTATTCACAGAAATTTTAATGTTCCTCAGCTTAAAGAGACCTAGCAAGTTTGAAAGTAGCAGAAAACCTGAAGCTTACAGTTTGATCTGCTGTGATCATGAGTTGTTAACCTTTAGCTTTAATGACACTGTATAATTCTTAAAATTACAAATGTACTCTACTGTGGGGCTGATGGATGATAAAATTCACTTTGCCTAATCACCTCTCCAGTGTGTGTTGTTTCTAGTAGATATTGATCTCCTGTATTTGTTATCTTATATTTGAGAACCTTAGTTTCTGCTATAGGCTGGGGCTTATGTGGATACTTCATTCAGCATCTTGATTAGGAGCTGCAGGACATGGTTCATGAAAAGGCAAAAACTTGATTCATGCTGTAGTTCCCATAAAAATAAATTTTAGTTTGTGCTAAGATTTCTGAATTGACCATGATGACCTCATAACCTCTGGTGCTGAGGAGGAGTCAAAAGACAGTCCTTAGAAGTGCAGTGTACAGCTGTTACAGTTGTTTGAGAACTGCTTCACTTAAGCAGAGATTCTTTAAGCTGACATATAAAACGATATTCTTTAATGCAGAAACTGTCAAAGAGTTTCAATATTTAAGGGACTAATGTTGTAGTTCTCCTGTCTCATGCAGCAGTGCTATGCTATGTTCTTACAAACTATTTGATACATTTGGGTATATAAATGTAATAGCAAATTTGCATTTAAAATGGTGAGCAATATTTATTACATAGGAAAAATAAAGATCAGTAATAAAATGTTTGCAAGGGCTATAGTGACCTATGATGCTGTGACTCAAGCCTTTGGTGCATGTGTGAAGTTTGTTGAAAGGAATCACTTCTGTTCTGTATGTTGTTCTGGTAAGTGAGCCTGCAAATTTCTTCTCTATGTAAAGGGCTTTGTGCTCTGTCAATCACAGGATAATGATCAAAAGATAACTTTTTAAAATATTCCTTCTGTTTGGAAATGAGCTAGCCAAGTGTGACTGAGTGAATGCAGAGGGATAATGTGGGATCTGGAATTGTGCTGTGTGCTTCTGAAATTACACTTTGGTTGGTGAGAGGGATGTTGCAGCCCTGGGAGAATCATAAAGTGTCTTTTAAAAACCTCAGATACTTTAAAAATGGAATTCTGTAGCTGACTTTTGGCATCAGTTTTTAAGTGCTGATTGACTGGAGTTGCAGGGGGTCACTAAATACCCCCTATGGAGGGGTTCCTGGGAGAAGTCAGCAAAGGAAGCTTTTTTAATTTTTACCTTCTCAGAAAAGGAATCTGGGGCTTTTTGAAGTTTACATAACCATCTGAATACTGAATAATTTCACCTTAAATACTTCCCCCCCCCCTTTTTTTTTCCCATCAGATTTCCTTTATATGCAAAAGGAGGGGAGAAGCTTCAATTTGAATATGGAGTTTATCTTCTCAACAAAAATATAGCACAGGTTGGTATATTTGAGATTGCTTTTTATTATTATTTATCTATGTATTCTCTGCTTGGTTGTCAATGTGATGTGAATGTGCATGTGCTGTCCTGTGATGCTGCTCTCTGTGGTAAAAAACTATGAACTAAGAAAAATATCCTTGAAAACATAATTTTCACTTATCTTCAGCTTTGTGTTTGAGATTTTCTTCTGTGACGCTTAGAGATGGACTTGCCAGATAATAATGAATCTTTTCAAATGGTACATTCTATGAGTCTATAGACTTCACACTGTTTTGAAAACTGTAAATATTCTCAGATTTTTTTATTGTCGTACTTGAAGATCTATTCATGTAATTCTTGCTCGTGTGTCTTTAATTTTGCTGTATTATTACTTCAACTAGTATTCTACCCTTATAAGAAAACACAATACATGTAAAATATGAAGTATTGCAAATGTGTGACTTTTATTTAAAAAGTTCTCTAATCAACCTTACTTCCTTGTTTTTAATGTATTAAAAAAAACCCCAACATCTATTACTCTGAAAAATGGAAGAGACTTTGCATACTTGTATTTGAGATGGCAGCAATACCTGCAGCTAACACATTTGGTTTGGAATTCAGAGAATGTTCAGAAAGCTGGTCTTAAAGAGGCCTGGCTGTTTCAATTGGTATGTAGTCCTAGGACAGAGTCAGCTGCTTTTATGCTGTCCCTGGTGATGTTCTGTGAAGAAAAACCTGTGATATAAGTGCTCCTTAGTTCCAGTGCTTGACTGTCTTGGCCACTAAAGACAGCTAATTTCTGATATTGATTCCAAACCTGGCTTGCCTTTGTTTATATATTATAATAATCTGATCCATTTAAGTCTCTTCCATTTTGCAAACTTTTATGCATTGAAAAACCAGTTTTCAACACTTCTCCTGTCTCAGATTCTCCCACCTGAATCCACATTTTTCTTGAAATGCAATGCCTAAAGCTGGATACAGTGAGCAACTGTTGCTTTCAAAACATTGAGTAGGATGGGAGAAATGCTTCCCAAGTCTTGTCCTTTTATTTCCAGTTCATTGGGTTCTAATAGATTTTTACTCTTAAAAGCCTAGCAGAGTAAATCTTATGATTCTGTGCAACCAACAGCCCGAGGTATCTCCTGCACAGCAACACAACACTCCATTCTGAATTTGTGCAGGTTGTTATGTTTGTTGCAGTTCTGGAGACAGGCACAGGACTGAACACACCGAGTTCAAGTGACAACACCCAATGTTTATTGATGGACATCCCCTTTTATAGGGGGCTCAAATTTCCCATGCTTGAACACCTGAGTGGTCAAGGTCTCAACACCACCCAGCTCACTGGGCAGCTGATGTCTGCATTCAGGATTGAATGGGACTGGCTGGGCTCCCCTGTTGGAGTTCCAATCCAACATTGTTTTCCTGCGGACTTGTTTACTTTTACTCCTTAACGAGCTAGGCTGGTCAAGTTGGGGTCTGTTATGGCCAAATTTATCTGTGCAGCTTCAGACCAGCTGCAGCTGTCACAGCAGGTGATTTGTTTAATTCACATTTTATATGCTGTACCTTGAATGTATTCTTAAAGAAGAACTTGCTTGTTCTTAATCATGTTTATGCTTTGGTGGCAAAAAAAAAAAAAAAAGCTGAGAACTCAGTCTCAGCTTTATGCTGGCTGCATCTGAGCCTATGTCCTATCCAGATTACCTAATTAAAATATTGAATAGAACTGAGGTTCTGTTATTCCAGGTGGAGTCCCATTTTGCCAGCACTTCAGCTGTAGTCATGAGCCATTCTTTATTACACCCAAAGAGTACTTTCTCTGTATTCACTTGTACTTCATCAATATACCATTTCCCCAGCATGCTTGTGAGCATATTACATTTAAATTCCAAGAGAAATATGACATTTCTGTTTCTAACCTGTTTGAAATTACATTAGTCTTACAGTTTTATTCTTGAAAAATCTGACCTTTTTATGCTTAGTTTCTGCTATTCTTGTTTGTTTTTCCAGTTTTCTCTTCCATCATTTTTTGCCATTCCTTATCCCAAATTGAAGTAAAGCTTCTGAGTCTTTGTGTTGTTTTTTTTTTTTTTAAGTTTGGATTGCGTTTACCATTTTCCATACTTGCCCATGCTTAGTGTATTTTGGACAATAACCTCTGAAATTACTTAAAGGCTAAAATATCTTAAGACAAAGTTAATGGAGTCCTACTAATCTTGGAAATTGGCTTAGCCAGGCTGTTAATGTATCTTAGACTACACTTTCTTGTTGGTGGTATTGGTAATGGCAGCCAGCTGTTCACACTTGACCTCCAGAGGGAAGATTAGTGAGAAAAAGGGATTAGTCTTTCCCTCAAATGCTTTGCTCTTCATTACTATCAAAACAATGCTTTCCTTAATCTCTGCTTACTAGTTCATTCTGTAACTTGTGAGTGTGATGCTGCTTGCTTTGCCTTTCAGTCCTTCTTTGTCTTTACCTTATTTTGGAGTTTGCCATTCAGTTATGTGATGCAAGCAAGAAGCTGTGTCATTTTTTTCATTGCAATGATGAATTCTTTATTGAGGCCAGAGTGGTTGTCTTTCCTGTTTGTGTAGTTTGGGTTACTTGACACTTGTGCCTGTAGTATTTTTTTACAGAAACTGTCACCACTTCACTTGTTTTCCTGTTTATCTCCTTGACTTGTCACCTTTAAGATGTTACCACTCTTATACCTACTTCTCATTCTGATTTTCTTGTCCTGTTTCTGAAGGACTCTGGGTGGTTAACACACGGTCACTCACCCATGTTGCCTTCCAGTTCCTTGCAGTTGGTTTCTGAAATCACTGGCATATGTTTAAACTTATAAAAGTAAATGAAAGCTTTAAGTATGTATTGGTATAAAAAGAGTTTCCAGCTCTACTTGAGGTCATTGGTGCTGGTGCAAGCCAGTCAGTGGCCAAACTTCAAAGTGGTTAGTAAAACACTAGTGATTCCCATGTAAATGCTTGAGATTGTATGCTGTTGGACATAAAAACATAATAAAAAAATTTACTAAATTGGAGTTTCTGGGGGTGCTTCTACTACTTATTTAATCATGAAAGTGTTATAATGTCCACATAAACTGTTGTAGTCACCTTTGTTTTCATGTCCTTGGTCAAATATTGCTGCTTTATATAGTTCTGCCAAGGGGAAAATCCACTGTGAAAGCAGAGCAGGTAGGTAATGTGCAGCAATGCATCATAAAACCTCTGTGCTCTGGGGCTGGCTTGACCTAAAAACCCAAGATATTGTGTGAGTTCTTGTATGTTTCTTGGGATGCTGGAACTGTTGAATTTACATAGCTTTTAGCAGACCTTATGGCTGCTTTCAGAGAAGTGTTCAGATATACTTAGTTCTTGTGAATGTGTGAAAAATTAAGTTTGGACAGAGAATGAGCAGCTGCCTCTCTCTTATCTCCAGACCATCGCCCAAAGGTGTTTATCTTGATTCAGAGAACCAGTCCTCTTTGTCAGGAATAAATGTAAATCAGTTGCTTAATTCCCTCTGTGCTCTGGGAAGAATAGTGGTGACTTCACTGGAGCATGGAAACAGGAGCCTGGGTCTCTGTTACCTCACTTGAATCATTCATGCAAGTTTTGACAAAAAAGAGCCCAGAAAAATTCAATCAACTTCAAGAAATATTTTGAAATTATTTGTATAAGCTCGCCTGATTTACCAGATTTTTTTTTTCCTTTTACAATTACCTAGAATTCTGGCAGCAAGGAGAAATGTGAGTGTGGCAGAAGTGAGATGGGTTTGATATAAAATTACTGACATAAAAACTCTTCTAGAGATAAAGGGGTACTGTTTTGTGAAACAGCAGGATAATAACACTGGAAACCACATCTTGCACACAGGAGAATTCTGCTGGAATTAGAAGCAGCCTAGTGCTGGCTTGGTAGAGTTTTTTTTGGAGAAACTTGCTTTGCTGTTACATTCCAAAGTTGAAACAATGTGTGTTAATTCTCAGAGTTCATAATAACTTCCATCTGTATGTGAGCACGAATTGTTTCAATACCCGTATTTTCTGTTTGTAAAATTGCATCCCTGACAAAGTTCACAGAGGATCTTTTTGAGTTGGATAACATTATCTAAGGCTGTAAATTTCCATTTAAGATTTCAGCTGTTTGACTCTCACTAGCATAGAAATGCAGGTTTTTTTTCAAAGATAAATTAGTCACTTATGTCTAATAATACCTACAAAAAAAAATTACAATTATCAAAGGTGAAGTACAATAGAGTTGCTAAAATGGGAGTGAATTGCACAGCTCTCCAAAGCATTAGACAGCTGAGAGCATTCAGCAAGTACTAGCCCCATAAACCCTGTAGCTTGAAGGTCCCTTCCAACTCAAACAATCCTGTGATTCCATATTAAATTATTTCTGTCCTGTATTGGTCATTATGTCTAATGCATGCATTTATGATGTGTAGTCATTGAGGACAGCATGTCCATCTTGTTCATCAAAGTTCCAATTTCTTTATGTATTCAAGAGGTTGTCTTTTGCATGATACTTGACAGGCATTATTTCTTGTCCAGTTACCAGACTGCTTGTAGAGGACATAATTTCAAAAGAGCTGTAAAGCTGGTTTCTTTAGGTACTAGTGAGAAGAGAGTTTACTGCAGCTATTTTCTTGCATGGGGTAGTGAAGTTATTTACACTCCATGTGTCAAACGATTTTCTATTTCAGTCAGCCACTGAAGGACATCAAATGAATTTGCCTCTTAATCTTCTGGATTTCTTATTCTAAGTCTTATCTCAGCTTTACCACAGAACCAGAGGGCATCTGTATGACTTGTGAGACCTCTTTTATTCTTTTGCTGTGACCTTGGTCACTGTCTCCATCTGGCTTTATTTGACATGGCCTCAGGAGCGATGGTGTTCTGTCCTTGTCTAAATAATTTGGCTCTTGAAAAGTAGACTTGTAAAACCAGGTGTCAAATCATTTGGACCATTTTACAACTCTTTGTTTTCCTACAGCCAACCCAAGGAGTGAATGTGTCTAATTTAACCTCAGTTCATAGCATCATACAACAGTTTGAGTTGGAGGGGAATTTGAAGACCATTATTCATGGGCAGGGACCCCTTCCCTAGACCAACACCCTCCTTACACCAACCCTCGACCAGGTTGCTCCAAGCCCTTTCCAGGCTGGCCTTGAACACTTCCAGGGATGGGACAACCTGTGCCAGGGCCTCACCACCTTCTGAGTAAACAATTTATTTCTAGCATCTAATCCAAATCAGCCCTCTTTTAGTTTAAATCTCTTCCCCTTTTCCTATCCCTGTCTATCCATGTGAAGAGTTCATAGTCGTGTTTGTTAGCAGAGTCTCTGCATATCGTGTCAGACAGAGCATCACCTTCCTGGCATCACTTCCAAGTTTAGTGAAACCTGTGGAATTTGTTACACTGTATGAAATGAGGGTTTTTTTCCTTCTGTTCAGCCTGACTGCTGTGCTCAGGATTGTTTCACAAGGAAGGCTTCTTTCCTTATCCTCACTTGTTTTGTCAGACCATTATTGTGTTGTGTTAGGCTGATATTCCTGTTCACAGTGGCATCACTTGCTCAGCCCTGGCCAAAGAATGGTTCTGCTTTCATCTGACAGTCATTAGCAACACATGAACTTTGCTATTTGATATGAAAAAAACCAAAACACTCTCTTGTCAGCTCCCCCAAGGTTCTTTTTCTCACCAATAGAGTACAGATCCAGGTAAGTAAGTAATGTCTGGCCCTCCTCTTGTGTGTCCATGGCCACTGTGTCCACATGGTGGCAGGTGGCATTTACGTGCTTTGTGTAATCTGCTTGAGAAGCTGAGCAGCCAGTGCTGCTTTCCTGGGAATACTGCTTTGTGGGTGAGTTGCTTGTCTAATGCACAAAGTAACATTCACAGAACTGTGGAAGAAAACCAAAATTCTTGTTACATTGTAGGTGTAGTTAAAGTGCCATCTTCGTAATACCTGCATGGAATTAAAGTTGAATACTTACGTATTAGTATTATTCTTACCATATGTAAGAGGCTGAAGTGAAACTCGGCTGTTAAACATGAAATGAAGCAAGAGGTTCAGTTTCTGGTTCTGTTAGACTATCAAACATGAGAGAAAATCAGCTTTATAACACAAACTAAAAGCTTTTCCATGGGAAGTTGAACAGCAGAAATGTTAGGCCTAGAATTTGTTTTGGCAATGAACACTAAGGAGCACAAGTGTCTTTAAAGAATTCTGTGAGTAGTGGTGTACATGCAGTGGTTATGGCCTTTGAGTGCAGGATACTGTGACTTGCACTCTGCATCTTTTATGAGGCCCCTAAACTAAGATCATAAAACACAGTTCAGAAAGAATGCACTGTCTGAGTCCAAGGGCAGTTCAGCTGCATACGGAAAAGTGTTCTTGAAAGAGCAAAGGTTGAAGCCAGAGCCTAGTCCTTGTCTTGTTAAGTGCCAGGCTTTCATTTCAAAACTAAGAGGAAGGTACTGCACCTGAAACACCACAAAGTACCTTCTCCAGCTGTGTAGAGCCAAAAGCTCTTAGGAGAGGTTTCATTCCTGAAACTTTCCTAGGGTAACCGTGAGCTGATACTTAGCCAGATCATTTAGAATTGGGGAATTCAAAAAAATGTATGTTTTTTGCAAACTTTTTGGAAAGGCTTTCTTTTTTCCTTTCCTATCACCCATGCCAAGAAAAAATAGGTTGAAATGAGGCTGGATTAGCTGTAACTGAAGTCCTGGCTTTCATTCAGCTGAAAGCCTGCCTATCCTTGTCTGTAGGCAAATACCAATATGAACTTGCTCTATGAAGGAGCAGGTCTTGGGTGTTCAACGCATACAGATCCTGGCACCTGCAGCCTAAGCCCAGGCAGTGCTGGAGGCTCCTGCAGCTGTGGTGGGATGACCAGTGTGGTTGGGTGACTGGAGGGATGAAGCACTTCTCATATATGGACAGGTTGGGAGAGCTTGGGTTGTTCAGAGTGGAGAAGAGATGGCTTTAGGAAGACCTCAGAGCCCCTTCCAATGCGTGAAGGGGCTCCAAGAGCTGAAGAGGGACTTTGGAGAAGAGCCTGGAGTGACAGGACAAGGGAGAATGGCTTCCCACTGCCAGAGGCAGGATTAGGTGGGATAATGGGCAGAAATTCTTGGCTGTGAGAGTGCTGATGCCCTGGCACAGGTTGCCCAGAGAAGCTGTGGCTGCCCCACCCCTGGAAGTGTTCGAGACCAGGCTGGACAGGTCTTGGAGCAGTCTGGTCTAGTGGAAGGTATCTAGGTCCATGGTGGGGGAGGGTAGGACTGGATGAGCTTAAAAGTCCTTTCTAACCCAAACTGTTATGGGTTTCTATGAATAGGAGAGGCATCACCAGCTGTACTTAGAGTCAGTTCTCCAAAATTATTTTGTGGGACCAGCCTTGCAGGCATTTTCTGTGTATTACATAGCTTTTGTACTGTGTAGCTGTCATCATCTCTGTGCATTAGCTCTTCAGAATTCCTAAAAAAATAAGTATGTTTTTAAAATAGAACCAAAGTTGAGTATACAAAATGCAAATGGATTCCTGATATAGTTAATCTGACATAAAAACATGTTGTCTGCCAGATTCAGCTGCTTTGTAGTGTATAAAAGTTCCATGTTACAAAATTGAAAGAGACAGGGAGGTGGCAAATCTGTTATCAAGCCCTGGCACAATGTATCGGTGTAGGAAAAAGCTGCAGTGTATAGTTTTTCTTAACAAGTTGGTGTGTGCACTGGAGGCAAAGCTGGACATTCAAATATAGTGTTCAATCTGTGGATTTCCAGGTCCTGCTTGGTAGGCCTGTTTCTTCCTTCAGAGCCTTCTCTCTTTCTGCCATGTGGCCCATTTCTTAATTGGAAAAATAAATTATGGTAAAATGCACCTAATTTCTTAAAACTTCACTTGTTTTAATGCATAAAAACTCTTCTTATCTCTTATTTGTAAGCAAGTGACAATCTGCCTTGTGGGGTTCAGATTTTTTTTTTCCCTGAGCCTCTGTTATTTTCACATTTCCCCCCACATCCTGTGTTCTTCTGTTGTATAGTTTAATATGTATGTTTTGTCCTCCTTGGTCAGGGTTGGTCTCATACTTCTGTGCATAAGATTTGGCACATCAGGGCATAAAACCTATTTTGAATACTTTTGGTATGTCAGGTACTTAATCATCCATAAATGCCTTTCATGTTTTTTATAAACTGGGGTTGAAGTTTAGAGCAAGTTGTTCTCCAACAAATGGAATAAAAGGCTCTGATATGTATGGGCTCATTCACTTTTTGGTCAGTCCATAATGTTTGGAAATCCAGAACTTTAAAGTGTTTTGTTTTTCAAGGGACTGGAAATACTGAAGCAGTTATTGCATTTCTCTTTGCTGGTCTTGTGTGTAATTCATGGAGTTAATATTCTGTAATTAGGAAAAAACCAAGCTCTGCTTCAGTTTAACACATATAGATTGATGTTTTCAGGAAGACCAGTGCTGAACTGTCTTCTCTGACCTCAGCTTTTAAGTTTGAAATATCATTCATCATATGGGAAACCATTTCCTGTGTTGGTGTACCTTACTGCCAAGTGGAGTTCACTGAATGCTGGTGTTATCCTGATAGGAAGCAAGGCTTTCATAGGTTAAACTGTTCATTCTGTACTCCTCAAATGAGAGGGCTTTCCATTTGATTTACAATCTATCTTTTTTTAGAAATCAGTCTCTTTTTTTCACTGACAGTAATGTAATAGATACCTGGAAAGCAGTTCAACTGAAATGCAAGATGTGGCTGGGAGCAGAGAATCCCCAAATTCTTCTTCCATTTAAGCTCTGTGTCATGGGCTGAATCACTTGCTCTTTGAGTAAAGCTTTCTTGAAGCCAAAGCCTTTTTACCTGAAAGAGCTGGGATCACAAACCTGGATGAATGAATAGCCAGGAACTCAATTTCACCTATTTTAAATAAGGGCTTTCCCAACACAACATGAAAGAGCAAATAACTGAAAGATTTTACAACAGCTAATGGAGCTCATTGTTTGCCCACTGAAATAATTCTGTGGGCTCCTTTCCTGTAACATATTAAGGTAGATAGTAGAGCTGGACTGATGTCATATGTGAAAATTACCTGGTTTTGGAGTGGATTTATTACAATGTGAAAGTAACAGAGAAGTGGAGGAGGAGCGTGTAGCACTATAACCCTAACCCTACATTTTCTCTGGTTTCCATCCAGGACAGGGTGGGAGAGTTCCCTGTACATACCTGGGTATTCCCTGAGAATATTGCCCTTCTGGTATCCATAGGTTCATATGTAGGTAAAAAGCAAACTTCAGGTATACAGATTACGTTTGAGGAGCTAAACACACACAGAAAATTTAATGTTGAAGATGGAGGCACAGACTGTTACTTATCTTTCCCCTTTTGACTTTTGCATGTCTAACCTCTTGTTCTGTGCCTGATGTAATGATTTTTAATACAGAAGCTCAGCATGAAATAGGAAATAAGTGTACCCATTTCCTATAAACAGTGAACATCAATTTCCAGTGAACATCAATTAGTGATACTGAAGCCTTTTGAGAAGCTCTGACCTGAATCTGTAAAGGTTATGTGCTCTATAGTTTCATCTCATCAAGCTATAAATGCAGCAAGACTCCAGTAAACATGGTTTTAGTTATTTGAGTGCTTCACTGGGGAGTGGGGGAAACTTTTTGGAGGCTGGTAACTGCTCTATCTTCTAAATTGCCTTTTTAAATGTTCTTTTATGAAACAGTCATGGCATATGAGGTGTACCTTTATGGGCATGGGGGCCCATATATGTTGGTTTTTGTAACAAGCCCAATAACTGCTAAGTTTTACAGGAATACTTTACTTATATGAGTGGCTCCCAGCCTGTCTTTGACAATGGTTCCCCTTACTGGACACCAGACTGAAACCATGAAGGTTAATGTTTGAGACCTCTCTGGAGGGAGAATAAACTTCTCTTGTGTTTACTCTCAAGGAGAGTTTTATATATATTAGTGAGAGAGTTCTTGAGGAAATGCAGCTTTTTGGCTTAGCTAAATGTTCAGTTCTACAGTGTACTCAAACAAATATTCTTGTTTCCTTATTTTGTTGAGGTCTATCTCCAGTAAACACTATTGCTGTGAAACCAAAATCCAATAGTAAATATTGCTGAAATTTTAAGAATAAGAAGAAAACTGCTTCATAAATGTTTGGTAGAATAGTAAAAGTTGCTGTGCATTTAGAATTGAGGCTGCTGCTGTCCTTGAATAAAGATCAAACTTCGTGTTTTGGTGAATGCAAGAGGAAGAAGCAGCTTAATGTAATTCCAGGACAAATCAAAGAAGGTAAAAGGGAAGTAGGTCTGTTATCAGATGAGAATATAGTTTCCCTGATCACTTCTGTATGTAGATTTCATGCATGAATTTCCCCTGCCTTTCAGATGAAAATGAATTAAAATTCTCCAGGCTGAGAGGAGAGGAAAGGAGACAGGCTGTTCTTGGGGCAGGAGGAACCAGTGGTGACAAAAAGTTTCCATCTCAATTTGATGCAGTTTGTGAGAGCTGAATCAGCCAGAGCTCTCTGAGGGACATTTTTCTCTTATGTAGAAATGAACATTTCTGAACTGTACTAGTGACTGTCTTGGTCCAGGGACTGTGTAGCATCTCCAGTGTTAGTTACCACTGTTACAGGTCAGAGTGAGACAGTGAGGGGCCCTCAACATCAAAAGGACACGGATCTGTTAGAGAGAGTTCTGTGCAGGCCCCAGAGATGCTCCAAGGGCTGGAGCTCCTTTGCTCTGGAGAGTTGGGGATTCAGCCTGGAGAACAGAAGGCTCCAGGGGGATCTCAAAGCCCCTTCCAGTGCCTAAAGGGGCTCCAAGAGACCAGGGGAAGGACTGGAATGACAGGACAAGGAAGAATGTCTTCCCACTGCCAGAGGGCAGGTTTAGATGGGATATCGGGCAGAAATTCTTGGCTGTGAGAATGGTGAGACTCTGGCACAGGTTGTCCACAGAAGCTGTGGCTGCCCCACCCCTGGAAGTGCTCGAGGCCAGGCTGGACAGGTCTTGGAGCAACCTGGTCTGGTGGAAGGTATCTAGGCCCATGGTGGTGGGGCTAGGGCTGGATGACCTTAAAGTCCTTTCCAACCCAAACCATTCTAGGATTTTGTGATACCTGGAAATTATCTTATTGAAATCAGCATCTCCCTTGTAAATGTGGGACAAATCAGGTTAGTTCAGACTATGCATGCTTTTAAAATTACTGATTGTAATTACCCTTCAACGGTGTAGCATAAAATGCAGTTATCTCCTCTTAATGCTTTGGTTGCTGCTTGTGTTCCTTATTTGCTATTGCTATATCAAAATTGTGGTGGGAGTCTTTTAAGATGATTTTAGTGAAGGCTTTAGGCACGCTGGGTTGGCTTGTGGAATTTGAAAGAGTATGCTCAATGGATTAATGAAGGACATGGGTCCTCAAGGATATGGATGTAACTTGCTTTCTTGTTAGTTTAATTCTCTTGAATGAGTTGCAAAGTAAACATCTGCTTTTCAGGTGTAACTCTGGGAGATGGACACAGGCATATAAAGATAAGTCATATCTATTGAAATAGCTCTTATATTTGAGCACTTCTTGCTTGGATGAGGGCTGTCACTACTGTAGCAGTCCTCTGTTTGCTCCTTCTGTAAGCAAGATTGAGAACTTCAAGACTTGTTATAATCACAGCGGTTATTTTTCTTTTTTCAGCTCCTACTTCCCCAAGAATCTTAAAAAAGTTTTAAAAACCCGTTTGTTATGTTTACTTCCAAACTGTAATCGATGCTTACTAATAGTCTTTTGAAGTATCAAAAATGAAAATGATTTTTAGGTGCTTAGTTTGGAGGTACATTATCTAAAGAGCTGTTGATACCACAACATGTTTCAGTAATGTTGTAGCTTAAGGGTTTTTCAGTAAACCCACCTAGGCATTCAGACCTAGAACAACTAGCCAGATTCAATAAAACAAAGGCAAGCAAAAAATTTTATAATTGCTCCCAAAAGATATAAACACACACAACTGTTTATATAGCAGCAGGCCTTATTTCAGTGATCCCCCATAGTTGTTTATATAGCAACAGGCATTATAACAACGCTTCCCGTTTTCTTTATTGCAGTGCTTAGTAATCTGAATCTCTGCCAGTGTTCTGTTCTACTCTGACAAAGTCACCCAGGATCTTGTAAAACAATTAACTATGTCATTTTATTAAAACTTCTAAAACTTAATATTTCTGTTTGACATTCTTAATATTTCAGTGTTTGACATTCTCTGAAAACCTTGTGAAAAAGCTTGGCTTGTGACCAGCTCTGCAAATTTGATTGAAACAATAGTTTTGGTTCTATTTTTCTCTGTAGGTTTTCACATTTGTGGAGCAGATGTTTTTTTGAAATTCTTGATGCTATCAAGAGAAACTCCTCATATAGCTGAATATAATTCAAAATTGATTTTGACTGCCTTAATATTGCAAGATCTTTGCATAGTGTAATAGTGGGTTGAGTCCACCTGTTGTGTAGGTACAGGTACTGCTACAACATCAAGAACCAGTTGCCTGCAGTGGGGACTAAGGGAAGTCCAAAATACAGCGGATTTTGGCATAGACTTGAATATTATGCACAATATGTACTAAAGGGGCTGCTATTTTGAGCTTTAATAACATACTCTAGCTGTTAGACAGCTTCCACATAGCTTAAAACAAGATGAATATGGCTGGGGAAACAATGTGAGAAATGATGAACAGATGAGGTTAGAATTGGAGTCAGTTCTGCACTCCCCCCCAAAAAAGATAATTAAGCCCAGGTACTCTGTGGTTTCTGGCTGGAAGTACATGTATATGCTTGTATACCATTAGTCATGAAATACTGCTGCAAGAGTTAGGATAGGAAGTGGACAGTTGTTTTTTGCACATAAATGCAGGATATCATTGTTTTTCTTAAGAGCAGGCATATAGAGTGGCAAACCTCTTAATTTCAGTCTTGGGTGTAACCTGCAATTACCCAGTAATTGAAAGATAACTAAATGGTTTCTTTTAAAGCCTACTTGATTGAAAAACTTCAGTAGTCCTAGTACTTCTTCTAGACTTTATAGGAAAGTAACTGAGCTTTTGCAGATTTGTATTTTAGTTAGTTAACAAATGATGTATCTCTACTGGTAGATTTGATGAATGAACATTTTGCTGTGGAATTGTTACCTTTAGGAAGTCAGTAAGCTTTTCTGTTGCCTAACATGATTTTAGGTCATGATTTTTAAGTCTAACAGTCCAGTTGATGAATTGAATCCTTGGAAGCTGTTTGGTTGGCAGTGGAGGAGAGATGCTCAGATTGGAGCTGTTCACTGCTGGTTCACTCATTTACCTTCCAGTGTAAGTTCAGACCATTGCAGAGAAGGAAATACAGGTAGAAACTGGAGGAGCTGAATATTATTTTTTCTCATCTTAGGGTGTAAAATAATTGTGCCTATTTTGTTACAAATTAACTTCAGTTTGTCATGCCTCACCTACAGCTAATGCTGTGGTTTTGTTGGTATTAGTTTTTAAAGGAAACTTAGTCTTTAAACACTATCTTAGAAAG
Organism: Ammospiza caudacuta; assembly: GCF_027887145.1. Classification (NCBI taxonomy): domain Eukaryota; kingdom Metazoa; phylum Chordata; class Aves; order Passeriformes; family Passerellidae; genus Ammospiza; species Ammospiza caudacuta. The sequence goes on from NC_080594.1 coordinate 15,587,346, forward strand.
CTGATACAGGTTTTTAAAGAATAAATCTACCTTTTGCTCTGAGAACCACTGTTTTAAATGCAGCTTATTTTACCATTTATGGTTTTCTGTGATGTTGGAATATATAGGTATAATAGAAAATACCCACTGCTATGATTAGCTGGTTTTCTGTAGAGAAGTTGGCCTTAAAGTAAATGTATTATCCTATTTCTTGAGATTTCTTGTACAGATAATTCTTTAAATTCTTCTGCCTTGAACTGTTCATAAAATATGATGGATCTTGTCTCCTATACCTTGTTTCTGTGGAGTAATTGTTGTTAGTAACAAACATGAGAGCAGCACTTGGGAAAACAAAGCTGTGCATAGGAGCTAAATATTGGTGTAGAAATCAGAATTAATATTTTATCACTAGAACATCATTAATGATTTACTCAAAGTTCTGTGGAGAATACATGGTGTTCTATGTGAACACAAATCTGGGACATCTCTTCACTCCAATTAGAATAGGCACATTTTTTTGGATGGCTGGGTCTGTAATATCCTGAATCAGATCTCTAAAATCTTGAATAAAATGCTGCTTTTGAAAATTATTTTGAAAATTATTGCAGTAGAAACTTAGTGTGGAGATGGGTGACTTTTAATAGTGACAATTGAAATTTGAACAGTTTCTTAGGAGAATCAAGGCAGCACATGGTTACCTCTGTCTGCTCTTGTTTTCCTGCCCTCTTAATTCTTATGAGCAAAGCAGCTTTTCCCTACATTTTTCTCTTTTTAAAATTGATTTTGATGTTAAGAAGTACTTGTGTGAATCCTACAAGTCACAGGGACTCATAGAATGGTTTGGACTAGAGCAGACCTTAAAGATCATCCAATTCCACCCTCCTGCCATGGGCAGGGAAATCCCCTCTAGATCAGGTTGCTCCAGGCCCTATCCAGCCTGGCCTTGGAGCCCCATCCTTCCAAACCTGAGGCAGCCCCAGCTTCTCTGTGCAGCCCATGCCAGGGCCTTGCCACCCTCACAGCCAAGAATTTCTTCCCAGTATTCCATCTAACCCGTGCCCTCTGTTAGTTTGAAGTCATTTCCCCTTGTCCTGTCATTTCAGGTCCTTGTCCAAAGTCCCTCTCCAGCTCTCCCAGCCTGTCTTCAGAGCAGAGGTGCTCCAGCAGCCCTTGGTGTATCTCCATGGCCTCCTCTGGATTCAGTCCTTATGAATGTTGTTCAGTGCCTTACTGTTTGTTGGATGAGGTGGTTAACTAGCCCTGCATGTGTGGTGTTGGATGTTTAAAAAATTAAACTTAAGGGAAGGTGTATAAGAAATGCCTTATGGATTGGGGAAAAAGACAGTCCTTACTAATATTTGTTATTTTACATTGTCAGAGGTTAAGGAGAGGAGGAAGAGGAATTCTGATCTTTTAAGTAAAAGAAGTTGTTTTTAAGCTCCTTCCACCTCCTCGTTTGCATTTGTTTGTTGTTGTACCTGTAGTGGCCTGCATAATGCAGCAAAGCAGAGATTTCTTTGTTAGGATATGTGAGACCACTACAGAATTGTGCCAAGCAGGAGTTAACCTTTGCTACATTCATGTGGTGATAATTTTGAATCCAGACTAAAACCCAATTCATCAGCTGGTTTTTGAATGTTTTTTTCTGTTCCTAGAAGGCAGATAAGTTTTTCAGTGATTTCTGCATTTGTAAATACATCAGCAGCAGCTTGTATTAATGCAGACACAAGGCAGTATTGCTTTGCTTTTAATCAATTACAAAGCCAAATAGTATGCAGTTTATGAAGCCAAATAATAACTTTTTCTAGGGGTTTCATGAAACTTGCATCCTAACTTTACTTAATATACATCTCTACTTTGGAAATATGAAAATTTTAGTAGAAGCAGTGGTTTTGCTCATATTTGGATACTGGAGTCTCCCATGAATTCTTCTAATCTTGGCTGTTGAAGAGATCCCTTAATCCACCTTATTTTTGTGCTCTGAAACCTTAAAATGGAAGAATGACTATAAAAAGGGGTATTCCATGAACTTTTCGTTGTTGGAGGAGAAACAAATGTAAAGTTTTTGAGTTGGTGGGTTTTTTCTTCTTTATTTCTTTTGCTCCAAGCTAATTCTCCAGTTAACGAATTCCACTATAATCCCATCAGGAGAATGTGGTGATGGTTTTGTAATTTATATTGTATGGTTGTCTTAATCCAGGTTCTGTCATTGTAGCAGAAAATATGAGCCCAAGCCCACCATATGATTTGGCTTTGTCCATATGGAAATAATAAACTGTAATAAATGGCCAGCTGTTGTACAATACAGTATTGAGGGTGATTTTCTTCCAAAGTAATTATTCTTTCTGAAACTCAGACAAGCACAAAAATGATTCCCAATTTCAAGAGTCTTTTTCTCTGCAAAACTGATTGTTTGGGAGAAGTCAAAAATTTTTGAAACCTATGATACTTTCCTGCATCTTGCTGTCAGGAATTGTGGAAACAGGTGTTTGATTCTAAACAAAAGAAATTTAACTTTGAATGAGACTGTTCATGTTTCAGCAAGTAGCTCTATCAGCACTAAATTTGTGCAGCTCCTGTGTGTGCCTGTGTTGGAGTCCAGCAGAGACTTCTATAGTGTGTTAATGTATGCTGAGAACTGCTTATTAAATTGGTAGTGCATCATTCTAGCAGCCTTAGAGTTACTGGAATGTAGGGTGTTTGGTCTTTTTTCATATTTTAACTACACAAGGGATACATTTGTCTGCAAAATTTCCCTGAAATTTTGAGATTCAAACTTGAAAGACAAGACTTTTTCCCTTCCATGTGTTGTTTTCTTCAGAGGTATTTTTAATTTGTTAAACACAGAGTTTAAAATTCTCACCAGTGACAGTTATGTCATGTGGACGACCTAAGAACAACTTGTAGGAGTCAATATTCAGGTTAAAGTATGTCAGTTTTTAAAGCCTTTCCCTTTGCTAAGTAGCATCTTAGTGAAGTGATTTGGGTGCTGGATTTAATTATGATACTGATAACAGGTGTTTAAATGCTGATGTGAACTGTGTAAAGATCACAGATATTGATCAGCTGTGTCACAATATGTATTTTTACTCATTGATGTTACTGTAATAATTCCATTACTGATTCCAGTATACACTGATACACTCAGACGGACAGGTACACACAAATTAATATTTGGAATTCATGAATAAAGAACATTGTGATGAAATTTGGTGTCTTCCCATAATGGTTGTGTTTTTATTGAGCTGTAAACCTGCTCTCCTGTTGCAGATACTAAATGGAGAAAGTGTAAGGAGATTTAAGAGTGAGGTTGACTGATTAGTTTGTCCCTGTTCTTGGATGGGTTTCCTAATACATGTAGTAAATAGACCATTTTCTTAAGGGAAATAAATATCTTGGAACTGCTGGATAATCATCCTAAACTTTCTAAAAACCTAGTGACTTAACTGACCATGATGTTGTATTCTTTGGCATTTGGAAAGCTGTGCTAATTTTAGGAATTGTTTTTTCTGGTTTTGTAGCTTAGATACCAGCATGGGCTGAGTACTCCAGATCTAAGGCAAACTCTTCCTAACCTGAAAAACTTCATGGAGCTTGGACTGATGGTTAGGTGGTAAGTATTTTTTGTACTTTATAAGAAAGAGGTGGGTACTACAAAAAAATTGAAGGTAAGGATTTGTCTCAAACAAACAGCTCCTCTTCACAAGTTGAGAATTCTAGGTGAGATTATGACCTTCCCAAAATACAGACTCTGTAACTGTCCACAATTTTCTACTGTTTTCTTAACGCTCTTACAAGTTCTTCCATATGATGGGCCCACAACCCTTCTCAGAGGTTGATGTAGCAAGGGAATCCTGTTTGAAAAAACAATGTTCTTCACCAGAGGGAGGTGAATTAATTGTTGTCATAAGACTATTTAATGTTTGGTAGCAGGTGCACCTTCTGTACCAAACTGATCAAGTAAACAAGTCGTAGCCTGGGCAGTCCCTGACTGTAATTCAAGTGAGCTGCACAGGAATCTAAAAGATAAGCAGCACAACCTCTCTGTAATATAATTGCTGCTAATGAAAATAGCTGTTGCATGTTCACTGTTGTTGCTAAATGAGAAGCTACATTAATAAATAACTGAAGGTTATAGTATCTCCCACAGAAATCCCATGTACTTCTGTTCTGATTCACTCTGGAGGATTAAGACTCATCTTCTTCCACTGTCTGCAGAAAATCAAATCAGACAGGTTTCTGTGTTCTAAGGCTTAAGTTAGTTTAGGTTTATCTTGCAGCAGTTGTTTGAGCAGGAGGCTTAACCAGTTTTCCTTAAACTGAGGTGAACTTCATTAAATGTGAAGAACAGTTTACTACCCAATGGATTTCAACAAGTGATGGTTTGTATTCACATGGTTTTAATTTATGCTCTTTGAATTGCGTGCACTCATGCAGTCTCTTGATTTAAGCAATTGTTTTGTCCTGCATTCTCATCTAATCATAGAATCATAGAATGGTATTGTTTTCCTGCCTTCTTAACTCTCATGAGCAAAGCAGTTTCTTCTCCCTACATTCTCCTCTTTTTAAAATTGATTTTGATGTTGAAAAGTACTTGTGTGAATCCTACTGTAACAGGTCGCAGGGAATCATAGAATGGTTTGGGCTGGAAGGACCTTAAAGATCATCCAGTTCCCACACCTTGCCACGGGCAGGGACACCTCCCAGTAGATCAAGTTGCTCCAACCCCATCCAACCTGGCCTTGAACATATCCAGGGATGGGGCAGCCACAGCTTCTCTGGGCAACCTGTGCCAGGGCCTCGCCACCCTCACAGAGAAAATTTTTTTCCCAATATTACATCTAACCCTTCCCTCTGGCAGTGGAAGGCCATTCCCTCTTGTCCTGTCATTCTAGGCTCTTGTCCAAAGTCCCTCTCCAGCTCCCATGGAGCCTCTTCAGCCACTGGCAGGAGCTTTAAAGTATCTGGAGCCTTCTCTTCTCCCAGGCTGAACACCCTCACCTCCAGGTTGCTGTTTGGAGTCTTGGCAAGGGAAAACAAATATAGGAGTAGGAAAAGTTTCCTCTTTCAGCAATACTGTAAAAAGTGTTGCCTGATGGAAATTCAGCTCAGCTAACAGAGGAAGTAAATAGGTCCTGAGAAAAGGAAGCTCAGCCCCTTGTGCAGTTTTATTCTGTAAGTAATTTCAGACACAGCTGAAAAGATTCTCCCTGCTTTTGTTTTTTCTGTAGCAAGAAAAGCCTTCTTCATTAGGAAAATATCACTGTGAGTCTTCGTGTGGTATCCCTCACAGTAGTATAAAAATCCTCAGATAATGTGTGATACCCTTAGAAAATTTGAAAATGAAGGGCCAGACTGTGATATCTGTAGCACTTCTCTCTGCTCATCAGTAGAGTGGGAGGGGTGCAGGTCATGGCTGTCTACTACAGTCTTGAATAAACAGAAGTGGGTTGACACTGGAACATATGAAATGGGAATTATTTTCAGTGTGGATACCTGTTCTTCCCTTCTGGCATGTGCTGTCTCTGAGGAACTGATCTGGAAACTTTAGTTATGCTTCGGAGCTTTTGCCACCATACAATCCTGTTGTTTTTTATAGGTGATGCACAATCATTAATAAAAGAAAGCACTTTTTTTTTTTGGCTGGATAATATTTCCATGTAGGAATATTAAGCATAATTCTTCTTGAGTATTCCATTCCCTTCTCCCCATGGTGTCTATGCCTCATTTCCTTCTCATGTCCAGAAGTTGTTAATTTTTAACTTATTTCTTTTTTAAACTGATGATTCCAATCAATGCTTCTTAATGCTTCCTAATAATATAAATGGAAATGAGGCTTTACAGGTAGTCTGTCTTGAGGGGAAAACTGGCTAGACTTTCATAATTGGGCAGAATACAGATGTCCACTGTCCTGTGGATAATACCTGACTACGAACATTGAAACAAGCAGACAAGCCTCTAGCTGTTAAAATGAATATTTGAAAGAATTTTTTGTTTTCAGGTTACTGTGAGTCATCTGATACTCTCTGACAAGCTGTAGTCAGTAAAATATTTCCAGGTTATTCTTTGTTTGCAGGATAAGAGCAGAGAGACAAGAGGTTTTCTTATCCACATACTCACTTGCACTGCCTGATTTGTTTGGTTCTCTTGCTGATCTTCAGTTTCCTTTCTGAGCACTGTAGCTGGGTTTTTCTGAATTTAAGTTCTGTCACCACCATAATCATTACCATTTTAGATTAAAAGTAAGCCCAAAAAATGCTCCATGGCTTTTGTAGAAGAGCTCACTTATTTCATACATCCATCAGAGCAAATTTGGCTGTAAAGTGTCTCCCTCAATCTTCTGTGAGTTCCCCTTTTTTGCTTTGAGCTCTGGGCTAGCCTTTGGCCCTTTGGAAGGTCTGCAGAGTCTAGTGTTTGTCCATCAAGGTTTAGTGGCTGGTTCCCTGAGCCTGGTGAGATTTGTGTTGTCTTGGTTTCTCAGGCATTACATTTAAATGATTAATAAATGTTTTCACATCCCAATTTATGTGATTTATTGCAGCAAGCTTGCAGATCTGCAAGCTCTGCTTCCATCTTCATACCTCTCCTGGTACCAATATTCTGCTGTGTTTACTTTTGTCCCCCAAATCTTTTCTGTTTCCTTTGGGAAATACTTCTCTCTGTTTCCAGCTTTTTAGTCTTGGAGTTTTACTGGCTTCCAGAAAAGTAGCTCAGTTTTTCAGGTTAGCTTTTGTGGATGCAAAAGGCCCTATGCAGATTTTGTCTTAAATCCTTTTTCTTGTTAGCAGGCAGTTTATACCAGCATTTGAGACAGAATCATAGAAAGGTTTGGATTGGGAAGGACCTTAGAGGCATGTTGTTCCACTCCCCAGCCAAGGGCAGGACACCTTGCACTAGACCAGACTGCTCCAAGTCCTGTCCAGCCTGGCCTTCAACACTTCCAGGGATGGGGCAGCCAGACTTCTGTGGGCAACCTGTGCCAGAGCCTCACCATCCTCACAGCCAAGAATTTCTTCCTAATCTTTAATCTAAATCTCTTCTCTTTTAGTTTAAAACCGTCCCCCCTTGTCCTATCCCTCTCTGCCTCTTTTAAAAAGTTGCTCTCCCTGTTTCTCATAAGTCCCCTTCAAATCCCCATTTTCGTGTAGTCTGTCCATTTTTAACATTTTTAATTAAAATAATTGTATTTATTTTTGCACGTTCAGATTTACCTTTCCCAAGTTTAGGCTCTTTAGATTATAGTTGCATTAAATCAAAAGACTCTGACTCATTTTCTCTCCTATTCTTCAGCTTTTTTCCTTTTTTTTCGCTTTGTAACTTATGAGGGATAGTATTTGTGATTAACAGAAAGCAAAGAACATGCTGCAAACTTGAGCAGACTAGCAAGAAGATTTTTTCTTAGCAAGTAGACAGTAGACTTATCTAAATACACTATACCCCTTTTGAGTGGCTTGTCTGTAGGCAGGGAGATGCCCTTTTGAGGTGCATTTAAAAGTTTTCCTCAAAAATACTTGGGTGCCAAGGCTTAAATTTGTGTTTTGAGGCTGTGTCTTGATTAATATACTGCTAGAATCAAGAGGAGCCCAAAACTTCTTAGTTATGAAAACTCTGATGGCTTGATTTATGAAGATTTCATTTTTTAAAAATGTGTTGCCGAATTTCTTTGCTGCCAAAAGATGCACTTTCATCTTAACTTCATATTGGCAGCCTTCCTATTGCTATTGTACATTATTTTACCAGTAATCTCTAAGAAGGTGAGAAACTATCATAAGCTTCTTTTTAGCACAGTTGACATGATATTGGCTCTGAACTGCTCGTGGAGCTTCAAGCATTTCAGATAGCTATAAACCAACTAAAACACCTTCATTTACTGTTCTTACTGCCATGAGGCCATAGTTTACAACACAAAAAGATCAAATGGTGTTTAGGTTTTTGTGGGTTTTTTAAAGAATTCTCATAGCAAAGAGCTGTAGCTGTGGGTTTTGGCTTTTGGCCAGGCAATCAAAATTTAGTATTTTGTCCAGCTGTGATCCAGTAATGTTCCTCACAGGAAACATTTTGTGTGGAGGAAAAGATACATATTTGAGCCTGTAAATGGTATTTTGTCCCTCATATTGCTTTACAGTTTTTCTGAGCCACTTGCAGACAGATTGAATAATCACAAGTGAGTCTGACCGAAGAAACATTTTATCAAAACTGCAATCAGAATGTGTTCACTAAGAAAATAATTTCAGAAATGTTTGTGTCTTACTTTAGTCACTTTATCTCACTTGTTTACAGTGGGGAGTCTGTGTCTTCCACCTTAAGGCTAAGAATGCTCAAAGTGACTACTTGGAACTAGTGAAAATTAGTATTTTGGGAGAAAATAGCTACTTTGTCATTTTGCTGCCAGAAAAACTTAGAGCTGAAGTCAGACTGTTAGAATTGGCTTTTGAGATTTGGATACAATTGAAACGTTGAAATTGGTGACCTGAGGCTTCTCATTGCCTTTTTTTTTTTTTTATAATTTAGAAATCCTGCTTTCTGACAGGAACTGTACATTCCCATATGCGTAACCAGTTATAGTGTCATCCACTAGACTAAAAGTCATCAGGCCCTAATGACAGTTAATCAAATCAGTTTTTAATCTCCACAAGTCACAGGCCATTCTTCTTGGACAGATGTCCACACCTGTTTGGTGTCTCAGGAGACCAACCAAGGGATTGTTTCTGGAAGCTGAATCAGCCCAACCAGCAATTCAGCTCAAGGCTGTGCCTTAGAGTAAAGGGCTGTGCTCCTACAAGCCAAACCCTTCTCACTGGGGACAATACCTCACAGTATTAAAGTGTGTGAGTAACTGGATGAAAGTTTTCTAAAATTATTCTCTTTCATATACTTTTATGAATATTACATAAAATAATTTTAAAATATTACATTTACAATATTTTTATTAATTTCATGAGCTGTGAAGCTCAAAGGACAAGGGACAATGTCTTTAAACTGATGGAGAGTGGGTTTAGTTTAGAAATTAGGAAGCAATTCTTCCCTGTGAAGGTGGGGAAGCCTGTGTTCAAGGCTGGGTTGGATGGCGCTTGGAGCAACTTGGTCTAGTGGAAGGTGTCCCTGCCCATGGCAGGGGGATTAGAACTAGATGGTCTTGAAAGTTGGTTTCAAACCAGACCCTTCTGGGATTCTTTCTCTGGACTTTACCTTGATATCAATGCTGTGAATTCTAGTAACAGTACTGCCTCAAGGAAAACACAAATGGAATAGACACCCTCCATCAGCTGCTTGTTTTCATAGGTATTAATAGCAGCCTTGTATTTTTTTTGTTTTTTTGAGCTCTGTGCCTCTGTCTAAACATTACTTCTGAACTAAAACCTCTACATGACTTCCCATGCTCACCTGGAGGGAGGTGATAGCACAGGAAAAAACATTTAATCCACATAAGTCATTATGGATTTATTTTACTTGCCTGCAGACTATGACCATTATTCTGCTTAAAAGAGAGCTATTTATCTTCTCATGTTTGCCTTGTAGACACTTCTCACTTAGCCTGAGCTTGTTGCCTAGGTTGCCCCTGTGATCAAGAAAAGGCATCCAGGGAAGATGACTTTCCCAGTGATCATAACTGGCTCTCAAATAGGGGATTAACACTCTTGCCTCATTTTTCCTCTCCAGTGACTGTGGAACTCTTCAATGGCTGATTTCCAAAACCCTTTATACATATTTACTTCTATCTAGATGCCTTAGATAATATTTGATAAGCAGACAAACCGTACTATTGACTTCATTCCTCCATTCTCAGATTTGGGATGTTATCCCTGTATTTATTCCTGACTGAAGCTCAACACATCTTATTCATATTTATTGGTAGCAATGGGCAGAGTTCTGAACGCTGCTCCCATATTTCTCCAGCAGTTTAAAACCTGGTTTTGAAGCCTTAAAGTCCATTTCAGTGCATGTCAACCAAGGAATCTAAAAAAAAAAGAAAAAAGAAACCAGAGTAAACCTTCATAACACTTCTCCTATCCCCCCCACACCTTCTTTTCTCTCCCACTGACAATGTAAAGAGACAAAACCTGAGACTTTCAGTCAGTGTGCCACCTCTTCTTCAGTTCTCTTAGGGATAGGAGTCTCTCTTGCCATGCCATGGAGACTTCTCCACAAGAAACAGTTGTCTTTGGCTTTAAGGTCACAGTGAATCAGCCCCCAAGTAAAGGAAAATCTCTTTGCAGTGTGAAAGTCTCTCCCATGCCTTGCAGTTTTCCCACAGCTGCTTTCATGGGCCATGTCAACTTATGGGGTACTAAGGATGAGCTGTTATAGCATAAAAGCAAAAGTTCTCTTCAGCCATCTCTAGGAAACAGAGGTTTTCTTATTCTGTTCCTGGGGCAGGGTTTCTCATCCCTCTCATTTTATTCTGTTCAACCTACTTCAACATCTGCTTACTTCAACACGGGTGCTTCTGCTCATGGCTGTGGATAGAATGCTACATCCCCCCAATGCATTCCAAGAGTTACAGGGAAAAAATTTAAGTCTGATGTATCAGTTATATCTTAACCATAATCTTACAAGAGAATTTCAGCCCAAGACTAAGGGATCTCCTCAGTCTCCTCCCATCTGGGATTTGGCTTCTTCATTGACCTCAGTGTCCCATGTTGTTTTCTCTACGTGTCTTCATCCTTTTTCCTGATTTGGGAGAGAATTGGTGTTCACAGGTTCATTTGTTCTCAAGCTTTATCAACTGAAACAGTTTTGTATAGAGTTCTGCAGTGCTGGAAGGTTGATCTCATCCAGGCTCTGCATTGGTGGGATCACTCACTGTGCCTCTCTGTTGGCCACGGGGTCTTCACCGACACTGTGCGAGTTGTGCTGGCTGCTGGCACCACCCTGTGTCTTCTCTTCATGTGGGGCACTGTTATAAATGAATAGTCCAATTTAACAATTAAGGAAATTTATTAAATTATCAGAGTATAAACTTGGAAAAAGCCACAAGCGAATCAACTCTGAGACAGGCGATCAGGGTCAGGGAGACTTTGGATTTGGCCTCTATCGCACCAAAGTCCCTGTGGGTCTCCAAAATGTCATTTCAAAGGGATCTGTTTTATACAGTCTTTTGGACTCTGGAAGGGGGCTCTTCTTTAGCATATTTTAGCATATTATCATAGTTTTTTCTTTCTTGCTACCTCGTTTCTGAGAACCGGTGGATAATTCCTGAAATCCTGCCAGGTGAAAACTTTCAGGGATAAACTTCTAATGATGGCTATCAAGTGCCTCTTGCTGGGGTCTTGTCAGAAGGAAAGAAATCCTCGAAATATACATCCCATGAGACAGTGTCCTCCTGGTGTTTGAATCTCCATTCTTTATCACGTAGCCTATTCCTGCTTGTTGCCCAAAATTGGCTTGGTATACAAGATGCTATGGTTTTAATTTCCTTTAGCACAAATTTTTGTATGACATCACAGGCACCAAAAAAAAAAAAAAAAAAAAAAAAGAAAAGCTGCTGCTTCTGTCCTTCTGTCTGCTGCATGGCTGGCTAAAAGCAGCCAAGCAAACAAACTTCATTGCAAGCCATGCTGAGATAGCCACTGCAGCACAGTGGTGCCCCAGCCACACTGATTTTGGCCAAGCAGTCCCAGCCATGTGGCTGCTCCCAGCCTCAGGGCCCCCTCCAGCACCGGTCATGGGGCCATTCCCAGTGCTGGTCCCGGCCACATGGTTGCTCCTGGCATTGGGATGGGCCCTGAGGGCATGGCCCAGCAGTGCTGCCAGAAAAAAGGACCAGTGGGGTTTCCAGGAGGTGGCTTGGTACTGCTGGGAAGGGGCCCCAGCCACCCCACAGGGATGGGGTCTGGCAGGCTTCCTGGGAAGGGGCATACATCGCAGCAGTGCCCAGCCTGGCCAGCTCCCAGTTACCTGTTCCAAGGCCAGAAGCAATAGAGCTTTCACAGGCTTACCTGTCCTTAAATATGTTTTCACAGAGGTCTATGCAGCTCTTTTAAGTGGTTTAACTGGGGGTTGATCTTCAAAACTAGCCAACTGATTGGGTGTGCCAGATCCCCACAGGGAACCACCCTCGCAGCCCATGGACTCCCTCCCCGCCTAAAAACCCCAAACAATCTGTTAAACCATGACACAAGATTTTCCCGTGCCAGACAAAACGTATCAGGCCTTGAGCAGGAGTTTCTTTTAAATGAAATTCATGGAGGACATCCTGACAGTGGCTGAATCTTAGAGTTGTATATTCAGTAGATCAATAATAGCTGGTTTTTTACTAATTTTTTTTTTAATTCGGGAGGAAAATGAACCAGCTGCTTATGTTAATGTATAGCATGCTATTTATATATAGGGTGGTGATATAGTCGCATAAATATTGAGCTGATGAAGGAAAGTTCTCATAACACACCTGAGATGACGTAAAGTGGATTTTCCAAGTTACAGAGCTTGAGACAGTGAAAGTAGCTTGTAGAACTGTACTACAGTAAGTTAGACTTGTAAATTAGGCTTGATTGGTTCATGTTCCTTAAGAAATAGAGGTTGGCAATTGTCCAAAGAGTTTTGGAATGACTGGCACAGAAAAGCAGAAGATCTGGCAAGAGTAACCCTCTGTAAATAGTGAAGTTGTTGTGCTTTTTCTCCTTTGTGCAGCTGTCAGGGAAGTCTGCTGTTCGATTCTTTGCTCATAGAGAATTCAGATGTTATTACTCACTTTTGAAGAGTTTATGATGACCCAATACAAGCCATAAATACGTAAATATATGGTCAGCAGTAATATTCCATAAGTGCAGCTCAGTCCTATAAAATGGTGTTAACAGTGTGAATTAGCATAATGTGATGGTTTCTTGGGTGATTGGCTTGCCAAACCATAGAGCTGTGTAAGTGTTCCTACAAAACCTGTTTTTCACTACAGCTGTTCCCTGGGCTGTCTTCTGTGGTTCATATGGCATGTTTGGGGTTTTAGCTCTTTGGGATAGAAGTTGGCCAAATGGAGCCTGGAGTTGTGATAAAACAGTTGCTTCAGCCTTTGGTTAAACATCTGTGTTGCTCATGAGCGTGCCTGATGGGTGTGATCTGTTCTTCCCTTCTTTTACAGCGATCGACACCATACTTCCAGTGCAATTCCTGTTCCAAAGAGACAGAGCTCTAGCTTCGGCAGATTGGATATTGGTTTTTCCAGTGGGCTTCCTTCTCCAGATAAAGGACTCCGAAAACGAGCCAACACAGGAAGCGAGAGACTACAGTACAAAACTCCTCCTCCTAGTTACAACTCTGCTTTAACACAGCCTGTTGCTGTCACAGCCTGTGTGGGAGAGCTGGATAAAAAACCTGGACCCATATGTTCTTCCTTGGACACCTCTATGGACTCCTCCAAAAGAAATACCAAAAAAGGCCAGGACTTGTGCAGTAGTTTAAATGGAGAAAATGGAAGCCTAAACAATACCCAGGACAGGCAGGAACCTTTCCTAGGACGTTCTAGTGCAATAAATGGGGCGTTTCTGCCTGGCGAGTGCTCTGGCCCCATGAACAACAAGCAGCCCTGTGAGTTTCAGCCCCCGCTCAACCCCGTGCTCTGCTGCACCGTGGAGCAGGCAGAGGAGATCATGGGTATGGAAGCAACAGGGTTCAGCACAGGAGATCAGCTGGAAGACTTTACCTCCATCCCAGTGGAACATGCTGTAGCGGTTGAGTGTGATGAACAAGTGCTAGGGGAGTTTGAGGAGTTCTCTCGAAGGATCTGTGCACTGAACGAGAACATGTCCAGCTTCCGCAGACCTCGCAAAAGTTCGGACAAGTGAGCTCGCACGGAGATTTGATAGCAGACATTGAGGTGAAATCAGTGATCTGAAATAGAAATAAAATTGCACTTATTCTTTATATTAATTATGAAAATAAAAAAGCTTAAAGTTGTTCCTATGGTGTTAGACAAATGGACTTGAGCACAATAACACAGGATCATGGTGTATTCACAGCCCAGGTAACTTCATTCTGCTTTAAGTCCTTTTCTGTCTGGTATTTATAATCTGTTGAAGGTTTTGTGGGGGTTTTTTTCCTAGGGCATTGGAATCCATTTACAAAGGCTTTTCTGAAAACAACTTCTAGTGATGATCAGCCCCCTCTATGAATGTTTATGTTCTTAATTATTATTTAGAGTTAAATTTATTTTAATCTTTTCAGAAGAAAAACCCTTTAATTTAATATATTTTTATGGTAAGATGTCTTTACATTCTCCCATGTACTCCTGTGTATGCTTGAGCAGTGTAGTCAGTATTAGAGAAATACCATGAATTTGGTACAATTGGACAACTTTATTTTGGCTGTGCTCTGTAGCCTTTGAAGTTCTAGTTTGCACTGAGGAGTCTTCACTTGGCAGTGTGAACTTGCCAGAGAATGAGCACCTGTGTGATTTTTTTTGTAGTTTCCTTGCACCTGGTTAATCAGAAATGACATTTGGGGGTTTTTCCACTCTTCTTTTCCTCCAAACTTGCTCTTCCTACCAGTGGAAACCTTGAGGAATAAACCACCTCTAAGGTTCTGTGTAATAGTCTCAGCCTGACCATTCCCCACTTAGGCTGGGCACAGATCTCATTAGTAGAGACTTAATGAACCCAGTACCAACGTGGGGTTCAGCTGCTGCCCTCCAAGGTGTGCAGTGGGGACAGTGTGCCCTGAGACACTTCAGACATCTTCCAAAAACCCAGACTGGGAATGAAGCACTTTGGAATTAGGTCAATGTGTGGAATTGCTCCATCCTCTGTGAAAAGAAGGCACTTAACATTATTCACCTGAATTTTTATTTTTTTAACCATCTATACTTTGAGGGGAGAGACTTCCAGTGGTTTGCTGGAGGTGCAGATTGCTGTTGAGTCGGTTACCACTGCCACATGTGTTCAGCTGCACTAATGAGAAAGCAATTTGCAGCCTGCTTTGTGATTCCTGGTATGTATTTCAGTTTGGATTTCATTGCTCTTGCTTTCTATATTGTATACCCAAGAATCTGAGCTCAGTTGTGAGCTCTGAAATATAAAAGTATATAGCAGAATAAAAATACTTCATCTTGTCTGGCTTTTTTTTCTCTCCCTGGTTTATGTTTTCTTTTGAACCCACAACCTAGTCTTTTCCTAACTTCACTGTAAGGCTAGCTGAAATTAACTTTTAAAAAACATGGATATGTATAATCTCAGCTTTCTGTTGTCAAAAAAGATGTGTTTGTGAGAACCAGTATACATAATAGCACTGTTCTAGAATATGCATTTTTCCAGGTAACGCCTTAATAATTGTATTAAAACTATATTCACATTTCTTCAGTTAGCTTTTAATGGTTGTGTCCGCAGTTGAGTGGTTGGATAGAGCCTCTCTGCAGCAGTTTGCTAGCTTTGGTCTATCCCAGGATGATGTGCTAGATGGGAGCACTTGGAAACCTTGATTTTGAGACACTGAACATGATTTCATGTTCAGTACAAAGTTGGACACATCCATGAATATCTTCTCCCCCAGATTAGCTCCTCTGTTCAAACCTCATGAAAACTTCCCTGAAGGAAGCGCTGCAGAAGCTTTGGAAAGGAATGGGTAGGAAGCTCTTGCTGTCCTTTGGCCTAGAGAGGGAGAAATAAACACCTGTAAGAACAGCACTTCGTAGTGATGAGCGTAAGATAGCCTGTCCTGGGCCCTGTGCCATCTTCTGATACCAGTGTAATTTCAGGTGAAATTCAGTAACTTTAGGTCAGTTTTGCACCATGTGGGATGGGGCTGGCATACTCGAGGCAGCACAGGCCTGTTTGTGCACACACTCGTGTTCCTGTATAACAGAAAAGCATCAACACATTGTGTGGGATGGTGACTTTTCAGAGCAACCCAAAGAATAGTTGTGAAGTCACTGCATTTTGTAGGTGAACATGGCAATTTAGCAACATGTGAAAGTAGGTTTGTACAGCATCAGTGGGACTTTTTTTTTCCACTAGTTGTTTATTTCTCAGGTTGCACAAACCAAATGAAGTCTAGTTCTCCTTTCCAATGTTGTGTGGCTGTTCCTGTTTAACCCTTGTAATTGGTAATGTGCTAAACACTATAGTTGATTTTTGCATCTGTTGCACAAAGCTGCTCAGATGGACTTTCTATAGATTATCTTTAGTTAGCCTTACATTATCCCTGTGTTTCTCTTGCACTTCTGCCACTTTCCATGTAGCAGGTGGTGTGAGGTGGGACAGCATCACAGGGCTGATGGAGCATTGACCAGCTCCTTGTGGCTGTCAGGAAGGGGGTTGTACAGACTGCAGCTGTGTCATAGCTTTCTCCTTTTGGTGTTTATTTTTTTCACCCCCTGTAAATTACTTTGGAAATAGTGTAGTGGAAGAGAAACAAACAGGAGGTTTGAGGGTGACATAATGGATCACAGTGTATGTTCAATTTTCAAGAGCCTTTCAGTTCCTGCACAGCTGTGGCACTTAAAAGTCTGCAACTGTCTTCAAATTAAGAAAGCATTTCATTGCAATCTCAATCTAATCCTTCATTAGAAATCCTTAAGATTTTTGAGCATATTAGTTTTGGAATATCAGATCCCACTATATTTTTATAGCAAGCACAACAGCATTGGTTTATCCTTGCTTGACCAGGTATTTAAAATAAGCAAGACCAGAATATTGCATAATAAATGACACATTTAAACTCTGTTGGCAATTGCAGGAAAGCTCATCTGTCTTTATAAAATAAAATTGATTTGTATCTCTCCATTTGTGTGTCTTCTTCAATGTATCCTTTGTGTTTGTTTTCTTTATGAGCCTGGTTTAAACCCCAGTGGCCTTCCCAGTCCCAAAACTCCTTGGCTTATCATCAAATCAATATTGCTTCCACTGTGAATGGTTGGGCAAGAAGACTTGCCTGAAGGACTCACTGCCTTGATGGCTCCAGATCCTGTCTCAGAAGAGCTGGTACTGCACTTCTTGTTCATGCTTCTCCCGAAAAGATGGCATGCAGCTAGAAAAATAGCTCCAGCCTACACTGGAGGCTGGGATTAAGCTGGATTTGTAGACATTTATGGGTACTGGAAATACAGTGTTCCTTCATCAGGGAAGCACTGCTACTCATCCAGCACCTTCTGTGATTCCAGCTAATAATCAACATATAATCAACCCAAAATGGTGATGTGCACCTTGAACAGGAGTCGGCTGCATGAGTCTTGGCAGGAGTGTGTCCACAGCTCATGAGTCTCTAGTGGGAAGCAGTGAAATGTGAAGAGCTGCAGGGACTCTCCAGGCATCATTAGGAGGTTTTGTGGGTTAGTTTTTTTCCTCCTACCCAGTCTGTCTATCAGCAGAGAGTAAAAACCCAGGGCATCGTGTGTATTGTCCAGGAGCTGAAGTGTGAAGATACAGGAGAGAAACTTGAAGCTATCTTACAATGTTGAACAGCATTGCTGAAATATAATTGCCTGAAAGTGAAGAATAAGGAGTGGAAAGAATAAGATGGAGGTGCTGCTGGAAGAGTGGACTTAATCTAGGGAAACCTTGGGTTCTTCTGTGCCCTATGCTGTCACCTTTCAAATGCCAGAGAAGGTATGTCTCTTGCTGTCTGCATTTTGACCTTTTTCAGGTGGAAGTGTTTAATGTGCTCGGTCTGCTCTGAAATGTTGTGGCATTGCTGGTATCTCTGAATTCCTTGTCCTTCCTTGGTGGAGCTCTGCTGCAGAAAACCATCTGTCTCTTTTTTCAGCCCTTGCTTTTCTGTTTTTTCTTTCAGGAGTCTGTTTTTTCCAGCACCAGTTGTGTTGTGTGCTCAGGCAGGACACCATCAGTTCCTGTGCAAGAGAAGGACAAAAGCAATTGTATGGTGGTTTTCTGCAGTCTGGGAACACCTTCTTTAAAATCCTCTGGGCAGGCTGAAAGTTACCTGGAATTCTCTAAAAACATTCCCTATTTTCTATTTCTCTGTTACATTTGTAACCTCAAAAAAAACATTACTTGATTTGGAAAGAGATTGATAACTTCTATATTTTTCAGATGGCCTTGAAAGGCAAGTGCCCTTTGGATTCTGTATGGCTTCTCCACCTATTGGTGTCTGTCACATCTCCCTTTGTCCTGTGTTGGTCTCTTCTCTCAGGGAATAAGTGATAGGACAAGAGAAAACAGGCTCAAGATGTGCCACAGGAGATTTAAATTTGATATCGGGGAAACTTTTTCCCCCAAAAGTTGTTGTCCAGCACCAGCACAGGCTGCCCAGGGCAATGGTGGAGGCCCCATTCCTGGAGGGGTTTAACAGATGTGGCACTTGGGGACCTGGGTTAGGGGTGGCCTTGGCAGAACTGGGGAGCAGTTGGACTTGATCATGGAGAGCTTTTCCCACCTTAATGATTCTGTGACTCTATGTCTGTTCAGAGTATTGACTTGGACAGCTAAAACCTCTTGAAACTACAGCATCTTCTCGTTTAATTCCTTGGTGAGTTTAAGCATGTTCAACCTTGTTCCTGCTGCACATTTTTACCATCTACCTGATTTCCTTCTAACACCTCACCTTTGGATTTCATATTCCTCATCTGCCAGATGGACCCCTCCTTTCACAGATCACTTTCCTTGGACTTTGAACACTGATACAGGGCAAGTGCAGGTCCACAACCTGTGGCAGCACTCGTTACCTTTGCCTCCAAGTGTGCCTTTAACAGCTTTTCCCCTGAGCTAGCAGGAAGTGTTCTCATGCTGGAGTGAGTGGAGGGCCCTGGCTGGCTTGGCTCAGTGTTTTTATAATGATAACTTTGTCAATAACGCATAGTGTGACAACAGAAAGCAGTTTGGCTACCCTATTGTCCATTGAGGAGGCTTGCTAAATTGGGGTAGGATTTGGCCTGGGTGATAATTCCAAGATGATGTCAGCTCTGCTGGGAGCTTTAGGGGCCAAAGAGGGAAGGTTTAATCCTCCTTGATGTTAGCCAGATATCAGGTGCTGGAGTGTGTGGGTTTGCTCTGTGCAGCAAAGCTTCCAGCCTTAATGAAAAGTGTTGCTGCCTTGAGCAGAGTTTGTTTAGCTGAGGAGTGGTGGAATAGAGGAACATTTTTCATGCTCTTTGGCTGAGCATCTTCAAACTTGTGCCTCAGCTGTGATTTTCAGCGCAGGATAAACAAGCAAAACAGACGCCAGTGATCATTCTCTACCTGCCAAAACAAATGAGTCCCAAAACTTTCCATCATTTTCATTACAAGCCTGTCCAGCCCCAGAACAGGCTGCCTAGGGCAGTACTGGAGTCCTCATCCCAGGAGAGATTTAAAAGCTGTGTGGATTATGGCATTTGGGAACAAGGTGGTGGGTTTTGCATGCTGTGGGATTGGTTGGAGTCGATCATGTTAGTGATCTTTTCTGACCAAAATGATTCTGTGAAATACCTTCTTCCCTGCCAAAACCACTGTGAAACAGGTGTGACTTTAGTTTGACCTAATGTCCCTCACTTTAATTTTGGTGCTAGTGTAGTTAGTGAAAGTAGGGCAAATTAGAGGCTCTGGAATCTGAATCACACAAGCAGTCACTGGAACAGAGGAGAGGAGGAGGAGCATGAAGTTTCCAAGGGTGATTTTCCATGACTTGGCTAGGACAAATGCTTCTAGCCTAAGATTGTTCCCTGTGATTGGAAGCCAGAAGGAGGAGTGGACAGAGGATGGAGATGACCAGCTCCTCATGCTGCTGAGTGTTTGCAGGGAAGAAAAGAGGCTGCAAGTGCCCTGCAAATGCCAATCCTGACTTTGGTAATTCATGGGATGCATAGCCATGGTCTGCCAGATGGTTGTGTGTGTGCATTTGCCAGGCAGAAAAGTTCAATGCTCCCTCAAAGCAAATGAAGTTCTGGTCTTATCCCCAGATTCACCGTAAACAGGTTAGAGAATTATGGGGTAGAGTTATAAGTAAAGGTTTCTATTTGTTTTGTTCAAATTTCTGTAAGACTTCAGTCCTACGATCTTTGGTCAAAAGAACCAAACTTCACCTTTCTTTTCTCCGAGTATTTTCTCCATCCAGCTAACTACAAAATGTGAGTCTCTCTGAGAAGAATTTAGAAGGAAACTTTGGAGAATATGACATTAATTAGGGAGAATACCAATAATAATAACATTAGCACCTACCGAATAGAGACTTCAACAAAACCGTTTATTTAGAGATGGCGTGTGTTTGGACAACACTCTTGCACCCTTGGTTGGTCTTGATGATCCTTGTGGGCCCCTTCCAGCTCAGGATATCCTATGATTTGCATTGGATTCTTCTCATCTAGCTTGAAATCATTTTAAAATCTGGCATGTGGCTTGTAAGTGGGATTTCAGGTTCTTCTGAGCATCCCTTGGTAGGACACCTTTTCCCACGCCTGTGATGGTGTGATCCCTCTGTGGATCTGAGCTTCCTGCCTTGTGTGCCCCCTGGCTGCTGCTGGGTGGGTGAATGAGTAGTGGGCAGCAGAGAAGAATTAGCTATCACTTCTGAGTGATGATGGAGCATAAGAAATGAATGAAGTTCCCCAGTTTTCCAGTCCAGCCTCCCTTTATTCACATGAATCCAGGCTGATGCAGGAGTGTGGGTGAAATCCCAGGCACAAGCTACCACCAGCCCTTGGATGTGCCTAGAAAGGAAGATGTATTATCCCTCTTGCCCCTGTGCACCTCTCCTCTGGCATCCCATGCTCTGGACTAATTCTTGTGTGCCTTTAGCACGGGGGCTGGGATCTTGTCCTCACCTGTGCCTGGGAGGATGGGAATTGCATCTGGCACTTTAGGCTCCCAAAATTTCACAAGTGGCTGTGATTTAGATGGGCACTAATAGAGGAATTTAGCCTCCCAACACATCTTAACACTCCAGAACTCTTTGGGCAGCCTCTAATGAAGCCTTTCCAGACAAGGAAATCATGTGCAAAGTAGGAAAGGGGCTGGGGAGAGGATGAGGGGGCTCATCTCCTAGACATAGTATGTTTGTGTAGTCTTAGCTGTACAGTCTTAGCTGTTATATTTGCACATTTATATTTGCAATATAAATGAAGGCTATGCTAGTATTTATCTGGTGAATTTCACTCTGGAGCTCCTGACAGGTGACCCCAGGGTCCAGCTGCATTCTCTCAGAACTTATTTTTGACATTGTGATCCAAATTGACGTTCAGTGCTTGAATGTACAATAAGTTCATTACAGCTAAACCCTCCACTCAGGGATTTCCTGCTGGTAAGTGTTGGAAAAATCAGGATTCCTAGTGGTATCAGACTTAAAACCTTTACAGATAAAATTCAGGTTAGCAAGTCATGCCAAAATATTTTTGGAGCCAAAGTTAAACTGTCTTTAGCCCACTCCAGTGGTGCCTTATCCTTCCTTGTCTTATCCTACCTCTTCCTGCCCGGGGCTTGAGGCAGAGGCACCAGCCATGCACAGCTCCTGAACAGGGTTTTGGTGCTGCTCTCAAGGGAAGCTCGTTAAATTGCAGCAGATCAATCCACAGTCCTATGGCTAAGCACATTTCTCGAACGTGTTTTTGCAACTTAAAGTGTTTCCTCTTGTCCCTCTTTCTAAAAAGCGTGAGAAAAATCCCATGCAGGATGGGAATCTCAGCCTTGGATCACAGCTCTGCAGGCAGGGAAGGACAAGGCTCTGCCCCTTTCATCTCGTGTGAATAACTGAGCACTGCAAACTCTTTCTCCCACAGAAAGGGTTGCAGTTCATCAGGTGGAAGTTTGAAGGCTTTCCTGAATAAAATATGAAGGAATGTCCTGTGAGGAACTACTGTACAGCCAAGGAGAATGGACCTTTGCCCAGCTGTTCAGCACATCCTGTAGCTTTTCCCAAGAGCTGCATCTTCCAACCCCTGTCTTTCCACCCACAAGACCCAAAAAATCATGCACTTAGCAAGTGGAGGAGGAAGCTCTTCACCCAACACGTTGGTCTTTGCCTTTCATTATTCCTCTTAAATAGTCAATCACAGAATTTTTGAGCTTGTTTAGAGGGCTTTTTAGCCCTCTAAGATCATCAAGTCCAACTAATCCCCAGCAAACTACCAAGGCCACCATAAACCTTTGTCCCCAAGTGCCACATCCAGGGATGGGGACTCTACCACTGCCCTGGGCAGCCCTTGCAGGGGCTGGACAACATTTCCAGGGAAGGAATTTTCCCAATATCCAGCCTAAACCTCTACTCGCACAACTGAAGGCTCTTTTCCATTGTTCTGTCCCTTTTTCCCTGGGAGAAGAGCCTGACATCCCCCTGGCTGCACCTTCCTGTCAGGGAGTTGTGGAGAATGAGCCTCCTTTCCTTCAGTTTGAGCCCCACTGTCTCCCTCAGCCCCTCCTGGTGCTGCAGCCTCTTCCCCAGCTCTGTTTCCTTTCCAGGACATGCTCCAGCCCTTTTGTGCCCTTTGGTGTTGGGAGGGGCCCAGAAGTGCCCTCAGCAGTGCCTGGAACCCTGCCCTGGTGCTGCTGCCACACACTGCTGGTACAGACCAGGTGCCCTCGGCCTCCTTGCCCACTTGGGCACCCCTAGGTTCATTTCCAGCCCTTAATCAAAGTGAAGGAAGAAGACAAAGATTGGTGGACATTTGCATGTCAAATTTGTATTTCAGGCCTGCCACAAAGCTCCTCTGTTAAGTCTCCTGACACAGAGGAGTCTCAGGGGCACCATCAGAGGTGTCAAAGCATGGAAATATTCCAGGGATGTGGGTGCTCACACTCAATCAGCTGAAGCAGGGCAGGGTGTGTTATGTCCATAAACAGAAGCATTTGGGTTGCTGCTAACCTTTGGTGGAGACCAGGAAGTTTTTCTCCAGCCTTCACTACCCTGCTGAGATGCTGATGAGGGGTTGTCTGAAGAAGCAGTGTTGCTGAAATGCCCAGATTGCCTTCCAAGGCCAGTCAAAATAAAGAGCTTGGATTCTTTTCTACATTGGCTCCTGGTGCTGACACCTCTCTGGGGATGGTGCTGGAAGGGCCAACGTGCAAATGCCCTCTGATGACAGGCCCAGTAAACACCTCCTTGGGCTGAAGAAGTGAAAAATGACAGTAATTTCCTGCCCACGCCAACCACACAGATATGTTCCCCCATGAAGTTTTATGAGTCTGCAGAGCCTGGAAATGTATTAAAGGCAGAAAGGACTAATCAGTGGAGAGGGAAAAACTGATTGAGAGGAAATTATTAGTGTGGAACTCTGTGGAAATTTAGAAGCTCCTCTGAAGACCCAGGGTGTGATTGTGACCCGACCCAGAGAGGTGACAAAACTTCACTCAATCCAAGGTGACGGGTTTACAGAGCCCCTTGCAGAGACTCTGACACACTAAAAGTGGGCAGGAACTGATGGAGAGTGTGGGCACAAAGCAGATGGATGTTTGAGCACTGGTGTTTCCCTGCCCTAATGATAGAATGAGTCTATCATAATTATCATGGGTTTTGTGGGGTCTCATGGCATCTTCAAGACCCTCTCAGTGTTCCACAGAGGCTGCCCATGCCCTGCTCATTGGTGAGTTGTCGCAGACATCTTTTATGAAAAATCCTTTCCTTAGGAATTTTCCTCCTGAGAAGCTGAGAGACCTCAGGAACAAAATGTAAACAATGATTATCTGCTGCTGTGGAATGCAAAAGGTGCATCTGTGATTGGTCTCATGTGGTTGTTTCTAATTAATGGCCAATCACAGTCAGCTGGCTTGGACTCTCTGTCTGAGACAGAAGCTTTTGTTATCATTCTTTGCTATTCTATTCCTAGCTGGCCTTCTGATGAAATCCTTTCTTCTATTCTTTTAGTATAGTTTTAATGTAATATATATAATAATAAATCAAGCCTTCTGAAACATGGAGTCAGGTCCTCCTCTCTTCCCTCAACCAAAAACCCCTGTGAACACCATCACAGTGATTCTTTCAGGGAAGGGCATAGGAGGGGATGTCTCACCCTGTTTCAGGGCACATGCACTTACAGCCATGCATTTTCAGGTGTCCTGGCTCCAACCCAGAGGCTGAGGCACATGCAGGGAAGTGTCTAAACCCTGCCTCCTTCTTGCACCTTCCATCCTGAGCATCCAAACCTGGTGGTTTTCCAAGGGCTGGATCTCTTTCCAGCTGTTCCAGGCCTCAGGTCCCAGCTCTTCCAGTCTCAGCCACCTCCCAGAGCCCTGTGCTCATGCTGCAGAACCAGGCACAGGCAGCCTGGGTGGTGGGGACTCGAGGCACCAGCTGCTTGCCATGGGCCAGACAGGGTGGGGTGAAGCAGCATCCTTTGTGTGAGAGCCCCAGGAAAAACAATCCTTCTGGGGTGGCTCTGCTGCTCTTCCACTGTGAGGGATTTCATTGATGCTGAGGAGTCAAAGCAGAGGTGCAAGGGAGAACACAAATGGGAAAAAACAGTCAAAATGGAATTAAAAAAGAGAAATACTCTAATTTTTGTAGAAGTTGTGGTTGACCTATTGCCTTCAATTTGCTAAAATGCTGAAAAATATGGTAATTGCACTGAGTGTGATCACACAACTTTTGTGAAACATTGAGTGGCTGACTCTTAGAAAAAACACTTTTCTTCTTTAATGAATCATTTGAAAATTGCAGGAAGAAAAAGAATGCTTTTTGAAGGATCCAGTTTCAGCTGTGGGGAGACAATAGACATGATCTTGTTGAAGGTGTCTCTGTTCATTGCAAGGGGGTTGGACCTTTAAAGGTCCCTTCCAACCCAAATCTTTGATTCTTGGACTTTCCAAACTGAGGCAACCTTGGGTTTTTGCAACTCCACTGCAAGTTTTCTATAAGAACTCATTACTGACTTTGTTGTTAACCTTATTGTGTTTTGTTTTTTTGTGAGAAACATCCCTGTATCACAACTACCTTTCCCCTCAAGGATCTTCAACTGCTTTTGAGACAAAGGCAGGTTTATTATCTCTGCTTTAGAGATGGGGAAAACAAGATATATAAATGGGATTGGCCTGATGTGATGGAGTTTTTTACATCTGGACTAATTGCTCCCTTCATTGCTTCTGGAGAGAAACAGACACTCCTACTCATTACTTCCTAATATAGATGATTAAAATAGGTCAGGTGAGCAGCTTCAACATACTTGTGCAGTGTTTGTGATGGGCATCTACAGGGAGAGGACACGGAGAGTAGAGACAGCCTCTCTAGGATAATTTTTTCTCTTTAGCTACCCATGCAAGATACTTATATCTAAATAGTCACAGGCTCATTCCTGTGCTAGTATATGATGATGGATAGATAACCTTTCTCCATAAAAATATACATAAATATACATACCCCTTTAGGGTAAATTTTTCATTGTCATCTCCAGCTTGTGTTGAACAATTTATTTTCCTCTTTTTTTTTCCCATGGAATATTGTTGTGGGTGAAGAGATCTGATCTATGTCTTTTTGAGTAATGACCCTGTTATTGTACAACCTTCAGCAGGAACAATTTGCAAAGTGTTGTGAACTTTTGAAAATGACCTGACAACAGCTCTCCAACCAGAGTGGTTTTACAGGGGTCTGTTCCAGTTCCACAGGGCTTGGAAAGAGGGAGGGAAAAAAAAAAAGGCATCAGAGGTCTGTGCAAGCTGCCCTTCAAGTTTGTGGTGTTGGTAAAGGGACCTTGTGTCTGCTGTGCAACACCCACAGTGGATGCATCATTCTCTTTGGGCATGAAAAGCTCCAGGTGCTCAGTGTTTTTTGAAATAGTCTAAACCCAGAGTCACAGGTCACCTTTAGGATTTTCTCAGAAGGTTTATCTACACCCATAACCACCTGTGAACACAGAGCCAGCAGACTCGTGCCCAGAAGCTGCAGAGACCTTGTGGATAAGAAGAAAACCACGTGACTGTAGATGCTGTTCCCTCCCTTGTGAGCACACAGTTCCTCTGGGCCACCAAGACTTTGCTTTGGTCCATTTTCTCCCAAATTGCCTGTAATAAGATACAGGTCCAATCACCATGAATTCAGGTGAGACCTGGATGCAAGCTGCTGCTGTAACAACTGAAATCTTCATGATGTAACATGGGCTGGTCTGGTGTACCCAGGAGTTATGGTGTGATTATTACTTGCTAGGATTCTTAGAAATTAATTTCTTCCTCCATGTGGGGTGTGGGTCCCCTGAGGGGCGGAATGGAGAAGGTGAATGCTCAGAACCAAGATTTACTCCACAATCCCACGGCAGAAAGGGTTAATGTGGGTTAATCCTGTGCCATCAGTAACAGCAACAAGAGAAATTGGCTGTGGAGTCAGGGTCAGATGGGGTGAGACTCTCTTGCTGAGGTGCTTTGATGGTCACCAAAGGATTTAAAGAGAGATTTTGCTGTATGGTGGAACGAGGAGACTGCAAGGGAGGGGAAGAGCAGGGTCATGGTCAGCGGGTGTGGAGGAACCTTCAGAGGTGTGGTGGGACCCAGAGTGGCAGGAGCACTGATACCAGCACCCTGCAAACACCAGTGGTGTGAGGATGGATGGATGGATTCTCTGTCTGTAACAAAGCAGGTGTGGGAAGCATCAGCTGGGGAGCCATGCTGGGCATTCTGCCAACACTGTGTGCTGTGTGCCACAGCTCTGGGCCCAGGGGTGCTCAGCCTCCTTCCTCTG
The DNA here is from genome assembly GCF_027887145.1 of Ammospiza caudacuta. Taxonomy (NCBI): domain Eukaryota; kingdom Metazoa; phylum Chordata; class Aves; order Passeriformes; family Passerellidae; genus Ammospiza; species Ammospiza caudacuta. The sequence goes on from NC_080594.1 coordinate 15,613,836, forward strand.
GTGCCAGGGGATGCTGAGGGTCTGTCAGTGTGCAATTAGCAGGGTCTGGTCAGCCTTCTCACCTCACCTGCTCTCAGTGGCCTCTCCTGAGTGTGACAGGGAGTGGGGGCCCAGCCAGGCTCTGTGGCCAAATGCCAGGCCCTGCTGACACACAGCAAAGCTGGTACAGCCACAATGAGGGGAAATGGCTGCCTCAGTAATTACAGTGGGTTATACAACCACAAATGAGGGGAAATGGCTGCCTCATTAATGACAGTGGGTTACACAGGAGGAACCAAGGACAGGGACAAAGCACACCATCTGGGCTGGCAGATCAGGTGATTGGAATTCTCCCCAAATGGCCTGAATCCTCTCAACCATGTTTTAACCATAGGGGCCTGATGCTGGCATCCACCTCCCAGGAACCTCTGTCCATGATATCCCTCCATCCAGTGAGACTAAAATTGGGCCTACAAGGGAGACATCAAGTGTACCTGGACTCCCAAAGATGTGTGACCAACACTCCCTTTCTCCCTGCTGAACAAAACTATGTGCAGCTGAGATGTCCTCACTGTATTCCCTTGAGATGAGCCCTTCTTCCTTTGTGGTACCAGGCTCCTCTGCAAGCAGTAAAGTTGACTTGAACCATTATTAAAATAATACAGAGACCCCAGAGATCTTTACCCAAGAGATCTTTTAATTGCTGCCTCTAAGGCTGTTGCTGCTTGACTTGAACCAGGGTTTCTCCTGCTCTCTGAGTGCTAGAGCAGACCTCAGGTCTGTTCCCACAGGGCTGTGAGTGCCATGTGGCTTAATTGTCCTTGATATTTTTCTGGTCATGTCAAGGGTTTCCTTAGAAATGTTATATAGCTGAGAAAGAGTTTATTATTTGCTGTCAGGGGGAAAATAACACCAAGGCATCTCTGAAGACATTTATAACATATCTGTGTAATGTGGAGGTTAAAATAAATCAGTAGAAAAGCCATTCTCTTGAGGGCAATATACTGTAAAATATTTCATCACAAGGCCTGGATATTATTGCACTTGCAATTAATCTTCTTGGTCATAGCACAGCTTGTTTTCTCCTGCCACGTTATCTTTCTCTGTTTTCAGCAGCCACTAGATGTCAGGGGGAAATTCTTTTGGCACTGTTTTTGAGAAAATTCCTGTCTAAGTTGGAAGCTGCTGAGTTACTGTATTCATTCGAGGTCCAAAAAAATGCCTGATATGGTTGGAAATGCCTTGGTATCTCATCTGTGCCCCAGCTTCTCCCCTTGGTTTGCAGCCATGATCACTGCATGCAGCTGAAGAGGCTCTGGCAAATGATAACCACAGCACTGACCATCCTTCACCCACTGCATGCAAGTCATGGATATTTTATTATTACTACTCCTGGATTTTGCCTAGGTTTAAACACTGGCTTTTGGAGCATTTGTAACCCTTCTGTTATCAGATCATCATGTTGCAAGTATTCTGTGATTTGATTTTTATGACTGGAGTGAGTAGTTTTTGTTTGTGAGATGAGCGGTGGGGACAAATCTCGTAAAACAGATAAATGCTTGCAAGGAGCCACGGCACCAAATGGACTTTGGGAGGCAGTGCTTGGGGAAGGTGAGGGGAGAAGACACTTTGTGGGTGGTTCTTGCATGCAGGGAGACCACCTTGGTGCAGATGCTCCCCTCCTATCATGTGCACCATCAGCAAGAACCTCCTCCCCAGGAAGGGTCAGGCTCTTTCACAGAAAGAATCCAACAGGAAGGTGCCAGAGACCCACACATCACTCCTGTCTCCAAGAGTCATTGCAACACTTTTTTTTTTTTTTTCACACAGGGGAAAGGGGGAACAAATGCAAACTGTGAGTCCCACAGAACAGAAACACGACTGAAATGTTTTCCTGTAAGCTCTCCTCCTGAGCTGTGCACTCCTGACTCTTGAGCAAGAGCTGCCTGCTGGCAACAGCTCTGCCCCTCAAGCAGTGACCTGCTGGAGAGGGCCAGCTCTCTTGTGCAGGGTCCCGTCTGGGAAGAGAAGGCTTAAAGGTAAAAGGTCAGTGCAGGAGGAGAGAGGGTCTCTGACATTTGAAGATGATAAAAATGCTCCTGCCTTTCTCTTGGGATCTTTTGGGGGTTGCTGTGGCCCCAAGAGATGTTAAAGTCTCTTTTCCCGGCCTGAGTGCTTGAAGAAGGAGTCGGAGCTCTTCAGTTCTCGGTCTCAGGGTCGTTTATTGCATCTTATCTATAAAAAATTTTCTCCTGCCCTGCGGAGGTCCATCCAGCAGGACAGTTCCAGGCACTCTGCCTGCTCCCAGGGCAGTGTTATGTCTTTATACTAAAAACTACACGTACAATGTTTACAATTACTTTCCAATGCCTATCACCTATGCTAGACAGTGAGCTTCTACTCTAAACCAATCTGTAAGTGCCAACATCACAGCAGAAGATGGAGGCCAAGAAGAAGAAGGAGAAAAGCTGGACACGCCCAGACCCCTCCATCTTGCCTCCTGAACCCCCATACCAAAAACCCCAAAATCTACTTTTCCACCCCATGATAACTTCACTATTACTCTGCCTAAACTGTTGTGGCTTGCTGATCTTCATATAAGGTTGGTAATTTGGTCCAGGGATCATAATCAAAACCACAGGTGTTCTGGGCTCTGTGTCAGGGTCTCTGAGCCCCCTGGCGGGGGTGTTGGCCGTCCTGGACAGCCAGAGGGATGTTATGGGTTCCCACACCTTTCATGTCCCCTGGCTGTCCTCCCTGCCCTTTGAATGCTTTTGCTTTTTAGCCCAGCCTGCTGCAAGTTTGAAGTGGCTTTTTCCCTTGTATTGGAGAACAAGTGGTTTGGGAAATTTGGAAATTTGGTTTCTGCCTAGTTCATGGTGTATTTTCATTCATAAGTTTGCTCCTAATGTGCATGGCTTTTCCATGGGAGACTGAGAATCATAGGATAATGGAATCATTTAGGCTGGAAAAGTCCTCTAAGATCCCTGAGTCCAACCATTAACTCAGCATTGCCAAGCCCCCCACTTTAACCACGTCCCAAAGTGCCACATTTACATGGCTTTTAAAACCCCTTCAGGGATGGTGACTCCACCCCTGCCCTGGACAGCCTGTGCCAGGGCTAAACAATCCTTTGAGAGAAGAAGTTTTTCCTAATTTCCAATCTAAACCGCTCCTGGTGCTACATGTGTCTTCTTCTGAAGGTGCATATTTGAATTGATGCAATATGCAATAGTTTTGCTGTGATGGAGAGAGGCTGCAGCAACAGACATAGTGGTTGGAACCAGAGATGCTTTCTAAACATAAATTATAATGTGACCCACATTTCTTTTGTGCCATGGTGTTTGCACCTTGCCCCTGCTCAGGCAAGGCTCATCTGTATCCTTCATCTAGCTCAAGAGGTTTCAATGTATTCCAAAACTATGAAGTGCTGAAAATTTGGCAGCAAATGAAACAAAGCAATTTTTGCTCTTTTCTCTCTTCCTTTTTACTGATCTTACTGGAATGTCCTCAGCAAGGACAAGATCTCATGTAAGTTTCTTGCAGAAAGACTTTATACTTAACATTATTGAGAACAGGATTTGGTTCCTCGCCTCCAGCCTCAGCCTGTTGAACTCAGCCTTTTTCACTATCACAAGTGCTTGTAAATCCTGGTGCTTGGAGGGAGGATGTGTGTAGGTGAACAGATTCTCTGTCCACCAGCACTGGTTTTGAAGACAAGATGAACTGTTACTCTGTTTTCCCTTGTGGTGTGAATCTGAGTGTTAGACCTACAGAGATTCCTATTTTATGCAAGTTATACAGCAGAGCCTGTGAAATTTCATTAATTTGGGTATCTTTGGGACAGAAGAAAACTCAAGACAGCTCTTAGTCTAAATGTCTACACCAAGGATCATGCTGCTAGACGAACCCACAGCAGAAATGAGTCCAGGCTTTTTCAGTGTTTCACTTCTACCAACTTAGTGAGTTTCCTCTGGAGCCAAACCAAGTTTGCTTTGCTGCAATTGATGCCGTGACAATCACCACATTCCCTCCATGGGCTTCTCTCCTGTAGGCTGAGGAGACATTACTCCACCAGTGTTTCTTCTTAAATGGTATTTTCTTCAGTCTCCTATAATTCTTGTTCTCCTGTGACCCTTTTCCTCAGCTTGCCCACATCTGGCTGCCTTTTTTCACAGCGTTGATGGTGTTCAAAAATGTTATGTCTCACAGCATGCCTGAAGAAGAGTCAACTGACAGAGAATAAGAATAGAGAATAAGCTATTCATAAGAATCTTTCCAATTCTTATGAATATCTTCAGGGCTGGTGTCAGGAGGATGGGGTCAGACTCTCTCCAGTGGTGCCCTGAGACACGACATGGGGCAACAGACCCAAACTGAAGGGCAGGATGTTCCATCTGAATATGAGGAAAAAATTCGTCACTGTGTGAGTGACAGGGCACTGGTACAGGCTTCCCAAAGAGGGAGTGGAGTTTGCTCTGAAGATACTCAAAGCCATCAGGGACATGAGCTTCTCCAGGCGAGCCTGATTTATCACAGAGATTGGACTAGATTTCCAGAGGTCCCTTCCAACCCCGACTGTGTTTCAGTTCTGTGATTCTGTGATATCTATAGTTGAGTTAGGATTTAAAAAGAGTGGATAAAGATGACCTGAAAAAGGCTTTCTTTTTCTTAGGACTGATCTAGTTCATGTCTATCATTGTTCTTTCTGGACTAAAGTGGCAAAATTTAGTTAAAGAGACTTTTTTTTCTTCTTTCCCCCCCTTCTTTTTTGCCCAACCTCAGACAGAAGACAGTGATTGTGTCTGTTAACTAGCTTACATGGCACAGTTGATTTATTCCCCAAACATGAGATGCCTTTCCAGAGAATGCTGCTTGGACTATCTGTACTTTTCCTGAAAACCAAATGAAAACCACAGTCTGGCAGAGGTTGTGATCAAAAAAACAAAACAACAAAAAACCCCCAAAACAACAACAACATAAAAACCAAACCAAAACCAAAACCAAAAAAAGAAAAAAAAACAAAACCAAAAAAAAAAAAGCAAAAGAACTGTTGTTCTGCTGCAGAATTCCTTGACCAGTTGGGAAACCTTCAAGAACAAATTTGACCTGATGAATAACTGTAATTTCAGGGCTATGCATCTTCTCAGGGTCTTCAGTTTTCAACTTCTACTGCATGATGGAGAGCAGGGAAAATTTAAGTTTCTAATGAGCTCCAAGTCAGCAGCCTGGGCTATATCCTGCAGCTTTCAGCTGAGGAGGTATTTGCAAAGGAACAACTCACCTGCAGCAAACACTGTTCAGTTTCCAAAATGCTAATTTATATAATCTTTGCTAAAGAAGCTGGGAAACAGGTGTCTCCTTCATCTGTATTGAAAGTTGTTAGTGTTAGCATGTCAGCCCAGCAGCAAAAAAAAAGGAAGAACATATCTTGGTCTTAAAGGAAAAATAGGGGAAAAGTAAGATCTGTGCAGTCAACCATTCCTACAGATTTTGTTTAACACAGTTTATTTAATCTGACTGGTTAAATGCAAGCTTTAGTGCCCAGAGCATGCCTGGAGTATCCAAGGTACCCAAATGACCCTGAAAATGCAACAAAATGTATATGAAAGGCTATTGTCCTTCTGCAGTGCCATCTGGAGCGCGGGTCAGGTGCTCTTTGAGCATCACAAATGATTTAACATCTCTGCTGGGCACAGTGTCCTGCTCCAGGTGAACAGGGCTCCAAATTCCAAGTCTGATTGACTGTTCTCTGCCATGATGGAAGCACAGGCACCACCATGCCTTTGGTGACACCTTCATGAGGACACTTCATGCCAAAGCTTCCCCATACATGACTTTCATGGTTGCCTCTGCATCTGATGTTATTTCCACTCCCTGCTCCAATGAGGGTGGTATGGATGGGTCTGAAGGACAGATGCTCTCTAATCTCAGTCCTGTCTTTTCTGCGATAGGTAGGACTTTTCTGCCCAAATTTAGTGTCTTTAATGTACTCATTGTCATCTGAGTTCAGTATCAAAATGATTGCTACACTCCATGGGAAGGACCAGACTGACCTTGTCATTATTCATCCAAATAGAGGGAAAACCATGCTCTATCTTCAGACCAGCCTCCTCCTTGCTCTACAGCAGAATCCAGGCTCCTAGTTCAACATCAACATCTCTCAGCTTGCATCTAGTGCAAGCTGAGGCTGCAGAGCATTCTCCTTGGTCTCCAGCTTCCAACATAAGAGAACATTTGTGTCTTGTAGGTCTGGTTGATGCCTACTGTCTCTAAGTATTTATAAATGCACCATGCATTGATCTGACCACATTTCCATTATGATTTCTTTGCTTCTTGTCCTGATATCTTCCATTTATTTCCTGTATTGTCACTTGAATTAGCCCTGATGGAGGAACAAAAGAAAACAGTACTGGACTGCCCCTCGACTTGAGCACAGGCTAACCACAGTCTCAGACCTCCATTTTCACTTTTTTCTCATCATTCCCAAGTGGCAGAGGTGAATAAATGGAAGGACTCTTGGCTGTTATTTTGGGGCCTGTCAAAGCCTCCTGGAAATAATGTAACCTCTATTTCCTTATCTGTCACATAGCAAAGATAGTGAGGCTTCACCTGGGATTTGCAGCAAATGGTTGTACAGTGTTGGGAGATATTTGGGTGAAAGGCACTACAGAGCTATTAAATAATCAGGTTTACTGTGCTTTCTCAGGTGGGTCCCCTTAACGATGTAGTGTGCAAGTAGTGTGATTCTAGCACCATATTTGACATTCAACTCTGGAGCTGAATTTCTTCAGTGCAACTTCATGGCGCTGGAGGTAGAGCACTTAGGTGTGTCTTGTGTCATCAAGAGCACTTGCCTGCTTTTCTCCCCTCCTAAGCTGGTTTTCCCTCAGGAAATCCTCACAGTCCAGTGGAATTTGATCAAGGCAAAGTTCTGTTGAGCTGTACTTCTGGAATTGCACATGACTCTTCTTTCTGATGCTCTTGAATGCCACCCTGTAAATTTGCAAAGGCAGAAGACAATACACTGAGGAGACTTGGATTCTTAGCAATTTTCTTATTGAAGTGATTTATCTTTCTGGTCTCATTTACTTTCATTACTTTGAAGTTGGCCCTTTAAATCACTTTTAAGGGAGAGAAACTTGGTGATGTAATTAATTCAATGTACTGCCAGAGTCTGTGCTGAGATAAACTATGTGCTACATATACTCTTGGTGATATCTCTGAGCAATTCAAAACTCCAGCCTAGAAGAAAATGTCCATTTTCCCCCTTTTTTTTAATCATCAGGACAGGAGGTGATGTTCAAGCTACACTGTGGTGGTGTTCACAGGGGTCCCAGGAAGAGGGAAGAGACAAGGATCGCACTCCATGTTTCAGAAGGCTGATTTATTGTTTCATGATATATATTATATTAAAACTATACTAAAAGAATAGAAGAAAGCATTTCATCAGAAGGCTAGCTAGGAAAGCAAAGAATGGAATGAATAACAAAATCCTGTGTCTGACTAAAGAGAGACACAGCTGGACTGTGATTGGCCATTAATTACAAACAACCACATGAGACCAGTCACAGATCTGCCTATTGCATTCCACAGCAGCAGATAATCATTGTTTGTATTTTGTTTCTGAGGCCTCTCAGCTTCTCAGGAGAAAAAATCCTAAGGAAAGGATTTTTCAAAAAACACGTCTGTGACACACCACCAGTTAGGCACTGATTGCTCTGGCCTCTGTGCTGCACCAAGTACCATTTTTTTGCCTCCTGGTTGTGAGGCACACCCTCTATCTACAGACTGCAGTGTGCAAAACATAACTGGAAACCATCTGAATACGTGTGCTCTTGAAGAATTTCTTATGCTTTTTATTCAGATATTTCTAGACAGCCTGGAAATACCAGAGGGAATTGCCTTTCCAACAGGGTTTGAGTGGACTCAAATCCAGACAAAAATGAGAAGAACAAAGAATGACAGGAAGCAGAGTCTGATTGTGATGGATTTCTGTGTCAAAGCTGATGGCTTGTAAACTGATTTATATAAAGATTGTCCATTTTTTCTGTTCCCCCTTTAAAATTCCCTTGGGTTTTTTGTGCATTTTGTCTACTACAATCTGCTATGTACATCACCTGCCCCGTAGAATTCAGCTAATAGGATAAAAATAAGAAGGAATTGTTTAGTTTGAAATAATTCCTTTCTCTGAATAATTATTTTAATGTTGAAATAGGAACATAATATTTTTGGAGACCTTCAGTTTCCTGTCAAAACTGTTTGAAAAATCAACAAGTGGAGAAATCTCTGGGGGCCAGGTAGATGACAGATTGAATGACCATGTAAATTTGAATTCTTGTGGGGAAGTTTATATAGTAAATGGGAAAATGAACTCACAGGGGGTTCCTTCCCTCTATTTCCTGTACTGAATGGAGGAGAAACAAATTGTGGAAAACCTTAACCTAGGTTTGAATCTGGAGACCGAGGCTATTTTTCAAATAAATTTGATTTTTTACAACAGATCTTGATTAGACAAACACTTCATAGATTCTGAAGCACTTCCTTTAGTGCCAGGCGTATCTAATTTGTCCATAATGTGCTCATCACTGGCAGAAATCTGAATGACTTGTCCATGTAGTGAGGGTATCATAAAACCCTAATTGTTGAGTCTTTGTTTATGAGCCTAAAGCAAAGGAGTAATGGCTCCAGGGCAGAGCGGGAGTTATCCTGGCAGCAGATAGCAGTAGTTTAACTTACACAGCAGGCTTGCAGAAAGGAATCACAGAATCATAGCATACCTTGGGTTAAGAGGAACCTTAAATCTCCTTTCATCTCCACCTCCTGCCATGGGCAGGGAACCTTCCACTACACCAGGTTGCTTCAAGCCCTGTCCAACCTTTGATGTGCTACAAAGACTGGGGCAGGTGCAAGAGACTGACCACAAAAAACAAGAGTACAGGACATTTCATTACTGTCTTCCAGTGTCTGATAAAATGGGAAAAGGCTTGATCTGGGGTATGTCATCTGTTCAGGAAGTCCTGTGAGTGCTACTTTTCCTTGCAAGGAGGATAATTATAAGCTAGAAGGAAACCTGGGAGGGTGAGAGAAGCTGCACTGCATGGTGAGAGTCTTGAGACCATTGTGGCGGAAGAGTCACATGTGGGGGGACCTTAAAGGAAACACAATTTCAGCTGAATACTGAGCATTCAAAGTGTTTCAAACTTCTGGGGACAAGTATTTAGGAAGTGGACACAGATCCCTGCAGAAATTAGACCCCTGCAGCGGGTTGTCCTCTTTCTGGGACCACAGTATTCATCTTTGGCAATAGGAAATGTGCTGAGCAAAGAGCCTTATTTAGGTGCTCAGCAAAGCAATGTTTGCACAGATAGGATTACCCTGCTCCTGGTTTGTGAAGTTCATACCTTGTGTGGCATATTTATCACCCTTCTTCCCTCTTGGAATAGGGGAAGAGGGAACAGTAGGAGGGAAAAGAAAGTGAAAGACAAGAGAGGGGGCTTGAGGGGCATGTCTTCCCATCCCGAGCGATTTATTTTTCTTCTGGAAAACAATGAAACTTCCAAGTTGAAATTAATGGGGCAAGAACACTTTCCAGGTGCTCATAAATGCAGAAGTGCAATAAATCAAAGATGTAGTCTAAAGGAGGAATCTTGCAGCCCAGGGAGAAAAAAAAACAGGCAGGAGAGATGTGTGGGATTCATAATCTCTAAACCTGAGAGAAGCAGTGAGAGAAGCAGAGAAAAGAATGCTCAGAACAATTCTTATCTCATTTGCTGTGCCTGTGTTGTGCCAAAGTGGAATGCAATATGGAGATTGTTTACCCAAAGTGATGGGGTTTTGTTTCCTTGGCCTGTCAGGGCCAAGCACGTGTCCAGACTGTTGGGCAGGAGATGGTCTGGACACGAAAAACAAGATTTTGTTCAGTTGTGTGCTTGTGCAGTTTCAGTTTAGATGTGGTGTGATACAGTGTAATATAGTATAGAATAATATAGTATAATAAAGTAATTAATTAGCATTCTGATATCATGGAGTCCTCCTCATCATTCTTCCCTTTGAGGGGTTGCCTGGAAGTCTGAAGAGCTGTGTCTCCTCTGATGCATAGGACAGTCTCCAAGGTCCTGTGATGCATTTGAGGGCATTTTGGCCTGCATAAGGAGCTTTCTTGGGCCAACTGAATCTGTCAGTGGAGGAACCTGGTGCAGGAGCTGGTTCTCTGTGTCTGAAGCACAATGAGAAGGATGTGGAGAGGGCCAGAGGGAGAAGAAGGACCAAGAGGGAAAACTGGCAAAGGCAGAAATCACCTGTTATCTGTAATGGAGAGAGATCTCTGTTCTTGCTCTGTGACCTCAAAACTCCAGATCAGCTCCCTGATAACATCCCAGTATCCTACAAGATTACATTTACTCAGGTCTTCTTGAAGGGAAACAGAGCCAACCTTAATGCAGATGGTGCACCATGAGCTCTGGCTCTGACTTCCAAATTGTCCCCCTGTTGGTGATGGGGAGGGAGAGCTGCATCAAGCTCAGGCTTTGAACCCTTCTGCAGGGAAGCACAGCTCCATGCCAGCCCACTGATGAGCCCGAGGCAGGGCTCATGGTTTCATGCCACATGAAGACACAACATCTTTGGCATCAGCAAAGCCCTTTGGAGCATGTGGAATTGTAAGCGAAGGGATGCTGCTGCCCCAAGGCAACTAACAGAGGGCATAAGTGCCCAGCTATGGGGCTCCAAAAATAAGAAGGATATGGAATTTTGGAGCAAGTCCAGAGGAGTCCATGGAGATCCTCAAGAGCTGGAGCCCCTCTGCTCTGGAAGCAGGCTGGGAGAGCAGAGGGTGTTCACCTGGAGAGAAAAAGGAGAGACCTTGGAGCTCCTTCCAGTGCCTAAAGGGGCTCCAAGAGCTGGAGAGGGACTTTGGACAAGGGGCTGGAGGGACAGGACAAAGGAGAGTGGCTTCACACTGACAGAGGGCAGGGTTAGATTGAATATTGGAATGGAATTCTTGGCTGGGAGTGTGTTGAGGCTGAGGCACATGCTGTCCAGAGAAGCTGTGGCTGCCCCATCCCTGGAAGTGTTCAAGGCCAAGTAGGATAGGGATAGAGGAACCTGGTCTAGAGGAAAGGGGGGTTGGACTAGATGACTTTTAAAGGTCTGTTCCAATTAAAAGCATTCTGTGCCTCTGCTATGTTTGAATGAGTTGCTAATGTCTTAAGGAATGGCTTCATTCCCAGTTTGTGGCTGGTTTCCTCTCCCAAAGGGTTCTGGGCAGAGTGGTTTGCTCTCTTGTGGTTACTGATCACCAGACTCCTGATCCAGGGCAATGCAGGTCCTTTTCATCTGCAGCATTCACACAAGAGCTCCTTCAGTGCCCATCACCCCAACAATGCTGACCTTGTTCTGACTTCTCCACCAACCATTTCTTATTTATTTATTCATTTATTTATTTATTTTAAACCAGAGAACTAGTTTCTCAAGTACTACTGGGATTTTCATTAGAAGAATTTGCAGTGCCATGTGGAAAATGGGTCGTTTGAACTCTTGGAAAATGGAAGCATCTAGAACATGTTTTTGTGGAAATAATTCCCCATCTTTTTCAAACATCACCTCCCACATATTATTAAATAACTAATATTAGTTGTTATTATTTCTTGTTACTCCATGCTGTTAATAATAATTGCTGATTGCTAACGATAACTATTATTTATTATTGTTGAGGTAACACCTGGAAACTTTGGGGCTGCTCTGGCCTACACCATGCCAGAAGTTATACAAATATACTGGAGAAATCCAGTCTTGACTTCCTTTTCTCTGTCTCCCAAGCTGTCCTGGGCTTGGGCCCAGCAATTGTGTTATCCACTCCTGATTTGCTGACAGCTGTAGAGAGCACAGTGAGTCAGTTCCCTCCTTGAGATGAACCACTGCTCAATTAAACTGTTACTGAAAATCTCTGGGCATAAGAAAGGAAATGTTTATGAGCTAATGTTGAGAGTGCTAGGGCTAAAGGGGAATAAAAGCCCTCCACAATTGTAATGGGGGAAAATGAGAAGCCTGATATGGGCAGCAGATGCAGAACCTGGCATAAGGGAAGCAAGGAGGAGCAGCTCACACTGGCTGTGGCACAGACTGGGGAGTCTGAAGAGAGCAGTTTGGGGAGGAGAAGACTTGATCAAAGATGCACTCAGGGTGAATGGCAGCGGGATGGGATGCATTTGTCAGGATTAGGGGAAAAGAGGTTCCCACACAAAGATTTGGTGGTGCAGACGGGTTGGAAGGGGCATGCTGCAGAGGCAGTGTGTGTAAGCCTTAGCAAGGAGCCAGAACTGAACACAAATGCCAGAAATTATCAGGCTCTCCACTAGTTAACATATTTAAACCCAATTGTTATTTTTCCCTTCGAAATGAAGGCTCTTGTTCAATCATGGATTATCATTCAGTGCCACAGAGATCTGCAGTAAGATTGCACCACTGTAGGAGTCTTGTCTGCAAATCTATGCATTTGCTGAAGGTCACTGCTTTGCCTTGGGTCTCCCTGGGTTTTTTTCCCTCACTTAATTATCACTGGGAGAAGAATCAGCCCCAGAACTGTCTAGTCCAGATTTTTCCAAGTACACAACACAAGTGATACTATTTTGGCAACTTCTATGTGTTATTTTTTAGATGTTTTTTTCTGGACTTTAATATGTGTTTCAAATCTTCACAGTGAAATGTAAGTAAATAAAGAGACAATTCAGATGGGCAATACACAGGCCCTAACAGAAGATGGAGAAGAGAAACAGTAACAGATAAACCTAAACAAATAGTCAAACTCCTAATAAATTATGTCCAATCACCAGACAACTGTAGCAGAGCAGCCAAATTAGCTGCCTGATGCTGATGGTCCAGATAAAAAAACTAAAACAAATCTGGACCAAGGAGAGGCTCTCAGCAGTTTGCTTCCTAGCCAAGGCAAAAATAACATGTAATCATTTAATACCATTTCTTCAAATAAACTTCATTTTGAGATAATAATTTCCAGATGGATGAAGGTTTATAAAGATCTCTGCCACATGATACATTACCACTGGGCAACAGAAAGGTTAAGAGAGGGATTTAGTCACTGGATCTGTACCAGTAAATTAAATGTGCCCAGTGCTGATCTCCTGAGGCCAAACAGCAAAGGAGGTTTGTGTCCACATTGTTGTCCCTTCTTGCTATCCAAAACTAAGTGGCTTCTCCCAAACTGCCTGTTTGGAGTTTGTGCTGCCTTCTGAGCTGTGCCTGGAAGGTGTGCATATAACAGTCTGATTGTCCAGACCCAAATGGTGCCAAGACCATCCTAAAAATCAAACATCTGGAGAAGAGAGCTCTCGTGTCTGGAAAGAATCCCAGGTGCCTTTTGATTTTCCTGTATGGACACAGGTGAAAAGAAACTTTGCAGAAAACACAACTCCTGCATCAACCGATATTGAAGTTACTTTGGAAGCCCATATAAGCTTCAGGGTTGGATTATCATGGCCAGCTTTGACAACACGGAATCCCACACAAAAGATCGAGTCACAAGTGGTCATACTCAAAAATGAGGCAAGAACCTGTTCAAGATGTCCATATAGTTTGTTGGCCGATGGCTCAGCACCATTTCTTTGGTAAATACAAGCCTTGATCTCCTTGGAGCCAAAGCTGCTAATCAGGCTGTCAGTGCTACACATGTGTTTGATTGCTTTGTTGGGTTGGGGCCCCGCAGAATCAGCACCAGGAATGTGAGGGAAACAATGGCACTTTGCACTTAGCATGGAGAACTTTGATTGTTATTAATTATTTTTCATTTTCCTGGTTAGCATTAAGAGACAGGGCTGAAACAAATCCAGGCAGAAATCAGCCACAGTTATTAGTGTCTCAAATCTTTGTCTTGTAGGCTTGCTTCAGTCTGGTTAAAACAACAGAAAGAAAAAAAGCTGTACATGTTTCAGATGAAGGCCCCTGAGATATGTGGGACTTTAAATAAATTACTTGGGTTGTATCCAGCACTAATTATTTCCCTTTAAAACATCAGATTTCCCCCCTCTGCTTACAGGGAATTGTTAGTTGTGAGTTTTTCCTCAATTCTATCCATACCTTCCACCATGGCAATACCTCCATAGAGCCACAGGAAAATGAACCATGGAGACAGTTGAATTTCATCAAGAGATTGATGGAAAATTGGCATGTGTCTAGCTCATCCTGCTTCATTTCTCACCTGGTGGGTTGGAAGAAGAGTCGTCATCTTCTAGGATCTCACATTTTGGGCAAACTGACTGCTTTGGAGCCATGGCCAGAGGTGCCCCAGTTCTTAAGCTTCTCTTCTCACCCTGCATTCCTTGGGTGCCTACATGTTGCTGGATTCTCTGCAGCTCATTTGCCAGGCTCCTTTTAGCAGGAGCTGTGGAGTCATGTAGCTCCAGAATTTCCCAGTCCTTTGGGGTCGCATGTTTCTGTGGCTCTGGAAAAGCCCCTTAATGGTGAAGGTGTTCCAGGGACTCCTCTGCAATGTGCCACATAAAAGTATAAAACCCATCACATTTTGAAGTGCTTATTGGAAGAGCAGATAGGCTTTGGGATTTTATTTTTTACTTCTTGAACAAGCATAAAAAGTAGATCTTGAAATGAAAGGTTGGTAGTGAATTACATTCCTGAATGTTTTGATGAGATGGTGGCACACAGTGTGATTCCTCTTGATTCTGAGCCACAGAGGCTCAGCAGAAGAGGGCATCACTGCAGAAACTTGCTGAAAGGTCAGAAACTCATTATAGTATATATGTTATTTAAGTGGAAAACAAGAAAACATACAGGAAAGGATCCAATTTTGGTTAAAGGCCCTGCACAATCTAAAGGACTACAAGGTTATTGAATGCAATCATATTTGGGCAAGACTGAAGATCTGACTTCAGGGACTACATGTTGATGTAAATGACACAGGTGCCACTGTGGGTGTCATCTTTTCAATTTAGCACTTTCAGCTCCAAACCAGAAGTCTGGTGGGCCTGACAAAAACAAAAAGGGAGAAATTGGGACTTTACAGTCCACTGACTGTATTTGCCTTTTCCATGGTAAAGGATGTCAATCCAAAGGCATCTGGAGGTTCCTGGGTATCTGCAGGGAGATTCTGACAAAGATTTTCAATGGTTGAATCTCCTCTCTGCCACTTTTCAAAGGCTGCATGTCTGGAGAATTTAACAAATATCTGCTGTGCACTCCTCCTTCTCAGCTGAAGAGATGACAGGCTGAGTCAGCTCATTTGGGGCAAGATGGGATGACCCATGTTCCCTATCTGAGGAGTAGAGCATCACCAGTTCCCAATCTGAATGCATAATGAAATTCAGGATTACGCCCAAACTGTTTCTTGAAAACATTTAATCTTGACTGTAAGAACAGTTGTGGATGAGTATCTGTTACTGGTTGCTCAATATGTTTCTGATGAGTTGATATTCCAGAAACATTAGACAACTATGTCATTAACTTTTAAACCCTGCATGGTTTTATATCAAATCCTTTCTGAGATATCAAATTCACTGCTGCCAGGTCTTAGGCAGGTAGGAGAAGCCATGAGCCTGTTGTGCTGCCCTTTAGCTACATAACCCAGCAAACAGTGTGAAGATCTTGCTCTATCATCTCTGCATGCCAAAATTTCCCCAGCCTTTCTTCTTCACCTTCCACTGACATGCCAGATAGTTTTGGACACCTTCCCAGTTTCATCAGGTTGGTTCTCAATAGGCTGGAAATCTCTGTTTCCCATATAGTCCCCTCAAAATAAAAACAAATGTCATCTGTGGTGGAGCTGAGCAGTATATGTCCTGTTATAGATTTGTTTACATTGCTACTCAGAGCAGACTAGGTGGTTTCATATTTTTGGAATTTTTTAATTCTCTTGCACATGCTATAGTTTTGTAACCCAGCACAAATACTGGGACTTCTTTTGAAAAGGAGTGGCTTAGAAGGGCCTCAAACCTCCTCTACTCTCTCTGGATTTTACGAGCCAAAGGTTATCCATTTTCCACCCCAAAATTTCTTCCATCACCAGAATCTCTCTTTCATGTCCTTCTCTCCAGGTAATCTCTGCCAGGTGTGTGGTCCCATCTCATGCTGACATAACAAAGATGAGTATAGAATCACAGAATAGTTTGGGTGAGAAGGGGCCCTTAAACATCATCCAGTTCCACCCACTTGCCATGGGAAGGACTTCTTCCACTAGACCAGGTTGCTCCAAGCAGGGAGCAACCTGGCCTTGAACACTTCCAGGGATGGGGCAGCCACAGCTTCTCTGGGCAGCCTGTGCCAGGGCCTCACCATCCACAGGGAAGAATTGCCTCCAATATCCAGTCTAACCCTGCCCTCAGTTTGAAGCCATTCCTCCTTGTCCTGTCATTCTATGTTGTTTTCACAATTCCCTCTCCAGCTCTTTTGGAGTCTCTTTAGGCACTGGAAGAGGGCCTAAGCTCTTTCCTGAAACCTTTTCTTGAGGCTAAACACTCCCAACTCTCCCAGCTTGTCTCCAGAGCAGAGGGGCTCCAGTTCTTGAAGCATCTCCATGGCCTCCTCTGGACTCACTTCGGCAGCTCCATGTCTATCTGATGCTGGGGGCCCCAGAACTGGAGGCAGCTCTGCAGGTGGGCTCTCACCAGAGCTGAATAGTTTGGGACAACCAACGTGACCTGATGATGACAAGGCTCTGAAGTGATTACACTCTGGTGCTGCAAATGCACAGGTGAACTCTTTGCTATGTGTTTTATGCTGCTCCTCTCTGCCATTAGAAACTTCACCGTCTCTTCAGAAACACCAAGCACATGAAAACGCCACAAAATGCATATACAACCAATCCAATCCATCTGCTGATCAAACCAATCTCAACTGCTGTCAGAAGAATTGAATGCTTTTGCTGACTTGGCATGTGGTCACGAATATTACTGTTCTGCTGCCCAGTTTGGGACAGGTCTACATCACCATTGAAACCAGACAAGTATCTGAAATAAGGCTTCTCTTGGTGGGCAGTGTCCTGCAGAGCTTCTTGCTTCATGCTTTGTTTCACCAGTGAACTGCTAAGAGCCAGAAGTGACCTTCCCAGTTGAACAAAGGACTCAACGGTTTGTGCAAGGGAGTTTCAACGCAGAAATTGGTGCTTCTCCTGCCCACTGAGTCAAGCTCATTGCAGAACAGAGTTTGTTGTGCTGTCACAGCAGTGGTGGAAAAGGGAGGGTTAATATCTGCAGAACTGCTGTGACCTCAGGAGAGCCTGAGAGCAGGGAATGGGTCGCTTTGTTTTGTTTCCATTGGAAATGGGGAGAGTTGCTTTTGTCTTGACACTCACCATGCTACCAAAGGGCTCAGAAATTTTCTAGCCAAACTTCACTGGAGACCAGGGGAGAAAAAAGGTTTGGTCAATCAATGTGGGAGATTTGCAGCAGAGTGATGGAAGCCTGGAGGGAAGGTGTGCATGATGAAGGCAGCACAGCCGGGTCATGCTTGGAGACTGATTTTTATGGCTGCCAGCTAATCTGTCTGTGGGCAAATCTACTGATGTTACCAGCAGTAGGATGCAAGAATCGCCCATAATTGGAAGCAGACTATGGCCCATTGTTGGGAATTAGGATTTTTCCTGTTGCTTCCTTCCCTCGTGGAAGTTTTCCCACATGTTGCTAGGAAACAATAACTTCCAATAGTTAAGAAAACAAAAACATAGCTGGGGAGGGGGGGTCCCAACATTCCATTGAAATGGCCTTGGCTGGGGACAGGTTGCAAGGGATAACAGGAGAGAAAAGGCAATCCCAGAAGTTTGGGGCTGAGTTTTTGGTCAGTGCAGTCTCCTGGTTCAGAGAAAGGAGCTGATTGCTGTTTTCCCTGCCACCCAGCTATGTGAAGCTCAGAACCAGCATGTGTGGCGCCAAAACGTCTGGATCGCCTCCCGCAAGACCCTCTGCACACAGTGCTGGAAAAAATGGGACCAAACTCCCGGTACTAAAGTGATTTCAGCATTTATTATAATACAAGAGGTACAGGAGGGCCTAAAGCAAGGGGGCCCACGGGCCGAGCAGGAGCATTCCTGTCAAGGATGCTGGCGCTGGGGCTTCTTGAGCAGATGTCCCCGATGTCCCAGGTGGAGCAGCACAGATTCAGTGGGTCAGATGCCCCTTTGTATCCTGTTTTTTGTCCCTCTGGATTGGTTTATTTTTGGATCCTTCATTTGCATGAAGGTTTAAGGTGCTTGATTGTCCCATTACAGTTCTGTCCAGGCTGCCTCGTTTCACCTAGAGGATGGTGCACTTTACTGAGGTGTGTTATGGTACATTGAGTACTCCTTTCCTCAGGGACAGGCCTGCCAGCATGGGAATCTTTCACTTCATGTATAACATATGCTGAGGCATAAATAAAAATCAGATTGGTCTCAATAGCTACATACATTTAGTAAAAACCATTCCCATTCCCTTCCCTGCCTGTTTTGCTGGTGCTCCTGCATAAGCCTTTCAGCATTCATTTATTCAAAACCCCTTCTTCCTCCCTCCTGCAATCTCAGGATTGGCAAGGATGGAAACCTTTGAAGTTTGTACCCCGCAGTAATGGCTGGTGGAAAGGCTGCTTCTGTCCTACAGGAGGACATCATACATAAGTGAGAAGGACCCAAAGATGGTTCCTTCTTGTGGGAATGCTAAACCATACAGGTCTGCCATGCCTCAGCATGAGGGAATGTATCAAGCATCACAGTATGGCTCAATAACACTGTGGGATGTTGAGAAGCTGAGATGTTCTGTCTGATCCCTAGAATTATCTGAGGTTGTTTTGGACAGGGCTTGGAGCAACCTGGTCTAGTGGAAGGTGTCCCTGCCCAAGGCAGGAGGTTGGTACTGAATGATCTCTAAGGTCCCTTTCAACACAAACCATTTGGTGATTCCATGATTCTGTGTCTGGAGAACAGATTGCTTTTAGGCAACCCATTGATCAGGCAGGGCTTTTGGCTGAGCTTTGAGGTGCACTAGGGGACAAGTTTGGAGCGTGCCATTCCTCATATCAACCTCATCTGAGGTTCAGGAGTGACTCACACCGTCCAGCCCTCTCCTGTACCTCTAAGGGCCTTTGGCCATCGTGTGGTTGATGCTGAGCAGTGGGCTGGCCAGAAGGTCCTTGGAAGGTTCATGGTCCTAGGACTCTAGCTATTGTTTAACACTACACATTTGGTAAAGTTGATGAATTAGGAAGAGCACTTCAGTCTGGGTACACTGCTCTGGCCATGCCTCAAAGGTGCATAAACATGGTGGTAAAAGAGCACTCTGTACAGGTCAGCCTGTGCTTTGCCATCAGGATCACAGGCCACAGTCACTGCTCCTGTCCCACTTCTCTATGTGACCCTGGACTGCTCTGCTCAGCTTCTTTATCTGTCAGGCTGGGACAATAATGACTGGCTACCTCATAAGTGAAGTTCACAGCTTCACCTCACAGCTATTGTCCCAGCATAGTGCTACGGGGTGCTTGGGTGCATTGAAGAGCTGATGGAGTTCGAGTTTTCCCTTTGCAAGAGTAGATGGGGCACCATGCCAAGGTGTCCCAGCAAATTTTCCAGTTTGCTTTCAGCTGCGGTGATGAAAGGGAGCATGTCAGCCCTAGGAAATGCATGCTAAGCAAGAAAGAGGAGAATGCTAGGAAAGGTCTTTTTTTCTGCAAAATCAGATTTGTTGAGTTTACAATGTGCGAAAGGCTATTAGTACTGCATGCTCTGGTATCATCAGACTGCAAACAAAGCTTCTATATGCCTTTGCACAGCACCATGTATCAGCCTCCACCTTTTTCCCTTCTAGTTTTTTCCACCTTTTTTTCTTCCCCATTCCCTCCTGCACCTTCATCTCATTCATTTGCTTTGTCTCCTGGATTTATTCCCATTCTCTAGATTGTCTTATTAATTTTACTCTCTTTTCAAAGGAAAAAACCCAGTCTTGTGGGCTAAAGACTTTACAACATTCTCTCATAGTCTTGGATTCAAAATGCCTCACTGGGGATGTATAATGTACTGACATGGGAAGACTAGACTTATTATTAAGCTAATCATTTAGGAATTTTTATGAACTTCAGAGCTCTGAAATCTTTTCTAACCACACGGCATGGATTGTTGAGGCATTAGCAGCCACCAGCAACAAACTACTGTGGGTGGGCACACCAGCTTTGTAAACATCTGGGAGCAGGGCTGCAAAGATGAATGGGCCAAGGAGCTGGGCGGAGAGAAATGGGATGCATGCAGCAGCAGCTGGTGAGATCTACCTGCTTCCTCACAGGTTTGTGCCTAGTGCATTGGCCAGAACTCCCAAAGTATAAATTGTGATTTTAGAAAATATCTTCAGTGGAATAAGATTGCTAGAAGTTGGGATGCAATTATATATTTACCTAAGTCTCTGCTTTGACC
Source organism: Ammospiza caudacuta (assembly GCF_027887145.1). Taxonomy (NCBI): domain Eukaryota; kingdom Metazoa; phylum Chordata; class Aves; order Passeriformes; family Passerellidae; genus Ammospiza; species Ammospiza caudacuta. The sequence goes on from NC_080594.1 coordinate 15,634,210, forward strand.
ACTGCTAATACTGAGTTAGAAGGAGATCAAAACCAACATGGCTATGCTGTATTACTATGACAGACTAGTCTGGTTGAGATACTGCTGCACCTCTCATTTTAACACCTTTTTTATGTTGCTTACAAATATCTTTTGCCATGTAAAAGTGTGTTCAGTTTATGGCATTAGGAAATCATTAGGAAATGAAGAAATAATGTGTGACAAATATGGTGATCTTCTATGATGAGGCTACAGAGTTTGTGGATAGAGGTAGAGCAACTGACATCATATGCCTGGATTTCTGCAAAATATTTTACACTGTTCAACACAACAGCCTTGTCTCCAAACTGGAGAGATGGAGTTGATGGATTGACCATTTGATGGACAAAGACCTGGCTGGGTGGCTGCACACAGAGCTGTGATCAATAGCTCATTGTCCACGTGGAGCCCAGTGACAGTCACTGGTGCTGGGGGAGATTCTGCTGAACAGCTTTGCTGTTGTATTCATATTGTTGTTATCTTATTTCTAGAGTCTCATACCTTCTGGGTGGTTGTCTCACAGCAGCTCTTCACAGCAGTGTTGTTGTTGCTTCTCAGCCAGGGCTCCACTCCAAGGCTCTCCCTGAATGCCCTACCCCCTTTTATCCCGGCTACCTCCATGGGCTACAGCTGCTGCCCAATTAAGGACATCACAGCTACAGCCCATTTACAATAACTAGAATCGGGGCAGGGTCACTTATACAATACAGAGATCTTTTACTGCAATACAGATATTTACTCAGGCCCCTATACTTTGCTGGCAACATGGACAGTGGGGCCTGGGCACCCCCAGCATGTTCACTGACCACACTGGGCTGTGTGCTGCAGTCACACACTGGAGGGAAGGGATGGCATCCAGGGTGACCCAGACAGGCTGGAGAGGTGGGTCTGTGTGAACCCCATGAAGTTCAATAAAGCCAAGCACAAGGTTCACACCTCGGTCACGTCCCAGGCACATCTGAAGGTGGGACAGAGAAGGGATAGAATAGTGACAGAGAGCAGCCATGCAGGGAGGCACCTGTGGGTGATGGTTGATGAAAAACTCACCGTGAGCTGGTAGTGAATGCTCCCAGCCCAGAAAGCCAACAGAATCCCGGGCTGCATCCAAAGAAGCACAGCCAGCAGGTCGAGGGAGGTGATTCCCCCCTCTGCTCTGCTCTTGTGAGATCTTACCTGGAGTACTGCATCCAGTTCTGCTGCCCTAACACAGAGAGGGACATGGAGCTTCTGGAGCAAGTCCAGAGGTGGTGTCAGCCATGACTCCATTTTCTTCATGCAGGAAAATTCTTTGTTCACACAACTCATTTTATACAGTTTTTATAGACCTCGCGTGCAACTTTATTTGGTTAATAGCTTTCTTGCCAATTAATCTATTGGTTAGTAACAGGTATTTTACTTGTCCATCAAATCTCTCTATTCTTGAATTGTTTACATATTTTCTTCACTGATTCTCATGGGACAGATTTAATGTTTATGCAGGTGCCAATTGTTTTTCTCCCCAAAAACAGGTTGTTGTGTTAATGAATCTTTCATACCAAGACTGTTTTTGTATGGAACTTACAAAGTACTTAGCTGCACTTAGAAGAAGTGACAGACCAGCTATTTAATTTAGCAGAGCAGGCCTGATTTTATGAGGCCTTTCTTTTATAATTTCTTTATCTCTCTTTGACACAGATGAGATCCTAGAATTGATGAGAGGACTGGAGCACCTCCCCTTTGGAGAAAGGCTGAGAGAACTGGGGCTGTTCAGCCTGCAGAAGAGAAGGTTGTGGGGCAACTTCATAGCACCCTCCAGTATCTGAAGGAAGCCAGGAGGTTCATCATGCACTGTGGTGATAGGACAAGAGGATATGGGTTCAAACTCTAATAGGGGAAATTTAGATTAGATGTTAGGAAGAAATTATTTACTGTGAGAGTGGTGAGGCCCTTGCACAGGTTGCCCAGAGAAGCTGTGGCTGCCCCAGCCCTGAAATTGTTCAAAGCCAGGTTGGACAAGGCTTTGAGGCCTTGCCCTGGTCTAGTGGAAGGTGATCCTGCCCATTGCACGGGAGTTTGGGACTAGATGGTCTTTAAGGTCCATTTTAACCCCGTAACATTCTATGATTCTGTTATTAGGAAGGAGGATGGCATTCAGTAATTGGCATTCATTGCTCACTTTGTTGCCCAGTAACATGCAACCCCCCAGTTCGATGCTGCTCATTACATTCTCAAAGCATGATTTCAAAGAGGCATGAAACACTTTTGCTCCTTGCTCCAGACACCTGGATAACTGCACTGCTTGGTCTTAGGCAGTGTCATGCTTCCTTTATGAGGTGAAAGCACCATCATTGTCATCTGTGCATGGGTTTGCAAAGGTTTTTAATGGCCTTCAGGGTGAAAGCTGACAGTAGAAAGAAGGACACACAGGTATTTGAGCTGCATTTTAAAGCTGACCATCCATAATGTGATTTATATCAGATCTGCCATCATATGAGATACTTTTTTCCACTGCAAGGCATTTGGGAGACCTCCTCCCCTTTCATTTTTTGCCTGCTTGTCAATCCTCTTATCCTTCCATTTTATTTAAATAGAAACACTGGGTTTGATGATATTTTTCCTCAGAGACAGAGCACATCAGGACATTCTCCATGTAACTCCGGTGATAGAAGTGATGCCTTGAGAGGCTACCTAGAACAGAGGCTAGACAGTGCTAAAGGAAAAAGTAGGTATTTATTAAAAGGCCTTCAAAGGATACACCTTGGGCAGTACAAGAGCCTGGCTGTGGCTCCACCCAAGATGGATGGCTGATCATGAATTTTCACACCTTTGTAAGTTTTGGTCCATTTGCATATTAGGGCTAATTGTCTAATTACAGTTTCAGGTTATGAAGTCCCATCCCCCCAGTTTGCTCTCCTCAATTTGCTGGTTTTTATACTTTTTAAGCCTGAGACTGCAATGGTGTCCTTGGTTCTGGGGCTGGAAAAGGATTGTTCTGTCTAACTAAACTGTGAGGAGAACTTGCTAACACTTTATATGAAGTTCAGTTATATACTAATGCAGTACAGAATCTGGAAAATATGAAAGCTACAACTTAAGGCATTAGAAGTACATTGGCTGCCCTGAAATCACCTGTGGAAAAACAAAGAGGAGGAAAAGTTCAGTATCCCCCTGTGCTGGATTACTAACCCAACCCTGGGATGATTCTTTAGAGAGAACAGACACACAACCCATGCTGAGGATGAATTACTGGATCCTATTATAACAGGAGGCATGGAGGCATCAAAAAGATAAAAGAAAATCTTCTCCAGATAATCAACATCTGCTGCCATTTCCAGGACAGCCCCCTCCTCCAGGCAAGCCCCTGCTGAGATTCATGCCACGTCCCTCACCATCTGAGCAGAGCACATGCACATTTCCTCCTGATGTGTGAGTTTGTGTGAGTTTCTGGCTGCTCAGCAAAGCGGGCGGATGGGGAAGATGTAACTCACCCATGAGGAGGAGGATGACAGACAAGGGTGTTGGGAGGAAAAGTTTCTGGTGAGTCTCTGGATGGGAGGCATGGATCTTCTTTTCTGTGTCAGCCATATGTCAGGGTAATTGGAAGCAACAAGGCAGTGCTGGAAAACGCTGTCATGGATCTTAAGCCTTTGTGGGAGTCACTCCTCGCAATAGATGAAGTGCTTACAAGAAGCCATGACAACTCCTGTGCATGGCTGACATGCTGAGCCTTTCACCTAAGCCAGTGAGGCAGGAAAAGAAGGTGAAAAGTTTCATGCAGTCACAGGCAGAACAGAGCCATGGTTGTTCTACAGGAAAAGAGGGCAGAGGGGGTAAAAAAGTCAGTTTCAAGCTAGGGAGGCCAGAATTATTTAGTGAAATATAACATATGCTTGCTAAGGTGGCAGCAGATGGGGTTTAGGAGCTCTGTCCTAGCCCTGTGTGCCCAAGGTATTCCCTGCAATTGGCATGAGGGGAATAGGCACAGTCAACACCCACTGCAGGACAGCTGTGTCTCTGTGAGGGCACAGCAGGAGCTCCTCCAGAAGCTCAGCATCCCCATGGCTCCTCTCCAGGGCTGGTGAGTGCCTGGGATGCCACTCCACATGTAACCCCACAGGCTGCCCCTCCTGCCCCTGAAACATGCCATGGGCTGAAAGTAACTTTACCAGGCATCAGTGGCATTTTCTTTTGGAGGGCTCCTTCTCTGGAAGAGAAGTCTCTTTTCCTGCTTTAAAGTTTTGTCTCAGCTGCTGTGTGGCTTTTTTGTGTTTCTGTCACTAACCATCAGTCCAGCCCCTACTGCAGCCTGCACCACACCAAGAAAACTTATTCAGCCCAGACACAGTCTTCATCTTTCAAGAGGAAAGGACCTATGCAAAGTGTTTTTTTCTGCCAAGGAAAACCCAAGTGGAGACTGAGGAGCCCTAAACCCAAGGAGCCATCCCTTTTCACTCAGTTTCTCTCTAAGGGCAGCCACAGAGGACCAGGGCCTGGCATGGTCATGCCTGGCACCCAGGACAGCTCAGCACAAATGAGATAGCATGAGAGAGAAGCAGTGTGTGCTTCTGTTCATCTGTCTTAGTAGAATTATTCTGTATTTTTTCTGAATGCTTTTTGGTCTCACCTCACCTTTAAACCTTATTTAGAGTTCAGGGTCTGAACATTAAATTTGACAAAAAATTGTTTCTGTGTAAGGACAGCTGCTGCAGAGGGTGAGTCTTACACACCAGCAGTTTACTGCAGGCTTTTGGGCTGGAAGTGCACTGTGTACTCCTCCCAAATCATCCCCACTGTGCCTCTCTGAGCTTTGGATGCTGGGCACAGCAGGAGAGGAGTCAGAATTAACCCAGCTCAGAGGGGGATGAAAAGGAGGATTTCTCAGTATTACATGTTCTGGCTGGGCTGTAATCCCATCCAGGAAAGTTTATGCTGTTCCCAGTTTCACTGTTTGATCACTTCTAGAGAGACCATGGATGTGGGGCCTTCACTGGTGACTTGCTACCAGGGCTCAGCAGGGTGGGTGGACAATGATGAATTGGTCTGAGATAAGATGTCCTACTGCAAAAGGTGTTACATATCTCCCCTCACTCCTGCTCCTTAAAAACCACTGCAGGAACTGCTTTTCAGCCCTTTTTGGCTTGGAACCAGTGGAAAAAAACCCAGCCCCCAAAACTTCAGGGGAGGGTGTGATTGTGCCAGCGTGCTGGAGGGATGCTCAGCAGGATTGGGCATGGAGCAGGTGAGATGTGCTCAGGAATTGCAGCTTCACTCCTGCTGTCCAGGACTAACTCTTGGCCACTGAAAGAAAAAGGGATTTATTCCTGACTGTGTTGGAGTGATTTATGATGAGAGTCTATTCCATGATCCTCTGCTTTATGCCCAAAAATAGTTGTTGTATCTTTAATGCCGGGGTTGGGTGTGTGTGGGAGAGGGGGAGAGGGAGCTCTGGGCTCTTTGGCAGGACTTTTCAAGGCCTCACCACCCAGGTGTTGTGTGATGCTGTGCAGTTTGGTTTTGCTTGGCTAGCTTGGTTTTGTTGGCCCAGGCAAGAATTCTTTCCCTTCCCTGTCCTTGGAGAAGCTGCAGCAGCAATCTTTCACCAGCCTCAAGGTGAACCAAACAGCTGCTGGTCCATGGCTGGAGGAGCCACCCTGCTCCAGCCCCAAACCTCAGGAAGCTGAGCCAGGGAGAGAAGCACACAGAAAGGCTCCAGCCCAGCTGCTTCGTCTGCTGTGGAGAGGAGGCTGATGCCAGAGAGTCACCAGGTTTTTTGCATCCTGCTGGAACTGTTGTGGAAGCTCCACCTTCCTCAGCATGAAAGCTGGCACCATCTCACTCCATGTGTTGGGCAAGGGGTATTTCTCCAACATTTGCCCCATTCTCCAGACATTTTTGGGTCTTTGTTCCTCTGTGTGTGTGGGGTAGGGGGTGAGTTCTGTTAGCATTCTGTTGTTAATAAACTGTTGGTTTTTGATTTTTTTTCACCTTCCTCTATTATTATTCATCTTCTGTTGGTCGAGGAGAATTGTTGAAACACATAAGAGGAAAGAGTTAGGGAAACTACTCATTGCAGAGTGTCTCCTCCTAAATTTGTCTCAAAGCAGACATAGTGACTGCTGCTAAACGCCCTCCACTTTCCTGGAAAAAAAGGAGTATTTGCAGCTTTGCTCATTTGCCTTCATGCTATCCCAATACTCTGACTCAAAGGAGTCAATCTCATGGTAGAGATGTGAGTAGAAGTCCATAGCAAGGGGATTTCTGTAAATATGCCTCTCTCTGACTAGAGTGACATTAATTTCTCTGCAATGAAGCCTGCAAGGTCAGAATGCCATGGTGTTAAGCACTAGGCATGTAGGCTGAGACCTACATGCTTGCTATCTTGACCAAGCTTATGATCTTGACAGATAGCAAGAGTAGGGAAAGGAAAAATAACCATGGGAAAAATGAGGCTCAGAGAAACTAGACTTCTTGAACAAAAGCTTTGATCTGATTTGACTTGATTAGATTTGAGCAGTCTAGGTCTTCAGCACCATCATCCCAGTGCTTCCCTCTGGTACTCAGTGTCCTGAAATTATTTCTTTGTAATTGTGGGTTTCCCTAATCCCTTGTGTTATTGCAGCTCAACATGTTTTTCTCACTGCAGTGCAAGGAGACTTCTGTGGAGCCATGGAAATGAGGCAGATAGAGGAGTTCAAGAAGTGCTCTTCATGTGGAGAAGTGGGCTCTGTCTGAGGTTAATCAGGAGTCTGAAAGTGGTGAGAAAGTGCTGTGGCCATGGAAGGCAGAGCAAAGCTCAGGTGCAGAGGAAGTAGTTAACAGTGGAAGGGCAACGACGAGCTGTGTGGTGTTTTTGGGGTTCCCCAGACAGAGGAGAAATGAACGAATCTGACTCCATGTTCTTAGAAGGCTAATTTATTATTTTATGATCTATATTATATAAAAGAATACTATACTAAACTATACTAAAGAATAGAGAAAGGATAGAGACAGAAGGCTAAAAGATAATAATGAAAACTCATGACTCTCTCCAGAGCCCTGACACAGCTGGATGGTGATTAGTCATTAAGTAAAAACAATTCATATGAAACCAATGAAATAAGCACCTGTTGGTAAACAATGCCCAAACCACACTCCAAAGCAGCAAAACACAGGAGAAGTAATCAGATAATCATTGTTTTCATTTTTCTCTGAGGCTTCTCAGGTTTCCAGGAGAAGAATCCTGGGCAGAGAGATTTTTCAGAAAATATCATGGTGACAGAGCTGGGAACCCCTCCCAAGCTCTGAAGTATGCCAGGTTCCATGGAGAAGCTGCAGCAGCAGCAGATTCTGTGCACATGCCTTTCTGGCAGGCAGATGTTTTTATCACATTCTTGGCAACCATGAAGTGCCCAGATTTTGTCAGGAAAGATGAGTGGACAGAAAAAGGCTGGGTGACGGCAGAAGCCTGGTGAGGCTCAAGTGTCCAGCTGAGCTCTGAAGACATGAATCTCACCTCCAAACACGTGGTTGTACAACAGTTGGCATGCATGCTCACACAGACATACACACACCCTCTCCCCTGGCAGATGTCCTCAGAAGAGCTGCCTTGAACTGATGGGTAACACGAGTAATAAAGGTGTTCTGCAATCAATCTCTTCCATGTACCCTTTGTTAACTTCAATGCTGCTTTGTAAAACCTCTTAAGGGTAAAGGCTGTCACTTTATTATGTGCCTGTGCCTTGTCAAGCATGCTGTCAAGCATTCAGTCAAGTCTGGGATGTTCATGTCATGGGATTTGATCAATAGTCCTATGAAAAAGTAGGAATAAACTAGAAAATCCCAGCCATTGATAGGGTTTGTGCTCTTCAGGACAGAAACCACCAACCAGAGCAAAATGGCAAGAAGGTCAGTGTCAGAGGAGCAATGTTTCAAGGGCTTGGGTATATTTTTGATCACCTACTCATGACTAGACAGATGCATTAATATAAATGAGAAGGAATACACCAGTTTTACTAGAATGCATTCAAAGCAAAGATAAATAGCATAAACTTGTGTGCTGACATTAAGCTAAATAGAAGAGTCAAAAGTAAGAAGATCTGAATCTATGGATTTTGTGGTATCTTCCTTCTATAACTCTTCCTCATGGTTTTGTTTCTTCAAAGAACTTACACTAATTTATTTCTATCAAAAGACTCAAAGGTCTGCTGAGAAGCTTCCAGAGGTCCTTACCAGTTAACCACTTGTTTCATGGAAATCTTGGGCACTTGAGCTCCATGTGCTTCTGAGAAGGATTGTATGACATGGCACCTGAAACAGCAGGTGCTTAACTCAATGTTTGTGTCTGTGCAAATAAATTCAATATGCACAAGACTGTCCTGTGACTCAGGTCATCTGGTGTGGAAGAGCTTGCACCCACACCTTTAAATCTGAATAGGGACCTTTATTTGAACTGCTCATTGGGTATGGTTCTTGGCCTTTGTTAGATCTCAAACCACATGTGAACATGTCTCCATGCCCAAAAAAGTTCTCCAAGACGTTTCAGGAACAGGTAAGAAATCAGTGTTGACTCCAGAAGCCTCTCATTGAGTTATGTCTTCTTTCAGGACCAAAGTGACTCATAGTTTCACCTCCATACACTGAGTTGTAATCAAACTAAACCTTACTGGGGGACCCTCAGAAACTGTGGATTATCTGAGTGGAGTCTTTATTGTCCCAGGTTTACATTTGGGTCTCATGACTTGTTTTCTCATACCAGGAACATGTGAATTTCCCATTCCCAGCACTTTATAGGAACATTGGCCTTTGTTCTCAGATTGCCCATCATCCAGTGATGAGTTGGAGAGCAGATGTAACCAAGGGTAGATGGAACAGGCTTCTAAGTCCTGCTAAAGAGAGATGCAGGACTACATCTAAAGCCTTACATCAGCCAGGAGATGGTGGTGACTATCCCAGAGTACAACATATCCTTGTTTTCTCCTCTGGAGCCATTTTATATGCCCAGTTGTGAGATGAGATCTTTGAGGGGGCTGCCAGTACCTCTGACAGGGAAAACTGAGTGCAGCAACCAGTCTGCAAGGCAAATAAATTGTAGGAATGAGGTCTGCTGTGCTTCCCACTCCCTGCTGGCCTTTGAAGTCAGTAAGCAGTCTGGGAGCTGGAGGAAAGCCTCCTGCCTGGCAGTGGGGACTGACACCAGAAAGCTACCAAACTCTTGATAGGATAGGAATGGGGAGAAAAGGAATTACACTCTCTGTGAGACAATACCCTGTGGCTGCTCTGACAGATGACAGCTACAGCAAGTAATTTATAAGTCAGAAACATCTCCATCTGAGAACCCTTGCAGAGAGGAGTAGCAGGAACAGCTGCTGGCCTCAACTCAGATCATATATTATGGTCTTTGGGACCTGCTTGCAAGGCTTATCTGTTTTTTCCAGCACAAAATGTAATGAGATTCCTCAAGGTTTTGCTAACTCAGTCTTCCATTATAGAAGGAGATGTGGGTGTGGACAAACAAGCTGGAATTTTGTCTAAGAAATTTGGAAGTGCTCGAGGAGACAAGACAAGGGATGAAATGATAGCTACAACATGCTGACCTGTGAGGGTCCAATTATGGCCACTTCAAGCAGTCCTGAGGGTAGAAAGAGAAAGAGAGCACACTGAGAGCATCTATGCTTGCTTGATATGCCCACCAGTCATTCAGAAAACCCTCAAGTCTTTGGACCACCTCAGCTTATTCGAGTTCCTAAATGGAGCAGACTTTGAGTAGGTTTGGTAATCTACCTGGAAGACAACTCAGACTTTTGCAAGATACAAATATCTTACATGGATGAAACTACAAAACTCATGAGGCCATTCAGGCCCACAGTGGATATTGCTAAGAGCCAGAGCAACAGCATGGGTTCATGGGCAGAAGTGCTGGGCAGGAAGCACAAAGGAAATGATAAAGTTTGATCTTCTGTTCATGTGGTGGCTGCAGCTGGCAATGGCAGTTTTTATGGGGCATCAGTTCAGAAGATAGAATAAATTTTCAAGGACCAGGAATCTCAAAACCCACTGGGGACACTAAGGGGATAGGTGTTATAGGCTGTTTTAGGCTGGCCACGAATAAGAGACTGAAAGAACTGAGTTCAACCATTCTGTAAGTGAGCATAAGCCCCACAGGAATGTAGGGGAGCTCCTCACAATAGCTGAGCTGGATCAACAGAGTGAACATCAAATATGCAGCAAGAGGGGATCCTCCAGGGCTGCCCTCAGCAGTCTGACTATATAAAATGGACCATAAATACAAAGGGAATTGGCTCTTCTCCATATCACCAGGGAACCAGGCATGAAGTCATGGTCTTTAATGGAGCCCTGGGAGAGCTCTGTTAAGCTTGAGAGGCAATTTCTAACAGTAAATCCACTTAAGCACTGGCATTGATTGCCTGGGAGGCTGTCATTTTGGAACAACTGTAGTCTTTAAAAACAGATAAAACAAACAACTGTCAGAAATGGCTTGGGAAAAACTGATTCTTCCTTGAGGCAAAACAAAGACTTTGATCACCTCTCCTCATCCTTCCAGCCTTCTTTTTTATGACTCTGACTTGACTTTCCTTCTAATTGGCACAATATTTCATGCTCAAGAGTAGTACCGCTCTCAGGACTGAAAAGATGTGTGTCTTACAACACAGGTGGGCAGCGAAGGTATTTGGCAAAATCCTCCCACAGAAGTTTCTTCCTCACTTACATGTTCTTTGCAATATTCTTCCAAAAGAGAGTATTGATAGCATGGCATTGCTGCCATGATGTTTAAATAAAACCAGTTGTGTAGTGCTGTGCTATCAGCATCCCTTTATGATGACATGAGTATGGACCAAACTGTTCCACTTTTTTCCAGCTTTATGAGGTTGTTACCAGATGATAAATGGCCCACACCCGGTGAGCTAACACAATGCTTGTTCTCCAAAACTCCTGGCTTGTGGAAATGACACATTGCCCATTGTGTAAGACGGAGAACTGGAAGTTCACAGCCTCAGTGTCCTGCCACCTCAGCCAGGTCACCTGGAACACTGTAGTGGCTAACAGCTGCCCTGAAGGCCTCATAGTTATAAATAATGCTAATTATAAATTTATAACTGAAACATAACAGACTATGTAACTAATTATACAATTACCTTGATTATATAACATGAACAGACTGGGCCATTGGCAAGCAGGCCTAGGCCGCTGGGGACACGAAAAGCTATTGGCTGGTTGGCTCAGTGGCAACTGGTTCAGCCAATCAGGATTAACCATGCAGAGCTTCCATGCTATACAGGGAGAACAGCACTCACTAACAGCTGACTGCTGTCGCAGGAACCTCTGTGTGTTCTGTCACGTGCCTTTCTCCAACATCAACAACAAAACACTGTGGTCCACCATGTCTCGGTGTGGAAAGACAGGTGTCTGCTTAAGGAAGGCAGAAGCCTACCCTGAAATGAAAAATATAACCTCCCTCCCTCCAAACTGTTATAAATTTGAAATTAAGGAGGGCTCTCAGGCAAAGCTATGGGAGCAGGAATAACAGTTCTTTATTAGGGAAGAAAATAAAAAGATAGAATAAACAATCCAGTAAACTAAAACAGCACTGACAGAGTCAGAATATGGCCTGACACCCTGTTGGTCAGGGGTGGCAGGGGTAGCAGTCCAAATGGAATGGTGGCTGCAGTCCTCCTGGAGTGTCAGGTGTGGTTCTGCTAGAGCAGTGATCCTGTAGAAAGGGTGTAGTCTTCCTCTGAAGATCCAGTGGAAGCAGCAGCTGTTCCTCTGGGAATCCAGTGGAAAGGCTGTCTTGCTGTCCCAGGATCTCAGATTATCTCTAGGTAGGAATGCTTGGCTCCTCCCTCTGGGCGGAGCATCTCACAATGGCATGATGTAATTTTATCAATCATGCAGTGACACTCAATGGCCCATTAACAGTAGATATGTCCAAGGGAGGGTTGTTTATGTAAGAGATAAAAAACCCCTGCCCAATTAACAGAAGATAACTGCCCCACCTCTAACAGATGTTAAATAGAATACATCTTGCCTTGTAATCTGGGACATACCAGGGACCACCAGCGAGACCCCCAGGACAGAAGAACACATGCATAAAGAGCAGGGGAAATATGTTAATGATTTTGGGGAAATGATTATCATATGTATGTTTAGTCTGAGACAATCAATGAATACGTATGAAAAATGCGATGTATGAACAGAAACTTTCCTGTACTCAGCATGCACAGCTTTTGGGAGGAGCTATCCTCTTGTGCATCCAGTCGAATAAAGAATGCCTGCTTCTTAATACTACACTGGTGTTAAGGAGTTTTGGATAACAAGATCACATTCTCCTTAACAGGAACAGTTAAGGATGTTCCTAAATGCTCCTCACTGAACATCTTGAGCTTAAAAGACACTAAACTCAGTTACCAGTCCTGTTAGCTCAAATCACCTTTGTGATTTGAAGATGAACAAAGTCAGGCCAAGAGTCAATAGGAATTATAAGGTGTCCTGGATTGCCAAGTAAATTGTATTCTATTTGCCATCTGTATGGCAGTTGTCTTCTGTTAAGTGGGCAGTTTTCCTTATCTCTTCCACAACCACTCCTCCCTCTGGAGGGATGTCTGCTGATAACAGGCTATTGAATGTCACTGCATGACTGATAAGAACTACAACATCCTATTGTGAGATGCTCCACCCAGAGGGAGGAGCCAAGCACTCCTACCCAGATATAATCTGGAGATTCTGGAATACCAGCACAGCTTCTCCACTGGATTCCCAGAGGAACAGCTGCTGCTTTCACTGGATCTTCAGAGGAAGACTACACCCTTCTACACGATCTCTGCTCCAGCAGAACCACACCTGACACTCCAGGGGGACTGCAGCCACCATTCCAATTGGACTGCTACCAACACCCTGACCCACAGGGTGTCAGGTTGTGTTCTGACTCTGTCAGTGTTGTTTTGGTCTACTGCATTGTTTATTTTCTCTTTTTATTTTCTTCTCTAATAAAGAATTGTTATTTCTGCTCCCATACCTTTGCCTGAGAGCCCACTTAATTTCAAAATTACAACAATTTGGAGGGAGGGGGTTTACATTTTTTCCATTTCAGGGGGGCTCTTGCCTTCCTTAGCAGATACCTGTCTTTCCAAACCAAGACATAAGGTGTGTCTTCCACCATCACTGTTTGTGCAAAGGGGTGGTCTTAGAAAAACAGCTGGTAACCTGAATGAGGGTTGAGGCCATGGTGTGTAAAGAACTACATCCTGGAAAAAAAAAGAGAATCTCTAGCATGTCTAGGTCTGGGAGGCAGGGGAGTGAAGAAAGAAAGCATTATCAGCCTTACTTTACAAAGGGAGCTCCTATGCACAATGTGTTTCCTTGTTACTTGACCTCCTTTTGGAATTGCAGTGCATCTCAGGTAGAGCATGGGCAGGGGTTGCAGGTAACTGAACTGAAACTGAAGTTTCAGTCTGTAGTGGATAGTTTACAGTCTGAAGTACTCACAGAAATATCCCTTCTTTGTTCATAGAGGCAAAGAGGCAATTCCAGAGTGCAAGTCATCTGTTTTCGTACACTTATATTAGCAATCTGAAAGTAGATTGTTTTATGCCTCTACCTAAAGTCTTGAAGTACCTATCTGTGACCATGGACCTCTACAGGTCAGCTACAAATGTAGAGAGACTGTATACTCTATTAATATATAAATTTTTTCCCCTGTTTTCTATTTCCCCAAGCTGAAAAATGCCTGAAACTGTTTATATTGCTTATATAGCTGTGCCTGGTGTCTAAAATCTGAGGGAAAAAGAGGAGTGAAGATGGAGTGTGGAAAAATTGTAACTGTCAGTCATTTTATAGGTGATGTTTTCTACAAATGGGAGATTTGTGGTTGTCCTGAAGGTCATGCACACAAGCAAGCAGAGGTGGTTCCCAGCTATCCCAAGCCCACCAAGGATGAACCCCCCACCCAGTCCATTCTTTTTTTATTCCTTCCTTTCCTGGTGAAACTTTCTGTGCCAGGAAAGCCTGGGTGTTTTCAAGAACAGGATCAGTACTGAAGGACACTTGAGTAGAAGAGAATTCCAGACCACCCCACACCAGTGCTGTGCTCCAACAAATTTGTTGTTGTGTCTCTGCTCCAGATCAGTACCAGATGCCATGAAAGTAGCTACAAGAAGCTCTAAAGTAGGCAATGCTGAAAAAAAGGATACATCTGAAGATAATTACCACAACACCCTGCTATGGTTTGTATTAAAAAAAAAAAGAAAGAGATTGAAGGAAGGTGAAATGGAGTCAGTATTTATAGGATCTCTGAGTGCTCAGCCTGACATGTGGCAAAGTGAAGGAATTAATCACATGGAGTTTGAAACAACTTCAAGAAGCTTCAGGATGATCACACAAAACTTTGAGGTACCCCAATTGCTCAGCATTCTGACAAATAGTGGCCAGTGCTTTTCAATCCCCAGCATTATTATGCTTTTTAATCCTCAAGATAGCTTTCTTTGTGCTTTCTCACACATAATTCAGCAAGTGGGAAAGAGGTAGGCAGGGCCATCAGACCATCAGCAGATCTCTGGTGGGGGAAAGAAAATTATTTTTAATTTTTTGTGCAATGTGCTTCTGTCTACTAGGTGATTTTTCCCCCCTTTTCTCCTTCTCCTTTTTTTTTTTTTTTAATTGAGTTGGGCCAATATGTAGGAAAATAGTTAGCATGAAACATGAACATTATCTCAGTGATTTTGAAATGGCAGCTCCCATTAGGAATTTCTCAACATTTCCCAATGTTTGCTGCTGCTTTTGATGCTACCTAATGAATGTAGATGCTCTAAAAGAGTCTTTCTACAGGCTTGGAATGTTAGTATATGCCCAAGAGGGTGCACTGCATTGTGGCCTCTGTCTTCACCCATTTGTCTCTGTCTCAGTTGGGAGACAAATTTAGGAGAAAAAACTCTGAAATGTTTTCTCTAAAGAGAAAGGCTCCAGTAATCCCTTTTTGCCAATGACAGAAATTAATACCACTGGATGAAAGTGAAAAAAACCCTGTTAATTAAGAAAAAAAATAATAAAGGGTGCCTGCAAGACACAGAAAAAAAAAAGGAAAAAATTGAATAAATGCTAGATTCTGAAATTGTGTGTTATAGATGGATAATGAGATGATTGGCTCTTGCAATTAAGATATAACTATTGTGTGAATATTAAGAGAAGCTTTAGTGATGTACAGTTATGTTACTGTAGTTTAGATGCCCTCTGCTCTCCCCACAGTTCCCTTCCCCCTGTATTGCTGCCGTCACACAGCCGGGGCTGTCCAGGACAGGTACAAAGAAGCTGCACAGGTGTCCCTGGCATGGGGCAGTGGGGAATGGAAAAGCTCAGGGGTTGCTCAGGGGGTGCAGCATGGCAACACCTGACCTCCAATGGAGTCACAAGAGAGCAATCTCCACTGATAAATGGCAAAGAAGAGCTGAGTGACAGACTTTGGGAGGGCTGGGCTGGCTGATGCAGCCCCCAGGGGTATGAAAGGCTGAGCATCCATCTTGAAGAGGAACCGGGCACGTGGTATCCATGAGGGGCAGTTCCCAGCACTGCAGCTTTTTCCTTATGTAGTCCTTTGTTGTATTTTGTTAAGGTTTAATGAACCTCTTTAAATTTTCAAAGTGAGCAGTTGTTTCTCACATTGTGGAACCTCCATCCCCCTCAGAGAAACCCAGTAACACTCTCCTCTTGGCTGCAAGGGCAGGAAGGGTGTGATTGCCCTGCTGCTGCTGAGGCAAGAGCGAACAATGGTGTACAGGCTCGGCAGGAAGGGATGGAGACGGAGCTTGCCTTGCAAACCCCCCGGTGCAGCAGATCCAGTGTCCCCTCTGGATAGCGAAAGGAGCTGTAGCAGGAACCTGGAAAGAGCAGGCTGAAATGGCAGAGTGGGCTCAGCTGGAGCAGAGGCAGCAGAAACTCTGCAGCTGTGTCTGGAAGCTCCCAGCTGGCAGGGAGTGCAGCAAAAAGGAAGGACCCGAAGCCCTGATGGAGTGGGCAGCAGCCTGGCTCCTGAACAGGGCAGGGAGATGTTCCCGGGATTTCTCCTGGGCGCTGGCTGGTCCTTGGATTTGGGCTGTGCAGGTTGAGGGCACGAAAGGAGGATGCTGACATGGGACGCATTGGCTCTGGGGTTCCCAACAGCAGAAAAAGCAAGCCAGCAAGCCCAGCCACCATGCTGAACTACAAGATAGGTAAAACTCACAGAAAGTAGCAGTGTTCCTAGTCAGAGACACCAGCCGCATAGTCAGCTGAACATCCCACCCAGAAAAGCAAGGGCTGCCCCTCTGCCCATCCCCAACCCTCTCTGGAGCCCCCTGCCTGGCTCCCACCCATCACGGCACTCCTGGAGCCACGGAGGATGGGGGCTGGGGGGTGTGGAAGTGGCCACCCTGGAAACAAGACAAAACAAAACAGAACAAACCCCCCAAAAATGATACGCGATAATAAACCATCCCCAAGACACCCATTCAAGCCATGTACTAATGGTCTGATGAAATTCACTCTGTTGTGATTTATTGCTGTGATAGAATTTTAAAAAGGAGGAAAGCAATAGTAGTTTATTGTTTTAAGGGAAAGACCACTCCAGATGAGGAGACAAGACCAAATTGTGACCAATAAACTTCCCTCAAGTCACTCCCCTAAGACACAGAAGAAATGCCAAGCCTGCTGCTTTGGGGTGGCCACCATGCCTGGCAGCATGAGCTGTCTGTAGGCATCAGTACAGCTGTCTCTGCTTGCACTTCAGGCTAAATGTATCAAAAAATCATTAGCATCAATGTTAGCATTATGTTAGCTCAGTGTCTCTTACTGTTTGGTCTTGTGGTGTCTCGGAGTTCCACTTCTCTCTGACATGGCAGGGAAGTATTTTCAAGGGCTTTGAATTGGTTGGTTTAGGACAAATCTGCTGCAGGTCCTGAACACAACACTGGATTTAGTTTTTGATATGGGAAGTGAAGTTGTAGCAGAAATAACAGATCAGGCTGAGGCTCTTAAATTCAGGCTCTCCAGGGCCCTTCTGGCATTGCTTTCAAACCCCTTGTTTTTCCAAGCTATTATTTCCATCAAAAATATGGTAAGGGACACAGGAAGTCTTCCAATCCAGTTTACTGTGCTTTATGGAGCCTAAGGTACATAGCTGCAAACTGTTACTCATCTCAGAGCTGAGGATATGAATGTGCTTTCTGTTTGGAAAAGCTTTCAAAGACGTGCTGAAGCTGTTCTAATACACCCAGCAAAGGGAACCATCAGCACAAAACATGCCTGAAAAGAGAAATTGAAAACAGCTTTGCAAGGAAATATGTATACACGTGGTATGACATTTATTTATTATTGTGTGCTACAGAGCCCTTGCCCTAGCTCAGTTGAAAGCTTAATGAAAATGGTGGATTTTTCTAAGCTCTACCAGGATTTAGACCCTCCAGCAAATGTATAAACAAGGAACATTTTCAAAGTCTTCTCCTACTAATGGTTATTCATAACTATTTTAGGGACCTGTTGTTTTATTTGACTGGCAGCACTGAAAAGAAAAAAAATCCCAAATGTGGTCTTCCTATGCCATGATTTGCCTAACAGATGGACATGATGCAAAGCCCATTTTGTGTTCCTGCCACAGCTGGTTTGACATCTGTGTAATGGAGCAGAAGCAATGGGGATTGATTTGGCTTGTGAGATTAAAGGTGCTTGCTTTTTCTTCCCATGTCTCTGAGAAAGGTGGTGATGGACCAGGTCCTGCTATATGAGACAGATTTCACAGTTTCTGTTGGCACAAATTAGGAAAATTAGGAAAAACACACTGAAGCCCAACTTGAGAGAGGAACAGAGGTAAGGAGACACTGAATGCCAGGACCTGGAATCCCCGTCATTGTCTAGGTGAACATCTCTCAGAAAGATCTCTTAATTTCCCTGTACCTCCATCTCCTCCAATGACCCATGGAAAACCACTCCTCATCACCCTCAGAGGAAGGCTGCGATTCTCAGGTCATTGATATTAACTAATCAGTAGTCAGGCATGATGAAGACTTGATCCTTTCTCAGTACAGTAGAATGACCAGGCAAAAACTGATGTTTTCCCATTCCCATCTTTTGTGTTAGTACAAAAACATCAAAAGACAGAAAATTTTCAAGATTAGGCCTTTCAGAGCAGCTCTAAGACACCTTGAAAGGTTACCAAGGGTTCTCTTTTCACACTCTGTGGGCATTTCAGCTTCTGAGGCTGGAGTCCAGCATGTTTTGAGTTGCTCAGGAGTTATTTCGAGAACTTTGTAAACATGATGAGCTTGGTTTTGAGAATGGGATCAAAGTGTCCCTCCAAAGATGTTGCATGACATACCCTGAACACTAACCAAGATGCTGGGACTTAGTCACTCATCTTTGCAAACTCTGAGAGCCACTCTGGGTGGGCAGCTGGACTGGAGCAGGAACCTGGAGCAGCAGCTGGAACAGCAGACCCCCATGGGGGCGACGAATCGAAATTGTAGCATTAAACCCTAAGTGGTGGCTGAATTAAGGGGGTCCTGGCAAATGCAAAATGTCAGGCTAAAGTGCAGCAAAAAGCTCTGAAGCAGCAGCAGTAAACAGCACAGCTGGGGTGGGGTTTGCTCCTTTGCACAGCTCATGGGTGTTAGAGATGAATAATGCAATGGTTGACTCTCGCAACTAAGGGGTGAATATCACATATATGTTAAGAGAAGTTTTGTAGATGTGCAGTTATGTTTTGCCTCCCCCTTGCATTGTTATCATGGGATGGCCTTAGTACTCGGGGCATTTGGTACGGTTGGCTTGTTACTATGGCAACACCTGACCTCTAATCCAGATGTAAAAAAGTGATCTCCACCACTGGACAGCAAAGAAGGAGTCAATTGACAAGACTTTGGGAGGGGTTAGAGGTATAAAGGGCAGAACATCCATTTTGTGGATGAGCACATGGTGATAGATTCCTTTGCTCCTGGCGTTGTATGTTTCCTTATTCAGTCTTCTGCCGTATTTTTGATAAGGTTATAATAAACCTTTTTAATTTTTTTGAAAGTGAGTATCATTTCTCACATGGGTGATGGCTGGTTTCTGGCTGCCACCCAGAGGGAATGGCCTGGCAGGGGATGGGGTGCTCCCAGCTCCTGGCTCCTGGCACCAGCTCTGGGCTCCCAAGAGGCAGAGAAACAGAGAGGCAAGCTGGGAAGCCCTATTCACAGTGCTAAAGCAAGGAAAAAAAAAAGAAGGAAAAAAGAAAAAGGCAAAAACCATAGGGCAACAGGATCTCAAATCAGATGCACCATTCCCCGTGGCTTATGAGTTGATCACCCCCACAGGAAGGGTTGGGAAATTGTACCTGGTTTATTCCCTGGAGCTAAACACCTGTAGCTATTGGATTGTTCAGTGTGGACTCATAAACCCTGCACCATGTGGAAATAGGATGCTGCTAGGAAGCATCTATCCCCTGACCAGCTCTTTGGGCTGAGATGCTCCCTGGTCAATGTTTAGAAGCAGGTTTCTTCATTTTATTTTTAAGTTTTCCCTCCTAAAAGGCCCTTTCAGAGACCTATCTGACCCCCTTACCTCCAATTCTCTTCTTTCCCCTCCTTAGCCCTATTACTGCCCTCAAAATTCAGGGCCTGTACTTCATGCGTCCCTATCTTCCTTTCTCCAGTGCACACCACCAAATTCTTGTTGGGTGCTCTTTTTTGAAAGATCAGCACTGCAGACTGGAGAGTGATATATATTACAGTTGCAGCTGTTCTTTTTAAGGTCACTGTTCTCAGATAGAATGACTCAGGTCCTTTTTCTTCTACTGCTATTTTGAATCAACAAGCTTCTACCTTCTAAATGCAGTGTCTTACTCTTTATTACTGTTAAAATTCACCTCTTTCTCCCAGTCTTCCTTCAAGGTCATCCAACTCTTCCCTCTTCCCATTTCAATCATATTCTGATCCTGCTCTGCACTGGCCATACAGTCACTCAAGTTTGTCTTCAGCAGATCTCACGGCCAGGAACCTTGGCAGTTTTTTCTGCCAAGTTCATTAAGGAAAATATTTAATAAGATTGGCCTCAGGACTGATTATTAAGGACCATGATGGAGTTTCTCTGGATTTTCTCAAAAATAACAGACAGCAAATGTTGGCTCCAGATGGTATTTTGTTCAAAACAAAATAATGGCTTCCATCTGTCTTTCCAAACTGAGGTACATGGAGCACTTGCTGGTGGTCTGTTCAGGGCTGGCCCTTTGCAAAACACTAGTTCTTCTTTGTTACTTCTAGCTTCTAAATTCTGCTAAATTAGGCAAAGCAAATATTTTCCTAGTATTATTTTCATGTGTAAGAAACTGTGTGCATTTTTGGTGGGGCTGTATGTGATTGGAAGGGGATATAGTTCAAGCAGATTAGGACCAATGAAATTTCTTAACTGTTTATCAATGCAGAGTGTATTATTTATGTCACAGTATCACCAGAGTGTTCAAAGAAGGGATATGACCACAGACAAAGGCCTTGCATGGACCCCTGCTGAAGGCAGTCCTCATCTCAGAAAGATTACAAGCTGGGTTACCAAAGGGAAGAAAATGAGACGAGGTGAACAAAGGATACATCTGAGGAGGACATATCCATCCAGGCACACTTACACTGTCATCATGAGAATTCATGTCTCCTATGTAGCTGGCACATTGCTATCATGCTATGCAGCTGCAGGCTCTCCAAATGTGTCTGTCGTGTCACAGTAATAAGCTTTGTTTGACTCTTTGTAGATCTTGAGGACTCAGTTTGCAAACATCCAGGGGTTCTTTCACTGGAGCTGATGCAGGCACCTGCTACTGAGAGGGTAACAACGACTTGAGTGGAGTCAGTGTAAGCTCTTATAGTCAAAACTTGTAATTCCAGGCTTCAAAAACATCTGACAGAATGCAAAGAAAGCATGGAACTGGGTTTAGGTCAGAAAAACAAGCAATGAAGTCCTCCATAGCTTTTGTTTCTATGATTGTGAGGTTGTGGACTAGGCACTGAGTGGTTACAGAACCTGTTACAGTGCTTATGTGGTAAGAAAAAGGGTCTTTGTCACAGTCCAGTTTTTAAAGTTTTTAGAAATGTCTCTGTGTGAATTAAGGTGCAAATGAGACCATATGCCAATGTCAAAAGTATGGGTTTTATTTAATAGTAAATAAGAGAGAGAGAGAGAAGAAGGAAGAGAAAAAAGTAGAAAAGAGATGGAGTGACAGGAAAGTGACAGAGATAAAGAAAATATCACCACTCCACACTGGTGGTCTTCTTGGTGGTGATGGTCCCCCAGAAAGCATGGAATTGAAGTGGTGAATACACTCTCAGGCCAGGTGGGAATTCCCAGGTACCTCCCCCCAGGGGGGAGCAGGGAGGGACCAGTCTTGCAGCAGACTCTGGATCTGTAGCATCGCTTGGCATCACGTGCAGTGCTGTGGTGCAAGGGCTCTGGGGGATGGATTTGCTGGATTATGACACCCCCTCAGCTGCCTCCCACATCAATGTCCCATGGATGTGGCCTGTGAGGTTGGGGGTTCCACATCTGGGCTGGTTTGTGTGAGGGAGGATGGGTGTTCACTGCCTCTGACCAAAGGTTATTCCACACTCATTTTGGGGCAGTCTGTGCAGACCCGGCCCCTGTGGGTTGTGGTCTCCCCCACCCCAAACCTGGCCAGAGGTGATTCTCAGCACAGCTGCTGGGTTTGGCTTTCTTGTGGATGCATTCCTTTCCCTCAGCCTTGTTTCTTCCTGGACCTGAGATGATGAAACAATAATGTCCACTTCATCTTATCTAGGCAACTTAACTCACAGTCCAAAGTTCCAGTCAGGCATCTTCAAGGAGGCTTCTGTGGTTGTAGCTTCTTTATACAGTTTTTGTTATAATGGGCAAAACTCCTTCATAGCAATGTTTAAGGCATGAACCATTTCCACCCCTCACACTCTTCTTGATCAGGTTGGCAAGTGTTGATTTCAATGTCTGAGATATCCCAACAGTCCTGTGAGAGAGGATTGCTCATTCACAGGGATCTGGTCCTAAATCTACATGTGTAAATACTTCTCTTGAGCCAAATTCTCTGATGGTGGTTGTGTACAACCTTAGCACCAGGACAGCCAGCTCCTTGCTACATTACTGATTTATTCTGTTGCATCAATGAATATTCAGCTAATGGTTATGGATTTAAACTCACCTTATTGCCATTACATTCAGTGTGAAAAGAGAACACCACAGTGACAAGGAAAACATGATTTTCTCATTGCTACTAACCATCCTTACAACTCCAATGTAGCACACAAAAGCCTGTGACAAAGAAAAAATATATTTTACTACATGACAGGCCAAAGCTGAAGATACAAAGAAAGCAGGAACAAGTTGCCAAAGCAGATTCCAACCATCTGAAGCTCTCAAGGCTTATCAAAACTACAGCAAGCTGACTAACCTCCATCAGTCCGAGCCTTTCTGCACCTGCTGCAAGAGAGGGACAAAGAAACAAATTTGCAGGTGGTGCTCCAAAATCAAAGCTCTGACATAAAACTGGGTGCCGGACTTCCACACAAACAGACCTAAAAGACAAAATTCATCTCACCTAACACAGGCATGTATGTGAAAGAGGGCTCCGTGTGGGCTAGTCACCCCAGGCTGTCCTTATAATCAGTGAAGAGAAACAGAGCATGGTTCTGACCTAATAGAAATGTCTCCATGAGGCTGAGATGAATTGCAGCTCAGAAGTGCCTGTTTTGCTCTCTTGACTCCAGTGCCTGGGGAGTGTGGATTCTGCGGCTCAGATGGAGATGTCTGCAGGCACAGAGCTGGAAAGCCAAGTAAGGCAGATTTCACCATGATAAATTCCTCCAGAGTGACAGTGAAGGTGCTTGCCAGTGAAGCACACCGTGTCTTAGGTCGAATATTTTAGGAGTTAAGTGCATTCTTTGCACTGAAAGGAAAAAAAAATTAGCAGAGTGGGAACAGCACACATAAAATCAAACTTACCATAACTCAGAGACAAAGGAACACACATTCTATCCTAGAGCTTACAAACAGAAAGGACTTTGTGTTAACCTGGTTGGATCTTCCTGGGGACAGTAGTTGGAGAAATATCAGTACATTAAACCTGGAACAGACAATGAATCGGAAGAAATGCCTCAATGAAATATTCTGGTTATGCAATGCCTTGTGATTATTCACTAACTCGGTGCATTGCCAAATGCATATTTGAAGAATAAAACTCTTCCCACTTGCCACTTCCCCTTTGGACATTTCTAATCAGCTAATTTCTCCCAAGGCTACCCCAGCAGGCCAGAGTTCAATCCAAACTCCCATTAGAAATGGAAACGACCTGTCTGATCACTGAGTTTATCCAGCTGCGTAGTTTGCAGTGAGTAATGACTACAAGGGCTTTAGCAAACTGTGGGGCAGTGGGGTGAAAGCTGTGAATTATCCCAGGCTCACTGGTGACACAGGCAGTCTCTTGGTGATGCTCTGGCTAGCCCTCACCTCCTGGCCTGTGCCAAGAGTGGCTGTCCCCTGTCCCCCTGTTCCCCTCTCGCGTCGGTCTGGGTGGCAGTACAGCAGGGCTGCCCAACTCCCAGGGGCAGCAAAGCTGCTCTGGGCAGCTGCTGATAGGAATCCTGAGTCAAGGAAGCCAGAACAAAGAGGCAAGAGAGAGAGGCCATTTGCATAAATTCTCAAGAGGCTTTAATCTCCAAGAGAGTCACATTCAAGTGACAAATGGCAAAGCTCCAACAGGGTAACAACGACTTAAGACCAGGGAAGTGTACGAGGAGAGGATAACCAATATTAGAACAGCAGGGGAGGAATTCTAGGTAACCAAAAGGGGATCAGGCCCGGCACACCAATGGAACTTCAAGGGAAGGGTGATCGACAGGGAAGGTTCTAGAGAAAGGGGTGGGGTTACATTTGATGAACAAGGGAAGAGGGCAGTACTTCCAGGATTGGCAGGGAAGGGTCTGGAAATCAGGGAGGTGCAAGGGAGATTGACATGGGCACTGACATAGGATTAGGCGGGAAAATAGTAGTAAGCAACTTCAGGGCAAAACTGTTTGGGAAACCATACAGGGTACATGGAAATAAACTCACATGGAAATAAACTCACAATAAGGAACGCCTTAAGGTTGCAACAGAAAAACAATCTACCACATACTGGGGCTATGGAGACTTGTTATGGTATTTCCTATTGATGTGTATCTTCTGTATATGTTTATGCAAATATGGACATGATTATGGTATCTTTTTGCTAGATTTCCCTGGTATGTTTTTCTCTTCATGTGACAAGCCTATAGGCAGAGATTTTGGTTTGTTGTGGGACAGGACCAGGACAGATGCAACCCTTTTCTGGGATAATTGCACTGTAATGGAATGAATCAGATTTGTTTCTCCTTTGCATGCAGCATGTGAGCTCTTGGCCGATCATTGCAACCCAGGCTGTCTTTGCAGAAGCTCCAGGAGAATCCTTGGGCAGCTGACTGCCTACCTCAAACAGCCCAGTGCAACAGGATAAATCCCATGCAAGAACATTTGGTTCATGTGAAAGGTGAAAGGTGTTTCACAGGGCTGCCCTGTGAACTTGTGCTAGAAATTCTGCATTGTGTAACCACCACCTGATCCTTCCTCTGTGTGGTCCTGCAGAACCAGGATAACAAAGTCCTTCATATTCTGCCAGGTTCCAAGGCCACGTTTCAGTGAAGATGATGAGCTGTTGCAAGTTGTCACCACCATGGGCAGAAGGAGCATCTGCAATTTCAGAGCTTATATTTGTGGCCTCACTAAATCAGCCTATGAGAAACTGTAGAAAAGAATGTGGAAATTGAATATAAATGAATTTGAAGGCACCTGGAAACTGGTCAGCGTAAAACTGATGGTGACCAGACTGCATTCCCCTTGGGAGCTGAAAAATGGGAAACAGCAAAGTGACACTGGTAATATTCCCCTTCAAACTTTTTTATTTCTGTGCTATGCTTCATAGTCTAGGAAGTATCAGTTTTAAAAACATTCTTGTCTTGACATTGGCTCTATTAAAAGTTTCAAAATGAGGCTAAATTAAAGTCTCAGAACTGCAAAGGCAAGAGCACTCCATGTGCAAGGAGGAGCTGGCGAAGCTGAGTACAGAAACAAACAATCCATCATCTCAGAACAAAGGCATCTGGTATAGATGAGAACAGGATTCTAAAATCAAATAATAGGCTAATGTAATTTCTTCTGTCATGTTGCAATTAAAGAGTGAGGTATTGTGTGCAGGGTGGGTGTTTTGTCCCTTTTAATAATCTGTGAGTATTCATGGCTGATTCTCATGCGTCATATATTCTATATGCAGGGCACAGCTAAAGCTGCTCAGTGCAAACCAGGGATCCTGGCTTGTTGTTTGCAGTTAATCCTCTGGTGTCCTGTGGTTCTCAGGGTACTTGTGTGGTCTGTTCACATATTGTTTCACAGAAAAATAACACAACATCAGGGGGACAGACCTGAGACCTGTCTCTGCCAGCCTCACTTTGCCCTTGTTCCAAATAAGCTATGTATTAGGATCAATGACAATTTAATTGTTATCTTTTTAAACTCTTTTTTCAGTAGGATTCTGAACAAAATTAAATATTTTGGGTCCATCAATTACACTTCAAAGGGTTTTGTTTGTTCATTTGTTTGTTAATTGATTTGTTTATAAGTCTTTTCCTGCAAAAGAAAATATTAAAGGAACAGAATAATGTGTAAAAGAAAGAAATTGCTGTTGGACTTGAATGGGGCTGGAAGAGAGGCTGATATTTCAAGCAAAGATAGAAAAAAAAAATCATCCTTGAACACCAAGCCCAGCTTTCAGAGAAATTATTGGATTTTCCCTCTAAACAGAAGGATTGACTTCAATGACATTCCCCCAGCCCTGATTGCTGTCAGCAAAGTTACATATGAAGTTCATTTGACAGAGGATGCTTTGACAGGAAACCTGCCCCTCCATCCTCAACCCCCTCTATTGTGTTACACTCCAAGAAAGACTCCAGGATGAATTCTCCAAGAACAGCTTAATGCAGCTCTGGAGGAAAGGCTCAGCTATGCGACACCAATGTGTAATAAGACTGCACCTTTAGTGACAAAAAAAAAAAAAAAAGAAACTTGGAATAATTCTTCTGGGAGCCTTTAAGTTTTTACCAGTCAGCCTCTTCTGCACATCCAAATTCCTGAAGGACAAGTGTGCTTCTGGTGGAAGCAGGCTCGAGTCCATAAATATCCACACTGAACTTGATTCCACCACTTATTCTTGTCTTTTGGAGCAACGGGAAATCATCAGCAAACCAATTGCTAAAATGGCAAGCCATCAGTAGTTTGGGAAAGTGCAGAGGTCTGGTAGCTGAAGTTTTGAGGGCAAGCCTGAGCAAGACAATGTGAGCCACAGATAACCTCTTGGCACCCATCTCGTGCTGTGTCTCCTCAATCAACGCCTCTCGTTGGCTATCATGCATAAGATGTGACTGACACCCATTGCAGCAACCCTGTTACTTTATGTCCCACTGGCAGAACCTGAATTTGCTGATAAGGCAAAGAAAAGCCCAAAGTCAAGTGGGATATGATCAGCATTCAATAAATTAATCAGCTGTTGTTATTGACAGAAGTTCATGAACCCTTCCCCTCACACAGAGATATTGTGGGTCTCAGTTTCCCTGCAGAAGCTTCTAGATTGAAATTACACCTTCCACTCCCTAGAAATTGGTTATTGACTAACATCATGTCCTACTTTAGGGCAAATTTTGGAGGAAACCTCTGAATTGGGTTCCCTCCAATAGAAAACCAAAATTGGGTTCACCCTTCTAGAAAGCAAATTCAAGCAGCCCCTCCCCCAACTGATTTGGGAAAATATTGCCTTGGAGAAAAGTGGAAAAAAACCAGTTTAACAAGAAAAGCATTCACCAGCACAAAAAAAAAAAAAAGAAAAAAAAAAAAAAAGAACAACAGTAAACAATAAACCCTCTTGCTGCTCAGAAGAGATGACAAACTCAAAGTCCCTTTGTGGGCTGTAGCTCAGCTCACTCAGTCTCTGATCAGTCCCTCCAGTGCTGGAAATGCTTCAGCTCAGACCCAGCCCAGTGGGCCACAGGTGTGAGCTGCTGGTGCTCTGCTGGTGTTCAGTCCAGAGCAGGTTTAAACAGGACCAAGAAAAAGAAAAAAAACACAGTCCAGGGAATTCCTCTGCCTCAGCTAGCTAAAAACTAACTAAAATGCAAAGGAGAGCTCTGTCCCACCATCTATCAAGACATCACAGTCATCAGACATCACAGTCCAGGAGCAGGATGTGGAGGAGCAAGTGCAGCTTCTGATAACAAACTCACTTCTTCTCTCCCCACTTCATTTTCAGAACCAGTTTTAAAGGTGCAAAACTTATTTCTGGGCTAAACAGATAAATAGGGATACAATCATCATGAAGTCACCCCAGGACACAGCTTCATCTGAAATGAAGATTTTCAGCCCATGCTTTTAACCCAGGTCTCTCTCATCACCCTACAAAAACAAGCTGGTAAAGTGCAATGGCCATGTGCACGAGATATCCTCTGCTCTGCAATAATACAGATGTTTCCCATTCACACCTTAAACTGGTCCAGAAGGTTAATAATTGAAGTAGAGGACTGGTCCTAGTGAGCCTCATCTTCTGCAGTATGCCCTACCTCCCCCTCAGAACTGCATGAGTAGAATGCTGCATGGCAGAGTACAGTGTCTTTGACCAGAAGAACTCCTGAACTAACAATTTCCAACTCACAAAGATCTCATGAAATCCCTGTTTGTTGAGAGAAAAGAGATTTCCCTCCTTTTATATATTAGAATGATTATCTCAGATTTGGACCAGAGAATAGTACCACAACTTTTTCTAGATCCACCTTGAAATCATTCAGGGAAAGCACAAGGCTTGAGAAGGCTGGAGGCACTGTAGAATCATAGAATGGTTTGGGTGGGAAGGGAGATTAGGGAACAGCCTCCTGCCATGGGCAGGGACACCTCCCACTAGACCAGGTTGGTCCAAACTCTGTCCATCCTGGTCTTCAGCATTTCCAGGGATGGGGCAGCCACAGCTCCTCTGGCCAACCTGTGCCGGGGCCTCAGCACCCTCACAGGGAAAAATTTCTTCCCAATATCCAATTTAACCCTGCCCTCCCCATTTGTTTTTGCCCTTTTGCAATGAACTAATGGGAACTGAGTATGAAAGAGCATTTTCATGTATTTTATTTAGTTTTCTTCACCTGTGTGAAGCCATTCGCCCATGTGCTGTTCCTCCAGACCTTTGAAAAAGTCCTTCTCCAGTACTTTCAGAGCCCGTTTAGGCACAAGAAGGGGCTCTAAGGTCTCCCCAGAGCCTTCTCTTCTCCAGGGTGAACACCCCCAGCTCTCAGCCTGTCTCCAGAACAGAGGTGCTCCAAACTTCTGATCAATTCAGTTGTGTCCTCTTGACTTGCTCCAACAGAGGTTCAAGTCCTTCTTATGTTGGCATTATGAACATAAGAAGGATCCAGGTGATGGGTTGCCATCAAATTCCAGCTAAGAAACTCCTGGTATGTCAGCAGCTACTGCCAAGGGACCACAATGTGGTTGGGTAAGATAATAAGGTGGTCAAATGGGTTATTTTTGAGATGGAATGTGTAGTGCACTTCATTAAGTGTTATCCTGATGTCTGCCTTGCTCTGTACAGAAACCTGATGGCATGAATATCCCTGCAGAAATCGAGGTGTGAGGTCACATGTGTCTTCCAGGTGTTTTGCTGTATGAAAAGAAACCTTGCAGTGGTGTGAGATGTTTATGAGGTGATATCTATACCTGGGAGACACGAAGAGAGGAAGAAAGCCAAAGTTCAAGTGCATTGCTAAGTAGCTTTGTAAAACTTGCCAAATGCATCTTAAAGACATTAAGTCACTGATACAGCACTCCAAATTGTATTTGCTACATGAGTTTCTGAAGTTCAGCACTACCATCCTTCTGACACTGTTCAGTTTTTTCATGGTGGCTGTGTCACTGTTGCCGTAGTGGTGTAAAGGAGATCAGAAAATGCAGTAGCCATACTGCTGGAGGATCACTACAAGCAAGAAGCAGGGAAGGGGAGAGGAGAGGATGGAAATACATGTTTTGTGCCTGAAGTCAGAAAACTGCCTTCCTTCTAAGAGAAAAAAAGGACAGGAGGCGTGGATATGGATCTACAGGGAAAAGGAAGGAAGGGAGAGGAACATCAGAACATCACCAAGATAAAACGGCTACTAGCTGTGAGATGAGATAATACTGTCTGGGGAAATGCAGTTATGATCAGCATCTGCTTTGTACTGAGTTTCACTTCCACTGGTATCTTCACTGGAGGTGGATAGAAAAGTTGTAATAGTGTGTGTGGGAGTCAGTGCTCCAGTTGGATGGGTGTCAGCCAGGTAGGTGAGGCCAGCTGCAGGACTCAGATTTACAGATTTACATTCCTGTTGCCTTGCAAAGGATGGACAACTGGGAGGAAGGTGGGAATGTGCTGCTTTGGCAGGGGAATAGATTCAGGATGCTCTGATCTGTACCTAATTGTGCTGGTAGTCAGGGACTCCTGCTAGCTCTGACAGTTCCCTGTTCAGCCATGGATGTGTTGATAGAACAAAAATGTTCAAAGCTGGAAGCTTAAGATGTAGGCTCCCATGATGACATCCCTTGGACTTCAAAGGAGCTGAGTAACCAGAGGGTGGGTTTCTTTGTTTTGGCCTCTGCAATGAAATAGTAGAAACCAAGTACCTAAGAGCATCCCCAAGAATTTGTTTAGTTTTGTGTACCTTTGTGCCTCACTTTCCTCCAAGTAAAAGAGGATTCTGTTTGCCTTTCCCATAGGATCACAGTGAGGAGCTAGCTACATGTGAGATCTTAAGAAAGGGACAAGTAACATTCTCTACTTGGATTTATGGAGAAAAGGGGGATTTCTAGTTCAGGTAGTGTGGTGAGGCATTTCTCTCTGCCATGAGGTGTCGCAGACATATTTTATGAAAAATTCTTTCCTTAGGATTTTTCCTCCTGAGAAGCTGAGAGACCTCAGGAACAAAATGTAAACAATGATTATCTTCTGCTGTGGAATGCAACAGGTGCATCTGTGATTGGTCCATGCTGGTTGTTTCTGGTTAATGGCCAATCACAGTCAGCTGGCTTGGACAGAGAGTCCGAGACACAAGCCTTTGTTATCATTCTTTGCTATTCTATTCTTAGCTAGCTTCCTGATGAAATCCTTTCTTCTATTCTTTTAGTATAGTTTTAATGTAATATATATAATAAAATAATAAATCAAGCCTTCTGAAACATGGAGTCAGACCCTTGTCTCTTCCCTCAACCTGAGACTCCTGTGAACACCGTCACAACGAAGAGCTTATCTGTTCCATCAACCTGGTGTGATAACTTTGGGCATCTTCTCCCTTCACATGAATTTTCCAATTGGTGAGATGGTGCAGGCTGGACATCTGTCCAGTAGTGAGTTATCTCTGGCACCATGGAGGTGGCATTCCCAGCAGACAATAAATCTCTTGCCTTGAGAGCAGATTGAAGGGAGATAAGCCATGGATTTCTGACTGACAGACACTTCACTTTACAAAATAAAAGCTACACAAAACTTTCACAAAGCAGAAATCTTCCGCCCATTCCCTGGAAATGTGTGGGGATCTCTCCTCAAGGTTTGGGATGCTGGCCTTTGAGTTACTCTCCTGTAAGGAAAGGACTCTATGTGTACTCCATCATCACTTTAGTGGTAAGTTACATTGACTCCTAATCTACACTGTTTCTTTGCTAGCTGCAATATAGGTAGCTTTATGTTACGGACTGTTTTATGTAATCTAGTTGTAGCTCTTTGTTTTAACCTGTGTAGTAACTGTTTAAGGCCTTTTGTCTGTTAATCTCCTGTCTATTCAGTACACCAAATTGGCCATTTTTAAGAACTTGTGAGCCAGGGTGGTTTGGGTGTAGGTTACCTCAATTAATGCTGCCAAAAATCTGAACCTGAGACAGGGTTTCTCTAACACCTTCACTCAGTCCCTAACAGGGAGTCATGAGTTAAAGTTCATGGCTGCAAAGAGAAGCAGCCTTGTCTTGAGTGATGCAAGTTTTGGTGAGAAAGAGCTTCCTTAGGGGTGGTCCATGTGGCACAGTGGCAGTGGAGAAGGTGTTGCATTATTCCAGCACCCATTTGTGGCTTAAAGCACATTATTTGAGTTACCATATTGACTTCACAGCTTGGACAAGTGAAAAGTGACATGAATCTTCAGAAAGATAACCAGGTTTGCTGCTGTAAACTAAGGATGTAGTTTAGTAGAGGGGGACCAATACTGAGATGGGGATGGCTACTATCAGCTGACAAAATGATCTGTGGCCCATTTGCACAATTTACCTGATGACAGAGCCTGAGGAATTCACCAAACCAGAAATGCTTCTTCAAACACATGGTGATTTCCTCCTGGCTAGGCAGAAAACAGTGATATATGGGCCTTGAAATAACAAAGTTTTGAGGAAGATGAGGTCTAAAGCTGAGTGAAAAATGAAATGACTCTGCTATGCCTCTTAAAAAGCCACATCAATCTCTTGGATTGGGACACACTAGGCTTCTGGAAGTGTTTAACAATGTTTAAGGCTAACCTATGGCTTTTGCTTTATTATCACTTTTACTGTCTGTCAGCTTGAGGAGCCCTGTGCATCTGCCTTTGACCATAGGGAAAAATGAAGGTGTAGCAAGACAGTAGTTGTGCTGTATCCACTAGAGCTGCTGAGCTCCAGCTAGCCTGACAAAATGCTGTAGAAGTTTCTCCCTTGCTAATGTCTGGCTTTTCTTACTGAGCAGTGGAGAAGAATGGCTTTTTCTCTGACTTTTGCCTCTCCATAAAGCAATTTTCAAACACCTCAGTGGGCAAAAAATCACAAATTATCACTCTGGCCCCAGAAATTGCCACCAGGTTAGGGATTAATGAGAAATCCCCTTGCAGATGAATGGGTGAGGAAGAACCCAGTTAACAAAAGCCTGCTCTTCAGTTTGAGGACTGAGTTGTTTGGTGTTCCATTAGGTTAAAATATTTCTCTGCTTGCTTGTAAATCTTGGTACATTTATGGGATTGTATTTGATGGAAAGGTGGAAGGGGATTCTGTTTTGGTTTAAAAAGACAAGTGTTTGATAAGGAAGGCAGGAGTTTTCTTTTAAATCAAAAATGTAAATTTCTTCTTTGTGAATTATTATTATTTTTTAAATAAAGAGGCTCTTAGGCAAAGATATGGGAATAGGGATAACAGTTCTTTACTGGGAAAATTAAAAATACAAATGTAATAGTACAAACAAAAAAACTGTGTCCAACTGACAGAGTGAAAATATGACTTGACACCCTGTTGATCAAGGTGTTGGTAGCAGTTTGATTAAATGGTGGCTGCAGTCCTCCTGCAGTGGCAGGTGTGGCTCTGTTAAAGCAGTGATGCTGTAGAAGGGTGTAGTCTTCCTCTGAAGGTCCAGAGGTGGTGTAGATGGGCCTGGTCTTCCTCTGGGAATCCAGTGGAGAAGACAGCTGCTCCTCTGGGAATCCAGTGGAGACAGGCTGATCTGGTGTTCTAAATCTCAGATGATATCCAGGTAGAAATGCTTGGCTCCTCCCTCTGGGTGGAGCATCTCACAAGGGGATGATGTAATTTTATCAGCCATGCAGTGACACTCAATGGCCCATTAACAGAAGATATTTCCCGGAGGGAGGATTGGCTTGTGGAAGAGATAAAGAAAACTGCCCAATTAACAGAAGATAACTGCCTCTAATAGATGGCAAACAGAATACACACTCCCAGCTAAATCTTTCAACTGATGACAGATGCCCACAAAAATGCATTCACCATATGTGCAACAGAAGCTTTAGCTGACAGTGGTGGCCCTTGAGCAGAACTGTCTTAAAACCATGCAAGAATGAAGACTATTGAAGTGAAAGTCATCACTGCTTCTGGTCCACCCTGTCCCAACAGCAAATTGTTCCTCACAGATTTCCCTTGACATGGAGGAGCTCTTCCCACATTAGAAAACATGGCTGTCTAAAGCAGGAGAGAGGCTGTGCCTTTGGTCTCATGTTGTGTGGCATGGATTGCTCTGATGAGAGGCTAATTGCCTTCTCCCTCTCCCTTCCCTTCTTGGGGAAAAATTACATTCTGCCTTGTGTTCCTGTATTGTGGAATTCCTTGGTAAGTCCATGTCCAGCATGTGAGGCAAAGATGTCTTGGGCTCTAGGTTAGGAGATATGATGGGGCCAGACATTCTTCTTGGCTGCAGGTGGGGATACCTGTCAGCAATGGAGAGAGATGGGGAAGACTGATTCAGTGATCAGAATCTGCATTTATTGTACACTACTAATGCTTATATATGGTTTTAAGAAGACTAGTAATGTTTACAGCAATGATTAGGTTAAAATCACATACACAAACTTATGCATAATACAACATCTCTTGCTTGCGGAGTTTAATGAAATTTTCTTTTTCTGGTAAATCTGTCTGATTGAATCTTCTTTTAATCCTCAAAGTTCTGTTTCCTCTTGCCACATTAGAACATCCTGTTATCAAATCTCTTATGCTAACCAGGTCCAAAGTCCATCATGTGTCCCACTATCCCAACAGATACCCTCTGGGCAGCACACCAGTGTCACTGTTCCCCATGTCACCTGCATCTGCAGTGCTCTAGAGGTACAAGAGCTGGATGCCTCTGGGCTCAGCTTTTCTGTGATCTCAGCCTCAGTGAAATGGCACAGTGCTGAGTGTCTGGATACCTGTGGAGGAGGGGAGAACAGGATCCTGTCTGAATGTCTGCTGTTACTATCACCCCCAGAGAAGGCTCTGGGTTATCGTGGGGAGAAGGCCAAATCTCATTCAGCTCACAAGAGGAAGAATTTTTCAGCCTTTACCCTGACTCTTCCCTTGTTTCCTCTTCATACTCTGATGACAGACACTTGTAACAAAGACACTGTCCTGGTCTGGCAGCTCCTGCTCAGGGAAATCCTTGTGGCTCTGGGAAAAATGGGGCTGAAGGAGGTGGAGCAGTATAAGAAAAATGTTCAAGAAGGCTCAAGTGAAAGGTGGTTTGGATCAGAAAAACCTCCTGCATATTTATGTGACCCTTCCTGCCTTGAGGAATGAGTATGAGGCTTCTGGAGTGCACCAGCTGCATGGCTCACCTGGACTTCCTTTTTGTAAGTTTTTGGGTAGACAGGCAAAGGCACAAGAGCAGCCTTGGCTTGTCCAAACCAGCCTGGCACACTGCTCACCCTGCTGCCAGGAGATTCCAAAGACCAGGATGGGACAGATGTGACTGCATCATTCCCTATGAGACATGATGTGCTCAGTCCTGGCAAAAGGAGGCACAAGCTGCTCCCAGGATAGGTGGAAGCAAATCCCACTCTGCAACCTTATAGATTACATAGGGTCACATCTGTGTCCAACAAGGAGATGGTCAGCAGATGGCATGGTGGACTGGGAGCTGAAGTTGAGACCTGGGATCCTGGGTGGGAAATACTAATGCAAGGGTCCTCATTTTTAAGAACTTTAATAGTGAAAATTCTATCACAAGGAGTGTCACGATTTTAATTTATTGATTTATTTCCTTCTTTTTTAATATTGGAGATCTGTGATAGATGAGTAATGCAATGATTGACTCTCACAATTAACAGACAAATATCATGTATATAGGTTAAGAAAAGGGTTTTTTGCCCCCTGAGTTGTTATCAAGGGACAACCAGGGTTGGGACATCTGGGAGGGCTGGCTTGTCACTATGGTGATATCTGACCTCCAATCAGGATTTGAGGAATTGATCTCCACCACTGGACAGTGAAGAAGGAGTCGATGGACAGAATTTTGGGAGGGGCTAAAGGGTTAAAAGGTGAAACCTCCATTGTGTGGGTGAGCACATGGTGGGGAAAATCCTGTTGCTGTAACATTTTCTCCATTCAGCCTTCTGTTGTATTTTTGATAAGGTTTAATAAACCTTTCTGAGTTTATGAAAAGTGAGTGCTCATTTCTCACAGATCCATTTGGACTGCACACTCAGCTAGACTGTATGTACCACATCCCACGTACACCTGGCTCAAAATAGGTCACAAGAATTTGGGCCATGGAAAACATTTAGCAGAGGACTTCTAGCAGCCTTCCAGTACACAAAGAGACTCCAAGAGAGACAGAGAGGGACTTTGGTCCTGCAGGGACTGGACAAGAGGAAATGGCTTCACACTGAGAGAGGGCAGGGTTAGATGGGATAATGGGAATAAATTCTTGGCTGTGAGAATGATCAGGCTCTGGCACAGGTTGCCCAGAGAAGCTGTGGCTACCCCAACCCCAGGTTGGATGGGGTTTGGACCAACCTTGTCTAGTGAAAAGTCCCTTGCCATGGCATGGGGGTGTAATGGGAACCATTCTATTATTCTGTGATTCAATGCTCTGGTCCTTCCCTGGTCTAAGTTGTGCTCAAAGAATAGGTATCTGTACATTCCTGTCTTGAACTGGTGCATCATGTATAATATATTTTGGTAGGCATGAGTGGGGAGCATACTTGATGTACTTTCCTTATTTCCTTTGCAACATTTCCCTCTTCTTTCCACTCTCAGGTGGTCTCTGCAATCAGATCCACTCAGGTTGAGCAAATGTCAGCCAGCAAGAAGACAGCAGATGAAACCATTCATCCTGCCAGTCTAGCCTAAACCTACACACATCTGCTGTGATAAACCCACTCCAGGCCATTGTGGAGATTTACTTCTAAAATGAGAAGGGATGAACTCACCCTCTCACTCTTCAGGTTTCCAAAATACATAGCAAGAGGAGAGATGGGATTTTGGGGTGTGTATCTGTGTGTCTGTGTGTCAGGTGGCATTTTAAAAATAATTTTTCCCCTTACTGTAACAATTAAAAAGCCAGAAGAAAGATTTCAAAAAGAAAAACGAGGAAACCACACCCCAAAACAACTAAACTCACTGGTTTCAAGGTGGGTTAACAACGTGGAAAGTTCATGCCAGAACATGTGTTATTAGCAATAAAAAAGTTCTTTATTTGTCTGTCTGGGGAATTTCTTTCACACTCACTTTAAAAAAAAACTATCTTTATTTGTTTCCCTTCTATCACACACACAACCAGATCAGTTAAATAAAACAGAGTTTTATATTCATTCCAGGCAAGTACTCTTGCCAAAATCTGTGCCTCCTTTTTCTCCCCCCACTCATTTTCTTATATACAGACCAGTGATGAAAACACAAAAAATCTGAAGCCTATGAGGTGACAGATGAACAAGATGTAGAGGCAAATAATCCAAATGGTGCTGTGAAGGAATGGCTTTTACTGGCAAAAGGGAACATATTTCTGCAAAGGTTAGAGGAATTTTTCTGTTTCTGTTGGATTTTTCCAAGGCTGGAAATTTTAATTTCATGAGGAGACTAAGATCCTGCATTTTAGATGTTCCAGACAATCCTTTCCCTTGATTTGTTGCTTTGTTTGTTTAAGGTTTTTATCAACAGTGAGGATTTGTGCTTCAGCTAATTTTATGTGCAGAAATCTCATTTGTGTGTATATGGTTGCCAGACATGTGATGGACACTGACACCCCTCAGAGCAGAGTGAGGACCATGTTGGCTGCAAACTGTACCCAGAGCTTTGCTTCCAAAGAGGACTTTGCAGCCTGCTGATGTTAAACTGTCTCACATATGTAGGTTTTTCCCAATATCGAGCCTAGACCTCCTCCAGCACAACTTGAGGCTATTTCCTTTTGTCTTGTTACTTGAGAGAAGAGACCAGCCTTCACCTGGCTCCACTCTCCTGTCTGGGAGTTGTAGATAGAGAGAATGTACTGCCTGAGCCTCCTTTTCTCCAGACTGAGCCCCAGTGTGACAGTGTTCACAGGGGTCTGATCATGAGGGAAGAGACGAGGATCTGACTCCATGTTTCAGAAGGCTGATTTATTATTTTATGATATATATTAAAACCATACTAAAAGAATAGAAGAAAGTATTTCTTCAGAAGGCTAGCTAGGAATAGAAAAAGAAGGAATGCTAACAAAAGCTTGTGTCTTGGACAGAGAGTCTGAACCAGCTGACTGTGATTGGCCATTAATTAGAAACAACTCCATGAGACCAATCACAGATGCACCTGTTGCATTCCACAGCAGCAGATAATCATTGTTTACATTTTGTTCCAGAGGCCTCTCAGCTTCTCAGGAGGAAAAATCCTAAGGAAAGGATTTTTCAGAAAATATCATGGCTACACCCCAGCTCCCTCACCTCTCATCACCAGTGCCAGCAAAGGGGTGCAATCATTCAAATAACTTCTCTCATCCTGCTGGCCACACCAGTGTGACACAAGTGAGGGTACTGTTGGCCTTCTTTCCCCCCATGGCCCACCTGAGCTCATGTTCAGCTGCTGTGGATCAGTGCCCCCAGATCCTTTCCCACCCTGCAGTTTTCCAGCCACTCTGCACCAGCCTGGGGAGCTGTATGGGGTTGTGACTCAGGGTCAGGACCTGACACTTGGCCCTGTTGAACCTCGTGCCACTGGCCTGCACAGATCTTCCTGCAGAGCCTTCCTGCCCTCCAGCACATCAACACTCCCATCTAACTTGGTGTTGTCTGTGAACTTACTGAGGGTGCATTCATTCCTGTTGTCTAAATCATCAATAAATGCATTACACAAGACAGGCCTCAATTCTGAGCCCCAGGGAATCCCACAAGTGACCGGCTGCTAACTGGATTTAGTCCCATTCCCCAATACTCTCTGGGCCAAGCCAGCTTTTACCCAGCAAACAGCACACCTGTCCAGCCATGAGCACACGATCTCTCCAGGAGAATGTTGTAGGAGATAATGCTTTACTACAGTCTGTGTAGACAACACCCAGAGCCTTTCCCTTATCTACCATGCAGGTCTCCTTGCCCAGACAGCCGGCAGGTTGGTCAGGCAAGACCTGCCTCTCACAAACCCATGCTGGCTGGGCCTGGTTCCCTGCTTGTTCTGCATGTGCCAGGTGATGGCACACAGGATGATTTGACCAAATTCAGCTTTACAAAAGTGGACAGGACATGTTGAAACTTAAATTATCAGTTGCCAAGTACTTGGGCTGAAGGAATGACCAACGTGCCAAAATTGATGACTTGTGGCCTATTTCTAAGTGGCCTTTTGAGATTGTAGTCACAAAAGAAAATGACACTTAGATGACAGGAATATAAAAAGAGACTGGAAGCTGAATGATTTAAATCAAAACTCAGGAGAGAGCAAGAGGGGGATTGCTGATTGATAACAAGGGTTTGGAGGAGAAGCATTTGTGCATGGTGCCACTTGGGTAACACCCAAGCTCTGTCCCAAAGTTGCAGATAAGAGCAAAAGGAAAGATCTGAAGGCAGAGTATCTCAGACAAAGAATCACAACACTGCTGTGTTTGCAAGGCGTGGAAGGAATGAAATATTGGAAGAAGCAATACTAAGCTTCTTGACCTCTGCTCAGCTGACTCAGAGGGAATGTAAAATACCCAGAGGAATGGTGATTGTGATCTTAGAATGCACAGAGACTTTTACTGCAGAAAAGTGGAAAAAGTTGGAAGAGCTTGCAGTTTAAAGTTTAAGTTTAATCTTTGTTCAGCCCCAGTAGGATTAAAGAGCAGCACAGGCCAGTGTGGGGCGTGAAAGGAAGGTGAAGATTAGCATAGGAAGAATAATTTGGAGGTCTCTAAAAAGAAGCAGAAGCAAAGGATAATTCAATAAACAAATAAAGAGATTCACTAAAGAAACACAGAAACACACGAAGAAGATAATACTGTGCTACACAGATTGCTAAGGAAAACACATTGTTTGAGAATATTTTAAGATGAGTGAAGGGAGATGAATAGTACCTCTCAATGTGGAGGGAACTTGAGCTGGCTTCGGGGATCTCTTTGCAAATCTCTGAAATTGCAAAGGAAAGACTGAGGAATGACACTCCTAGAGAGTCACGTGCTGGGTCATACCCCAGAAAGTTTGTTTTTCAGGATCTTAAATTTGGAAAGCCCCATGTACAAGCCTTTGTACAGGCAGTTATATATCAGCAGGTGATTCTTGGTGATGCACCAAAACCTCTGGTTATCTCTCAGCCTGTTGTGAGGTCTGGACCCTGATTCCCGAAGAAGTTAATTAAGAAGCTGTGGCACTCCAGTGCTTCTCTTCACAAAGCCCTTCCTGGCCAAGAGGACACCCCTTTATTTATGCCTACAGAATTCCTCAAACATGACCTCATCTCAAACCTTATTTGTGAGGAAAGGACTGTCTAGGCCATAGTGAGGCACTTCTGGACTTGTGAGGCTTGTGATCCCAGATATATTTGGTTTTCAGGACAGATTTGGATTGTCTGAAGAACCCCTGTGGTTTCAATAGAAGTAGAATAAGCCCTTGTGGGCTTTCTTTCAAATTTGTCAAGAAAATTGGAAAATTAGGAGAAAGAGGAGTAAAAATCCAAAAGAGAGAATAAATTATTTCCTTTTAAAAAAATATTATTCAGGTGTTCACTGTTGTGGGATATGACCTAAAGGGGAAAAGAAAGGCTGCTTATCTCTGGTTCAGCTTTGTTCCTTTCTATCTGAGAAATGGGAAAGCTGCTGGAGAGTAAGAATGGAGAGATTACTAGTTTAAGCTTTGCCTATTTTTCTTTCTTGAATATTAAGTTTTTAGGATCATCACCAGAACTGGTGTTAGGCAGCTGAGCAGATCAGTGATTTAAATCTCTTGCTACAAAGCAATTTCTTCATAAATTGGTTTTGGTTTTTTTTCAGGCCTACAGGGAATTTCTCCAAGCCTCAGGAGTGGGACTTCTCCCAGCAGGTTTCATACACATAGTAGGCAAACCCACAACAAACAAAAATAATCCCAATTCAGATGCATTGTTCAAAAAGGACCTGGATAATTCAGGTGGTGTTGTTACCTGACTTCTAGAGATTGTTGGAATTAGTGGAGAATTTATGCTTGTGATGCTGAAAAAATAAGAGAAAAGGGGAATATCTTACAAGAAACTTAAATATTCATTCTGTTTAGCCATCAAGTAACAAATGGACTTGATTACTGTATAAAGTATCTTGTAGAAGAGAATAAAAATTACATTAGAGAAGCTCTCATGCAATGGAGAAAGAGCAAACCTAACGCAAGCAGATGTCTCATAAAGACGGCACAACAAATTCAGGTTATAAAAGCATGGAAATGTGTACAGTTAGTGCTGGGAACAGAAACAAAAGGAAGTGGAAGATACCTCTTGAGTCTTTGAAAATGGGCAGGTTTCTTCATTCAGAAAGAGTTGCAGTCAAACAAAGATTACTCAGCTTAATATACAGGTGACTGGGTGTCTTGGGTTGGCTGTGTGATGTTTGTATCCCCAGACGTCTGTTCTGTTTATGTTGGATAATAAGTTTTGCACCTTTAGGACTTGTCCTGAGAGCGAAGGGGGGAGAGAAGAAGACGCAGAGTTTGTTATCAGAAGCTGCACTTGCTCCCCGCATCCTGCTCCTGGACTGTGCTGTCTGCAGCACAGACAGACAGCAGGACAGAGCCCTCCTTTGCTTTTTAGTTAGTTTTTAGCTAGCTGAGGCAGAGGAGTTCCCTGGACTGTGGTTTTTTCTTTTCCTTGGACCTGTTTAAACCTGCTCTGCACTGAACACCAGCAGAGCACCAGCAGCTCACACCTGTGGCCCACTGGGCTGGGCCTGGGCTGCAGCATTTCCAGCACCAGAGGGACTGATCAGAGACTGAGTGAGCTGAGCTGCAACCCACAAAAGGGACTTTCTGAGTCTGTCATCTCTTTTGGAGCAGCAAGAGGTTTTATTGTTTAATATTGTCCATTTTTTTGTGCTGGTGAATGCTTTGCCTGTTAAATAAACAGTTTTTTCCCCCACTTTTCTCCAAGGAAATATTTTCCTGATCCAGCTGGGGGAAGGGCTGCTTGAATTTGCTTTCTAGAGGAACCCCTTTAGAGGTTCTCTCCCAAATTAGCCCCAAACCAGGACACTGGGTAACATTAAACAGCCTGCAATATGCAGGTCAAATGAGCTAATAATCACTCCTGGAGTTACACCATTATCTAAAAACTCTTTATTAATCTGAAACTGCCCTGTCTTCAGCCTTTTTTGGCATGATTCTGGTTTCAGATATTAGTGCAAAGCATGTGGATTTCATTACGATTGCTGAAATGGTGTCCAGAACCAGAGATAGAGGCTTCAAACTACATCATACAACAGAAAGATGTTTTTCCCCCACCCCAAATCTACAAAGCACAGTACTCAGTCTGGGAAATTATTTTGCCTGTTTTCAGCAATTCTTTTATGTGTGAATGTAATGATGTTCTACAGTTTTTCTGAAGCACAGGATAAACAAGGGGAGAGACGTCCTGAAATTCGATCCTGCTTTTAAGCAGAAAATGTGCATTGGTTTCTGGGGAAAGGAGCGTTAAATGAGAAGCAAGGAGTGATTTACAAGATTTTCTGTCAATAAAAGTATCGTCTGGAGCGTCATCAATGAAATTTATTGTGGGAATCGCTCATCACTCAAACAGAAATGGATATTCAAGCAGTCAGAATGGCAGAGGTGTAAAATAAAAAACAGTCTGTATTTGGTAGATGTTCTGTAGAAACCAGAAGACAAAGGAAAAGCATGATGTGTCTTGTCCCAGAAACACCTCCTGAATCTCATGTTCATTTCATAACTTCATAGGGTGGAATCATGATTTTTTGAATAGCTGTGCTGTGTAGTGCTGGCAGGTGATGACACAAGCACCTTGAACTACAGGAGGAAGAAGTGGAAGGAAAATGCATGCTGCCCTTGGATACAAAACACAGTATTTTGATCCAAATCTCAGAAAGCTGTAAGATGTTGGTCCTTAATATACAGGAATTATACAGCAGTTATTTCTTGATGTTAAGATAATCTGTTATCTTTAAAGATGGTGTAGACTAGGAGTGGAGAAAGGAGAGGAGGCATCTTTGCAAATGTTTAGAAGAGGCATCTTTTGCAAAGGTGGAAATCTTCAGTGCTTTGGAGTTCAGTGCACTGCTTCCTATCACTGCAGAGACACAGATAAAATAACAATTCCGTGCACTGCTTCCTATCACTGCAGAGACACAGATAAAATAACAATGTTTGGCTGTATGTGATGTTTGCTTTACAAAAACAGAGGCAAAGGGCTGCAAACTGAATTATCCCTGCTTTGGCTGAAGGAGAGGGAAGAAAATGGGGGACACGATTCTAAGATGGGTTATTCAACACCTTATGAAAACAAGGTTCCCAGAAAGTCTTCTGAAGTACATTTGCAAAATCATCTTGAGGTTTTGGAAATCCGACACTTGCAGGGTAAAATTCAGTCCCCACCTGCATCTATTGTCATGAAGTTGCTTTAATATCTTAAATATCTTGCAGGACACCAGATGTAGATGGATTGAGGAAAACTTAGAAAACCCCCATAATTTTCCTCAAAATCCGGCCACCT
The DNA here is from genome assembly GCF_027887145.1 of Ammospiza caudacuta. NCBI lineage: Eukaryota > Metazoa > Chordata > Aves > Passeriformes > Passerellidae > Ammospiza > Ammospiza caudacuta. Next base: position 15,676,645 of record NC_080594.1, read on the forward strand.
GGCCCCTTCCTTTGAAGTGAAGGGAAAACTTTTATTCTGTCAGGCTAGCAACAAGAAAACAATGTCAAAAAAGAGAATAGCTCCATCGACTCTTTGGCAGAATCAGTAGTTTAAGCCACTTCCAAAGCTAATTTGATGTGGCCTTTTCCACTCAGAGTTTTCCATTCAGGGAGGCTTCAACCCCAACCATTTCAAACAGAGCATTAGAGATCTATTTGGAAGGGGTTTGTAGGTATTTTTTGAGTTAAAGCTTCACAAAATATCCAGGGCATCTGAGGCACTCATTATTGGTCATTAGAACTATTGAGCACCCCTAACCCCAAGCGAAAGCAAGAGGAACACACTGCTCAGAACTTTGGAAAAGCCCACTTTTAAAGTAATTTTCCTGTGTTGGAGCTATAAATACACACACACACAAACACATATCCCTATCCTTAGGCTCTGCAAGGTAGTCTTTCCCCTGCTGGAAAAGTGCTGTAGGTGTTGAACAGTTTTGGCAGAACCTGGGTTCATTTAGCTGGGTCAGCAGATAGCTGGCTCTCAACCAGAAAAGACAAAGTGGATGTAAATGGCAATTTCTGTAGCCAAGGCAATTTTCAGATGAGGTGAAGAAAAAGGAGTGAATACCAGAGTGAGGTACAGTGTTGGCTGAAATGCAGTATAAGGTCACATAGCTTACATTTAAACTTAAAATTCACCTTCCTTGGCCAGTAATTCCTCGTGATCTTTTCAAGCGACCCCTCTCATGCCGGAAGCTTTTAAAGGGGTTTCTTAACACACAGAACTTTCTGTTTCTCATTCATCCTAAAAAGCCAGCCATTGTTCCAATGAAACCTCTTTACTAATTAGTGTTAAGCTCTGTGAGTGGAAGTTGACCAGGGGCTGGGGATCAGGCCCACCGCTTTGCAGTGCTCACAGTGGTTTCAGTTTTGTGCCATCTGCTTTCCTTGCCTAAGATCTTGCATTTTGACATATTGCTTCAATACAACATATTTCATTACACCTTTGCTGGAGGGCCAAAGGCCACATTCCTTCCATCTATCCTGCATTCAATTTTCATTCTCTTGTCCTCAATGCATTATAGAAACTAATACTCCTTCCCTCCTTCTCTTTTTTTCTCTCTTCACCCACCTGCCTTCCTACCTACCCTCCTGCCTGCACCCATCACCTCCCCAAAACTGCCCCCTCCCCCAAGCTATTGTGGGTTATTACCTCAATCCTTTTCAGCTGAGAAAGGCTTGAGGTAATGACCTGAAACTTCCTGGAAAAGATCCCAAAAAGCTCCAGATGAAAACCACATGCAACACATTAGGGACCCTCATGGCATAAAGAAACATTGGTTCAAGTAACAAGAGTGTACACTGATCAGCTTCTTACATATCAGCTGGTAAGAGGCATATATGATCAGCCATGAATATGAACCAGGTGGGGGAATTAGCTGATTGGCTAGGTTATGGCAAGAAAAGTGAAAAAATATATTGTCTTTTAGGAAACAGTTTCCTTAATCACCATGCTTAGAGCTGTGTTGGGGATCTGACTCTTCGCAGTAGCAAAAACCTGGAAGAATTCCACAGAATCTGCATGATGCCAAATGCTATTGGGTTATGAACCCATGGAGCCCCACTAATGCTTGCTTGATGCTGTAGTCTTGAGGTGAAAAAGCCAGAGAACTTTTTATTGTAGCTACAAGGAGAAAAGTGTTCTCTTTTTCTCTTTGCCCAGTTAAAATAATGTCCTTTTTCAGCAGGAACAAGAAAATGCATCACCTCCCCCTCCACCCCTCAGCAATCCTACAGTTCTCCAGACACAAGCAAGCAAGGGAGGATCATGGTGAAACAGTCATTTTGGCCCATCTCCAGGAATATATTTCAGCTTTTGTTTTCCACTTAAGTTGAATGCACTTATGGAAGTGAAGGTGAGTTAATATTGAGTGGCTCTGGGCCTTTTGTGTTGCAGAGCCATCTCATCATCTCAGCATAAGTTTCACATGCAATAACATGGGAACATGACTTGTGCTTTTCCAGAGTATTGTTTTATTAAATCCAGATGATGCAATTCAGCCCAGAGCCCAGTGCTATCCATTCTTCTTACAAACCAAGGACAATATCCTGCCAGAGAGGTGCAAAGTATCAAAAGTACTGAGCATTTTAACAGGCTGCCCAGGTGCTGTGGTTTGATACTGGCCAAACACCAGGCATTCACAAAAGTCGTTCACTTACCCTCTCCTTCTACATCTGGGCAAAGGAGAGGGAAAAAAATTAATGAAGGGCTCATGAGCCGAGATAAGGATCAGGAGAAAAACAGTCTAAGGGCAAAACAGGTTTAAATTTAAAGGTATAAAGTAAATTTATTATTCACAGAGTCAGAGGAGGATAATGAGAGGTAAAATAAGCCCTTAAAACACCTTTTTTTCCCCCTAGCCCCACCTTCCTTCCCACCAACAGCACAGGGAGACAGGGCATGGAGGTTTTTGTCAGTTTGTCACTTGAGATTGTTTTTTGTTTGCTCAGGGAGAGGAGTCTTTTTTCTGCTATGCTGTGGGGTCCCTCCCATGGGCAAAAGATGTTCCCAAAACTGTTGTGGCATGGGTCACTTGTCCACAAGGGGTGGAGTGTATTGCCTTGGCACAGCCTGGGTTTTGTTAGTGGGAGGGAGCACAAAGATGGCTCCTGTGGGAAGCTGCTGGAAGCTTCCCACCATGTGTGGCAGAGCCAATCCCTACATGGAACAAAGGCAAGATAAACTTCTCTGCACTGCGGGATCTTGCAAAAATCTTTGAATTAGTGGAACTTGTTGACACTGGTACGTACAAGCAACAGTTTTTCTTCTGGCCAGAGAAGAGAAGGAAGTGAGGACATGTGAGGGAAAATAACATGGTGGCACAAAGGTCAGTTGGAAAAAAGTGAGGGGAGGAGGTGCTTCAAGCATTGGAGCCAAGATTCCTCTGCAGGCCATGGTGAGGATGGTGGTAAAACAAACTGTCCCCCTGTAATGCATGAAGTCCCTGGGGGATGCAGAGATTCACTTGCAGCCTGTGGGAAAAGTGCTCACACCAGAGCAGGTAGATGGTGGAGAAAGATATGGTCTAGTGGGAGACCAAAGAGAGAGAGGGGGGGGGAGAGAGGGCCCTTGCTTCCAAACTAGAGCAGCCCATCCTTCGGAGACTGCACCCCTGTCATGCTTTGATACTGTCCCAAGGCCAGGCACCCAAGAGAGTCGCTCGCTCACCTTCCCCTGCCACAGCCAGGCAAAGGAGGGAAAAGGAAAAAAGGTAAACAAAGGCTCCATGGGTGAGATAAGGACTGGGAGAGAACCCTTCAAGGGCAAAACAGGCTCAACTTGAAGTTGCAAAGTGAAATTTATTACCAACAGAATCAGAGGAGGATAATGAGAAGTAAAATAAGCCCTGAAAACACCTCCTCCCCCCACAACCCCTTCCTCCTTCCCACCAACAGCACAGGGGGACAGGGCATGGTGGTTTTGGTCAGGTCATCACCAAGACTTTCTTCCACTTCTCCAGGAGAGGAGTCCATCCCCTGTGAGACCATGGGGTCCTTCCCACGGGAGACAGTTCTCTGTGAACTTCCCCATGGTGGGTCCACTCTCACAAGCAGCAGCCACACCACACCTGCTGCAGCGTGAATTCCACCCACGGGCACACAGTGCTCCCAAACCAACTGCAGCATGGCTCTCTCTTTCCACAGGGTGCAGTCCTCCAAGGACAGGCTGCTCCAGCCTGGGAGCAGGGCCCTCTCTGCTCACTGGGTCTCCCACTGGATCACAGCCTCCTCCAGGCATCCACCTGCTCCAGCGTGGGCACCTCCTCCATGGGCTGTGGGTGGATCTCTGCATCCTCCATGGATCCATGGGCTGCAGGGGAACAGCTAGTTCACCATGGTCCTCACCATGGCCTGCAGTGGAAACTCAGCTCCAGCATCTGGAGCACCTCCTCCTGCTCCTTCTCCACTGACCTTGGTGTCTCCATGTTGTTTCCCTCACATATTCTCACCTCTTCGTCTTCTCTGACAAGAAGCAAAGCCCCTTACTTTGTTTTGATTTTCTTCTTAAATATGTCATAACAGAGGTATTACCAGACTCTCTCACTGGCCCAGTTTTGGCCAGCAGCATGTCCATCTTCAGAGCCACCAGGGATTGGCTCTGTTGGACATGGTCACAGCTTCTATCAGCTTCCCATAGGAGCTACTCCTGTTGCCCTCCCCTGCTACCAGAAAATCAGGCTGTGCCAAATCAACACACCAGGGCAGTGGTGGAGTCCCTGTCCCTAGAGGGATTTAGTAGACACGTGGATGTGGTACTTGGGAGAGGGGTTAGTGGTGGGCTTGGAAGTGCTGGGGGAAGAATTGTACTCAATGATCTTAGAGGGCTTTTCCAACCCAAATTGTTCTAAGAGATCTGAAGGAATAGCAGCAGCTTGGCTGCTCCAGTACAGTTTTACCCATCATACCCAAGTAGGGACATAACCTATTGCAACTGATCTGCCATATTGATAACAACACTGTTCCAGAGCCCAAACCAAGGCAGAAGAAAGAGCTGCCAGCAGAGCAGTCTGTCCAGAGCATGGCAATAACATCCTTATGGTGGGGGAAGGAACCCCCATGTTTAGTGTTGAAGTCCTGACAGCTGCCAACTCTTGTGACTTCATTGTGCAAGGCATAATGTCTATGTCTTTTCTTAAAGCCCCAGTTCCAGGAGCTGAGTATGTGGGCTTTCATTTCGTTCATTGGGGGTAAAATAAAGTTTATTTTTGTTCTCATGGATGTTGAAAAAGCTGGAATATATGTCCTGAGTGTGCCTAAATGTAACAAAACCAAGGAGTCAGAGAAAAATAATCCAGAGAACACTAATCCTCACAAATTTTAGGCCAGCCTTAGAATTTATGAGCCTGTTGTTTCAGATTCATCATTTTGGCATGGTTGGCAGAGATGAAATGGAATATAAGAAACAGCTGAGAGGAAGAAAAGGGAAAGGTAACTTGTTTGACCTTGTTCTCCATGCTGGGGCGCACTGGACAATTATTTACAGTCATTCTCTGCCTCAGTATATTCTCCAAAATTGCCTTGCCTGTCACTTTTTTTTTTGCAAGAGTATAAATGCCAGGCTAGAACTGGAAAGAGTTTGATAACATTTTCAGGATATTTTTGAATAATATTCCACTTGTATTTTATTCACTCTGTGATTTCCATCTCTTTTTTGTTTCTTTTTTTGCCTCCTGCTCAGTAGAGATTTTGTAACAAGCCTTTGCCCCAGGCATGGCCTTTTTGCACATTAAGAAGCACAAAAAAAGTAGAGAATAAAAGATGACCTAATTTTTTGTTTTTTTACAGGTTTCCTAAGAGAAGAGGTTTGCCATCTGGGTGGAAATCTGACAAAACAGCACAGGAGGGGTTGGACCCATCAGCCAAGCCGAACAGCTGCAGGGTAGCTACATGAAAATCAAATCACTCCTCTGGAAAAATTTATTGTAGCTGGTTTGCAGAGATAATAACAAAAAGAAATCCAGCTCTTTTATCTCCTCTTGCAGCATGAGGTCCCATACCAGACATTTGCAAAGCACTTTCCTGAAGCTGCATGGGGAGTTTCACCTGGAGTGTTGTGCAGGAGTCAGCTAGGAGGGGAAACGACACCAAGTACCACTGTGGATCTGTAATGTGCATCTCAGTGCTTCACAGTGCATTCCTTCAGCACATCCTGCCTGTGAAACTTCTGTTCATCACCCCCTGTTAATCCCAAATTGGTAACGCCCAACTGGAGGCATTTTTGGCTGCTCCTTGACATTTGGTGAATGGGTCACCGGCTTGCTGTACCGCCATCTGGGCTGGGACATCTCAGACCATCTCACCTTCTTTCTACCATTGAATGTAGCTCATAGGAGGACTTTAATCACTTGGTCATCCTGAATCTGAGTGCCTTTAGGTTACCATCTTGTCACTATAGGACACGAAATAAAACGACACGAACACTGGAGCCTCCTAGGTAAAAAGAAAGGCAGTTTAATTTCTGACTCCAGCATTTATAGATTTTCAAAAGTGACAGTGGATTGGAGGGTGAAAGTGCTGCCTCTCCAATGACACTGGACAAACCAACAGTCCATCAAATTTCTCCTCTTCCTGAAAAGAATGTAAAACAACAATTATTTACATAAAACTGCATGAGAAAGTTTTTTATAAGAATATAAACATCAGAAGACTTAGAAAAATTTAGAAGAACACCATCTAGATCCCAGTCCTCCTCCACCTGAAAATACTCTTCCAGACCATGACCTCCTTGTCCTTGGCTCTCAAGGACACAGTGGTGCCTGCCTTCTCTGTTGGCCAGGTGCGTGCTCAGATGATTGTGCTGACTTTGCTGCTCGTCAGTGTTAATTTGTATCTCTAGGACTAAATCCTGGCAATTAAAGTACTTCAACTGAATTGATTGAAGAAATAAATAGCAGAAAAATATAGAGAAATAAGGGCTGCTAAGAAACCACATCCAATTTGACAGAGTTGTTCTCCAGCACTGATGAGGCCACACCTTGAATCTTGTCTTCACTCGGTGCTGGAGGGTGTCCTGGGAAGGGAATGGAGCTGGGGAAGGGTCTGGAGCACAGGTCGGATGAGGAGTAGTTGGAAGCTCTCAGTCTAGAGAGGAGGAGGCTCAGGGGGAACATTCTCATTCTCTACAACTCCCTGACAGGAGAGTGCAGCCAGGTGGGTATTGGTCTGTTCTCCCAGGTAACAAGTGCTTTGAAAAGAGGAAATGGCTTCAAGTTGTGCCAGAAGAGATTTGAATTTAATATTAGGAAATATTTATTCACAGAAAGGGTTATCCAGCCCTGGCACAGTCTGCCCACAGTGGTGGATTCCCCATCCCTGGCAAGATTTAAAAGCAGTGTAGATGTGGCACTTGGGGATATGGGTTCATGGTGGCCTTGGCAGTGCTGGGGGAATGGTTGGACCCAATGATCTTAGAGGGCTTTTCCAAACTAAAATATTCTATGATTCTATGAAAAAAGTTCATTTAACTTTTAAAACTGAGCAAAATTAGTCCAAAATTATTCACAGTCCAAGATCTGCTGGCAGAAAGGGACTTCTGGAGGTCTCTCATCCATATAAACATAAAAGCAGAATAATCTATTGCCTGTTTTATTTGCCACTACAGAAAATTGTTAGGCCTTACACATCCGTTTAGGTATTCCTTCAGAAGCTGGAGGCTGCTTTTAAATCTTCCCCTTAAAGAAGCAAAACTCCCTTAGGCTCATCTTGTAGGTCTTGCAAGTGCCTGACCACCTTGGTAGCTTCACAGAGGTTGGTGATTTTTAACCTCACCTGGAAGGATGGTGGGCCAAGAAAGGGGCAATGCAAGGAAACCAGGAAGAGCCTTTCCTCACAGGAGTGCTAGTCCAGCTTTGGAGCCTCAAGGAATTTGAACATCTCTGAAAATATGGTGGTAAGTGCAAGAGCAGATTTACTGGGTAGACTGAGAAAATCCATCATCTTTTCCCTCTTAGCCCTGCTCCATCTATCACACACACAATGCTACATGATGAGGAGCCAGACTGCTGCCCTTTTTATATTACAGCTCCCCAAAGCCCTGAAGCACTTGAGTCCAAATTCTGAGGTCTCTCAGGCTGTTCTTTGGCAATGGAGCATAACACACACCATGCAGTTTGTTCTGCCTTTCCATTACAAACCTCTTTTAAGCTGCAAGTGACTTACCCACACTTCAGCAGCTCAACTTGACATTTCCTGTGCCTTGGGATGATTTTGTGGTGTGAAATTTTCACAAAACCTTGGCTTGTGAACCTTAAGTGGCTTTGCCAATGTCTTTTATTTTTTTTTTTTTTTTTTTTTTTTTTTTAATTCACATGGTCAGAATCTTGGTTGATGTCTGCAGTTCACAACTGTTAATGTTGCTGCTGCTGCTGCTAGGTAGGCAAATTGTGAACTCTGCAGAAGGGATTATGTTTTCATGATACTGCCAATTCTTATTCAGGAATAAGCCCTTTTTTCCTCTCTGAATTAAGTTTTGCCTGGGCTTAGGGAGCTCAGGTCCATGTAGTGTGGTGCAAAGCCTTAGAGCCATGAAGCATGATCCCACCAGTGTCTGACCCAGGTCTGACACAGATAGTGCCAAGGTATTGCTGACACTTGGAGGTTCCTGCCTGATGCTCCACAGATGTTTCAGTGCTGGTGAGGTGCTCCATTGGAATGACTTCTGCACAAGTATGCCTTTATTTTTAGTGCTTTGATTTGCAATTTCCATTTATACTGTCATCCTTTTTCTCCACAAATTTGGTAACTTCTTTGCCTGGACCTAGTTTCTCAGTCCAGGTGCCATGAATTCCCTAGCTCACTGCAAGGAAGGATATGACAACAGATCCAAGAGCACCATGATATGATGCATGGCGTAGCTGGCACGCTGGAAGGAAGGGATGGCTTCCAGAGGGGCTTTGGCAGGCTGGAGAGCTGGGCCTGTGCAAGCATCATGATGCTCAGAAAGGCCAAGTGGAAGGTCCTGCACATAGGCTGGGGCAAGCACAAGCACAAGTGTAGCTGGACAGAGATTGGATCAACAATAGCCCTGTGGAGAAAGACTTGGGTGTGTTCGTGTATGAAAAGCTCAGTCTGACTCAGCAAAGCACACTCACAGCTCAAAATCCAACCACATCCTCAGCTACATCAGAAGAGGTGGGACCAGTGGGTCAAGGGAGGGGTATCTGCCCCTCAGCTCTGCTCTTTGGACACCACACCTGGAACACAATGTACAGCTTGGGGCCCCCAACATGAGAAAGATTTGAACCTGTTTGAACAAGTCCAGAGAGGAGTCACCAAGTGATCACACAACTGGAGCACCTCTCCTGTGAAGACAGGCTGGGAAAGTTGGAACTTTTCTTCTCTGGAGAAGAGAAGGCTGCAGGGAGACCGTAGAGCCCTTGCCAGTGCCTAAAGGAGGCTTACAAGCAGGCTGGGGAGGGACTTTTCACAAAGTCATGTAACGATGAGACATGGGGGAATGGCATTAAGATCAAGGAGGATAAGTTTAAATTGGATATAGGGATGGAGTTCTGGGCAATCCAGTCTAGTGGAAGGTGTGCCTGCCCATGGCATAATGTTGGAAAAAGATGTTTTTTAAAGTTCCTTCCAGCCCAAACCATTCTATGATTTTATGATTCTATGAGCTGGTTCATTAGCCAGACCCCAGACTTGCACACAGCTCCCCTGATCCCAGGATTAGGATGGGTGACAGGAATATCTAAATTAACGTGTCAGCTAACTTCCCAGTTTGCCTTTCCCAAGCAGCCTTTTCTTTGCTTTTGTTCCCCTCCATCACCCCAAATGAGAGATTTCCTCTCTGGTTTGTGCAGCCAAAAAACCATTTATCTTCTTTTCAAATCTGTTAAAAAGAATCACATCAAGGCCTGTGGAGGGCTTGGAAAATGTGCTAATATTAAGCAGACTTTCAGACTAAAATCTCTGTATGCTATGAAAGGTCAGTCAGTTCAGTTCATATGCTACAGGAAAGACAAGTAACAGCATTAATGACCGGATCTGGTAAAGAATTAACTGCAGTCAAGGAAGTTTCTAAGGCAGCCATGGGGTCAGGGCTGTAATGTGTTAGTTACTCACATGGGGTAGTCATGCAGCTAAACCCATCTCACTGAGTGGTTATATCAGTGTGATGTATGTCACAGACCTGCGAACCTGAAAAGTAGTCACATTTCTCTTGCCTGCGGTGGTTTCTTCTCTTTCACAACTCACCCTTGGCCTGGGCAAGTTGGGCTGGGGAAATCTGACTGTATTTTTGGAGTATTTTTGGAATCGGTTATTTCTTTTTCCCTAACTACATCTAGATATTCCAAAATCAGATCCTTATAGGGATCACAGCACTCATCTGTTTAATAAATATTTTTAGAAAGGTATTTAGTCTTGATTTAGAGCTCAACACATCTATAGATAAGCCATCCAAAGAGTTCCTTGTGCTTCTTGTGAAAAGATAAACACGTCTTGTCACCCTTCTTCCACTTATGGCATCTGGTAGCACTTCTGATGGTTTTGTATCCTCCACTGAAACCTGGTGAGGACACGAAGGTGCTTGCTGATTCTTATAATTGACTGAACACAGAAAAAAAAAAAAAAGAAGAATAAATGCTTTTTGGGCTGGGGAAATATGTCTAAATTTTTGGATTTTTTTTTTTATCAGTTATTTCTTTTTCCCTAGCTAGATCTATATGTTCCAAAATCAGATGCTTACTAGGGATCACAACACTCATCTGTTTAATAAATATTTTTATAAAGGTATTTAGTCTTGATTTAGGACTCAGCACATCTATGGATAAGCCATCCAAAGAGTTCTTTGTGCTTCTTGTGAAAAGATAAACATGTCACCCTTCTTGACTTATCTGGTCCCTGCTTCCAGTTTTGGCATCTGGTAGCACTTCCAATGGTTTTGCAACCTCCACTGAAACCTGATGAGGACACAAAGGTGCTTGCTGACTCCTATAATTCACTGAACACAGAAAAAGCATAGAAGAATAAATGCTTTTGGGTTCTTCTTTACACTGAAATCTTATTCAGCCTGAGTGGAAGCCAGAGTTGCATCTAAAATGTGCAACCCAGCCCATGGTTGGACAAGAGAGCTGTGAAGTCCTGCAGGGGCCAGGCTGGGTGAAAGTTTATTCGAAAACAGTTCTTTTCCAGGATGGTCAGAAGGGGACCTGTGGTCCTGGCAGGTTGCAGCCCTGCAGCAGGAGATGCCAGAGCATCAATCCCTTTATTTTAAATAAACAATTCAGAGCTTCAGGTGAGCATGAGCCCTGCAGTACTCTTGTTTTACAGAAATTGCATTACTTGACACTGGTTTGGGCTCTTGAAAGCCATGCTGGTTGTTGGGGCTTGGTGAGACCTCTCAGATTGTCTATTCTGTACTCCACTGTGGTGGATGGACTGTGTCAAGGGCAAGCACTGGAGATTTCCTCCACCTCTGTCTTCCATGCATTTCAAATTGGGGCACTCAGGTCCTGTCTGCCCTAAAGCACAATCCCAAGCACAGCTGATGGGTGCAAACAGGAACTTTTCCAGCTCTCCAGCACTGGGAGTTTGGCCATGGGGAGGAAAAATATCTTGCCATTGTCCTACCTGCATCAGGGTTTCAGCTCTGGCTACTGAGCTACAAGGCAGGTGCCAAATTGGTGTCTCCAGAAGTGGACTCTTCTGAGCCCAAGACATCCTGACCCAGATCTCACTTCATGTCTGCATGGATCACATCCCTGCAGTTAATAACTCCTGGGTGTTATTTTTGCTGATAAGCACTTGGGACACATGCAACCTTTTATAAACACTCTGGAGACATGCAACCACTTATAAACACTGATAAGTAGGGGGAGAAACAAAACAAAATTGCAGCTTGAAGAGTAAGGGGGAAAGCTGTGCTCTGAGTTTGATGGGGTTGAGTTATTTTTTGATAAGCAGGCAAATATGCCCATGTCTAGTCAGTGAGAAAAAGTGTAAAAAAGCACAAGTAAATATATGTGGTAACAATCTGTCCTGGCTTTCTGTTTCTCTTTCAGTCTCTTTTCCCCTCTTTGCTCCCTTTTCTCTCCCTCTTCAGTAGGCACATTTATCTTTATATCAAAAAACAGTCCTCAGAGTTTTATTTTTGTCCATGAAAGCTTTCAAGAAGAATCCTCCATGACTCCCCTTTTACAGTGGGATGGGACAGCCCCATTCATGGGCAGGGATAACCAGGTTGCTCCAAGCCCCATTCAGCCTGGTCTTGGACACCTCCAGGGATGGAATATCCACAACTTCCCTGGGTGACCTTTGCCAGGGCCTCACTACTCTCACACTAAAGAACTTCTCCCTAATATGCAGTCTAAATCCATTCTTTCAATTTGAACCCATTCCCCCTTGTTCTGACATGAAGGCTCTTGTAAATAGTTTTGCCCTGTCTTTCCTGTAAATTCCTGTTGGGGTTTGACATTGGCCCAATGCCAGGCACCCAGGAAATCAAATCAGTCGTTCATTCACTGTCCCCTGCCACAGATGGGCAGAAGAGAAAGAAAAATTAACAAAGGCTTCATGAGTTGAGATAAGGACTGGAATAAAACACCCCAAGGGCAAAACAGGCTCAACTTAGAAGTACAAAGTGAATTTATGACTGACAAAATCAGAAGAGGATAATGAGAAGTAAAATAAGCCCTTAAAATACCTTTTCTTCCCCCAGCCCTTCCCTCCTTCTCACTAATACCACAGGGGGACAGGGTTTTGGTCAGTTCATCAGCTGAGTTCTTCCACTGCCCCAGGAGAGGAGTCCTTCCCCTGTGAGACCATGGGGTCCCTCCCATGGAAGACTTCTCCATGAACTTCTCCAATGTGGTTCCAGTCTCACAAGCAGCAGTCCTTCTAAAACTTCTGCAAACATGAGTTCCCCCCCATGGGCAAACATTCCTCCCAAAACTGCTGCAGCATGGCTCTCTCTTTCCACAGTGTGCAGTCCTGCAAGGACAGGCTGCTCCAGCCTGGAAGCAGAGGTTCCCTCTCTCCACCAGGCCTCCCACTGGATCACAGCCTCCTCCAGGCATCCACCTGCTCTGGTGCGGGCATCTCCCCCATGGGCTGTGGGTGGATCTCTGCATCCCCCATGGATCCATGGGCTGCAGGGGGACAACCTGCTTCACCATGGTCATCACCATGGTCCTCACCATGGCCTGTCATTTGCTCTGACACCTGGAGCACCTCCTCCACTTCCTTCTCCACTGACCTTGGCGTCTCCATGTTGTTTTCCCTCCCATATTCTCACCTACTCTGACTAAAATAAAAAACTGTGTGCCCCGCTCTGTTTTGATCTTCTTCTTTCATTCATAAATCTGTTATCACAGAGGCATTTCCACCATCTCTAAGTGGCCCAATTTTGGCCAGCAGCATGTCCATCCTCAGAGCCATCGGGGATTGGCTCTGCTGGACATGGTGGAAGCTTCTAGCAGCTTCTCACAGGAGCCGCTTCTGCAGCCTCCCCTGCTACCAAAAACCAGGCAGCGCCAAATCAACACAACTGCTCATCAGAAATGCAACATAAAGTGGAAGTGACCCCTGACACTAACTTAAAATTAGACTTGATGAGCCTTCAACTAAGAAACTGTTCCCCCAGCCCCCTTTAAAACCCAACAAAGGAAAACATTTGGTAGCTATTATCAGTGATTATGATAAGCTATGTTAAAATATGATGTGGGGGAATTTATCTTTATTTCCTGGGATAACATTGATGAAAAATATGCTGTTCCATCTTGATTTTCAATCACTCGAATGAACTTTGTCATGCATTTATTTGGCTTGATGTACCTCACTGATCCGGGGAGAGAGTGAGGGCAGAGAGCGGGGAGAGGGCAGGTTTGGCAATTTAATCTGATGCAGATAACTTTATTAGCTGCCCTCAGATCTGTTCCTGACTGAGCACGAAGATGTCAGATATCTCATCATACTGCTTTGGGGAGAAGGCATAGCCTCCATTATGGTGTAACCATCAGCAAACGGTTTGCAACACTTTTCATTACACTTAAGTCTTCTAATAATTTTCTTCCAGAGTCTGGGTGGGCCCTTCTGCCCACAGGGACTTCTCCTCTGCAGAATGAAAGTCAAAACTTGGACAAAAAACAAGGTCAAAGTTAACATGAGTCCCCCTTTCCAGTAGGTGAGATTCAAATATTATCTACCAGATTTCTTGAGCCTAAGACAGTATCAGGAGACTGTCAGTTCTGGCAAGATGAGGTGAAAGAAGTTTATTTGGGGCTTTTTTTGTTACTAAGTGTTTTGTAGGACAAACTGGTCACTGAACTGCAGTGCTGCTGTTAGATGCACTACAGGGAACCCAGGAAAGACCTGGCAGAGATTTACTTATGAGAAATACAAAGCAATTTTCTGGGAATAGAATTAAAGCAGGGCTAGCAAGTTCACACTGCTGTATTGCCCATGGAATCAGTAGCTTTGCTATTGATTGCTATGGGCCTGGACTGCAAAGAGCTAATTATATGTGTGCATATACATCTGATTCAGAATTGCTCTTTTTAATCTTTTTGCATCCAGAGGTGGGCAGATTTTTAGCTGAAAATTTGTGCTGTAATCCTGAAAGCATTCTTGAGTTTCCCCAACTAAGAAGCTGAGAGCTGATGGGATTTTGTGGCTGAAAAACCCAGAACCATGAGAAGAATATTCCATCTCTGAGAAATTAACACTCGTTAACCTGTCATGAAAACATCTTTTCCCTAAAAACTCTTTTAGTCTTGTGTTGTAAAGAGCTGAGCTGAAATGAAGATGTTTCCCCTGGAGCACAGCACCACTCATTAGAAGACCAGATCAGCTCAGCCTCTTTCCCCTTGCTTTCTCTTTCAGACACTTAACTGATGTGTGCTGCAAATTGTAAATCAATGTGCTAGGTTTGGCTGAGAGAGAGATAATTTTCTTCATAGTGGCTGGTATATGACTACATTTTGGATTTGTGCTGGAAACAGTGCTGGTAACACAAGGATGTTTTCATTATTGCTGAGCAGGACTTAAAGCCAAGGCTCTTCCTGCTCTTCACCCATCCCATCCCACCAGCAAGGGGTTTGGGGGTGCACAAGGAGCTGGGATGGGACATGGCTGGGACAGCAGACTCCAACTGATCTAAGACAACAGGACATCATCTTCAGCATTTAAAGCTGAGGGGAGAAGGAGGAATGGAGAAGCCTTTGGAGTGATGGCCTCACATGATGGAAGTCTTCTGTCCTGGGGATGGCTGAACACCTGCCTGCCCATGGAAGTGGTGAATGAACTCCCTAGTGTGCTTTCCCTGTTAAACTGTCTCTCTCCCAACACACAAGTTTTCTCTCTTTGACCCTGTCTATTCTCTCATGTCAAGAGTGTGTGGGACTGAGCTGCCTGTTGGGACTAAACCACAACAATCACCCAATTCCCTGCCTTCACCTGAGTATATCCTGCTGATCACACATCCCCTTTTTTTGGTAGTTTTTCCCTTTAAAAGAAAAAAACCAAAACTACAACCAGCCTCTCATGAAGTACAGTTCAATTTAACAGATGTTTGTTCATTTATGGCAAAGTCCTGGTTATGGGATGGGGAATGTTGTTTGGTTCTTGCACAAAAACAACTGTATTACCTCAATGCAAAACCCTGCCTCATCTTGGGAAGAGGAAACATTAGAAATAACAACAAGTGAGACCAGACAAGAAAGATATAATGTCTCATTTTGCAGAATGTGCCCAAATTGATTTATTATTTACAACCATCTCTCTCAGCAGAGAGGAAACTTCAGGAATGATTTCTCTCACTTGCTCTCTTGCTTCATACTTTTATATGAGATGTTTGTGTTCCTACCATTGGAGGTTTGCCCTGTTAGTGCTGTGCAGGAACATTTCTTGTCTGAGGTAGACTTCATCCTGTATTTTTGCAGATTCCTGTGCACATGCAAAACAGAGGGAGAGTTTCTGAATTATTAAAAACAGGTGAAGGAGCTGAGGATGGTGAACCAGAGACACTGAAAGAAGTTGCTCTGCCTGCTGCACCAAGGGCCAGGCTGTCTGACACACAGTGGAGCACAGGGACTGGGCTTGTCCTCCGATGCTCAGCACAAAGGCAAAGCTCATACATAGGAGCACATCACTGGAGAGTCCGTTTTGTGGTTCATGGAAAGAAAGAGGTGCTTTCAGAAGGAATGGCTGAAATGCTCTCTGATGTTTGCTTTGTTGGGTCAAGGGTGCCCCAGACTTTAGTTAACTACTTGAGCTTGTGTAAAATGAAATCTAAAATCCACAGATCTAAACTGAGAGACTAAAGGAGAAGTTGAGGTAGAGCAGAGGGGATGGAAGTGGTCACTGAGTGGCTGGAGGACGGGGTCCTAAGATAGAACAGAAATCAAGGCAGGAAGATAATGTGGCTGGGGAGTGAAGGATACAGGAGGCAAAGCTCCTTTAATGAATTCCTGGATAAAGAGGGGAACAATTCTTCACAGCCATCCCCATCTGTCCAAATCTCTAAACTATGAACCCTTGTGATCCAATGAGAACTCTACCAAGAGCTGTGAGAGTAGGAAAAGTGAATTCCCACCTATGTGAAAGTGCAGAACAGATAGAAGATTTACCAGACACCAATAGGATGCCAAAAAAGTAATGGAAAATTTACCAGACAGAGAGATGGTACTAGCTGGAAATACAGAGATTAGCATGGGACAGAGGGCTTGGACAGAAACGCAGCTGATTTCTGTGCCCAGATTTTTGGGAACAGATGCACTCTCAAAAACACACCAGGAAGATAAAGAGGTGCCTTATGCTGGCCAAATGCAATCAAGGATATTTGAAGTCTGCTGAGCAGATGTTGTTATACAGGCAAGGAAATGCTGGCCAAGCAACAAACAGAGACAACCAAAATATACACCATCCCCAGGAGGCTCTTGAAGAAACCAGGAAAGGACCTTTCCACTGCAAGCCACACAAACTACCTCATCACTGCAGAAAAGTGCTCAGAGTGGGAGGTGAACTGTCAGATGAAACACCAGAAAGCAAAGGAGCATTTCAGGCAGGCACCTTGTTTGACTTGAAGTAATGACTTAGCCAAGAAGAGAAATCCTGTCCTGGCATGTCACCCTCCAAGCATGACCAAACATCATCAAAGCTGAACCACTGGTTTTGTTTGATAATTCTGTGCTGAAGGAGTCCAAGACAGCACATGGTGAGTCATTCTCTAGGAGAGAAATACTCTTACTGAAGGGAAGAATGACTCTCCAGTCCAAGCATCAGAGTCCAAATACTTGCACAGCTTGAAGGAACCAAAGAGAGTGAAAGAAAGTACAAGATGGGAAGGAAGAGCGCCAAAACCCAGGGTTTACCTCTTTCTGACAAGCTAGAGACCTTGTAGAGTGTCTTTTTGGGGTCCTTTCCAGGACCAGACTATTTTCTTGGAACAAAACACAAATGTGTAAGAGACTTTCATATACTGACATGTAGAAGGCATATAAGAAAGCAGTTCTTTGAAGGCACAAGTATATTTGCATGTTGCACATGCAAGTTTCAGATGCAGATATGAGAGATGACAGACCTGCTGAGGGGCAGAGAAGGAAAGATGGGCTATGAGCTAGCAGTGGAAAAAGAAACATGCAAAATACCCCCACAAGACAGACATTCTGGAGAGTTTCCTGTTCTAAAAGCAAAGGTCAGTCCCAGCTCACTTTAGGAAATTCATTTAAAAAGTCAAGGTCTTGGCATCAAAGGGTGAAATCTCTGGTCCAGCTGGACAAGCTGGTCCCCTGCTAGACCTTATCCCTTTGTGAGCAAGCTATGGGCCCTGTATTACCTATATATTCAATAGCTAAACTACAGACTAGGTGGAGACAGAGAAACCTCTCTGAACTTGACATTTAGTCATGTAAGAATTCAAAAGTAGTAAGCATTCAGCTGATATTCCTCCAAAAGCTGTTGCTTTAAGCAATGCACAACATAAAAAGAGATAATAAAGGGAGCATGGTGAAATGTGATGTATGAGATTATTACTATCACCTATTTGTATTTCCAATTTTCCTCTTGACAAAAAACAAAACAAAACAAAAACTTCCAAACCCAAAATCACATGGAAAAGGGGACTTTACCAAAGGTAACATCTGCCCAGGAGAGTGTAACATGATAGCATGCTTCAATCAGTTTTGGGAATGGAGGGATCTCTAATTGGCGGAAATGGTCAAATAGGGAAGGACAGCAATGGAAAAAGAAAGGATTAGGTCTGACTGTTGAAACTCCCTGTTTATGCTTGAACTCTGACATCTGGTATAGCAGATTTGCTGGAGGGTAAGTGAAGAGGGTTATGGTACAAAAGAAGAGGAAAAATGTATGGTCTGGGAGTAATTTCTTGCTTGTGTTTTAAGATTAAGGAGATTTGACAGATTCCTTCCCTGAAGTTCCTTGTTCCAAGTGCAGGTTTTTGGAGGCTGGTGTAGAAAAACAATCCATCTGTCTGTCTGGTTTTTGTATACGCATCTATCTGCCTGACTGTCAGTCATGGTCTTTAGATCTAAACATAATTTCCTTATTCAGTTGGAGGATGGGTGCACAGGAAAGTGATAATCTGCAACACACTGAAAGCTGCATTGCATTGAAAAAAAAAAAATCCCTTTCCCTTCCAATCTGTTAGATTGATGGACCAGAAAGGATATTGAATCCATCATCCTGGCTGTGTGTGTTTAGTACTAATGGAACATGAAACACATTTGGGTCCCATCTGTTGGGAAATTCAGATGAAAGTTTCCTTTCTGGATGTCTCATTTTCACAAACACCAAAATGTGATGGGACTTGAAAAAACTGTGCTGTTACTTAGTGTGAAGATTGCACAGATAGGATTTGGCTCCATTAATAAGCACTGTGTTCAGAAAATCCTCCTCTCTAGGACTGTGTATACTCCACCATGAAAGTGAAGAAGCAAAGGTCTGCAAACCCATGAATGATGATTTTTCATGCTCATTTAAGATGCTTTGATTTTCACAGGGTACCAAGTGGAAGTTTCAGCCTCTGAAACTTGATGCACCTTCAATCAGTAGTGGTTTTGTCTCTCCAGTTTGGCTTTACTCATTTTATTCAATTAAGTCCACATAATGCAGACATCTTGAACCTAAAACCAGTCTTCTGAAATCAACCTTCTTATTTCAGTTAGGCAATATTTGCAAAGGGCAGCAGCCCTGGTGAAGCCCTGGTCATACAGCAGATAGTTGCAAAACCTCTTTTGACTTCAGAGAAGAAGGAATTTAATTTCAGGCTAACCTGTGTTCCTCAGTCATCCTCCTTGCCTGTTTTTTTTTTCCAACTGGACTTTACAAAGCAGGGATGCTTTTTAGGCATTGCTCATGCTTGCCAGGTAGAAGGGACTGTCCCTGCCAGTCCTGTGCATCCAGAAGTCCCCAGATCATCTTGAACAACAACAATGTAATGTTGAAAGCGAAGGGAGCCAACCCATCTTCTTGTTGATCAGCATCAACTCCAATTTATTGATTAAATCAGCCACTTTATATAACAGTGTTAATTAACTTCATGCATATTGCAAAATTCGAGCTCACGATAGGTTACAGAGAAAACTCTAACCCCTCCTTTTGTTTTACAATACCTGTGGTTTGTTTATTGAAAACAGGACCAGTGTTCTCACTGTGATATGAAAAGTTCTCAAAACCTTCATATCTGTTCCCAGAGCAGCCAAGGACTGTTATGAGAAGACTGTCTGAGAATCCTGCTTTTTATAGAAAAGGTGTCTGAGAACCTAGTTATTTACAAAATCAAGCCTGGGAAATGCTGCTTCACAGCTGCCTTTTACTTTCCCATCAGCTGTATACCTTCATGGCCTCTTTCTTTAAGCCATGCTTGAACCAGGCTCTCCACAATGTAACATCTCAACACTTCATGTAAATCCATTAGTGAAATATTCTGAAACATTATCTGGCACAAAGGATCCATTAAGTTCTTTTTTTTTATAAAATTGGTGGGCTTTAGCCCATAAATGTAATGTTTTCCAAAGAGGTCCTCCAAGAGGACATGAGAAATGCACCGAATGCCCAACTTTGATTTACACACAATGCTGACATGGGCAAAAATTAAGTTACCCCTTTGTTGTCCATTTCTGTCCCAGTTTAAGACAATACTTCTAGGAGCTCCTAGCTGGGAGAAGTTGGGGGTGCAGAGGTTTGTAGATGGTCCATATTCCAAGGTGATGTGAAGCAGGGAGGCTGCATTGCTGCCTGTGGAGCTACACCTGGTCTAGTTCTGTTTGAACAGTTTCTGCTATCACCTTTGGATACTTTTCTTCCAGCTTCAGGCATAAAAAGCATATTTCATAACAGGCATTTTGTATAAGCCTATCTAAAACTTCTGTTTTTAAATACCATGGCTAGGATCTGCCTGAAAGGCAGTCACTGGAAAGCAAGCTCAGCACACACTGTGCTGTCTGTAGTTTGGACAGAACATTACCACTAAATCAGGGTTGTTTCCATCTCCCCAGTGCTCTCCTCCTGCATCTAGGATGGTGTGAACACCAGCTTGGTATGTCAAAGATTCAGGCTCAATGTCTCACCTTGTCACCCACTTCAAGGGTGACCTTGGCCAAAGCACTTCATCGTCATTCCCTTCCTGGGACAATAACAGTAAAATCAAGAGATGATGTTACAAAGTATTCAACATCTTGAGTGAATATCTTAGACATGAATCTGCTGAGTGAGTTCCAAGGAGGCCAAAAAGTGGTCTGAGAGCTCGAGCCCCTCTGCTCTGGAGACAGGCAGGGAGAGCTGGGGTGTTCAGCCTGGAGAAGAGAAGGCTCTGGAAGACTTTAGAGCCCCTGGCAGTGGCTAAAGGGGCTTCAAGAGAGCTGGAGAGGGACTCTGGACAGGGGCCTGGAGGGACAGGACAATGGATAATGGCTGATGACATTCTGACTGTTTCTGGAGCTGGGACAGGGATTAAACTGATGTCTGTACTTAAGGTTGAGACCTAAATTCTACCCTGCCAATTGCTCTTGGCCTCTTTTTTGGTCATTTCCTTGATCTCCAAGGTTTCCCTGCCCTTCCTTGAAGGAAAAAAAAAAATAACTGCAGTGTGGAAAAACACAGAGGATGTGAGGAGCACCCTACCCAGAACCAGTGTGATGCCAGCACTGCTGCATCTGCTGACATGACTCCCTTTGCTTGAGTGTTCACCTTGGGCTCTCTCCTTTCATTTCCAAAAAAGTCCTGGCTTGTCCACAGCTGTTTGTGGAAGTATTAGCTGTAACCATATTAGGACAGGGGTCTGGCTGAAGCCAGCAATGACACAGCTGAGTGATGACACCCTGTCCTCTGTGACAGAGGCTCCTTCCCCCATGTCAGGTAACAATGGTGGGGTTTTTATTTATGAACAAGCAAGTTTCCAGAGGACAAGAAACAGTGAAATCAGCTCAGGCTCAGCTCTTTGGGGACAGAAAAATTCATGCTAAATGGGATCCATTCCACAACTGTTAGTGTAAATTTAACAGTTTCTGGTTAAAGTGCCTGGAGATGTACATGCTTGTCAAATACTAATAATTTTACGTAAGTGATGACCCTTGTGTGACTTGGGTGAGCTCTGTCCAAACCCTTACATGTTTCAGAATCATTCAAGTCTTAATCTGACATCCGCTAATTGCAATAGTCTTTCTGGCAGACTAAATATTAGCAGATTCCCTTTCCCTGATGGCGCAGTGCTGGAGTCTCAGCACTGACATTCTCCTGGCACTGTGTCCTGGGTATCGCCCCCAGGGAAGGTGATACTGGATTTGGGCATTATCTGGATTAGATTACCATCAGATCTTCTGGCATCTGTCCCATTCTTCCTTTCTGCTATTCCATTTTCCCATTATCCTTAATGTTTTTCAAACAAAAGGAATATTTTTTAGCAGCATCAGATTTTGAGGGAGACTGAGCATGTCTGGAGTAACTTAAATTTTTCAAGGCAATGCTGACCTTGTTAACTTTTTCAGGGCTGCTTCTTTTCCCAGAGGGAGGTTATTGTGACTTAACTGTGGCAAAGACTCCAGGGTAGCATTGCTGCCAGCCACAGCTTTGGGCTGAGGTGGACAATTCCATGGGAAGGTGCTACTGGAATCACAGAGATGTGGTTAGACTCAAAATAATTGTTTAATTCCCCATTTTGCTATAGCTTGCTTTTATATCTTCTGCTGTTTCAGCTCCCTGGATGAAAACTAGAATGAATCCATGCTTTTCCCACCCTTTCATATGCACTTCTTACTACATATCTATGAGTTTTCCCCTAAATAATAATGTAGGAAAGACTGCACTTGCTTTCCTATCTCTGAGATGTAGGAACTCATGACAAGAATGATCAAGCGTGAATACAGCAAAAACTATTTCAATGTTGCCCTCTTTTTGTTCTAGGACCTTAAAGACACTAATTTTCCATCCCCCTTCCATTGCTGGCAATTTTTATTGAGCAGTAGACTCAACATCTGAGGAAATGGTGGTGACTGATGGTGTGACTTCTTTGCAGAGCCAGGAGCTGGACTTCACTAATCCTTGTGGGTCCCTTTCAGCTCAGGGAGATTCTATGGCTGTGTGCTGGGTGCTCCTGTAAGAAGTGCAATGGAGAGTCCCAAGGGTACCTTCATGTCAGCAGCCAGATGGGGTGGTTGCTTTCATCTCTTTTAAAGCCAGACGTGCAGCATAGCTGGTTCCAGATCGCTTTTCCACCACTGCAATATTTTCCAAAACTGTGTCTGAACTATTTCATGGGTTGCTGGGGGCAAAATACAAATGCACAATATCACTGACAGTCCCAGAAACAGTGTGAGAAGGCTTGATTTCCATTTTCTCTATCAGCTTAAGAAGTGCATGACTGCTCCTGGCATGTCTTTATTCAGAGATGTTAAGAGTGGCAGAAACTATGGAACTCCTAATTTGAATTTGAGCACACTGCAGGACAGATGCCTTCACCTCAAAACTGGACTGAGCCCAGTGACAAGGATTTGCCTAAAGTGTCTTTCCTGAAGGCACCCTAATGGTCGGCCAACACTTTAACCATTCCTTGATAGATCACCCCAGGCTGTCAACATCCCCCTTCAATTCACAAGGCTCACTTGCTTGTAACCAATGTTTTTTTGGCTTCAGCTCCTAGCTGTTGGCTCTTGCTACTTTTATTATTTTTTTTTAATGAGTAAAGCCCTGAGTTATCCCCTTGTGTTGGGCTAATATGATTGTAGCTGTTGCTGGACTTATGGAAGCAGTTTTCTCCTCTGAACTTAGGACAGGTCTTACCCCATATCATGCTCAATTAAGAGTTCCATAATCAGCAAAATGGGGTAGGTTTGAACCAGCACAGCCCAGAGTGTGCCAGAAGAGATGTTCTTTTTTTCCTAAAGCTCTTTCCCAGCAATGAACTCACAGTCAGTTTTCTTTCTCAGGAGTCAATAGCACAAATTCAGGATTTCTACTCATGAACATATTTCAACATGCACCTAAGGAAGACTCTTAAGTGTTTTACCAGAACAATGAGTACTTAAGCAAGTCTTCAACCACTCTCTTCTGAAAGCAGTAAGGCTGAGGCAAGGTTAAATCCCTGCTGTATCAGACTAATGCTACCCAGAAAACACTGCAGTGAGAGAAGACAAGCCTATTATGTCTCTGGTGTGATGTAATAGAATCATTTAATTATTTGGGTTGGAAGAGACCTTAAAGATCACCTTCCAACCCCCCTGCCATGGGCAGGGACACCTTCCACTAGACCAGGTTACTCCAAGCCCTGTCCAACCTGGCCTTCAAAAATTTCCAGGGACGGGGCATCCACAGCTTCCTTGGGCAACCTGTGCCAGGGCCTCAACACCCTCATAGGGAAGAATTTCTTCCCAATATCCCATCTAACCCTTCTGTCTGTCAGTTTGAAGCCATGCCCCCTTGTGTCACTACGTGTCCTTGTAAAAAGACCCTCTCCGACTCTCTTGTAGTGGGCCTCAATTCATCTTCTCATTCTGTGCTTCAGTGACATTCCAGATAACCTGGCAGTTTTGTCAGTGGTCAGACAGGGGTGGGAGATGTTTACAATGGTGTTTCTGAGCATCAGAAGCCCCATGGTTCCCCTTCACATATTCCTGGCATCCTTGTGGTGGGTATATTTCTGCTGCTCTTTCAACCATTCTCCCTCTCAGATGAGCCTCCAGTGTTGTCCAAAGCTTACTGAAGTGAAACATGCTTTTTAATCAACTTCCACAGGCTTCAGCTCAGGCTTCCAGTGTATGTGTCTCTTACTTCCAAAGGCAGCTACCCCAGTTCAGAGACTGTGTATGTGAAAGCTGCTGGCACCCCAGTCCTGCAGCAAAAGCTCTTCATCCCTGAGCCACGTAGCCAAGGACTTCACATCCTGAGTACAGGTCATCATCTGGCTGGATGAGTGTCTCCATCTGAACTCCATCAGCACCTTGTCCATGTGCAGCTTTAGCCCTGGTCAGTGCAGCAGTGTGCCTGTGCTGCTCAGCACTCAAGCTGCAATGTGGAACAAGTTTTCTGGGGGCCCAACCTCCAGCTCTGCACCCCCTTCCTCTCCTGTCATATACACAAATAAACACATATGTCTGTGCAGAGCTGTGTGCATTTCCTGGCTTTGTTTCAACAAGCAGAAAATAAAAAGTGGGAACCTCTGGTCTAATCTGCAGGGACAGGATTCCTGAATTAATAAGTCTTCAATGCCTAATTCACCTCCCTGTCCTCAGCAGCAAGCATAATGATTCCCTCATTGCCTCTAACAAAAGCAATAAAAAGAAAAAAGAATAAAATTCCTAAACAATTTTTTAACTGAATTTTTTTCACTTTTCTTCTAACATCAGTAAGTGGGGATACTTCTATACTCTTAAAATTAAAACAATCCAGACAAACAATATGTCAAGCTTTGTCCTGCTTCCTGCTGCAATTATTCCTAATGTTTGGCCTCAGATCAGAGGCACAGCAATCCCTAGAAATATGACAGCAGAGCAGAGAGCTCTTTCCAACAGAAACGCCTCCTGAATCATGTCAGGAATTTATGAGGCTGACAACGGGCCAAGACTTAAATATGTTCTGGAGCAAATGGCATTGCATAGGTGGCTCTGATCAGCTTTACAGTGGTGGGATGAAGATGGAATCCTCCAGATGGAGGAGTGGAAAGATATTTATTGATTTAAAAAAAATAATAAATTAAAGCTGAGAGTGACAAGAACAGGCATTGGTATTTTAAAACTCAGGCTCTACCAGACCGAGACAGCAAGGAAAAAGCTTTAACAAGTCTGGATTCCACTACATTTAGAGAGAGAGAGAGAGAGTGTGTGTGTGTGTGTGTGTGTGTGTGTGTGTGTGTGTGTGTGTGTGTGTGTGTACTATTCTTACTTATTCTTAAATCTCCCTAGACTACTACTTTGTGCCTGGTACATAGGAAGAAGCAACACCCATACTGCAACCTTTTCCTTTCCAAATTGCATTGTCCTGGGGATATGCTTGCTGATTTGGTGCCTGCTGTTATTACAGACCATTTGGACAAGGTTTCATCCCGTTTCAGTGTCTGCCTCCCATCAAGTGTAAAATAAAATATTTTCCCCGTCTGAGACCACATTGGGTTAGACAGAATTCTCAGAGTCACATCAGCTCTTTATACCTCAATAAACAAATCAGGGAGGAAGAACTGTGAGGAGCTAGGCTGGCGTGTGGTCTCCACTCACCAGCTTGGAAGGTACAGCACTGAGAAATATTGGAAGTTGCAAAAGAAGCACCAATATGTATTTTCTTTTACTGCACTTGTTTGACTTTTCATCACATTTTCCTGAATCATGAGACACTCAGTGCTGCAAGTCACAGATCTTAACTTGTGCACCAGCCCAGACAGGCCAAAACTTTCTTTGGTGAATTCAATAAGAAAATTGAATACAGAGTGACTGCACAGTCCTAGATAAGGATTTTCCAGGGGTGAACTCTTGATTCAGATTTTCTGGGCAGGGACATCTGGGTTATAATGTGCTGAGTTTGGCTGGGGTTGAGTTAATTTTCATCACAGTAGCACAAACTGTGCTTTGGTAACACAGGGATGTTCCCATTCTTGCCTAGAAGGACTTAGACAGCATCAAGGCCTTTCCTTGTCCCCACTGTACTGGTGAGGAGCCTGGGGGTGCACAGGGAGCTGGGAGGGGACAGAGCCTGGACAGCTGACCCAAGGGACATCCCAGACCATAGGGCATCATCCTCAGCACATAAAGCTGGGGGAAGGAAAAGGGAAATGGCAGGAGTATCAGGGCCACAGAAATTACCAGAGGGGTGGAACACCTCTCCTATGGAGACAGGCTGAGGGAGGGGAGAGGGAAGAGGAGAGGGAAGGAGAGGTGAAGGCAAGGCAAGGCAGCTCCAGGGAGACCTTAGAGCCCTTTCCAATGTGTACAGAGGCTCCAAGAGACCTGGAGAGGGACTTCAGACAAGGGCCTGGAGTGACAGGACAAGGGGAGTGGCTTCCCGCTGACAAAGGACAGGGTTAGATGGGATATTATTGTCTCAGTCCATTGGTTTCCTCACTTTTACCTTTCCAGTATCCTCTTTTACCTTTCCAGTTCATTCTCCTGTCCCACTGGCTGTACGGTGCTTGCTTGCTGAGTGAGATTAAACCACAACACAAGTTTTGGGGCCAGACTCCATGACCTTTGAAGGGCCTGTGACATTCCCAAAGGCCCTATATAACATTTTGTAAAGACACCATTCCCAGATGTCAAACTCAAAAGTGATATATTGTATGTTGACCATAGACAGTACAAGGGTCATGGAAAACTCATGTCCTCTGTCAATTCTTGGACCAATTTGCTGATTGTCATGACAAACTGGCACATGGTGCAGCACCAACTACCCTGCTTCTACAGTCAGTGGAAGGAAAGGGCAATTGCAAGAGAACAGTTTATTCACCACAGATAAATAGTGAAGATAAGATATTAGGTTTATATGGAGAACATTTTTGTCTATATGCCAATGCTTAGAAGCAGTGCCTGTCCTTGGCTTCTCACTTATATGCCAGCTCAGGGATGTGATATAAACTATTTTTCACACTGTCCTTGCTGTTTATTATGTATATGATGAGGGGAACTTGAAGGAAAAAGGAAGAGATCTCTTTATAAATAAATGAGGATATCCTACAGAGCCATAAGGAAGTACATATTTAACAGAGGGAGATAAGCAGAAAAAAAAGGAAATATTTGTTAAAATAGCTCTTATCTTAAGGCTAAAAGCTCCTTCAGCTTCAGCAGGAGTTCCAGAGAATGAAATGTAGGTCTGGTACTTTTGCATTGGAATACAATAGAACTGTACCCTAGACTTGCCTGTGTCAGAAGCCAGGATGGTATTGCCAAGGAAAGAGTCATTTCTTGCCTTTAGGAATACTTTTTCAGGCAATTGTTTCTGGCAATACCTGGGTAGGACACTAACTGTGCATATAGGGTCTAATTTAGTAATTTTGTGATCATTACTTTTATAAGGACAAGGGTCTGTGTGGAGATGATTTTTTAAAGTGACTCTCCCTAGCTTGTGAAGATTTAATTTCATTCTCCTGTGGAGGCGGATGAAGTCAGTGTCAGCCCAGAAAGTGTCAGCCCCAGCTCACACCTACCCAGCCTGCAGGGCTGTGCAGTGTGCTCATGTCTCCTCCAGCCCCTCTGCACATATTTAGCTGCCAATATTCAGACTTCTTGGCTCTCCTTCACTGATGTGTAGCTTAAACCTTCCTCTGTGTGACCCCTGACTTTTGCCTCAAACCTTACAACTTGTATATCATTACTGAGTTCCTGTCCCATCATTCCTGGGCCTCCTTTGGACTTTTCCATCTGCTTCACTGGAAGTGGAGCTCCCATTTTTCCAATATTATTCCACCCAGCTTTGTAATTCCTGGGACTAGTCCATAATGTATAATATTCCCCTTCATGCTCCTGCCAGGTAGGCTTTTATTTAATTTTGGTCTCCTGTCAGGTCATTGTCTGGATTGTTGTGTAACTAAGCCCTGGACAATAAGAAGATTCTGTGCATTCAAAATTTGGCTTCAAATGCTGCAACTTAAATGAAACAACTTTTGTCACCTTTGACAGCTTTTATTGCTGTTTCCTTCAATGCTGGTCAATATTAGCATAATAAAGTCTTTTTGATGCTAGAATGCAGTCATGTCTTTGGAAACAAGTCCTGGGTCTTTTGTGAATGCCTCTTAATATGAAAGAAATATCTGAATTTCCTTAATTTGTGCTGGGATTTCCCTTTCAGTAGCCTAGCTGGCCTTGGTGGAATAATAGCCAAAAGAAATGCTGTGCCCTGTTATTTGCTCCTTTCGCTTCGTGCTTCAGAGGCCAAGATTGTATCAGCTGCAGCTCTGCTAAAATGGAGGAAAATCTGATAATCACTGTAAAGTCACAATAAAAGATACAGCTAGCTGGATTTTTTTTTTTTTAGGGGAAGCAGCTGTGGGATCTGTTGTGAATGGGTAGGATTTGGGGAGATTCCTAAAGGCTGGGAATACGTGTGGCATTTCTGAAGTGCAGCATACCTGGCAGACAGAGCATGAACAATGTTTATTACAGTAATAACACATGGCCTCCAAGAGCAGAGCACTGCAGACATTCAGGGGCTCATAACTCTGCTGGCACATGTTTTGGATGCTGGTTCAAATCCAGCCTGGTTCATCAGCAGTGAAAACCTGCCATCCCCTCAGTACCTAGAGTCAGTAAGGAGACATATGTCCATTTTACAAAAGCCAGAGTTGCCCTGTAAGATCTCCTTGCCAGCAGAGAGATGGGTGCTGAAGGAGCTGCTTTCTTCAAGCTCCTTCAGGCAAGAGAGGCTTTTCCTCTTTCACATTATTTCTGAAGATATAAAAAGCCTCTCATATTGTTTGACTGAGACACATCATTCTGACCATTGCAGATGAACTCAGCTGGGAAGCAGCCTTGTTTGCCCTATCTGACCAGGGATCTCCCTTTGGAGACACTTCCCACAAGGATGCCTGAAGATAAAATACGGGCATAGCTGTCTTCTTTGAGGTGGGCCATGCAAGTTTTAGGTGCCTCATAGCAACACTTGCAGAAGTGGGACAGCAGTGTCCTTGTAATCTCAGGGGTGGAAAGAAGAGGATGATGAAGCAGACTGACTGGGAGATGGGTTGTTAGCTTTCACACCTCCACAGGCTGGCTCTTCCAGGCAAGAACATTGTGTCAAAAGATGCAAATTGATGAAGTCACAGCCTGGATTGCTTTTCCAGTAGTGAGTTTTCAGTAGTTTGCCCATTAAGAAAACAGACCCCAAAGTGCGTCCATGTTTTTATACCAGTCCGTTGCCTAAGGCTCCTACCTAACCTGCCTCTTCCTTCATAGTCAAGTCACTTGTCACCATGATATTTTCTGAAAAATCCCTTTGCCAGGATTTTTCTCCTGAAAAGCTGAGAAGCCTCATAAGAAAAGGAAAACAATAATTACCTGCTGCTGTGGAATGCAACAGGTGCATCTTTGATTGGTCCATGTTGATTGTTTCTAATTAATGGCCAATCACAGTCCAGCTGTCTCAGACTCCGGTCAGTCACAAGATTTTATTATTCATTCCTTTCTATTCCTTTCAAGCCTTCTGATGAAATCCTTTCTTCTATTCTTTTAGTATAGTTTTAATATATAATTTTATTTTAATATAATATATATCATAAAATAATAAATCTGTCTTCTGAAACACGGAGTCAAGATTCTCATCTCTTCCCTCTTCCTGGGACCCCTGTGAACACCACCACAATCACTCATCTTCCTGTAGACCACATCCAGACTGCTGAATTGATTTAGATACCAAGCACTATGGCAGAAGGTCCATTCAGATATATAACAGCTCATTCTGCATGGGACCTAGAGGTTTGCTGTAAGAGCTGCAGCAATGTCAAGGTACACCTAGAATGTTAAACCCATGAATTCTGGTTTGAAAACAAGCTGGGTTTTCTTTCTTGAAGAGCAGTCCATATCTACTGCCCCTTTGTGGAGGTGAAACTCACCATTTGTGAATAGTTTGATGCTGGGGCTCAAAGTCATCACCCAATTATGGGAGCCTATGTGACATTGCTGCAGGTTGGCTGAGGTCTAGGAAGTGTACCAATGCATCCTCTCCATGCAAGGCAAGCACAAGTAGGACACTTCTGCACAGTAAGCTGGGTTGCTGTGAATGACCTCACATGTGGCTGCCATGGTTTACCCTGCATTTGATAACCCCATTATATAACCCCACTTGCAGTGCTGGGGACTTAATCAGGAGTATTTGTGGGAACTAGTTGGGTTTATAGTTTTGCCGTGTGTCTTACCAAAGATTTCTTGGAGCCACAATTTTCATCTCATAAAAGGGAAGTGGGAAGTTGGATGAATATACATCTCACAAACTATTTCCAGTGTCTTTACTGGCAAAAGTCTTTCTTGCCTTCTAAGGACATGGTTCCCCTAAATCCACAATATTTTCTTCTGTAGTGCTAAAGCAAAAAGGGTTGTGATTCCATTTGCCTTGAAGTCCAGTTGCTCAGCTTGGTTTTTATTGTCACACACAGCTCAGGGCTGCCAGCAGACGCCTAGCCCACAGCACATGGCATTTGGCCTCCTCCAAGTCCTGTGTGATGCCTCATGGCTCGAGTTCATAGCAATTACTGAAGGAGGAGTGGAGGGGAGGTTCAGTTCAAAGTGTCTGAAATATTAAGTGGTCTGTGCTGCAGCCTGCCAGAGCTGTGTTTTTATAACACGAAATTGAAGGTAGGTGTCATGAGCTCTGAGATGTGGCATAAAGACTTGTGGGGGTATTCGAAGGTGCAAAGCTTGCTGGGACAGTATTGAAGGACTGCACAGGCCAAGAGGGAGCCAAAATTGATATGGTCTCGTTAGCAACACTTACTCTAATAAATAAAGCTGGTCGGGGCTGATTCGCTGGCCCTGAGACACAGTGTCCCAGCTTAACTTGTGTCCAAACACCTCAGCTCTTCCCAGCTGAGAGCAGGGTTTGGGAGTGAGCTAACAGCAAAGCCTTAGTGCTCCAAGACCCGAGCCTACACCATGGAACCTCTCTTGCTTAGCAATAAAGTTATTCTCTAAATGCCAGGAATGAGTTCAGGGATATTTTAGCCAACTCATCTATGGCTTAGAAGCAGCAAAGACCTTCTTATGGGGACTGCTAAGGACTTCAGATTGTGTTATAGAATTTGATCTGAAACTTAAGGATTGCCCAGCTCTCCTTCATCAAATACAAGAGCAGGAGCACTGTTCACATTCACGTACAAGGACACTCCAGAAGAGAAGACCATCACTTCTTCTGATAGCCCTTCACACAGATCATTCACACAGATCATACCATTAAACAAGGCTGTAATTAAAAAGTGTAATTTCACATGGGAGCTTCAGACTCAGAACCTCTCAGACAATGAAAAAGCATTCACTGATCCCCTGCCACTAAAACAAAGTGGACCTACATGCTTGGAGGTGTCTGTTTCTCATTCCTGTTATAGCTGAATGATCCTCAAGCAGATAGGAAAGCAAAAATGTTATCTTGAAGGTAGGGGATAAAAGGGAAATGCACATGAAATATCATAAGAAAATGTCACATCAATAATCTGTGCCTTTCAAGTAAATCCTGTCCACACCACTGACAAAGGTCACCTTGTTGAAGAAATTCAAATTTTGTACCATGTAACTCAACAGTTTTAAACAACATCATAACATACCTGTTATATCTTCTCCTTCCTTTGCTATGCAAAAGTTGGCTAATACATCCCAAATGTTCCAGATGTTTTATGATCAAATACACATTAGCCTGGCTAGCTATCACTCAGAAAAAGGCTTGTTAGGCAGCTCTTAGTCATTAATTTTTTTTTGCTCAGATATTAAACAGCCTCATCCACCTAGATCATAAAATGTCTTCCCAGTCCTGCAGGCTGTTAAAATTTATGCCTGCAGACATTTATGTATGCCTGTCACATCTGGAAAAGTGTGCGCTGTCATAATGACTTCAATACAGATTTCATCAGAAGACACATGGAAATTAAGCTGGATTCACCCAATCCCTTGCAAGCCATTCCACAAAAGCACATAAGAACTGATTCCCTCTGTTTCCCTCTGCACAAGTAGTGGTGCTCCGCTTCCTTTACATTTGAGTCTCCAGGAGTTGGATCAAGCTGCCAGGTTGAAGTTATGCATTTTTCCCTATTCTAGCAATTCTGTCCCTGACTCTGGCTCTGCATATTCTGAATTCCTGAATGCCCCTGGGACCCCAGTGCGCAATGCCTTCTCTGGTATTTGCTAGCATGATAAAGTAATATTTTCTTCTCTAGAAAGGAAGAATCACCAAGCCTGACTGTGACTTGTTTAACAAGTGGTTGTCCTAGATTGCAAGGTAATGTGTGCATTCTATTTGTCATCTGTTAGAGGTGGGGCAGTTTCTTCTATTAATCGGGAAGTTTTCCTTATCTCTTCCACAAACCAATCTTCCTTCCAGGAAATATCTTCTGTTAATGGCCCATTGGGTGTCACTGCATGGCTGATAAAATTACAGCATCCTATTGTGAGATGCTCTGCCCAGGGGGAGGAGCCAAGCATTCCTAACTGGATATAATCTGAGATTTTGGGACACAAGGGGATCTTCTCCACTGGATTCCCAGAGGAGCAGCTGCATTTTCCACTGGTTCCCAGAGGAAGACAAGGCCCATCTACACCATCACTGGATTGCCAGAGGAAAACTATTCCCTTTCTACAGGATGCCTGCTCCAACAGAACCACATCTGCCACTCCAGGAGGACTGCAGCCACCATTTAATCAGACTGCTACCAACACCCTGACCAACAGGGTGTCAGGCGTATTCTGACTCTGTCAGTGTTGTTTTGATTTACTGCATTGTTTATTTTTTTAAAATTTATTTTCTTGCCTAATAAAGAACTGTTATTCCTGCTCCCATATCTTTGCCTGAGAGCCCTCCCTTAATTTCAAAATTACAACAATTCAGAGGGAGGGAGTTTACATTTTTCATTTCAGGGGAGGCTCCTGCCTTCCTTAAGCAGACACTTCTCTTTTCAAACCAAGACAGTGATTTAGGTTAAGACAGTTCCAGTGCTTGTTTTAGTGCTAATAAGGACTTGCTATCTAGTTATCACAAAATCACAGAATAGTTTAGGTTAGAAGGGACCTTAAAGATCATCTTCCAACACCTCTGTTGTGAGCAGGAACACCCTCTATGAGACCAGGTTGCTCCAAGCCCTGTCCAATTTGTCCTTGAACACTCCCAGGGATGGAGCAGCCACAGCTTCTCTGGGCAACCTGTGTCAGGGCCTCACCACCCTCACAGAGAAGAATATCTTCTCAATGTCTAGTCTAAACTTGTCCTCTTATTCATGAGCTGAGATGCCCACTAACTCCTCTTATTGTTTTCTAGTTGCCTTTGCTCTGTGGTGTGGTAAAAGTGCTGCAATGAATTGCCCATGATCCAATACACTGATGTGGCTTAGTGGTGGCTCCAGAACCTCACCAGCACACACCTTTGTGGGCTGTTCTGGCAGTAGCTGTGGGTGGAAGAGAGCAGACCCTGAACAACCCCTGACCTGTGGCTGCACTGCTCCAGTTGGTTGAGCACAGGTCAGCTGGAAGATGGTCATGCATTTTGCAATGTTATCTTTCAAATGGTCAAGGCTGCAGTGTCATATTTTCCTTGTAAATGTCTCAGTCTGTTCCTGAGGCTGAAAACATGTAACTTTGGAGACTTTGCCTGTGAAATGGCTGTTTCCACACATTAGATATATAGATCAGTGAAGACAACATGAAATTTTGCATAAAATAGAATCATAGAATATCCTCGGTTAGAAGGGATCCATAAGGATCATTGAAGTCCAACTCCTGACCCTGCACAAGACCAGCCCAAGAAATAGACCATGTGTCACACCATTAAAAACATAGAAATGTTTCTCCCTTAAAAAAAGTCTCCAATGTCACAAATCTAGTATTGGAAATCTTTTGAGTGAAGGTCTTTTCTTTTGGTGAAGATAGACAGGTTTTCACTCCTAAGTTTGATTTTAAGCCAGGAAGGACAAAAGTCCTTCTCATGAAAATTTAAAAACTGGGGAAGAAGTACAAAGTTTACAAATTCCTTTCAATGCTCCTCCTTATTTTACCATCATTACTGGAAACCCACTGGACCTGAAACCTTTCTGGCTTGAAAACCATTCAGACTACATTTTAAAATACATCTTGAGAAGCAATCAGTGACTTTATTCCCTTCTTTTCCTTGGTTGTTCCACTTAGTTTTCTCCATGGTTTCCAGTCCTCTGCCTTCCAGACCACCCTTAAACCTACTACCCACCTTTTTGTGCACACAAAGGACCCAGACTTCCCACTCATTTTTGCATCCAGGTCACAGTAGCAAAACCCCACACAGGCTGTGTGAGGAACTCTTCCTTGAGCCGACTGACACTCCTATTCCCTTTGCAGATCCTTTCCCAGGGATACCAAGCAGTGATAAACTGGTGTCAGTGTCCCCCTCCCACTTCCCCCCACTCTTTTCTACCCACTTTGCAGGCCAGGCAAGAGGTCTGTAACTTTTAATATTCCTTCTCCTGGCAGGGAGCTTGGCCAGATCTCAGAGAAGAGGGCCCATGTCCCCAGCCCACTCTAGAAAAGGTTACAACATCTGATTGCCAGTGAGGAAGAAAACCACAGTAGAGAGACCCCATCTGTTTCTGTTTTGATGTGAAGCCAGAAAAGCCAGTTGGTTTTTCATTTCCCCAGATGCTTGAGAAGCTCAGCTCCTCGCTCTCCTATCCATGCAGCAGGAATGGAGGATGCTAGAAACCAACAGGGTTTTGTGGTGCCATGAGGGTCTTGTGGACTGATTCCCCAGACTCCTGCTCAGTTCTCAAGACAGATGGGCCTCTGCTTCCCCTGCAGACTTCTTGTGAAACCTGAACTCTCCATGCACTCAGGCATGGAGCTAAGAGCTCCACCTGAGGCCTGGACCTCTGAGGCCCAGGTAATTCTCATGCAATGAAACTCTCAGAAGTTTCTTCTTGAAACCACAGCTCCCAGAGTTAGCTGAGTTCCTGAGACAAGGATTAACCACTTCTGAAGCATTTGGTGATCAGGCCCTGGTCCTCATTGTGTTCTCCTCTCTCTGAACAGCATATAAAGGGATTTCATAAAGGAGGAACAAGCACAATAGAGGTGCAGATGTTCCCCAAGGAGGGATAAAAGGAGAGACCTGCAACCTGTGTATTGCTTGACTTCAGGCCACAGCTATAACAGGATATCCCTTTTCTGCCTCTGTTATGCATCCTTGAGGATTATAAGGGTGATGGCTACATGAAAACGAGAGGATGTCTGGGAAGGCCATCCGGGAGGGATGAAGAGGGATCTGTTTCAGTACAAGAACCTTCTCTTGTAGAAGGAGGACTGGGGGACAACATATAAAGCTGTTGGGAGACAGGTTCAGGACACACGAAGTAGTTAGGTCTTTAGCCAGCATCTGTTGGGATATAAGAAGGTGACAGGAGCCCAAGGGGAGAATGTACAATTTCAGGAAAGGGAAATCAAAGGGTCACAAAATGCTTTAACTTCCAAGACTACATCTGTATTAAAGAGTCAGCCAGAGCCAGAACAATGTCTCCAGCTCTGTTCCATGATTACATAAGAGTAAACCTTAGATTGCTCCCTATCGTGGCTGAGCACTAGTGAGTCCCAGACAGCATCCAGGCATGTTGGATACTAGCAAAGGGCAAGGACCATTGACAAAACTCATTGGGGGTGAAGTAATCTGTCTAGGTGATAAAACCCATCTGGCTGCAAGCTCTGCTGTGCCACTTGCCATGGGCAGCCAGTGAACAGGATCCAGCCTGGTTTATTTACTAGTCAAAGGCAGCCAAAGCTGCAGGTATCTCTGGGCTGTGCACAGGCACTGGAGTTTTAAAAAGTGTGATTTCCAACACATGTCACTCTCTTTGGCAGTGCCTGTTGGCTGGACTGAGACATTCCCCTGTGGAACACTCCAGGCTGCTGTGATGCTGAGATGTCTCATTCAGGCATCAGTGCTCCTCATTTAACCATGCCCATCTGGCCTTGCTCCAGCTGCTTGCAGGGCTGTGTCTCCAGTAGACCTTTCCCTCTTTCTCTGATCCAGGGAAGTTTAAAAACAAGTACAATAGAAGCTGGGATGGGTACCCAAAGAGCATGGCACCTGTGACAGGAACACAGTGTCCCCATTAGCACCTCACGCCTTCCATGACCAACAGACCTGTTTTGGTAGAAACAATTTGTCTGGTGGGGTTTCTGCAGGTAAGAATTATGTGGTCCATCTGGTCGCTCCAGAGCTGGAATTTAAGCGCAGCAGCTTGGTCAAAGTCCAAACAGAATGTTCAGACATAGCTGGGACACCATATTCAAAGGATATTGTGGTTTTCCACTCTCAAGCACACTCATTTGAAGTCCTGGTTGTAACCAAGCACAAAGGAAAGAAGGAAAATTAATTTGTGTTTCAGAGAAATTATTTTCTTTGACTTTCTAGGCCCATACATTTAGCATGTTTCAAAGGTGACTTAGCCAGAATTTTCTTAGTTTATCAGGTCCAAGAGTTTGGGATTATTTTCACTAAATTAATTCAAATAACGAAGTGAATTCCCCTAGCTCCACAAGGAATACAAGTGCTTTGGTTTTTTCTTCTAAGTATCCCAAATATAATTGATCATTTAGAAGACTAATGCTGAACTTCTCTGGCTACCTTAATCAGAGAAGATCTGGGCTATTTTACACAAGGATGAAACATGTACCTGATGCCAGTTCCTAAAGGGAATCCAGGATGAGCAAGCTCAATGACAGAACCAACATTTCTAGGCAGATGAGATATTGTCCACCTTGGATGTTCTTGAAATCTCAAACTTCTCACTGCTGGAGTTTGATGGAACTGGATATGGAGAAAAGGCAGCATCTGAAAGGATGGAGGTTGGACAAACATTCCACATTCATGAAGATGGAAGAAGAATGTTAAAAAATACTCATATCCTTAGCAAGTTAGGGTCCCAAGTGCAGTTCTGCTAACTTACCAGAACTTGCCACTTCTCCTATT
This sequence comes from Ammospiza caudacuta, assembly GCF_027887145.1. Taxonomy (NCBI): domain Eukaryota; kingdom Metazoa; phylum Chordata; class Aves; order Passeriformes; family Passerellidae; genus Ammospiza; species Ammospiza caudacuta. The sequence goes on from NC_080594.1 coordinate 15,713,262, forward strand.
CCTGGCTCTGAGAGGCAAACTCTGGCCAGCTTGCTGGGATATTTAGGATATTGCCATTCCTGAGAGTTCATGCCTTTCCTAACCTTCTGCCAGGCCTAAGCTTACCATATGTGAGGAGCAGAAAATTCTCATGGGTTCTCAGATGTTCTTAATCAGAGGTAAATATATTGATTCTCACTCCTTGAATTCATTTGTCCCGTGGACTGATCCATCCGTTTGGTGAGAAAATTAAATACTCCAAATGCTGCATCCTATTTTCCTTCACACTATACTGTCCTTCCCATCCTTTCCTTTGCTGGTTGGACACCTATTTCCACCTTCTGAGTGGGCTGCATCATCCATCACAGTTCCAGATGCCTCTGGAGGCCCCTGAGATCCCTGTAAAGCACTGTGGGCTCCAGTGGGCCTTCCAAGGTTGTCAGTGCCTTGTATGGGATATCCAGCACCTCAGCTTGGCCATGATGTAGGAGGGAACTCAGGCCATTATCACCCAGCTCCTGTCTGTTCTGCAAAGATGGGTCTATCTTTTCACTTCTTTAATCATGGAAACAATGCGGGAACACAAGGGGAAAAGAAAAAAAAACAATGAGGGCATAAAATACAACTGTATTTTTACAAAATGTTCTTCTGGCTAATATAATACACAGTCCAATGCACTTAACAAGACAAGCCCACAAAAATCTGCTACCAAGCACCAGAATTCCCATGTTCAGCTGGTATTAATCATTGCTTCTGATTTACACTGAGAGGCAGGTCACAACTGCCTAATTAAATAGCTTCTCTTTGAGTAGAAAGCTAAACTTTATAGAAATGTAACTGTGAATTACTTTATATAGCTGAGAGGCAGGTCACACCTGTCTAATTAAATAGCTTCTCTTTGAGCAGAAAGCTAGACTTTATAGAAGTGTAACTGTGAGTTACTTTATATAGCCATTTGATGGAAAGAGAGAGAATGGAAGAAAGAAGAAAAAATCCAGGAAAAGCAAGGGAGAGCAGAAGAAAGAAAGGGAAGAAAATAAGGAAAGACAGAAAGAAAAAGTGAGGGAAGCAAATTTATATATTTTGAGAGTTCAGTTCCTTTCATTGTGAAAGAATGGGAAAGTTTGAGAAGCCCAGACTGAATAACTCACCATGATAACAGGGTGATACTGAGAGCATTAAAACTGATTTATTGGGTTGAGTTTATCTGATTGCAGGGAAAGTGAGTACTGCTGAATGCAGCTCTGACTGTGCCTGTGTCTGACAAGACACACAGCTCAGATGCAAAATTACATTAAGCAGATGTAGCCCATTAAGAAGCTGAGCTTGAAAATGTACTTTATCCTGTCAAGGCAAATCCTAGTTGAAAACTTGTGCCTCAAAAAAAAAACCCTTGAAAACTGCAAGATGTTCTATTTTGGTCTTTTTTGCTTTAATCTTTTTTGTGTTAGTCATAGTTCCAGGGTGATGATAAACATAAAGCCACCTCCACTGTATTTCTAACATAACTCCAATACCTACCCTCAGCTAGAGCAGAGAAAAGCCCCTTGACATAAAACCCAGCAGGACCAGTCCTGGGTTCAGCTATCACCCAGAACTGGCTGAGGTTGGTGAGATCTCGGAGGCAAACCAGCTAAAACACAAATCATCTGTTCCTGCTCCAGCCTGGGCTAAAATGCAGAATGGCAGAGGAAGCAGAGCCAGTTCATCCCTTCCTTGCCCCCATCCTTCACGGAGACAGGGCTGGGTTAGCTCACGTGTGGGGTCTCCAAGATGAGAGACTCTCACTCTGGGTGCCTCTCTGCATGAGAGCTGCTGAAAACATGTGGGATGTGGTGCAGAAGGAGAAAATGGATGGGATTCAAGATCTGTGGAGCAACATTTGGTTGTGCTAAAAGGGGGTGTGAGTATTATTTAATAAAAATATTGGTGAATTCCCATACCAAATTTCTTTATATCTCGCCTATTTATACATCTGTACTAGTTATAAAACTTGGAAAAAAACCACTTGTTCTGGAGTAAACCAAGCCAAAATATATCTCATGAGACTCAATTCTCACTACTGAATTTAGGTGTGTAAAAGGCATTTGGAGTGTATCAACCCCTGACACCTCCAATGATTTTTTACCTTTGGTCTATGTAATGATTCTTCACGATTCCTTTTTTCTCATTTATTTCATCCAGTACATACACCACTGACAGAAATGTTCAGAAACACCAGCAAGATATTAAAAGGAAAGAAGGTCAATCTCATTACACTGGCTAAGATCATTTTGAGGAGAAAAAGCATGATATTGAAAGAATGGTCAGTGTCTTTCTGTGCAGGAAGATCTCTCAGTTTATCTAAATCTCCTGAAGGTAAGCTTGGGCACTTAGGCTATTAACCAGATGATATGGAGTAATGGAAAATATTTTGCAAGGAGAAATCCTCTGCCAGCAATTCAGTGCTCATGTAAAACACAGTCACTGTATGGCATTAATTTTGTTCTTTGAAGTTTCTTTGTTTATGCTTTATTATCTGAAATGTCTTCCTTAATGGCTGGGGGAAAAAAGTTGGTTTGTACCAGTGCAAATATCAATATGAAGCAAGTTCAGGGGCCTTGAGTCTGACATTTGATTGCAACTGTGAGGTGAGCAGTGTGCTTGAATGGTTTGATTTTTGTTACAAAACTCCATGAAAAGTAATTCTTTTAGTTTCCTTGGAAACTAAATTCTTTAGTTTCCTTGGAATTCTGTGCAAATCCCAAGATGAAAATGTTCCCTCCAATGGAGAGAAAAGGAAAAAAAGTAAGTCTAACCAGCTAAATTCACATGTTTACAATGCTTGATGTCATTCATTGAGTTTCATTGTTTAATTTGGAAGTGTCATTAAGCAATTTATGTAACATAACAGATACCAGCTGTAATCATTTTGGGCATGGGAGTTACATAGGCTCATTCATTGATGGTCCTGCTACAATTAATAACTAATTAGCTTGGTTTATAACAAAACCAAACATCAAAACAAAAGGACCCCTATGGCAAGCATCAGGCTGAGCATAAACCTCACCTGACTTCCAACATCTGCTCAGTGGATATCAACATGAAAGGGTCACACTAACTCCCAATAGACATAATTCAACTTATCCCAACCCTCTCTTTGGAGGCATTCCAGATTTCTACACTCTGAAAATATCTTTATTGCAGAGGGCTGAGAATAGATTGCTCCAAAACCTGCCCAATGAATTCCTGCTGGGGCAGTTCATTCAACAACTTGTGACTTTATACTAAGGTCTTGTTTAACTCAGAAACCCCTCTTGGTGATTTAGGGTTGTAAGATCCGGAGGTCAGACCTGGACTATGGGTGCCAATGGCACTTATGGGCCAGAATGAGCCTGGTGGCTTTGCACAGCTCACTTTTGAGTGTCATCCAATTTGTTGGTTCCTGGTAGATCTGGAAGAGCCTTTGGGACCAGTGCTGTGAAGGGAGGAAACAGTCCTCAAGTCCTTGCATCACCAGATGCAGGGGTGCGATTGAATTGCGTAAATGTCAGTACTGCTTGAAATGCCATGGGTGTCCCTCGGATGTTCCTCTTCCAGCCCTGGTGGGCAGAGAATTCTCCTGAGGACAAGGTCACTCTGAAGTACCTCAGACGGCACCAGATGCTTCACTGCAAACTGCTGAGAGGAGTCTTCCATCCAGTGGAGGAAAAGTTGTATGTGGGAGTCAGGGTGAGCTGGGGAGCTATTGCTGTCTTAAATCAGGCCATTCTTTGCTGGTGTCATCTCAACAATTTTTTGTCACACCCAAGAGCTGCTTCTCAAGTGTGGAGTTGCTTGCTGTCATCTCCCACTTTCCCAAAAAGCAAAGGCACTTCCAGCTCGCACCCCCCACAGCTCACACACAGCAAGGAAGGAAGCACCTGCAGAGGTGAGCACTGAGTGGGGTTTTAATCTGTCTGAGCTGTATGAGTAGAGCAGAAAAGAAAACAGTTTTTCTGCCCAAGCCTGACCCTGGTTAACATAACAGCATTTGTAGAATTAATTGCATCTTGAGTGGAAAGTAGCTGCAGTTGCTCTGTGTTTTCAGTGTCTGCAGGCAGCAGAGAAAGTTTGGGATCCCCCTGCATGATGGACCTCACTGACCTGGGGCTGTTTGACTGACACTGGCACAGGTTGCCCAGAGAAGCTGTGACTGCCCCATCTCTGGAAGTGTTCAAGGCAAGGTTGGATGGGCTTGGAGCAACCTGGTCTAGTGGAAGGTGTTCCTGCCCATGGGCTTTGGAATGAGATGAGCTTTAAGGTCCCTTCCAACCCAAAAACACTCTATGATTCAAAATACACCCTGCAGTTGGTTTCCTCTGCTGATGACACAGTTGCTGTTATTAATGGCTTTCATAATGGCACAGATTTTAGCATCTTATCCTAAATTTCAAACTATTTTAGGATCATTTTAAACATTAAATTTAGGATGAGAAACAATGAAGAAGGAAAGATGCCTCTTAGAATAATGGATCTTAAATTGCTCTTTCCTCTGAAATACAACATGAATTTTGAGAAAGCAGCCAATCCTCAAGGATGTTGAAATTATGCTGTCACACATCCTAGAGCTTCAGACAAACACAGGATCGTGAGCACCTAACTTTACCTGGATTAATTTTTATAGTTCCAGTTCATCATTCATCACCTCTGAGCAACACTCCATACCTCATCCCGGACTGACCAAATTAAAAAATCTGAAAAAACATGCGTCTCTATTTTTAAAAGCCCACTTGTTAGCGTTACCATTTATAGAGATCTATTGATAACTGGCATTTATAAGATTTGAAAATCCAAGTTTTTCAGTTGTTTATCACTAATGCAGGAAAACTATTATATACACCTTTAGCCTCAAGCACGTGAGCCATCCCTTTTTGAGTTGTTGTCATGTGTCATGCTGTTGCCCTGATTTTTAAGATTTTTTAAGCCTTCTGATGTTTACATTCTTGTAATGAACTTTCTCACACACTTTCTGTGAATAACTCATTGTTTTACATTCTTTTATGGAAGAAGAAAAATTTGATGGACTGTTGGTCTGTCCAGTGTCATAGGAGAGGTGGCACTTTCACCCTCCAATCCACTGTCACTTTTAGAAATCTATAAATGTTAGAGTCCGAAAATAAACTTCCCTCTTTTTTTACCTTGAGAACAGCATCATGTTCACGTCGTGTTATTTCATGTCTTACAGCAACATCATGGGAATGGGCAGACTTCACAGAGTAACTCAACCAATGACAATTCTTAAATCTGAATTTCATCCTTACCCTGACAGCAGCACAAGAGTTCTGGTGCTGTGTTGTGGATCTGGTGGCTTTCTCCTAAGCGCTGTGGTCCTGGCAGCATATCCCTTCATATCCCAGCTCCTGCAGTTGTGTAGTTACGTGATACCCTCTTTTGCCTTAAGAGAAATTTCAAGACAATGTGGTTTGGGTAAATACCTTGAAAAATTCCACTTAAAAGAGCAAAAAAGAGAAAGCTTTCCACACAGCCCAGAAAGTATCTTTGAAATGTAAAACTAATTTAATTTGCAATAAAGACCGAATACTGTCCACTTATTCTTAACAAAAGAGGAAATAAAAACAATCCACAATGTATTCTGTTGTTACTATTTTTATTATTATTGTTGCTCTCACAATTAGAAAACACAATTAATGCTGCTTCCATGAAGAGAGGGTAATTTGTTCTTTAGATGAATAAACCAAAGCTCTGCTGAGATATTTAATCAAACTCTGTCTGACTGATGAAACTGTTCCTGAGAGTAAAACAAAACAAAATATGTTGTGCATGTTAAAGTCATTAATCTCAGGTGGATTTTAAGTTTCCTGTTCTTTCTCCCCCTCTCCCAAACCTTGTTTTCTGCTCCATCTCCCTTGCAGGGGAGAAAGTCATACCTGTTATAGCTCCAATCTGCTCTTGGGAATAAAACAATGGTGTTTGACAGCCCCCTGTCCGATGCAGGGAAAGGCAAATCCTTTGTCACAGGGTGAAGGTCTAACAACAATCAACCCCAGGCCAGAATTTTCCTCTTGCTCCCCATATTCCCAAGTACCTCCAGAGCCTCCTCCCAGCCCCTTCCCCAAACAGGTAGCCTGTCTCGCTTGGAGAATAGTTGTTGTCCACAGGGATCTGTTTTCTGGCAGGAAGAGGGATGGTCCCTCAGGGACTCTTTTATCACTTTCCTGACAGAGACACTTCTAATTGTATTCAGATTGTTTTCTTCTTCCCTCACTCCCCCTCACCAAGGGCTTTTCCAGCTGCAAGTGAAATATTGCGGGCTGCCTGCTGTAGTATAATTAAGATATTTTCTATTTTTGTAGAATAAAATGCACAATCAGATGGGAGTTTTTTATAATGAATGGCATTTGCCTACCTTATGGAGAAACCTAAATTATATAAAACTGGAAAGGTTAAGGAAGGGGGCGGATTAATCAAAAAATACAAAGTCAGCCAGATGTATATGGGGTCTAAAACCTCAGATCTGAAAATAGGATTAAGTCCAAACTGTTTTATTAAATCATAGATTTTTTTTCAAATTAATTAAAGGTTAGCTTTGCTGTTTCCATCTGGTGTAATATTGTAAAGCTGTGAAATAATAGTGTTTGTGGGAATAAATCAGATTTATTTTGCCAGCTAGTGTAAACCAACAGTACTGTGTAGCATGACATGGAGCTGGGCCAAATTATATCAGCTGCTGGGATGTGGTAAGACATGTTGTAAGAAGGGAACTACAGCATCACCTGACAAAGACATCCACAGTAATTAAAGACATTTTCTGTAGTAGCTGAAGGATCTCAGTGTTTCAGAGCAAAGCCTTGAAAACTGCTTGCTGAAGGCCTGAGAAAGGGAAGGAGGGATGTGTTTTCCTTGCAAAGCTAGTTTGGGACAAATGTTGTCCCAAATATCTTTCACACAGCACGTGCATGTAAAATGATAGAATCATGGAATGATTCAGGTTGGAATGGACCTTGAAGATCGTCCAGCTTGAACCCCCTGCCATGGGCAGGGACACCTTCCTCTAGACTGCAAAAATAACTTGGCCATTCTGTTTTGGTTCCCGGTTGAATTAGTAATTGAAACTGAGAGATGTGACACTTTTCTGGCCTCTCTGTGCTTTGCTGCTGATGCAAGGAGTGAAGCATCAGAGACAAGTTGCAAGAAGAAAATTGTACTGAGTTCCAGCAGTATGGCCCTGTATTATAGGTACTCTATTGGAAATGCCAGAGCATCCAGAAGGACATCATAGAATGACAGAATGGTTTGGGGTGGAAGGGACCTTAGAAGCTCCTAAGACCTTGGAAGTGGTGGACCTTAGAAGTTCCACCCTCTGCCATGGGCAGGGACACTCTCCTCTAGATCAGGTTGCTCCAAGCCCCATCCAACCTGGCCTTGCACACTTCCAGGGATGGGACAGCCACAGCTTCTCTGGGCAACCCATGCCAGGGCCTCACCACCCTCACAGGGAGAAATTTCTTCCTAACATCCAATCTAAACCTACCTTATTTCAGCTTAAAGCCATCAAACTGCAGAGATGGCCCTGGTTTGCTGGATGAAGCAGGCCTATGCAACAAGGGAGGCTGCAGTTTATCAGACCTTGCCCTGTGCATGATTCTCACCTCAGGAAGGTACACCACCCTGGGCACACTACTAATGCAGTGTGCAGCTCTCCAGAGAAAAAAAAGGCCCTGGAATTTAGAAGTTATGACAAAAGCAGTGTAAGTCTGTAAATTCATAGGCTAACAGCCTAAGACATGGGCTGGGGCTGCACAGATTTTTTTGTCGAAGAAGTGAAGTTGAGATGAAGCCCATGATGGATTATCTGGAGAAGAGAGCAGAGATTTTGAACGTGGCTGCCCCAAACTGCAAAACTCCAAACAATTCAGCCATTTCAGGTCAACATTTTCAGTAATGGACATCTGTGGCATGGCTAAAGTTCTGCTGTGAGTTCATTTCCCACCTGGTAGACCTGTAGATGCCTAATTGGTTTACTCACTTCTTTTAATTACAGGTGATGATTTCTTCTGACATGAGAAAGCCAGTCAAGGATCACAGGTCTGACATGGAAGGAATGAAATGCAGCTGAAAACAGTGTATGCATAGACAATTTCTTCCTTTTTACTAGTTTTTCACCAAGCAGAAAGACTCATGACATCAGCAAGGGAGCAAGAAAAAGAATCATTACAGAATAGCATTGAAATGCTCAAATTTTTCTTCAGTCAGAACATCTGTGCCTTGTTGGCATCATCAGAAACTGGAAATAGAAATAAAATTCCTTAAAAGAATAAGAGTAGATGGTTTCTTTACATATCAAATGAAGCCAAATTCTGGCATTGGAGAGCAGTGGGATTTGTGCCACCAGCCTGTCTGCATGTCAGCCTAAAGACACCCACCACTCATCACTGCACTGCAGAGATCTTTTAGTCCCTCAGCTTTTATGAGGTGACAATAACACAAACCATTGTCAAGCTGTGAAAGTTCTTTTTTTGCCTGCTCATAACTGGGGGATGGAAGGAGGCAACAAGACCAAACCCATTACAGCAAAGCAAAATAGCTGAAGAGAACAAAATACCCTAATTTTGCTCTTATAGCACATGATGCTTCTCTCTTCCATCTCCCCAGGGCTGCTCACAGACATGTCAGAGGCAGTTGCCCCCTAGGGATTGGCTAAGTGGGGAAAAAAAGATTTGGAGAAAGGTTGTGGTGTTACTGACATATTTTCCCCTAGTGAAAGTGACAGAGTCCCTCTACATTTGTGTAGGAGTGATTTTTTGGCTGCTTACAGCATTTTGCATGGGGTTGGGGAGCTCAAGAATGATCTGAAAGACATCAGAAGCTCTGCTGCCTTCTGTTCCTGGAGCAGCATCCTTCTCCAACATCACTTTTCATAATCAGTACACAGGGCTGGATGACCACTTAAAAAAAACCAAACAAAAAATGCTCCCCAAAACCCCAAGCAAACAAACAAACAACAAAAAAACCCCAAACAAACAAAACCAACAAACAATAACAAACAAAAAGCAAATGAGGGAGCCTAGGCCATGTTAAAAACTCCCCTGCACAGCAACTCCTCTCCATGTGCAGGAGCCAGAAGCCAACAGCCCGTGACATGAGAGGTGTGAATCATGTTTGTTATTAAGCTCCTCAGGGGCACTAGGAAATTTTACCAATGAGAAATTTTACCAATGAGAGTGACTGCTGATGAAAAAAATAGAACTGCAATGGTGATTCTTCCTTTCTCCAAGTGTTCTGTTTCATTGTCTTGACTGTATCTTGGCTAATTCTTCTCAGCATTTAGAGGCTGGGGAGGCAGGGAATAAAGAAAATTTTCTATCCCTATGCTAGTGAGTGCCTCAAACCATGTTATTTTCCCATCCTTGGGAGGAAAATCAGAATTGTTTTCCAAGTAGAAGTGTGAAACAATAATCTAACATTTTGCTGTTGCAGCAGTAACTTCAGCATTTATTTCATACTATTGTTAATGCTTGTTTATAATATAAGGATATATTTAGGTAGGAAGTAAAGTAGGTGAAAGCACAAGATATAAATATTTCGGTATATCTGCATACAAAAGAAAATATGTACAGCCACAGATAGTGGTGCTCTGCTGTGTCAGGGCAGAGGCACGTGAAGGACTGACACGTTCCCATTCCTTCCTTTTGTGAATGGCTGCTGACTTCCAACAGCTGCTGACTTCCATGGATGCGCTCCCTACAGCCAGGACCGCTCTGCTCTCTGCAGTTTCCTGAGGCTGGACCAATAGTTTTGTGGGGAAAGAAGCTAGTGGCATATTTCCCCAAGGATTTGGTGGGTCAGTGTGGAAGAATGTCAGTGACTAAGGATATCACACCCAAAGGGCAAAGAGATAGAGAGCAGGAGCTTGCTGTTTTTCTTTACTTTCCCACTGGACTTGGACTTCACCTTGTTATTTTATCCTAAAGGCTCCACTGCTGTCTTGTGGACCCCATAAAGTCCTTCTCAGCCTACCCTACTCTCACTGACTCCAAAATTCCAGGGGATTTTTTCATGGCTGAATTTTGTCCAGCCTGGAAAGATCAAGGATCTATTTTCCTTCAGCAATCAGCTCAAAGTTGCAGACCTGTGTAAAAGAAAGATTAAAATTAGTTGTTCATTTCAGGGGATTGACCTGAAATCTTTCCACTTTTTTATCATTCAGAATGGATGATTCCTTGCTGAAAATTAAGTCTTTGGCAACAGAGGCAGGTATTGCTGAAAAGTTGTAGCATTTTCCCTTGTGGGATGGTCCTAATGGAGACTCAGTACCTGTGCTAGAAGGCACAGGCAGGTGTGAGCCTTAGTGACTGTCAAACAAATGGTGCTTTTTTTTCCCCCAGGGAAAGTTTCCATATTTATTTCTCAGAATACTAAGGCACTTGATCGCTGGACATCATTGGCAGCCACAGGAAATATTTTGGAAGAACATACCATCCCAAATGAAGTTTTGTCTTCTCAGAGAGCATTTTATTGGTGAGGAGAAACATTTGTGGGTCTGTTGCTTTTTGGGAGGTTTTTTTTACGTTCTTATTTTTACTGGTGAGATTGCTGCTTTTCCTCCTACCATCTCTCCTCAAGTCTGTGTCTTTACAAGATAAACGGTGTCTGGTCAAGGAAATGTCTTCTCTGAATAGTGCTGGGGTGCTGCTGCTGCAGTCTGAGCTCCCAGGTGTGCAGAGGAGAGTTTTCATTTGCACACATATCTCTCGACAGTCCTCTCGCACTTCTTACAGGTCACGTAGCAGCACCAGTGATATTTGCAGTGGCAACGCTCCACCACCTTGTCCATGTAGGGGTTGTAGCCTCTGCCACAGCACATCAGGTCGCAGCTGTCACTCCCATTGGAAGTCTTGTTGCATTGCCTGGAAGAAGGAAAAAGCTGTGAGCAAGTGCAAATTCCTGATGGGTTTCCCAAACCCCTGCTGTGTGGTGCTGCTGGGCCTGACAGCTCTGCAGGGCTCTGGGTGAAGCCAGCACAGCCAGCACCCAGCCAACAGCCCCTGTGCCTGCAATCACCTGCTAGGACACCCAAAATAACATTAAACTCCTGTTCTGACTCTCAGTTTGGGCCTGGCAGCATCCAGGCTGCTTGTCTGCTAGGCCAGCCTGCTCCCACACGAGCAGACAAGCAAAGCTATTGGAATATATAATAATAATAATAATAATAATAATAATAATAATAATAATAATAATAATAATAATAATAATTCAAAAAAATTAGTGTTCCCAGGCAGGCTCCAAAACTGTCTGAAAGGAGATGGAGGAATGTCGCAGACATATTTTGTGAAAAATCCTTTTGCCAGAATCTTTTCTTCTGAGAAGCTTCAGCTTCTCCATGTTTTGCTCGTTTGGAATGTGATCTGGAGAATTGTTTACCCAGCATGTGAAATTGTTTTTACTTGATGACCAATGACAGCCATTTGTGTTGAGGTTGTGAGCAGTCACAAGATTTTATTATCATTCCTTTCTATTCCTTGCCAGCCTTCTGATGAAATCCTTTCTTCTTTTCTTTTAGTATAGTTTTAATATATCATTTTCTTTTAATATAATATATATCATAAAATAATAAATCAGCCTTCTGAAACATGGAGTCAGGATTCTCATCTCTTCCCTCATCCTGGGACCCTGCAAACACCACCACAGAGGAAGATGACACCCTAAAGAACAAACACTGCTATTTGTCCACCACTGCCTAACCTGCAAAGGGCAAAGGAGGAACCCTACAGCCAAATAGTATTTGAACAGTTTCCATGCCAAGGATCCCAGGCTGGGAAGAATGCTGAGCAGGCTGTTACAGGCACTATGCAGCACTGATCCTATCAGGGAAATCACCATCAATACTAGCAGGGCTGGGCTGTGCACCTTTTTCCCTTTGGTTTTCTCCCACCATGGCATGATCAGCTGGGCAATTGGCCCCAAAACACCTTTATTCCTGACCCAGGAACAGGAAGTGTGGCAGGAGCACAGGGTAGGATGACAAGTTACCAAGTACCACACAGACTTGCACAGCTTGTTTTGCTTCTGCTTTTGATTAAAGACAGGCTCAGTGGGATAAATCAGCTATTGTGCTGGGTTCCCTCATTTTGTCGGCTTGCCAGTGAATGATTTGAGGTTTTCAGAAGCAATCCCTTAATTGAGGAATCTCTTTCATTGATCCAATTATCACCATTTCACATATGTCCTCAAAAAACATCAATCCCACCTCCTAAAATACTCCAATATTCACTGGATGTGAAAGTGCATCAGGCATTGAATTTTGAATGCAATGAACCATGTCCTAGAGACACCATTTCTCCACAGACTGCAAAGACAACCCAGGATGGAAGTGTTCCTGGCAGGTCAGATGCTTGTGCCTTTTTGGTGTGTACCCAACACCATGGGACTGTGAACTTGATGGCCTTTTGAAACTGCTGTAAGAAAGGTGGTTTATTGAGTGGGGTAATTGCTGACATCTCTCCTAAATCTTATTCTGTGTGGCTATTTTGTGGCTATTTTGGACAGAAACACTCCAAGGCTGCTTTGGGGCAGGAAGAGGAGAGAGGAGCATCAGTTGGACCCTTCAGCTAAGCAACTGTTAATAGATGAAAACAAATCCATGAGAATTACAGGAATTGCTCATGAGGTAATGCTTTAGGAGAAGTTATGGGATTAGTGAAGCATTGAGATTTTGTTCTTGTTCTTCTTCAAGTTTTTCTGTTTGTTATTCTGATTCACATTCCTCTACAGGTTCAGGGTTTAAAGGCCCCCAAAGTCACTCTCATTCAGGAGTGTGTGTAAATATTTAAAAACCTTTTAAAGCCTCTACCAAAGCTGAAGTGTGCAGCCACACTGAATGTGTTTGCCCAAAGCTGAACCAAAGGCCTTGTTAGTGCCCCTGTGAACTGGGGCCCCTCCACAAGAAATCTCCAGACAACTCCTCATAAATGTATTAATAAATGCTTCAAGTATTCAGAGCAGAGGTTCAAATATAGGTGTGCTGACATTAGAAGAGGGGAGGGTATTTGTCAACCTCACTCAGCTTTGCTAGTGGATGGAAATGTTGTTTCCTGGAGGCTCATCTAGGGAGGATGGGGAATCTGCAGAAGCCTGGCAAGGGATGTGCAGTGAATCCACGTCACTTCATGCTGGGAGCTCACTAAAATGCCCAAGAAAAGGAATACAGGTCCACTCTGACTGCAGCTCACCACTGAGGACATTCACTCCCCAAACATACAAAGCATACCACAATGATATTTACCCCATTCAAATAGAAAGCAAAACTCCTCTACCTGCTGTACTGGGACCTGGGATTCTCTCTTTCCCTCCATCCACTCCTGTGGTTTGCCAAAAAAAAATGGAAAAAAAAAGAAAGAAAAAAAAAGAAAAAAATAGGGAAAAATAAAAGAAGTGACTCTAGTAGAAGATATGCCTTCCCATATACCTTCCCCCATTGCCCACAGTCTGAGACAAAGAAAGGAAAAAAGGAAAATCTTATTAAATAAATCCTCAAACTTCCCTCAGTTTGGTATCAGGAAATGAGGATATTCAGAATGGGTGGGTTGAATAGCCCAAAAAGTTTTGACCCTATCATAAATCTATATGGGCTTTTAGAAAGATTTCCTGACAATGCCACTAAGCAGAGATTTTGTTTTCTGTTTTAAAGCATAGGCCTGGATATGAGTTAGACTCATTTTTCATTAAACAAGATGAAGCAGGTGGTTTCTCAGGCAGTGGGGGAAGACAAAGAACTCCAAAGACCAGAGTTTACCCACAGAAGCAGCCCTGAACATCAGATTCAGAGCCTGCAGTTGTGATCTCACCAGGCTCCCCACTGATGGGTTAAGTTCAATCTCATTTGTTTTGGGCCTGGTCCAGCACAATTCCAGCACTCAGAGAAATGCCCTCCTCCTGAGCTTTGGAGAGAAAACATGAAGGCAGGCGACTGCCTCGTAACACAACACTGCGGCCTCGAGAAGCACTTGGAACACTGCTGAGAAATTATCCTTCAGCTGTAATCCCAGCCAAGGTTCTGGCTCCAGAGCAGGCTTTTACCATTGTCACAAGGTCTGCAGTGTTGTCTAGACAACTCCCACTCAACATGCCTGTCCCAAATGCCTCCGTTCCAGCCCTCATTTGCAGAAGCACTGCAATACACCATACAGACTCAGCAGAGCTGAAGGACACCCCAGAACTTCTAAGAGTCTTCCCCCAGATGGAGAGTAGGGATTTTAATTTTAAAAGGGGGAGATCATAGAATTATTTTGGCTGGAAAAGACCTCTAAGATTGATGAAATCCAATTTAGCAATGTCACACAGCTTCATTGTGAATCCCTGTTTACTCTCTCCCATCAGCAGATAGGACACATATTTTTTTTGGTTGCACAGCTGGCACCTGGGATCCAAACTGAGGCCAACTCTGTGCTGTCACCCACGACTATGACATATATTGACAGGAATGAGATACCTGATGGGACCTCACTCCATCAGTCCTATTGATAAGGACTTATTAAGGAGGATATTAAAAAAGTCATTCTGGGGCACAGCAACTGCCTTCCTGGCCCGGTGCATCTCCCAGCGGATGAGGGAGATGCTGTTACAAGAGTAAAACACAAATCTAAGCACTTTCTGTAGTCTGCCAGCACCTGGGCTGTTGCATTAGGGATGATGGAAGGGATGTTCCTTCCTTGACATCTCATTCCCTTGGCTGTGTGATTCCCTCAGCCCCTTCCAACCACAGGGAAACCATCTGCCTTCATGAACTCCAGCAGTCCCAAATCCCAGAACACAGTACTGCTATGTAATTTTTTTTCTCTCTTTTAAATCAAATTCCTCTTTATTTCTTTGGTGCCCCTTGCTCTGGTAATGTCAAGTAATGCAGCAGTATATAAAAGAAAGAAAGAGAAAAATAACTCAAATCCCTCAGGAGATATATAACACAATGGACATTCCTGAAAATACATCAACGTCACAGCCTCATGTAAGATTTTGAGGGAAGAATCTTATCTACTTTTAAATTGCATTCTCATCCACAAGGAATGACTGGAGACTGACACAAAACAACTGTACAAGAAAGAGTTATCAGCATATGTCAGTGAGGAGATGTCAAGAGCGATCCTGGAATTAACTTGTATTTTCATTAATGAGAAGTTGAGAGTGAGGTTAAAAATTTGGGGACAATGCTAGGGAAGAAGGAGTTGAGGATATTTTGTGACAGTGCATTAAAGTGCAAAGTAAGCAGCACACTTTGAGAAAGATCCAGCTAAATGTGGCATGTTTCCAGGGGAGCCAGAGGAGCAGTTCAGAAAGTAGAAAACCATGAAGGAACTGATTTAGAGAAGTATGTTAATAGAGGTGTTTTCCCCTCTATAAAAGATTATTGCTACAAGGGGAGAGAAAAAAATGTTCTTTATATGCCAAGGAAAGAGGACAAGAAATTATTAGTTTTATTTTAGATTATGTTTAGTTAAATTTTGATCAAGAAAAGCCTAACACTGAAGATTGTAAAACCCCGGATCAGGTTGTTCAGGGAAACTGCTTTTAAGACCAGAGTAGAGAAATATCTTCAGTAACAACCTAGGTGGTGTCAGCTCAATCTTGCTCCTGAAAAGATCAAGGTCCATGGAAAATCATTCCCAGACCAAATTTTCTCTAACTCAAACACCATTTGGTTGCAAAGGAACTTAATATGTTTAAGAGAGCTAGATTAAGTATTCATTGCAATTTTACTGTGTGAAATTATCCTTTTTGCAAATAAATTCATTATTCACAAACCTCTTCAGGAAACTTTATGATCAAATCCAGGTCTCTCAAAGTAGAAAGAATTCAATCTTCCCCACATATTAACTAAGATAACAAATTAATGCATAGCTGGCCAGCCTATTTACTGAAATGGGCACCAGCTGCAAGCATCTTGCCCTGGGAAAGAAGGAATAACACCTAAACAAGGTGGGAGAAACAGAAAGTGAATGTTTTTCTGACTTTCATAAAATCATGGAATAGTTTGGGTTGGTAGGAATCTTAAAGGCCATCTAGTCCACCCGCCCCCTGCTATGTACAAAGGCATTTTTATCTAGAGCAGATTTCCTCCAGTTCTTCTGGGACACTCACAAAAGCATTATTTGCTATTTCTTTTTCAGAATTTGTCAGATCTCATAAAAAATGGTAACACATCTGCTAACTGTTCCAAAACCAACTATCATTGAACACATTATAACTCACTCAAAGCTCATCTTATCCTGTGCCCTCACTAACAGAAACTAAAAGAAGATGTAACAAAAAACAAACATCAAATGCTGTTGTCTACCCATAACTGCTACTCTCCCCCAGCTTCATATGAGTGCTTCTACCAAAAAATTTCATTGCCCACATAAACAAAGAATCACAGAGTGGTTTGGGTTGGAAGGGAACCTTGGAGATCATAGCACCATAGAATAGAATCATTAAGGTCAGGAAAAGCCTCCAAGATCATAAAGTCCAGCCCTGGGCTCAACACCACCAAGTCCACTAAACCATATCACAAAGTGCCATGTTCACTTATTTTTAAACACTTCCAGGGCTGGTGACTTCCCTGGGAAGCCTGTTTCAATGCTGAATGAATCCAGCACTGAAGAAAATCTTTTAAATTTCCCTCAGGGCAGCTTGAAGCCATTTCCTTGTGCTGGTTTCCTGGGAGAAGAGACCAACCATGGCCAGATCACAATCTCCTTTCAGGTATTTGTAGAGTGTGAAAATGTGTCCCCTGAGCCTCCTCTTCTCCAGACTCAGCAATGCCAGTACTCTCAGTCACTCCTTGTATGACTTACATCTCAGACCCCTCCAACAGCCCCTCTCTGGACACACTGCAGCACCTCAAAATCTGCCTTGGAGCAAGGGCAGTAACACCAACACAGCACTCAAGGTGCAGCCTCACCAGTGCTTGGTACAAGGGGACAATGGAGTCCAAGTTGAGCCTGTTCCAACCCCCATGCCCTGAGCAGGGACACTTTCCACTGGTTGTCTCAAGCCCCATCCAGTATGGCCTGGAACATGTCCAGGGATGGGGCAGCCATGACTTCTCTAAACAGGTTCCAGGGAACAGCCTCACAGGGAAGAATTTCTTCCCAACATCCCATCTAACCCTGTTCTCTAGCAGTCGGATGACATTCCCCCTTGTCCTGTCACTCCAGGCCTATGTCCAAAGTCCCTCTCCAGCTCTCTTGGAGCCCCTAAAGAAACTGGAATGGGCTTTAAGGTCTCCCCAGAGCCTTCCCTTCCACAGGCTGAACAATCCCCATAACACAATACAAAGCATATTTTTGGGGTAGCAGGAAAGAAGTGGTATCAAGAGCTGCCACTGAACACTGAAAACTGAGCAGCATGCTCAGGCAACTTCGTGTATGTTCATATCCAAGTAAACATGCCAGCCTAAGACATTTGTGACTAAAATTTTATATTGGAGTAAAGAAAGGGTATGTGAGCAAGGAGCAGCCACCAGAGTGGCCACATTCGTTGCCACAGGGAGTCAGCTGAGGAATGGTGACTAATCAACCTAGTCAGGTTGCAGCCCATAGTTTGCTACAGCCTGATTTCTGCAGCCTAAGAGAGCTCCTTCCCACATTTGGCTTGATTCCAAGACTGCTCTGGGAAGGATCAGTAATAAACAGCTCTGTTATCTCTGCAAGGTTTCGGGGCCTGGATGCTTTTGCATGCATGGCAGAATTTCCCTTTCCTTGGATTCATTAGGGAGACTTAAATAGTCTTTGAAACATGATATATTACACCCTGCTTATAAAAAAGATTCATATTTTTGCTTCTTTTCTCACCAAAGAGATCTCAATTTTATAATCTGCCATTATTTTTCATTTACTCAAAGCTGGTAGTGATTTTTTCAGGCAGGAGCAACTGAACTACTTAATTAAAAGATAAAAAAGTGCTTTGGTCCAAGAAATCTTTGAGAATGGGAATATTTACATTTCTTTCCCAGTGGTTGATTTGTTGTATCGAAAGTTTTACTTGCAGCTTAACAGATAAACTTCTTTAGACTTTTCTCCAGACCATTTTAATTGGTTATGAAAGTGTGATGGTGCTATATAAGCAGAGTTTGGCTGGAGTCAGTGTGGCAGTAAGTTTTGTTTGCAGGAGACTCGGATACCAGTTGCAAAAATCAGCTCCTTAATCAGCTTTTCAGCACTTCAAAGAGGCCTCAAAGCTCAGGTTTGAGTTTAGTTCCGTGACTTTGAAATCTGGACATACCCTGAGCACCTGGAGGCATGGATATTTCCAAACCATTTCTAAATTTCAACAAGCTAAGAATGTCCAAAGTGTCTTAGAAAATGTTTCAGGCTTGTTCTGAAGAAGGCTTTGAAATCCTTTCAGGAAAGAGCTCTAAAAGGCTCTTGAGTAACAGGGGGCTCATTTTCTGAGTGGATTTTCATATGGTTCATCTACAACTAATTCCTTTTCCTGCCTGAAAAACACACAATAACTCTGCATAATATGACCCCTCACATTAGAGGGATCACCAATTAGATTATCCTTTCCTCCCACCTGGCAGTGCAGGATTGATTCCTACAGCATACAGCAAACACCAACCCATCCAAGGTGTTGCAACTTAACCATCAACCTCCATCCTGTTTCCAGCATGCTATGAGCAAGAACCAGACCAGGGAGGAGGAAAAGGACTTTCCCTGGATTTGCTGCAAAACTGCTCATTTTCTGTCACAAAAAAATGCATCAATATGAATATTTTAATCAAGGAACAGGAAAAGCGGGTGTTAGTGGCATATTCCCCCCTCCAAATCCCTTTGGAGGCAGAAAGCAGGGCTGGGAAATACTGAAGATGCCCAGATCAAAGATCCCTGAGCTGTGGACATAGGGGACTGCACTATACAGCCCAGGCATGGACTGACCTCTGTACCCAAAAAAAGGCCAGCAAGGATATGGGAAGATGGTTGAAGACAGAGTAGACCAAATGAGGGACCACAACAAAAAGAAACAACCTTTTTTTACTTCACTGGCATGACTGGCCTTAAAAACTAGACTACTTGGAAACAGTGGGATCTACCTTCAGAAAATTTTTATGTACATAAACATAAAAGGTTCAAATGCCTCCAAGACATGAGTCATTAAATAAAAACATGTTTGAGCTATTCCCATGTGAGCATTTTTACATCATTCTGAAGCATAAAACACATTTTGCCATGCCCTCTCTCTAACAGCATTCCTTTTGTGCTCCTTCTACCTTATCCCTTACTAGACATTATCTCTGCAGTCCTGTGGCAGGCTGGAACAGAGGCACCACATTTAAAATCCATTTAGGTGCTCTCTTCATGAGAGAAAAATTGCAAAGAGAAAAAGGCATCCATGGGAGGAGGAGACTAGGGAAGATCTCCTTTTCTCAGCTCCCCCCAGGAAGCATGGACCAATCTTCAAACACACTGTGTGTATTTTACATTTATTTCCACTAGTAATTTAGTTCAGGAAAGGAGTTGCTACAGCTCATATAACACATGCCAATTTTGAAACACCATGCATCTTCTCAAGAGGCTGCAGATGGACTGTAATGAAAACAAGTCCCATCACACATGACCTTAAAAACTTGGCCTGAGTGGTGCCTGAAGCTCAGCATGGGACTGTCTCACCATCCTCCCCTCCCATGGCCTTCACCATCTTGCACATCTGAGAATGAGGAGTATCTTTTGACAAGTTCCTTTTGAAAGTCATCTCCTCCCACCTTAATATCTTGGTCCTCTAAATCCCCACTCCATCTCACTTCCTGTGGACCCTTGGCTGGCAGGTTCACAGTCGTGGCTGTCATCCAGCTCAGGATAAATGCACGCCTGCGACACACATTTTCCTTTCCTCAGAAGGAAAAAAAAAATCATTCAGGACCTTGACATATTTTTCATCCCTAGATGGGATAAAAAGTTGAAATCTGCTGTAAAATAAGATTAGATGAAGAAGTCACACCTCCTGTCCCTTGAAAGGATTTCAGCTCAAGGAAAATGTTTTACTTGGCAAATCTGTAATGAATTCAACTTTGTTTTGACACCTGTTCATTTAATGCAATTCCTATAAAACTAATTTCCAGATAATCTCTAATTTTTTTCCTTGCAAAACAGAAAGGCAGAACAAAGAGGTCATTTTCAAGGCACAAATATCATACAAAATCCACACAAAACCACAAAAACTTCGCTTCCACTAAGATGACATTTTCTTTCAGAAACCTGTTTCAACATATGCCTTTTCCTAGCTATTCTTAGTGACTTATAAACATCTTCACTTGATAATTAATGCTCCACTGCTGAATGGGTGATAAAGTTCAGCCTGGTGTTCCCACCACAGAGCTGTCAGATATGTGCCGTTGTAGAGCACTCCAGGCATTGATGTCAGAGGATAGAGGACATTGACTGTCATGAAGCATCAGGGGACAAAAAAGACAGTCTTGTCTCATTCAGCTGTCTTATCTACTGATCAGTTCCACCACTTACATGCTGATACAGAATCACAGAAACATTGAGGCTGTAAAAGCCCTCTAAAATCAAGTCCACAGCACTGCCAAGCCTACCATTAACCCATGTGTCCCCATTCCCAGATGCACATATAGTTTATCTTGTCTGCATTTGGGTAATTTCATTTCAGCAAAACCTTCTCTCCATTGAACCATAATGGTCCAAATCCAAGTATCACCACTACATTAAAAGGAAGGCATCCCAAAACAGGCCAGGCACACACTCCTTGCCACTTGCCTGAGCCTCCACTGCAAAATAACAGAAAGAGCAAAGAAGAATTATGAGAACTATCTAAAGAAAGGTAAACCAGCAGGAGAGGTTGAAATCCAGACCTTGAAGCCAGCTAAGAAAAATTAGGAAAATTATGGAAACATACACTTTTTTGGCTGTTGATGGCTCAGCTGTAGAGAGATAGATAGGTCTGCCCACCTAGAGATGCTCAGATTGTTGAAATGTTGAACTAGTTTGTGTTGGAGGAAATTAAACAGATGGTGGGAGGAGAAAGGCATGCCTGTTGCCTGTGAAAGGGAAGAGTATGCTGCCCAGTGGAGGCTGTGCTTGACCACAATGGCCTTAAATCCCCAATATTACTGCAATAAAGAAATTCCTCTGCAGAGTCATAAGCAATACAAACACACCCAGACCTTTAATATGCAGTAGAAGAAAAAAATTAAATATCATCTTTGCACTTTTGGGGTGCTTTTGTGCAATCTAGGAATGCTGGTTCTGAGTTAATATTTGCCTACTTAGGGGAGTCTTAGAGTAACAACTCTTCTAATCAGCAGTGACTGCAAGAAATTACTGACACTCAACACAGCATAAAGCAGCTGCTTGGTCTTTACAAGTTCCCATGGAGGTAAGCTGCCCAGGGAATTTTGAAATGTATATTGTGCCTGACTGTGTAATGGAAAATGTGTCAGCAAGCCCTGTGTTGGCCACAGCCATCACGAACAGGGTTAGGAATTGGTAAACCATATTGTATGTCGGAGATGTGCTTTACCTGCATGTGTATGTCACCTCCTTGATTGCCCCTTATTCATACATGTTCCCCTCTTGCCCTTTCCTCTTTGGGGGCAGAGTACAGTGAGTACCCACTGCAAAAGTCCTCACCTGTCCTGGGTCCCATGTGACCCCACTTTTTCATTCTTCATGCAGAAATCAGGTGAGCTCTGCAGGTAAATCAGCTCTGTCTCTTTGACTGGCCTGATATCAATATCCTTTGGCACCAGGTATTTGCGTGTGCCCATGGGCCGGTGAACAACCTTGGTGGCAGATAAATATTTGGTTTTGAGGTCCAGTGCAATGTCTCGCAGCTCTTGAAGGCCTTTCCAACAGGTCTTGATAGAGCATGACCCAGAAACTCCATGGCACTTACATTTCATTTCAAGAGAGGCTTTCAAGACCTGCAAAAAGGAATGCAGGAGTTAGGAAATGCCCTTCTCTTACAGCCAAACATCCCACAAGCTTGCTAATGAAGGTGCTTCCTTAGCAGGAGATGCTATAGAAAAGTCCTACTGTTCTCATTTCTGCACAGGCAGTCTAGAATGGCTACTTTGAAAGTGAATGAGATTCTACAGCTCTTTGGTGATCACTATCAGTCCAGGACTACTTTCACAAGGGCTCTTTTGCAGCCAGAAGACAGAAGAGTATTTTGAATTTTGATTAGATATCTATATTGGGCTGCATTTCCACCCTCTAAATTCCTAAGGAGATGAATATCAAAACATTCCATAAATAGATAATTGACATCAATTTCAACCTCCAGCAGCTTTGGGCTTTGGTAAGAGAGATGTCATGGCTTTGTTGAATTCAGTGCACTCTCACCCTGCCTTTCTGCTGGTCATGGGGCCAAAACAGCCCTTTACTTTGATTCTGCACTGTTCTCATTTCACTGGGACGTGGCAAGATGCTGCCAGAAAGGGCTGAATGCACCAGCCATGGCAACACAATGTCCCAAACAAAAATTTGCCCTTTGCAATTGAAACAAAAAATCAAGACATTACAAAAATAAAACAAAATTTTAAAAAATCCTCAGACCCCAAGCAAACAAACCAAATAGTGTGGGAATAGTAGGAAAAAAAAAAAAAAAAGAGCCAGAGAGGGGAACTTCAGCATGGTTGTGCTCTGCAAAGGTGGACCTAGCCTGTATTTACACAGCAAGCTCCCAATGAGCTCAGCATGCTCCAAGTTTGTCTGCACAGGCAGCCCTGGAAAGACCAAGCTGTGCAGTAGGAGCAGTCTGTGGAACCACTGGAGCCTCAGAGATGGGTGCAGGGGTCAGTTTTGTAGCCCTCCCCCATCCATCTCTTCAGCTGCATGGACAGCTGCCACAGGGATTTGCACATCAGTGCACACCAGGCACTGCACATGGTAAATATTATCCCTCCACTGGATGCAAGCTGTTAAAAGCAGCTTGTGCCAGATATGAGAATAATCACTAGCATAGCAGTTTGAAAAGGAAAAAGCTTCCTCCCTCCTGCCTGCAGGGATGGCTGGAGGCAATTGCTGCTGGATGCATGTGGCAGATGATAATCCTCCAGGTTTGCACAGCACTTTGCCCCCACAATGCCCCTGGCAGAGCACGATGGGACCCGTCCCCAGCACACCTCCTGGGGCAGGCAGAGCCAGAGCCAACACTGACTGTGCAAATGGGGCAGTGAGACATCCCACCCATGGTGAAACAGGGCTAATAACAGCATTTGGGACTCCCTGAGCCACAGGGGGAGTTACACAGCTACAGTTTTCAGCAGGCCAAAGGACTTCAGAGCAATCTTTGAGAAACCTGCTCCTTTTGCTAGCTGATAGAGACACTGAACCTCACCACGTGACCAACACTACAGATGATTGTACAAGTACAATAACTCTTGTGGATTTGTTACCTGTCTCCCTACTTCACTGTTGTGCAGATGCATCAGTTTATTGGCTTGTGATCCTGATTTTTTCATCTTCATGGGAGCATCTGAAAATTTGGACCCCATGATAAGACCATAGTTGAGGTTGTCTGCACATCCTCCCCATCGATACCCAGGTCCAGGTGTCTCACCTGGGATGGGACCACAGGAACAGCCAGGGAGGTCCCCGGTGGTGCAGGCTCTGGCAATGGTGTGGCTGATGGCAGCAGCAGAGAGGGCATATACAAATGCTGACTCCCTTGTGCCTGAAAGAGACAAGAACTCCAGCTCAGCCTCCTGGGCCACATAAACATTCCCCAAAAAGAGACTCACACAGTCTGTGTCCCACAGAGCAGCCAACACACCGACTCACTGCAGCTGAGGTGTCCCATGGCACCACTAGTTTGGAGCACATCTAAGTGAACTCTTCAACATAAGACAACATCCCAGCAGGGCAAGGAGTCATGGATTTAGGCATCTTGTTCATTATGGTGTGATTTGCTCTTGGAGCATGTGGTTACGCCCTCCTGTGAGTCTCCTGCCTCCTTCTGCTCCTCCCATGACTCCCAGTGGGATGAGCAGACCGGAACTGCTCAACTGGTCTGCTTTGTAAGAGTTGTGGTAGACAAGGTCTTGGATCCAAGGGCCTCTGGGCATGACTGGCACCATAATGGTGAATGTGGTCTCAGAGAACAGGACAAGTAGGCTTTGTAGTGCCTCCATGGCCTCCCAGGAGCAAGACCCTTCCTATCTCCAGCGCACACACACACACAAACACAAGTACACACAAACACAAGTACACACAAACACACACACAGACTGACTCCACTGGTTCCAGTCACAAGTGAGCCAGCAGTGCTGTTTTACCTCTGTCTAGGTCCAGCAGGTAGTTAGGAGCCAGCTCTATTGAAGAGCAGTTCCACCTCATGTCTGAAAAGGTTTTCCGGCAGGTCTTTATCACCTCCCTCGCTGCCTGAATAATGGTCTGCATCAGCTCCAGGTTGCTGCGGCACAGCTGCACCTGAGAAACCACCAGCCCTTCGAGCTGCTTGCAGTGCTGGGTTTGATTCAGGGCCAAAGCCAAAGAAGTCTTGGACAGAGCTCTGAGGAGACAAGCACATGCACAAAAACTTTAGAACACAGTCTAGCCGTGTACATTCACCTGACTTAATTAAAGCTTTCTGTAAATAAGTGCTTAGATAAAGCTGGTGAGAAAGATGAGCAACCATGAAGAGTGATTTATCTCATATAAAGTTGGTGGGAAGAAACACCCTTTAGCAGTGTGCAATTCTCTCCATTCCTGAGGGGAGGCTGCACAAACCTCCAGGGGTATATGTCAAGTCAACCGGATGTGTAAATCCTGTGGGGAAGGTTGTTTGCTGAAGAATGAAGAGCACAGACCTCCCAACAGAGTAAAAAATGACCCATCAGTTCCATGATAAAAGAAATCTGGATCCTCCAAGACTGTGGCATTTGGGAAAAAAAGCAACGTTGGTGTTATCAGTATTTTGTATTCAGCATCTGTCTCACACACTCTCAAAGGATTATGCTAAATGTCATGTAATTAATTATGGAGAAAATCCCCTGCAAGGCCTAGGGAAAAATCATCAAATTTGCAAAACATATGCTTTCACTTAAAGTTAATGCCAAAGGCCTCTACTAATTCAATCACTGTTGCAGATAGATAAGTCTGTTTCTCTAGTCTCCAAAAACCATAGCTGCAAAAGCTCAGTGGGAGAATGTGCAGAGAGAGCACCACAGCCAAATCTGAGAAGGGATCCATGAATACCAGCACATATGTTACCATGAAAGAAAAGAACAACATCCCACAGCGGTGGTTCTTCCACTGTCCAATTGCCAACTTTTCCAGGTTAAAAAAAGAACAAATGCTGACATGCATCTCACAGGGCTGTCCTCTTCTTCCCTGAGCACCCACAATGATCAGCAGAAGGCAAGTGTGGAACTCTCTTTGTATCTTTTTGGCTTTCTTAGGGTAGCCATAAAAGTTATTCATTCCCATAAAACAACTTTCTAGCAGGCTGAATCAATAATCTGATGGCATCAGATCATGGCAACATAACTTTAACACATATTTCCTCCTGTACTTGTTAAATGTATTGGCTTTCAGATTCATCCCAAGACATCTTGGTTAGTTTGGCTTATTAGCAAACACATTTTGGGGTGCATTTGACTTTATTACTGTAACATCCACATTCTTCAGAAGTTAAATGAGATGGAAACAGAACTAAAATTGAGCCCTAATGAAAACTGGAGGAATTAAATCCTTGCTGGGGATGAATAGGCTGGCTCTGACAAATTCCCAGGTGACTGGGAGTTTGGCATTTCTGGCACTAGATACACAGTGGCAAACTTGGAAGGGAAACCACTGCTCTGAAAGCTATATAAATATATACTTCATACACATATTTAACAGGTCTGTTAAAAATACTGGAAGCAGAAGTCATTGCTAGTGAATTTCAAGAGAAAGGAAAAAGTGGTGGACTTGGCAGTGTTAAGTTATTGGTTTGACTCAATGATCACAGAGGTCTTTTCCAACCTAAATGATTCTATGATTCAATCCTCAGAAATTCTGCCCTGCAGTTCATCTTGTTCCCATACACACTGGTGTTCATACAATGTTCCTTGTCTGGAGAGGGGCCCCTCCAGAAGGCAACTCACCCTGCCTCAGATGTGAACCTGAACTGGTGGAGAAAAAACTTGTTGGTGATATACTGGGTGTTCAGGTATCTGAACAGAGAGATTATGTCCTTGAAGGTAGAGACATGACTCTCTGAATAGTGTGACTGTCACCTGACAGCAAACCTCTACACTGGGCACCTCACAGCAGACCTTCAGGATCCTTCTTGAGATGGAAAGCAAAAAGCCACATCTAGGAAGTAGTTAGCCTTTTGTGCTTTGGGGACCTATGCTAAGACACCATCATGACTTAGAAGTGCTCATTTTCTGCTCTACATAGGAAACCCAGACACTGAGCAGGGGCACAGATATTTGAATGGTATAAGCACAGAGCTTGAATGAGATATGAGCACTTGACACCAGGAATCTGTGAAAAGTTATCCCAGAAAGCCTATCAGCAACTCGCAGGTATGAGGTGCAACACAAACCAGGCAAGAGGCCAAAGCAGCTGAACAGTAATAGAGTATAAATAATAAAAACTCCAGCATGGCATGTCCCAGCAGGAAGGGAAACAGGCAGGGTGCGGCAGGAGCAGTGAGAGAACTTCACAGCCTGAGCTTCAGGCAAATGAGAAACATCCCAAGTCTCTGAGAGAGGCTGTACCACGAGGCAGCAGCTCAGTTTTCCAATCAGATGTGTTGGGTGGCCCTTGAGAGGCCTTGGAATGTTTTGGCTGGCCCTCCAGAAGGATGCATATATCTCCTAGGTCCTACACTACATTTTCTGATCTTTTCTAGACGTCTTCAGCCTCTTTAAAGGGCTTGGAAGGCTACATTGAGGTACCCCTATCTCACCATTACAGACAAGTCATGAATAGCACAAATAACCATCTACAGGTAGGGATGAAAGCAGAATTCAGACTGAAACTCATCCTCAGCATATAAAAACAGGATGTGAAGCAATGAGACTGTATCATAAAAGGTGCCTTGAATGATCACCATTAGAGCAGCAGTTCTATAGTGCAACAAGAAAACCATTTACTTCATGGAAGAGGGAAAATACCTTCTGATCATTGAGAACTCAGTAAATAGCAGCAAGGCTGTTTCTCATAGAATGAGCTGAGCTCCAGGAAGCCTACCAAGAATAAAACTGCAAGATGCAGGAAGGTGTTTTCTGAGCATCTCCCAGACCTAAAGTTCATGTCTTTGCTTGTGAGAACCTATAATTGGAAACATCTTCAAGCATCAGGAGGAAAAATTAAAAGGTAATGGAGATGGAAAAGAAAACTCAGTTACTGTAGTCAGTTGCTGAGACTGAAAAGGGCATTTACAAATCACAGATCAGGATTTTGAGAAGCCTATTAGGTCATCTATTCCATGCCCTGACAACTTAGGTTTGTCCAGTCTCTGTCCCACATTTAGGAATATCTTCTTCACTCCATGTCACTCTAAACCCTCCCTATGGAAATGCACAACCCCTCCCTGCTTTCTAAATTCTGGCAGCATCAGGGAATGGATACCCACTGCCTGCAATGACATTATTGGGAAAGAATATCCATTTGTGGAAAGAAAAACATCCCCCAGCAGAGGCTTGTCCATGGTAGGATTTGGTGGTGGGTCTCTGGCCTGTCTTCACACAGTCTCCACTGATCACCAGCACTGGGAGGGAAACGAGCCAATGGGGCACAGCCAGCCTTGAAATCCAGCCCTCAAGGGCATAATTAGAAGAATATCCTTCATTTCTCAACCTGGGAAAAAGATCCCTGACAAACATCTTTCTGTGGATTCACACTCTTCATCTGAAAAGGGGATTTTACCTGTTTCACCCTGGAAATGCTGTTTTTCACTGTTTCCTCCTGATCTCACCTAATTCTCCTGCCCCATCCTTCATTCTCCAGAAAACCAAGGGGTGATTATTTCACCTTTTTTTAAAATATACATTTTTGATCCATCCCTCCAAATAAACAGGGCCTAAAACAAACATCTCTTGATCTATATATAACACAGCAGGTCCTTCAGTTGAAGTTCTGGATACTGATAGAAAACCATGAACATGATTACAGAGGAAATATGCATAGATGGATCATGACATTCATTTACTCTTTTAATTATCTCAGGCAGTTATTAAATTCATTTGAAAGCATTAATGCTCTGCAGTGTTAGGTCCTTTGAGAGGTATGGGCCCATTCCTGCATGTCTGGGCCCCACGAGAGGACTGTTCATAGTGCAGGTTAGGAAGAAGCACCTTCAGATGGTTGCAGATATCAATGAAAGCCATATATTATTTGGTTTACAAGGTACCCTGTGAGTAGGACACTGCTCCTGGTCAAGCCAAAGGGAGAAGAACTCCTTCAATTGAGCAGCAAAACATTGGTGTCCTTTAAAACACCCTGGAAGGGTGGAAGAATCTTCTCTCTGAAGGCATCTCCCCATCTTCCCTTGTGTGACATGATCTCCAAAAGTCTCACAAAGGGACTGCTGGTGAAACTGTGAACCTCTACTCCAATTTATCAGCTTTGCTTGCTGAAAAAGCATTCTTTTTAGTGCCTATTCCTAAACTCCTTAATCTTGCAGGGATGTGGGTGACACAAAAAGATTTAGACAAAATTCCATGGCTGTGGAGAGTGAAGTATGTGGTAAAAGTTAATAAAGAGAGGCAGAGATTAAGATTTCTTTTTGTATTTGATCTCATTGAAGGTTTTTAATCTGCATGAGCCTCATTTTCTCAGGTTTTCATCTGGAAAAGGCTTGCAGGGGAGTTACAATAACGTTGTCTAAGCTCCTGGTAGTCAAAGGCAGCCCATGCCCCTGCCACCCTGCCCTGCATCAGTTCCAGCCTGGGGACCACAAGTCCTGGGAAAGACACCACATCCCCTGGTAAATGCTTCCCCTGGTTCTGCAAGGGCCTTTCAAACAGAGAAGTAGGATTTATGTGGGTAAAAAAAAAAAAAAAAAAAAAAAAAGAAGAGGAAGAAGGAGAGAAGTGTGTGTGTGGGGGAACCAACTCTGAACTAAAAGCTTAAAATAAGAGCTGTTTTCAGATATGGTGCCAAATCCAGTGCTGGCAGTAGTGGGCACAGGGCTGTTGACTTCATGCCCAAGCTTGAATGAAGTCAATGCCAGCAGTGAGCTGGCTCACTGAGTGCTGAGCAAGGCCATGGAGCTTCGTCAACTTTTCCTGAAGCTGGAGCAAAGAGCAAACTTCAAAGACATGGTACTCCCCTTTCCTCACCCCCAGCCCACTCCCCTCCTGCCATCCCCATCCTGCAGCTCTTTCACAGCAGCTCATCTAGCAGTGCCTTGCCAGGCAGACAGGCTCCTCACAGGCGCCCGTGGCTCCACGTCCCAGCTCCCTCCCACTGCCTATTGAAGGGGAGAGGCAGGAGCTGCCAGGAAGCACAGAATATTTCCATTTTCTCCCCTGCTTTCTGCTGGCTGCAGAAGGGCTGCTCAAGCTTGGTGGGCTGGGGGACATCCCCTGTTCACCAAAAGGTGTGCTTAAGCTGCCTTTTGCTTCTGAAGGGCTGCAATTTAACCATAGGAATTGTGCAGCAATAGGTGGGAATGGAGCTCAGCTGGGTATTGCTCCAGAGCACATGAGACATCATTGGGTCACCACAATGGGGACAGGCAGAGACTTCCTGAAGTGACCAAGCTCCACCTAAAAACAATAGTATTCCTAATGCCAGCTGGGCATATTCTGCAAACCATGAAAAAAAAGAAAAAACCAACCCAAACAACCAACCAAATAAAAACAAACAAACAAAAACTAAAAAACCCCAAGAAACAAAACAAAACAAAAAAATACACAATCCCCCCACCCCAAAACAAAAACCAAACAAAACAAACCCAAAAATAACCAGCCCAAATCACTTGCTGTGTTTGGCTTATTTACAACCACATTAAAGGAGACATTCAGTACACAGGGACAGAGGAGATGCCAATCCCTGTGGAGGCAGAAGTGCCTCAGAAGCCACTCAGTGCCTAGACATCCCAACACCTGCACACCTTTGGGGCATGCACATCTGGCTGCAGCTCCCTCTAATGCTCATCTGTTTTTCAGTTCTGCCCAAATAAGTTGCTCCAGCACCTGCTTGGTCAAACCCAAACTCTCCTGGGAAAGCTGAATGGATTGCAAAAGCAGATGGGGAAGGTGATAGAATTACTAGATGCATTGGCCCTCAGACATATCTCAGGAAACCAGTGGCTGCCTCACCTTCCCAGCCACAGTGACAAAACAACACTGAGCACCACAAAATGATGTGACCTCCCCACATACCTGCTTTGCTCTCAGGATGGGAAGGTGTTTGCAAAAAAAAGGACTCAGAGTCTCATATACATTGATGAGAAAGGGAGAAAGGCTGTACCTCCACAACAATCCTGATCCAGCACAGATCTGGAACCATACTCTGGAGCCACACTCTGGCTTTACACCTGAGTAGCTCTCTGGAGCTTAGATGGAAGAGCACAAGAGATGAAATTTCTCCAGCAAGAGAAATGTATACAAGAGCAAGAACCTGTGTACAAGGTGCTGACTGTCCACACACCGTGCTGGATGTTTGGTGGGCCCAGCACCAACTTCCAACAGATGGGGATTTGGACCACAGAACTCATAAAAATAAGCCAAGCAAAATAAAATAAATAATTTCTTTTTTTACCTTCTCCTTGCTTTGACTAATTTTCAGGGCATATTTGTGTTACTGAGAAGTCCTAAAAGGCTGAAAATTGTTTTTCTTCTTCCCCTCCCCCTGCAATTACATCACGTACTGAATCAAAATTAAATTTCCTATCACCTTTCTTATCAGTCACTCCCTCATCTCCAGGCTGGTGAGACCCACATCCTTATCTCTCCCTTCCCCTCCCAAATCCTCTTCAAAGCTCGACTCTGGCACCATGTGTACAAAAATGATGCAGTGGGCAGACCAGTGAGAAAATCCCACAGCTGAAAACATCACATACCACTTTCCTCCTTCTTCATCCTGTTCTTTTTCCCCACCTCTCTGTTCATGAGAAAGAGAAGGAAGGAGCAGATTTCAATTTTACAGCACCCAGAATATGAGTCCAGAGCTGGGATCAGCAGGTCTGAGGTATTACTCAGTATTTGGTACTCTGTTTGCCAAGAACTTACCCATGCAATTTCTAAGGACAGTCCCTGAGCCCCAGGAAGAAAGAGTGATGGGGAGTAGGGAAAATTAGCCGGTATTTCCATAGGAAAGTGAGGGTGGGGAAATGAGGAGAAACAGCAAACAAAAGAAAAACCAAACATAATTTTGTGAATTTCCAGCTGCCAGCATCCCAGTCGCAAAGTGCTGTGGACAGAGAGTGTAGTCTCTGCCAGGTTTTAAACAGGTGTGAGGGGAGCTCAGTGGTGCATCTGCATGCCATTCATGCTTCAAATATCACTTTAATCCCAGCTTTCATCTTTCTCACTCACTTTTTGATAGGGGGGATATGTCTGCTGGGAAGCAGAGGAGCAGCAACTGAGGTGTCTTACCCCCAAACTGCTTCTCCTCCCCCTCACCCCCAAAAGCAACCCCTGCAGCT
This sequence comes from Ammospiza caudacuta, assembly GCF_027887145.1. Taxonomy (NCBI): domain Eukaryota; kingdom Metazoa; phylum Chordata; class Aves; order Passeriformes; family Passerellidae; genus Ammospiza; species Ammospiza caudacuta. The sequence goes on from NC_080594.1 coordinate 15,744,807, forward strand.
TAACCACTTAGCAGCCCAAAGGCTGCTTTTGACAGCAAAGCTATCAGGGACCTTTGCCTGCCTCCCAGCATTTTTCATGTCTATGGCTTGTCCATACTATGCTATCAGGTTCCTCCTGGAGCTCATCTCATCCCTGCCCTTCAAAGGAACCCAAGCCCCTCACTCATGATTAAACATCTTGCCTAAGTGGGACACCAGTGCCAAGCATAAGGGCAAGTCCCTCCAGTCAGTCATGGCTCTACACATAAAAGCCCTGCTGAATTAGGGTGCCACAAAACAGCTTTATTTCTGCGCTGCATAGAAATAAACATTGCAAAGGAGACCCATGGACATGCTGGTAAATGTCCTTCAGAAAGGAGATTCCTGCCTTTCCTGGTGCTGGACACTGGCAGAGCTGAGAGCCTAAGTACTGGAGGAAGTTGGTGGAAACAAACAGCTGGGTTATGTCATTGAGCTCTTGCTGACTACTACAAGGTGTAAAGCCAAGGCAGTGAAAAGCAAACCAGATCCTTACTCTCCTCTACTTCCAAATGATCCTTAGAATATGGAGACAACAAATGGAAGATTATGGAATGGTTTGGGTTGGAAGGAGCCTTAAAAATCATCTAGTTCCTATCTTCCTGCCATAGGCAAGCATGCCACCTTGAAAGATGCCCTGAAGTAGGTGACTCTTCCTCCCACCTAACCATATACATTTAAATACCCTGTGGAGAGATTCTCCATGCTTCTCTTTATGGATATGAAAAGCAGATGTGTGGCTAATAGCAGCTCCCTGCAGCACACAGCATCACCAGAGGCTATCACTTACATTTCTATTGGATATTCCTGTTTGGAGAAGATGAATTGCCATCTGGAAGGTCCTCTCTTCCCTGACTGCATGATGGGGAGTAAAAACACTGGCTCCAATGGGATACCTTAATTTGCAGATATCCAAATTTAAGCCTTTATAAAAGGTGGCATGAGTAGAGCTTCAAATGACAATGGAACAGCAGAATGGCAATTAGACACAGCATGAAGTCTGTGGCAGAAGGAGCAGCAAAACAGGAAACTCTTGTCCGAGTTTCACCACCTATCCCAAAGATCTTTGCTTCAATGCACTACAGAGTCTTCCTGGCATTGTATATTATTGTGCCTTTTTTCTACCAAAGATGCACCTTTGAGGCAAACTCACATTCCCTTACTTATTTTGTGCCCAGCTCCAAACCCAAGTAGAAAAGACAGATCATTCATTGAGGTCGTGAAACCAGATTGGCTTTGGAGTGGCCTGTTTGTTTGTTTGTTTTGCAGCAAGAAACTAACTGATTGCTTGTTAAGCAAAGAAATGAGATGGTGATGTTTTCACTTTGCAGTACATTACCTCCAAGGAAACTCAATCCTGACTTGACCACAGTCCCTGGTATTTCTTCACCCTCCTCCCCCCTCCTCACCTCATTTTTTACACCCTTCACAAAATCCAAAGGTTAAAAGGTCCAGAAAAAGCCATGTTATCTGTCAAGCATCCCTTGTGGTTGGAGATGGGCAGCATTATCTCAGCTGCCATCCCTGCTGCTCTCAGTTCCTACTCAGCACAGCCAGGGGCTCTGGTGGGAGAGTTTCCCAGCATAGCAGGAGCTAATGCTAGGAGCTTCATTAAGTGGCTCATGTGAGCATTCAAGTGTGTGCCTTTCCCTTGGTATCAATGAGGAGAAAAAAACCTAAATGAGCCTAGATCATGCATATTTTAGAAAGAAGATGGAGACATTGTTAGCATAAGCCCCTAGTACACACACTTGAAATCAATCAATGCCTGGAGAATTGCAGTGCTTGCTGCTCTTTAAACAGTTTACAGCATGCCTCAAGCAGCAGATGTACAAACAGGTAAGAGACCAGCAATTCCTACAAAAACATCAAAAATGCAGAGATAGAGCCAGATACTTACATCCATTTTATCCCATAGCAAAGCCCTGTCTGCAGAATCAACAGCAGAAAACCAGCTAAGAAAAATCGCAGACTTGGCTTCATTTTCTCCGCTTTCTCCTGCTGGCCAAAGGAAATCAGCTTCTCCAAAGAAATTTGTTCTTAAAAAAGGAGTTTTCTTAATATTTTGCGCAGTGTATTTTCCTTCAGTTTGGGTAATGCTCGTTCTTGGAGATGAAAAACCTGAAAGGAGAAAGAGCCGAGCTATGGTTAACTCTGAAGTTTAGCAAGTCACTGTGAGAGAGAAATCTATTATCCAAATTGCAGAGGAGTGGCTTATGAATCATGAAAAGGTTTGGATTATCCCTTCTCAGTCCTCTCCCTTGCCAAGCCTCGATACAACCTTTCGAGTCAACAGACAGACAAACCGTATGGGTTGAATTACACAGAGTTATGGTCTGATTGTGTGTTTCCATTTAACCCTGCACATGGCAAGACTTCATTCGCTGCTTCACTTCACTGGGTTTTTTTCTTCCCCTCTCCAAAAAATTTGTGCAACTCCTTAGGAAGAAGAAGAAAAAAAAAGATAGATCTTTACATTTGCTAAAATCTTCAGCTATTCATCTCTCGCTTTCTTCTCTCTAGATTTCTTTTTCTGCAGAGAAAACAAATAATAAAAACTGCATTTCCCTACTCAATGCAGGTGCCCTTGCCCTGCAGATGTTTCTCTCTGATCTCTTACAATGAATATGTTTTGCTCTTTACCTTTTGCTTTTCTTCTCACCTCATTAACTCTGCCTCTCACTTCTTCCAAGCCCTTGGCACCTGGAGCTCATGGAAAAGGCTGCAACTTTGTAAACACAAAATCCCATTTTTGTCTCCAGGGAGCAGCCTGGAGGAGACAAAAAAGCTCTCAAGGATACCCTCACACCCCTTTTCTTTGTGTTGGTTTTTTCCTTCTTCGGGCCAAACAGATAAACAAACCAGATGCAGGACTTAAATCCTTAGAGGGGTTCTCTCTGTCTCCAGGGCATGGCTTGCTTATTTTAGCAGCAGTATTAATAGCAGTAAATGGGTTTCCCTTCAGTTCCTCACTTCAGACACTGCTCCAGGCTGCTTTTTGTGGTCTTTGCAGTGGTTTCTCATCCCATGAGAAACACAACAGTAAAATAAACAGAAAAACCTGCCCACCACATTGCATCTCTGGAGTCTCACAACCCATTGCACAGCAGACTGGCAAACCCAAACTGTAACTGTTCGTCCCCCCCACAATGCCCCCTCAAAGAGGTTTGGGAAGGGACTGGGAATGGTTGGAGCAGTCAGCTTCACTCTGGGAGACCTCTTACCCTGGAAAAAGAGTATCCTTCCTGATCCCCAGCTCTGGATTTGCCCTGCTGCAGCTTTCTGCCTAAATATTCCCATTTGGGGAGCAATTGGGCTGGGGGAATGAATATTTCTGAGTGTTTTCTTAGCCATCTGCAGCATATTTTTCTATTCAGGCTGCTTTTTGGCTATCCCAGCCCCAGTGCCTGGAGTAAAGGGTTTCTAGAGAAGTGCTGTTATTACAAAGGAGTTTAATAACCTGTATGGGCGAGTTCCTGGCTCCCTTGAAGTCCAAGACAAAACTGACTGCCTACAAGGGAGGCAGGATTTCATTGCCATGGATTTTCCTTAATGCCCGCTTGGATTTGGGTTTGATGCATCCCTTGAAGGCACTGCTCCCATGAGGATCCAGGCACACATGCTTCTTGTTTCAGAGTATTTCTGTATCTTTTACTCTTTGGGAGCCCTTTTCTTCCCACTGCTCCACAAGCACACTGGAAACCTTCAACCCTTAATCCTGCCCATGCCTTTCAGTGTCTATTTACATATTTCAGACCCTTTATCTCACACCTGTGAACTGCTGGACAACACAAGAATTGGGTGTAAAATGTCTCAGATGGTCTAAAACGCTCTCACTAAACCTGACCAGCCAACACCATTCTCTACTCTCCCCCCTTGCCTTGAAAAAGTCACAGTTTGGGGTTTTTTCAACTCCTGGAGTGGAAGAGAAATTATCTAATTTCTCCATACCTCTCAAAGAACTGAGAGCTTTGCATGCAATTGCACCCCTTTTATTTGGAGAGGTAATAATGCATTTTTCCACTCAGTCCAACACAGATTACATTTGCAAGAGCAATTTGCAAGGGTGGGACACACTTTGGGGCAGATGTGATGTTTACAGCTCTGGTGAGCTCTGGGTCACTGATCAAACCAACAGCAAGTGGCCTGTGGACTCCTAAAAACAGGAGCTGCTTTTAACTCAAAGCTCTCTTTTCACCTCAAGGCTGTTTGCAGCCAGCTGCACTCTGGCACACAGAAAACACTCCCATCAGACACTTCCAAGACTCTGGACTCAGGGATGGGAACGGGCAATTTTAACTGTACATAAAAGTGTGAGTATTCAGCTCACATTTTTCCAGTTTTCCTGTCCAGGAAACAAAGACATCCACCTGACTCTGCTGCCAGCCTGCAGCCCTCTCCAAGAGCACAGCAGCCTGGTTTAGGGGTAGCACATCCCCAGATGACCTACAGCGAGGAGTAGGAGTAGAGAAAAGGAATAGAGCTGGTGGTGGAGCTGATTCCAGCTGCCGGGTCTCACCACTCCCTTGCTGCCTTCTGGATCTTCCTCGTCCCCCGCAGCCCCCGGGTGTCCCCACCACCCTGCAGCGTCCCGGACTCCTCTCCCCTCTGCAGCTCCTTGCATTGCCCTGCACGTTTGCAGCTCCACGTGCCCCCTCTGCCACCAGCCCCTGGGTCTCCAGTGTCCCATCCAACTCTCGGGTTTCTCCTCTCCCCTGCAGCTCATCGGGTCTCTCCACGCTCTGGGTCTCCCTTTCCCCTCGCTCCTGCACTCAGGCTTCCCCTTGCCGGGCGTGAGGTCTCTTAATTCAGCCTCCGAGTCTCCTCCTTCCTTGCTTTCCCCCGGGTATCCCCTCTCCCTTGCAGTCTCCAGCCTCCCCTCGCCCTCGCATTCCCTCGGTTCTCCCTGCCCCATGCATCCTCCCGGGTCCCCCTTTTCCTTGCAGTCCTCCGGGTCTCCCTTCTCCCTTGCAGTCCCCAAGCCGCCTCTCTCTCTGGCATCTCCTCGGTCTGCTTTGCAGCCTCTAAGAATCCTCTCTCCGCCGAAACCCCCAGCGTCTTCCTACTTCCCTGCATCCTCCGGGATGCATCCCCTCTCCTCGGAATTCCGTCCACGCCTCGCAAACCCCTGTTCTGGGCCAGCCCCGCACCTTGGGCGTTCCGAGGGGCTGCCCGGAGCCGCTGTCCCCTTCCCACCTCTCCCGGCAGTGCTCGCACAGCCGCCGTCCCCGCTTACCTCGGCCCGGAGCGGGCTGCGCGGGGAGCGGGGCCGCTCTGCCGGGGAGGCCCCGCAGCCGCCTTATATGCGGCCCCTCGGCTTTGATATGCGGGGTGATGTCAGCTCGGATTAGCATAACAAAAGGCTCCGCGCCCCGCGGATGCCCTGGCGGGCAGGCCGGGCCCCGGGGGCTCCGCGCATCCCCTCCCCGCTCCCATCCCGGCACAGGGCCGGGACAGGGCAGGGGGCTCGGCCGCGGCCCAGGGCACGGCGGGGACCCAGCGGTGTTATTCTAATGAGAGGTTAATGATTAACAGTGATTAGCAACGAAAACAGCGAGTCGGTGTTCTGGCCGGAAGGTGAGCGCTGCCGGGGTGCCCCGCGCTGCCCTGCCCGGACAAGGACAGCGACACTCACGGCGCTGTGCCCGGAGATCGGGCTCGTCTGCCAGGGTCGGGAATCACCGCCCACGGTAGTCCCTGCTCAAACTGTACCTCAGCACGTCCTGCTGTCAGCCTGCAGGTTCCAAACCTCTGCTCTGATCGTCTGTGATCGGTGGGAAGAGCAGATGCGGAGGTCTGGATTTTGCTTTCAGGTCGGTTTCGGGGTTGGAGGCTTGGTGATTGCCTGCTAACGGGAGAGAAAGAGGGAGGAAAATATAAAAAGGGAAAGGGAAAGGGAAGAGAGGAGAGGAGAGGAGAGGAGAGGAGAGGAGAGGAGAGGAGAGGACGTATACAAGAAAAGAGGAAAAGTAAAAAAATAAAAAGGGAAAAAGAGAAAGAAAAACAAGAAGGGAAAAGAAAAATAAAATTTAAAAAATTAAAAGAAAATAGAAAAACTAAAAAGAAAAGGGAAAGGGGGGGGGGGGAGCAAAAGGGAGAAGAGAACACCAAAATAAAAAAGCAAAAATGAAGAAATAAAAAAGAGGTTAATAAAAAGGAAAAATTTTAAAAAAAGAAAACAGCAACAGAAAAGGACAAATGAACAAAGAAAAAAAAAAAGGAAGAAGAAGGAAAATAAAAGGAAAAGAAAAAAAATAGAAGAAAAAAACCTTAAGATAAAAACCCTGTAAGAAAGAAAAGCACAACTGGCTTCTGAACTTAAGGCCTCATGAGTCTGAATTTAAGACATCTGTCAGCTATGGGCTCTAAAAAAATGAATGCTGGTTGCAAAAGTATTTGTGTACTTTTTTTCATGTGGTTTAATTGTGGGTTTCAGGTGAAAGGAAAGAGAATAAATGCTTTAGTCTCTGGATCAAGACACTCAGAACAGTTTCCTTACGGTTTGTTTTCAGGACAGCTACTTATAGAGGATATTTTTTGTGTGTGTGTGTGTCCCTTTGCTGATTGCATTCATATAACAAGTCACAAAAGGTCCTGTGTGAACTGCAAAGAACCCTGTATACACAATCCCAATTTCCCAAAGCCATTATATAATTTGTTTTGCACAGTATGTCCATCTTTCTTTGTGTGACAGTTGCCCAGTTGCTCAAACTGCTCCAAACTTCCATTTCCCTGGCCCTTCTCCCATCCCACTGACCCTCACAAATGTGTACCTATGAGGAGGTTTTGTCAGGGTTCTCCAGGGAGGAATTATTTACATGGGGGAATTGCCTGGTATATCTATTACAGTCTGATTTGCTGTGCAAATGCTCTGATTTCTGTATAAATACCCTTTTCCCAAATTACCTTCACCTTTAAAGGGCAGCACAGTTAATGCAGTTGTTATTAGTCAATAGGTGTAGAAGTAGTAAGTTTTGGCAGTTGTAATACTCATGACTATGCAGTAGGCACCTGCTGTGCTCAGAACTGTGCAAACAACACAGCGACATGAGTCCTTCCATAGGATCTTCATGGTCTTAATATTGCTGCTGAGAGGTGACTGGCCTTAACAGGTGCTGAGAGGTGATGGTGTGGAGTAGTGTGTTGGTTTGAAAAGACAGGAAGGCAGGAGCCTCCCTTGAAATGAAAATGCAAACTCCCTCCCTCTGAATTGTTATAATTTTGAAATTAATGGCAAAGATATGGGAGCAGGAATAATAGTTCTTTACTAGGAATAAAATAAACAATGCAGCAATACCAAACAACACAGACAGAGTCAGAACACAACCTGACACCCTGTGGGTCAGGGTGTTGGTAGCATTCCAATTAAATGGTGGATGCAGTCCTCCTGGAGTGGCAGATGTGGTTCTGTTGAAGCAGTGACCCTGTAGAAGGGTGTAGTCTTCCTCTGAAAGTCCTGTGGTGGTGTAGATGGGCCTGGTCTTCCTCTGGGAATCCAGTGGAGAAGACAGCTGCTCCTCTGGAAATCCAGTGAGAAAAGGCTGTCTCTGGTGTTCCAACCCTTAGATTATACCCAGGTAGGAATGCTTGGCTCCTCCCCCTGGGTGGAGCATCTCACAATGGGATGATGTAATTTTATCAGTCATGCAGTGACACTCAATGGCCCATTAACAGAAGATATTTCCTGGAAGAAGGACTGGTCATGGAAGAGATAAAGGAAACTGCCCAATTAACAGAAGATAATTGCCCCACCTCTAACAGATGGCAATAGAATACACACCCCCAGCCACATCTTGCAACCTAAGACAAAAAGAAATGTGGAAAGAAGGAAATGGTTCCAACCTGGGTGGTTTTCTTGAGTGCTAACAAATTGTTAAGGCTCAGAATCACAGAATCATTAAGGTTAGAAAATCCCTGTAAGATCATTGAGTCCAGCACTGACAGGGCCACCACTATACCATGTCTGACATGCAGAGGAGTCATTAAAAAATGGCACTGGAGTACAAGTATCTACTTGTTGCAGTGTCCATGGGAGCTACTTGTCCATGTGTTCATCATGACAGAAGGACATAGGAGATACAAGTGAAAAGGTGGGACAAAGAGTAAGAAACTAGAAGGATACATACATGAAGGATATTGGATAAATATGCTCTGCGCTATCCACATGCATACAGAAAGTTATTCAGAAAGAGCCTTGGGAAGTTTAAAACCATTCCAAACCTTTAATCTGAGACATTTTGTGCAAAGTCAAGCCCTCAAGCTTGATATGCCAAACTATTTCAGCACATATTTAAATACTCTTTATGGGACATGTTGTGTTCTAAGTGCTTTGATGAATCAGGGAAGTCCGTGGTTGAATTGTTGCAGTTTTTTGTCTTCTGCTCCTCATCCTCTGGTGGCATAGAATGGCTGCTTTGAGGCACCTGGGAGGTTGGGAGCTGCCAAGGTGTGCATGTGAGGGTTTATTTCACTGGACCTGGGTGCTGAACCAGTAATCTAAATCTAAAAGTTTAGCAGTCATTAAAAGTCATTAAAAGTCAGGAGTCCTACTGCTTCTGTGGGTCAAAGCTATTACCGTTCACATCAGCAGGAGACAACGATTCACCATTTTTAATGGGATTTTCCTAAAACAGAACTGGTCAAACAATTGTGACAATTAACAAACCAGAGCTGGGGCTTTCCATTGGCATTTAAGCCCCAAGGAAGCAAGTGGATGTTGAGCAAAGAACCCACTTTGGCTTTGCAGTCTGCAAAGAAAGATTTTATGGAGTGTGGCTGTATCCATCCATTAACAGAAGGAGAGGCAGCTAGATGAGATTTTCTGGATTGCATTTCCCAGCTGACCTAGTTATTAGGCTGAAATGTTCGTAAAATCATATTCTTGCTAAACTTTGGAAATATGTTTGGGGTGCTGTAAGAAATTCATTATCATGTCAGAAAGATAACTGAACTGGAAAATAAGGCTTTATTGTCATCTGTTGGACCAGGTAACCTCCAAAATGTGAAGACTTCTCCAAATATACCAGCAAGTCCATGCAGGATTTATAAAGAGTGTCTATGGAGCTGAGACACAGAATCATAGAATAGTTTATGTTGGAAAAGCCCTACAAGATCACCAAGTTCAAGCATTCCCCCAGCACTGCCAAGCCCACCACGAATCCATGTCCCCACATCCACACAGCTTTTACATCCCTCCAGGCATTAGGACTCCAACACTGCCTTGGGCACCCTGTTCCAGGGCTAAACAACCCTTTGGGAGAAGAAATTTCTTGTAATATCCAACCTTAACCTCTCATGGTGAAACTTGATTCTGTTTTTCTGGTCTTATTGCTTGATACCTTGGGGAAAAGACTGACTCCCCCACTTCCCTACAGTGTCTTTTCAGGCAGTTGTAGAGAGTGATAAGGTCTCCCCTGAGCTTTAGAAGACTGACATCTATCTTAAAAGCTACCATGGACAGCACAGGTGAGACTCTCTCCACCCAGACATCAGCTACACCTGCCCCTGACTTCAAATGCAACTCATCAGGAGTGACTCTCACTCAAGGAGTCCTGCAATCCCTTGCAAAAGTCCTGAATCTGTTGCAGACCTTCCCAGATTGTGTTATATAAACCATAACTCTGCCATTGGGAACAAGATACCACACAGGTGCTGAACTCAACTGGATTTCAACCAACCACACAAACAAAAAAGGCATATTCTGTTACTAATGCCCTAGGACCACCCGTGCACCCTTCAGTAGCATTTAATTATCATTTGTTTTTATGTGTGTATCTCCTCTCTCTCTCTTCTTCCATCCCTGCCACAGAAGAAGACCCTCCATGGATGACTCAGGAAAATATTATACATCTGCAGATCCAGGACTCCACGGTAAACTCTGATGGAGCAGAGGTCCATGTTCATTCATTTAAAAAATCTCCGCAGCAGTGTGCTGAGTCATGGCACTCTCCAAATATTTATTGATAGGATACAATTATGTGTATTGTGGGGTGTGGTGTTACAGTTTGATCAGTGAATTTCAAGATGCTGTGCGCTATGAATGGGCTACAAAAGCTGCCATCCTCCCAAAGGGGTTAGAGCAGCATTTCACCCAGCATTAGTGTGTGTTCTTTATTGGCAGCCAAAGAAGCCATGGATAAATGCTCCCAATGAATTTTTTTGAAATTGTTTAACTGGTACCAGTAGTTGGAAGGTTCCCAAGCATGTTACAGGACGCCATTCCTACATTTTAAACAAGTGTTCTGGTCATCTTGAGGCACGGCTCCAGCTACAAATATAAATAACTTTGAGCTACAAGTATAAAAAACTTTGTGGCCATTTACTGTCCCAAAGCACAAGTGGAATGGAAAACTAAGCTCCATTACCCACACTCTGCATCAGGAAACATCTTTCTTAAATCCCCAAGCCTGCAATGACTTTAGTGAGTGTTTTTTTTTTGGTGAGAAATCATGTATGACAATAAATGACAGGTCAGTGACCAGGTTTGTGCCCTTGACCCTATTTACTAGCTAAGCAGATACAATTTTTTCACTGGTTTCCTAAGTTTCAATTTCAAGCATTAATAGGGACATTTTTTAAAAAGGCTCTGCCCCTTACTAGAAATAAGTTAAATTATTATAATATTAATTTTGAATTTTCACATACATACTTTATTTTCTGATAGGGAGAAGAAGAAAAGACTGTTTGATGCTAAAATAATTTTCAAAATGCTGAAGAGCAGGAGCATATATGAAAAAGTAAGGATTCAGAAAGTGAAGTTCTTCCAAATTAAATCAAGACTAGGGAACATAATTGAGGAGTCATTACTTTGGACTGCCTCACAGCAAGAATTGTTACTTCTGAGGGGCAAATACATTGGTACAAGACTGATCTGTACAGCATCCAGGGAGAAGTGTCACATCTCTGGGAAGGGGATGATAGCCTCTGATACGTGATTTTTTTTTATCATGAGGTTGTTCTGAAGCCAGGCAGTGGGTTAATAAAAGAATACACTTTGGCAGAGACCCAGCAGCGACTAGGATGGCAAGGAGTGTCCCGGCAGAGGAGAGATGTGTGAGCATCCATCACAGCCACACTTCATCATGCATGGAGAGGGTGCAGCTCTGGCTGTGCCTCAGCAAGGCCTGGCAGCTCTAAGGTAAATAACACACAGGTTTTTGTCCCAAGGTGTTGCAGTCAGAAGGAGGCAAAAGCTCTGTGGTTCTTCTTGTTGTTCCCAAACCCTAGAGATGGAGGCCAGATCCTACAGAGGCCATATGCAAACTGCCTTGTACCTATAGCATAGACAGCTTTACAAGGGGATGAGACCACTCTTTGTCCTTCCTCTGGCATACAAGGCCACCTCTGTAAATCAGAAAGATTGCAGCAACCTGAAATTTCTCCTCCATCAGACATCTTACAGAAAATTATGGCATTTTCCAGCATGAAATGCAAGCCTGAAGAGTTATTCTGCCTTCATTTTCCTCTTGCCCTTAAATAGCAGACATTTTTGCGCAGTGGTATCCAAATTATCTGCCTGTAAAAGTGTGGCCACAATCCATTTTCCCTAAATATCAGTGGGTTTTGTCTCCCTTGCCTTGTCTATATTATCATCACTCATCATCTGTGCTGTAGGAGTGCCCAGTCCATGCCCAGTTCAAGCCACAGCAGTGACCAATTCTTGTCCCACTGCACCAGCCCAGCTCCCATCACCAGCCAGAGAAAAATCAAAGCAGTTTCTCGAATTTTGTGCCTTTTGGCTGGAGACCAAGTAAGCCTGACCTTCCACCCCTGGGACTGACCAGAAAAAGCTTCTCTTCCAGACCAAAGGTCCCACACCTACCCCAACACTGCCTTTTAAAGGCTAATAAAAACCAGCTGTCAACTCCTCTCTCCAAAGCTGAACGCTCCCTTCAGGGTGGAGGAGTGCTTTCCCTTCCCAAAGAAGTCCAGTAACGCCTCCTTTGCTGCAGTGCTGGAGCTGGAATCCTCCTTGCAGGGGGGCTTAGCTGTGGGTGCATAATTAATAGCAGTGATTTGCAAGAGTGGAGAGAATGACACCAGCTGGAAAGGATAAAATGCATAAATTGTCTGTTTAGAATAGGAGGAACAATGTAAAATGTTCAAGGGGGTGCCTTTCATTATTGTCCCTGCTTTGCGGCTGCTGGCTGAGAGCAGAAACACCTCATCACAAGCGAGATATTTGTTAGACATGCCTGTTTCTGCCCAATTTTATTCTAGTCTCTGATCCCAACATTCATTCTGACTCTGTGATGTGAAGCAGGGAGCAGCAGAGAGCTGTGCCAGGTTTTGCTCTGAGTCATGGGCCTTGGGACGATCTCCTGCAAGGCAGCATGAGGGCCAGGTTATCCAAAGGGCTTTTGGAGAGGTCTTCAGACAAGAACTTCCAAAAAAGAGGGTGGACTTTTTGCAGGGTTTAAGGCAGTCATCCCTGCTACTATGTCTCCTAAACAGATATTCCAATGCTTCCAGTGCTTAAAAAATAAGATTTCTGTAGCCTAAGTGGAAGCTGAACATCTCTGCAAACCCATCTGTGACCAAATGGGCTTAACATTTCTGAAGATCCAGACACACAGGTCCCCACTGAAAGGACATTTTTCCTCAGGGTAACAAGCAACAGAACAAGAGGAAATGGCCTCAAGCTGTGCCAGAGGAAGTTTAGACTGGGGATTAGGAAAAATTTCTTCTTCAAAATGGTTGCAAAGCCTCAGAACAGGCTGCCCAGGGCAGTGGTGGAGTCCCCATCCCTGGAGGGATTTAACAGATCTAACAGGATGTGGCACTTGGGGACATGAGTTAGTGGTGACCTTGACAGTGCTGGGAGAACAGCTGGACTTCATGATTTTACAGATCATTTCCAACCCAAATGATTCAGTGATTCTGTGGTTCTCTGGCACATTTTTAGACCAGGCAAAGCAAATCAATACCGAGATGGGCCATGGGTCACCTTGGTTATTTGCAGTCCATGGCCTTGAGCAGAGAATATACAACACCCAGACTGGGGAAGGATCTCAAAGCAACCTGCAGTGCCCCAGCTCAGACAAGTATTTCTGCTTGAAACTGCGAAAAAAGTCTTCTTTTTGATGGAAACTTAGGACAGCAAGGAGATTAATGGCATGATCACCTTATGACCTAACTTGACAAGAGCTGGAAAGGCAGCAGAGAAGGTAACAAAGAAGGTACCATTCTTTGAAACTCAGACTGGAACAATTTGGACAAGGAAAACCTCTCTCAAATATACCCAGGGCTATGTAATCATAAACCATAGACAACACCAGACTTTTATGGTTTACCTGAAATCTTTGCTTTTCCCAGGAATCAATTCACACATCTGTCTCACTCAATCTTTTGCTGACTTGGAAACATAATTTTTGAAGCAAATCTGTACAGCTCAAGTGGGGTCTACTTTTTGAGCATCCATGCCCAATTTAGTCCCTGCTAATACTCCAGGTGCCATTTTCTCCCTGCTGGGACACAACTGTGGATACCCAGAGTTTCTCATCTGTTTGCACTGCTGGGAGACCAGCACACAAAAACACAGTCTCTGATTTATGTGGGCATTCTTTAAGACATGCTCAAGACATTCTTGAGATATCCAGCCTGAGTTATCTTCCTTTTCAATTGGTTTCATTAAAGAATGATCTTTAAGGGGATGCCATGAAAACCTTTCATCCTTTCCTAGAAGCAGCCAGGCTTGGTTGTTATGTTCTTATCCTAAACTGACAGGAACACACCTGAGATGAATCCTTCTTGTTGACAGCAGAGATTTTTTTTTTCCCCTGAGTGATTTCTCTGTAATCTTAATGTGATTTCTCACTGATTCAACCTTATGGTTCTGTTAGGTTTTCTGTTTCCCTACAAACAGGGTTTGGCTTGTCTTCCATATTGGGGTATGCTTATCATAAAAAACATTGTGAAATAGATTCTGAGCAAACTATAGCACCTTTAAGGTTATAATATGGATTCATGGCCTGAGTCAGCACTGAGTTACTTGAATTCTATTTCAGAGCCATTTCAAGGGTTAATTATAGCATGGCTCAGAAGGTTAGGCAGGTGTTTGCTCCTTTTGCTGCCTGGTATCATCACTCTTGAATAGCAAAGGCTGCTACATAACACTTACTCACTTAATTGTGAATTACTTAATTGTGAATTGGGATCTACAGAACAAATATTCATGAAGATATTTTAAGTGAGGAACTCTGTAGGGTAAACATTCATGAAGCTTGTTCTCTCCTCAGCCAAATACAAGGTGTATTTGAAAACCAAATGTCCATATGTCACTTTGTTCATAGAGTCAGGTGCTTGTCAGCATGACTACAGGAAATTCATTAAGGTGAAATATGGGGAAAAGAAATGGGGTCTTGTTTGAGCCACCTTACTTGGGCATATCCTCACAGGCACCAGTGCTGATAAACATGGCAGCTCAGCTGCAATGTGGAGTGGCCACAAAAGCCTGAAGGCAGCACTCAAAATTGTCTCTCCTGATACCATGTCCATCCCTCACCGATCTCTGTGAGCTAAGCAGGATTCTGGATGTCTCTAGAGGATGTGCCCGATGGGGAATGGTCATACTTGCATGACTTAGCTGGGGCTATAATGCTGCTTCATCAGCTCACAGAGGCTTGGGACATGAGTCCTATAGGGGACACCCCACCCCACCTGCCTAACATTTTAAATTCCATGAGAAATAATACAGCCAAACAGCATATCATCCTCAGAGTAAATAATTTCTTCAAAATATCAGACCTAAATCCATCCTCTTTCAGTTTAAAACATTTTCTTTCTGCTATCACTATGTGGCCATGTTAAAAATCACTCTTCAAATCTTTTATAAGCCCTGTTTAAGTACAAAAAGACAACAATGAGGTGTCCCCAGAGCCTTCTCTTCTCCAGGCTGAACCCCCAGCTCTCCCAGCCTGTCTCCAGAACAGAAGGGCTGCAGCCCTCACAGCATCTTCACAGCCTCCTCTCCACTCACCCCAGCAGCTTTGCATCCTTTTGATGTTGGGGTCTCTGGATATGGAAGCAGCTCTGCAGGTGGGGTCACACCAGAGCCAAGCAGGGGGGCAGAATCACCTCCCTTGAACTGCTGGTAAATGGTATTTAAACAGGGACATCAGGCTCTGTGATTTATTCCAGCTTGCTGGGTTGGAACAGCTGCCTCACCTGCCAGAGCCCAGCCCCTCATGGGGGTGTATGTGTGTAAGAATGCACGTGCTTTAACAGCCTCTGCTGGCAAGGACCACCTGCCTATAGACCCAAGAAGTTTAGGTGTCACCCCAAAGAATGCATTCATGCAGGCTGAGGGCTCTAGGCTGGAACCATTCTGGGATATATTCCCTGCTCCTCTCCAGAACAGAGATCTAACCCAAGGCTTTCTTCTTGTCTTTCACTTTCTGAATCTAGTCCCTGACTGGCTCAGAGGAAAAGTTCTACTAATATCAACAGGACGTGATCAGTTGTGAAAAGCCACAGCCTTGATAAACTACAATAATTGATATTCTCTGAGGAACTACTCCTTCTCACTGCTCTGTTTATACCTCCCACAGCTGTGATAACAGTAAGACTTTTGCTATGAGAACAACCCAGAACTTGCTACTTCCATGTGAAAACATAACAGCCCCAGTTACTGACTCATCCTAATACTCTGTGGGACAACTCCTATATTTTTACACTTTTTAAAAGAATTGCACTTCCCTGTTCTTCTGTCTTCTGCTCTTTTTTCCTTCAGCACAAAAAGTGCATGCAATGTTCTTTGGTTGTTGTTCCATTTTCTTGCTTGTTTTGGTGGTTTGGTGGTTGTTTTTTTATAAACTGGAGAGGGTGAGCCAGGGAAGGAGCATATCAAAGCACATCAAGGCAGACAGTGGAATGGCAAGGCAGCAGTTTTGCTGCTGGCAGAGATATATGTGTCAGAAAGCATCACTGAATAAACAATAATTAACAAAATAAAAAGTAATAAAAATAAAAGCAGCAGAAAGCTTTCTTACATTCAAATATGCCAAAAAAGTAAAATTTTGGCAAGAAATAGTCTGAGAAAGTGCCTGAAGAGCTGGAAGTAGGTTCTGTATCATACAGAAGAGCCAAAAATCTGTTTAGCCACAAATAGCATGTGATGCATTGCAAAATGCTTCAAGAGGGGATATTTAAAGGGTGGGATGGTTGGCATGGAGAGGAAAATGGGGGGAGGCATCACTGTGGGAGGAATATCTTCAGCCTTCAAATAACAGCCCCTAAAACATCCCAAATGCACTGCCTCCCCAGAGGTGACAAGGGTTGAAAGTTTTGTGCAGGATGGCTTTTGAGGGATGATATAATCTCATTTAAAACCATTTTTAACTGTTCATTTCATAGTGAGAAGGAAAAGCCCAAAGATAGTGCCTGATTCAGGGATGTCAGTAAGATTTGTATTAATGGGGTTTGGATCAGACCCATGGTGTAAGATACAATGCTCCAATCTAGCCATAAATTGACTTCCATTAATGTTTATATTTCCTTTAATTTATTTAACCAAGAAAGTCAGCAGAGGCCCATAGGTCTCAGCATTAAGAATGAACTGGCCAAGACAGCAGCAGATAAAACTCACACCAGTGTAAATCAAAGCTTCCATAAGTTATACCATACTCAAGAAACCATTGGTGAGTAAGGCAATAAAATGTGACTATTTTTGCTTTATTGTCTCATTCTCAACTCTCACTTTCTGCTGGAGCCAAACATAGTTTCTCCTTTGTCTTTTTAAGAGGTGCCGGAGACAATGGACCAAACTTATTGCAAACCCAGGCTCTAGAGTGCCAGTTCAGGAGCTGGGATTTGCAAGAAACTCACAAATGTTTTGCCTTCCTTTATGGCCAGATAAAAACAAAGATGAGATCCAGAAGCTTTACTACTTCTTTTCTTATTTAATGTTGGAAAAGGCTGCACCTCCACCTTATTAAACCCACATTATGAAAAATTATTGCAGCTCAGCATTGTTTTGCCCTATATAATTTGAATTTTTCCACATCTAGACAGCTGTCTATATCCTGGAAATGGATATGCTTCATTTTTCCCGTCTCAGGGTGCAAAGAGTCATGGTGCCCCCCCAGCAGAGGAGCTGCTTCAGCATTTCACCTTCCCTAGCACGAGGCTGCACAAATACTGTGGATATAGTTTTCACCAGAGCAAATATTTAATCTTTGAAAGTTCATCTTGGCAAGTAGCCCTTTTCCCATCCAGTCATTGAATCCATCTCCTCTAGCTTTTTGGGCGTAGCAAGTAGTTCTTCTCTTCTCTTCTCTTCTCTTCTCTTCTCTTCTCTTCTCTTCTCTTCTCTTCTCTTCTCTTCTCTTCTCTTCTCGTCTCGTCTCGTCTCGTCTCGTCTCGTCTCGTCTCGTCTCGTCTCGTCTCGTCTCGTCTCGTCTCTTCTCTTCTCTTCTCTTCTCTTCTCTTCTCTTCTCTTCTCTTCTCTTCTCTTCTCTTCTCTTCTCTTCTCTTCTCTTCTTCTCTTCTCTCTCTCTTCTCCCCTTTCCTTCCCTCCCACCCTACAGTGATGCTGTTCCTGCCACTACAGTCATGACTCCATCATGATTTCCATTATAAACCTCAAACTGGATTTCTCTGGCAGGATGGGGGTGGGGGGTGGTGGTTTTTCTTTTCATTGGGTCTATAATTTGATAATAAAAACTCACACTGGGATAAAATTCAGTTGCCAGGTCTTGGATACTAAATCTGATTTAACCCTGAGCATGCTGAACTGCTTTCAGGTGTTGGGCACTGCTTTGGGGTGTTGGGCATGCCAAGGTGTGGGAGGTGAGTCCTTGGGGACAGCAAGAAGGGGTGGGCCACTTTGATTTGGAGTATCTGGGAGCCAAAATGCAGGGAAAATCCAGCTGGGCAATGCTATATCCCAACTGCCATGGTCTCCTCAGCTTCTCTTGGGCTACAGGCCCTTATTCCCTTAATAATAAGGGAACTTGATAAGGGAAATTGATATCCCTTATTCCTTTGATTGACATCTTTGTTCCACATCCTCATGGGTATCTCATGCTTGATCTATTCCTCTTTACACTAAATTTCTTACTGCATTTAATGCATATATTAATTTAAAACCCCACAGTAATTAAGTTTTACCAGATATTTGTCACTCTAAAGTATCTTGAACCCCTTAATCTACCTGTCACTGAATCAGGTCTTTGAGCAGTCCTTGTTTCCTAAGCCCCACTCCAGAGAAATTGAGTTTCCCCAAAAAGACCACTTAAGTTCAGGTTGGTTGTGGATCTGGCAGCAGCTGCAACCCCCAAGAAACCACTGGTCTCCAGAAAACCTGGGGCCAAACTCATCCAGTCAGGGCTCATATGTTCCACCAGATCAGAATGCCTTTCAGTTGTCTTCTCAGGAGAAACTAAGGTGAGAATTCAGTAGAATCACAGAGTCATTCAGGCCAGAAAAGAGCTTTAGGAACGTTGAATCCAACCATTAAATAGCCAATCCAATCAGCACTGCCACTAACTCATGCCCCCAAATGCCACATCTACACAGCTTTTAAATCCCTACAGGGATGAGAACCCTCCCACTGCCCTGGGCAGCCTGTGCCAGGGCTTCAGAGCCCTTCTGGGGAAGAAATTTTCCCTCTTATCCAATTCAAGTCTCCCCTGGCACAACTTGAGGCTGCTTCTTCCTTTCTATTTCTTGGGAGCAGAGTCCCCTGCTGGCTCCACCTTCCTGTCAGAGAGTTGTAGAGGGTGAGAAGTTCCCCCAGGAGCCTCCTTTTATCCAGATGGAGCCTCCCCAGCTGCTCTTCATAGGACTCATGCTGTAGATCCTGAACATGGCACAGACACAGCTGACTCATGGACAAGGATTTACTGGGGAAAAAATATCTACCATGAGGATACATTGCATCAGGGAAGGCAGAATGATGTATCAGCTGCCCACAGATTCCCCATCTCTGAAATGCTAAAGAGAAAAGGCCTGATGAAAGGGAGTGACACTGTCTTGCAGGTGGGATGGAGCAAGCACAGCCCCAGTTCAGCCCACCTTCTTTAGATACCTTCTCTAGCCTGGAAGTAAACCCTTTCTGATGTGGTGCCTCCCTGTATCTAATTTTTTTTTAATCTCAACATAATTGTTTATACTTAGGCACACAAATACCGCTAAATCAGCATGAGGTGGATTCTGATGGCAGCCACTGATCTTTTCTTCCATGGATGGTTCTCTTCAATGGTCTGTAGGTCACTCATGGCACTGATGCAGCTCTGAGTGTAGAAGATGATGGGGTAGACATGTCCCAAAGAGCACAACAGATGGCTCAGTGCCTAGGATGCTCTAAGGGACTCCTAGGAAAGCATCCAATCCCAGATCCATCCCCAATTCAGTCTGGAGAAAAGGATGTTCCCTTCTGGACCTGCTTACCACTCCCCTTTGCCTGGGATGGAAGGGGTGGAGGAGAAGGAGAAAGAACACTTAATTAAAGCAATGCAGCACAAAACCTGGACACATGTTCTCATCTGGAAATCAAGCACAACAGCACTTCCCTAGCCTGCAGGGACACAGTGAGAGGCCATTAAAGACTTTTGCAATGATCAGATACTTTAGCCATGAACATCCTCCTGAGAGCTTAAAATTGATGGGATGAGGCATCATGACTGTACAAAACTCTAATCTATCAAAGCAATAATCTAAGGAAGAAAGACACTTTACAACACAGTTACACAGCAGATGGTAAGTGACTCATGAAGTGTTCCACCAACTGTACACAGGAAAACAGTATTAATAAAATATGCTGACATGACAGATTAATAGCTTAGAACTGCAGTCCAGGAGAGGTTAGACTGGCCTATCCTTCCTCTGGGGTTCTTAACAAGAAGGAATTAAATAAATATTACAAACCGAAGATTAAATGTGAGTAATATTAAAGCAAGGCTTTGGTCTGCATGGGGACTGTAAAACTGGTATCACAGGACTCAGTGTTTAATGTGCTGCAGTGACACCACTACAACACTGCACTGTGTACAGGCAAGTGGCTCCTGCTGCTCATGCTGCCAACCCACCCCAGGATCGCAGAAGCAAGATGTGCCCCTCTGGCTGTGGCACCACCTCTGGCAGCATCACGGGCCTGATCCTTCTCATCCTTTGCATACCATTGTCATCACTCCCATCCTGAAAAAAAACCCTAAAAAATAACCAAAAGAGTGGTGGTTTGTTTGTTTATTTGTTTGATTGATTGTTTGTTTATTTGTTTTAAACTTTTTGGAAGTGAAACACATCTTGCTGGAGCTTATCACTGCTAAATAATTTCTTGTGAAATTGAGGCAGATGATTTCACCTCATGTCCATATTCTCCTTGACTTTCCTGTTTAGATTCCAACAGAAACTGGGTGGAGATAAAGGAACAGTGGTTATTCACACCAGATCATTTAAAGCACTTAGAATAATTGTCTAAGATGGTTTAGAACTTCCATAGTCAGTGGAGGGAGAGAAGATGCTCCAAAAGGCAATTGAGAGCCCTGGAGCTGAGGTTGGAACTGGCATTTTGGTTGGAAGCTGCTGTGTTTCAGGTGATGGCTGGTCCCATCCAACCCTAACCATGAAATCTTGCCCACAAAAGGTTCAATTTGCTTCAGCCTTCTCCAGCATTCAAGGAAGTGGATGTCTAATTCAGTTGGCTCTCCTTCCTCTGAAGGTGATGGACAGTGTGGTCCCTACTGCGCTGCAGGGGTCTGGAACAAACCTTTCCCAAATTTCAGACTAGCATAATCACCAGCAGTTCAGGGGAATTCTGGAAATCTGGATCTCTGTTTTGGAAACAGCAAAACAGAAAAGGAAGAAAGGAAGGGAAAAGAACAAGAGTGGGGGGGGGGGGGGGGGAAGAGAAGGAAAAAAGGAAAGAAGAAAAGGGAGAGGGAAAGGGAGAGGGAGAGGAAGGAAACCATGAAGAAAGCCACCTTTGTTCTTTGTTACATTAAATTTTAAACACCACACTGGTAACAATATATTGGCCTCATTACACAAAGACAGTAAGATCCAGCTAGCTCATAATTCCACCAATAAAGATCATGATTTGTCAATAAAAATTAAGGCAGTCACTGATCCATAGTCTAGATTTCCTGCTTGGAGTGGAATTGTAAAATATGATGATCAAACTTGGTGCAAAACAGAGTAAATGTGAAAGGTTAACTAGGTAAAAATATACTACTCCTCTTGCCACTGTCACATGAAGCCAGACAGGACCAGGTCCTTCATCAGAACACCCCAAACCACCTACAGCCATTGTGAAGAGAAATCCCATTTTTTAAGCTGTATGGAAAATCTTTGCTCATGATTTTATGTGTAACTTTCTTGGCAACTTCAAAAAAGAGGCACAGAGGGGCTTGACTGAAAACTGATGACACAATCTCTCCCTGCTCTTAGCATTTTGGCATGCAGCACAAAAGCATTTCTGAAATCCCTCCAGTATCTAGATCTGTACCTGGAATCTTTTTAGGATTAATATTAAAAGTGTATGGTAGACTAGAGGCAGGTTTGCTCAGAGGAGTGAACATCCAATGAGTTCCCCCCTTTCTATCAGTGAACAATAAAAGGTCAATAGTCTTGTGTGAAATATTTTTGCCTCTGGTGGGAAAAAAATGTTGATAAATTACCTTCAACTTAATTTCAAACTAATTTGTTTGGTGTTTTCTCAAAGAGCCTTAAAAATGTTGGCAATCTCCTAAGTGTGACTACAGGTCTTGTTCAGTCAGCTCCTAACCCCACCACTGAGCTCTGGTCTTCCAGGAACACATGCCAAAATAAAACAATTGAAAAAAAAAATACATGTGCTCTTTACTTAGAAGTCCTAAGGCTATCCAGATCATAAATTTGTTTTGAGGTGTGTGGCAATACTTATTTACTCCCAATTCATTGTCTTCTTTGTGGGAGCTTTTCAGCCAAGTGAGAAAGCCAGAAAGTGCTGATCATAGTAAATCTATAACATACCTTTAAGTAACAGCTGAAGGTACTCACCAAAACTTGTCCTCAGAAAAAAAATATATCAGAGACATTCATTCGAACACCCTCAGCTGATCCCACATCTTGGGCACATGGGGTGGATGGATTCTGCCCCTTTCTCTGTTCAGGTGAGGCCCCACCTGCGGAGCTGCCTCCAGCTCTGGGGTCCAACATCAGAAGGACATGGAGCTGCTGGGGAGAGTCCAGAGGAGGCCACAGAGATGCTCTGAGGGCTGGAGCCCCTCTGCTCTGGAGACAGGCTGGGAGAGCTGGGGGTGTCCAGCCTGGAGAAGAGAAGGCTCCAGGGATAGGGAATTGTGGCTGCAGTAACTGAAGGGAGCCTGCAAGAAAGATGGAGAGAGGCTAATTACAAGGGCCTAAAAGGACAGGACAAGGGGAATGGCTTCCCACTGCCAGAGGGCAGGGTTAGGTGGGATATTGGGCAGAAATTCTTGTCTGTGAGGGTGTTGAGGCCCTGGCACAGATTGTCCAGAGAAGCTGTAACTACCCCACCCCTGGAAGTGTTCCAGGCCAGGTTGGGCATGTCCTGGAGCAACCTGATCTAGTGGAAGGTGCCTTGCCATGGCAGGGTGTGGAACTGGATGATCTTTAAGGTCCCTTCCAACCCAAACCATCCATTACTCAATGATTGTATGATTTGCATCAATGAAGATGACCAGGGGAATAACAATGTCATTATTAGAGGGTTGCAAACAAAAAAGCAAAACTCTGGGAAAATAAAGAACATCTGGACTTGGGATTTGAGATGGAGACGAGGCTCTTCTGAGTGTCAGCACCGGAGCAGGGCAAGGTACCCCACCCCAAGCAAAGAGCCTGTGGCCTCACTACAGCTGCAATGGTGAAGCTGCTTCTGGGAAGCTTTGAGATGAGGTTTGCTTTCAAGTTTTAATTGTTTAAACTTCAAAGTGGAATCAAAAGTCAAAGTACTTGAACTTGTGGGGCAGAGCATTTCATGGTCTTCACCACGGCATTTCACTAAGGGAGGGGTCTGCATCTGCATTCCTGTTTCAGTTCACAACAAACCCAAACAAAAGAGGTGAGCTCCCGGTGAGTACCTATCACATGCTGACCAAGACTGGGCCACAGGACCGGCTACAGATAATTTAAAAAAAAAAAAGCCATCTGAACTGTGGATGGCAAGTCATCAACACTTTTTCACTCTGCATACTTTGATGGTGTGGATACAGCCAGGCACCTTCACCAAAGAGCTGTGGTTGATGTTGGGGTATGGCTGAAGGCCATGTAAAGAGATGCAGAAGCTCTCAGCAGTTGAATTCATAGCCATGTCTATACTGCCAAATAACAAAGTCTAGTGAGTGTCCCTGACCCTGAGACCAAGGGGTATGAACCAGCATCCACATTGCTCAGGGCGTGTCCCTGTCTTGAGCTCACCCCCCTGGAGAGCACATGGCTTCCCCCAGCTCAGGTGTTGTCCCTCTGGCCCTAAGACAATAGAACTGTTTTGTGTGGTTTGGCCAGGTTAAACTGTCTGCAGTAATATGTGAGGTGTCCTGCAGGCCACTGGAGTGGTGTTTTCTAGCAGGAAACCAACGTTTGAGGGTGTGAGGCCTCCTCAGATATGCTGCATGGGACCAACAAGGCCAAATGAGGGTCAGATTGAAATGATTGCCTAAGAGGACTCTTGAGTAAACTCACTTCAGGCTGGGTATGTGGCAAAGGAGTGAGCAATGTGGACCATCAGGATGGTCTCAAGCTCATCTTTTGGTGTTCTCCTGCTCAGCAATGTAGACAAACTCTTTTTGCTGCGTTAGCCATGTATTACGTGCAGGTGAAAGAGGCATTGTGCCTTTTACACCTTGTACATACAGCTTCCTCCTTTTGCTCCCAACCTTTAAGAAACTGAAATGCAACGTGGCAAATTCAAGTCTGGGGAAAGAGTTTGAAGAAAAACCCGCATTACTCCTCCACTCATCAAATTCCTCATCTCTTTGAACATGAACCACAATAAAACCAATATTATAACAAAGGGGACACTACATTAGCATCCTTAGTGAGTGCACCACACATGGGGTAAGAGACATCTGACCAGACACAGTCATCATCATGTCCCCTTGTATTTGAGCTAGTCATGTCCAGCTTACCTTAAAGGCAACACAGAAAGAGAGACATTGACACACATTTTTTCTGACATGCAGTGTTGAGACAAGATAGATGAACTGCTCTCCAAGAAACTCTCCAAACCAAAGACATCTGATTGCTGATGCAGGTGAGAAAAATCCATGTCCAGAAAGGACAAAGAACCCTTTCATTTACAACATTGCCTCAACTACTAGCACTTAAAAATAACTCTTAGGCATCCAAGATACTCCATTGCATGGATGAAGGTGGGATGGGTGAGCCTGTGGAGTATATGCAGAAGCAGGGAGTGCTAGACTTGAAATGCAGTGAAGGACATTAAGCAACAGAGGAAATGTGCAGGGTTAAACCAGCATCTCTATGCAAAGGAGAATGCATTGTCTGAGCAAAAGCTTTCCAGCATCAAGGGGCAGTAAACAAGCTGCAGGAAGAAAAGCTGTGGCAACTGCACTATGTAAGTAGAAAGAATAATACACTGCTTTCCTGTCGGCAGGAGTCATACATTTCCCTTTCTGGGCATGGGTGAAAGGCAGGTCCCACAACTCCAGCATCCACCTCGCCATGCATGGCTGGTTGGGAAATCCCAATCTCTTGGCAAAGGCATTTTTGCAGCTGTGATGGCTCATGGAAAGGCAACTGATCTGTTCAAACCCACTCTGAACCTCTGAAAAGTGAGTACTGGCTGCCAGGGCGAGACGCTCTGGAACTGGTGTTTGCAGGATCCAGCCCCAGGAGCAGGGCAAAATTCAACAAAATGCAGCATAATTAACTTCAGATGTACCTGTCAAGATGTCACAGACACAGTCCTGGAGAGGAGCAGCATATTATTTGTTTCTCATAATGTAGCAATTATCTTGTTGTAAGAGGGGCTCTCTCCAGTGCTCCCTTGCTGCCTTTTGTTTTCCTTCCACATTGATTCACACATTATTTAACTTTTGACTTGGACACAGCAGGTTAAAGCATTTAACAGCTTGGCTGCTTGCTCAGACAGAGCTGAGAGAGGGAGGGGAGGAGGAGGAGGTGGCAATTTTTTTGCCTTAAATTTTCAAGGTTTCTGCTACATTTTTCTAAGGGAGAGACGAAGGAGAAGGGAAGGGGAGGGGGGAGTGGGAAATGGCATTCCACAAAGACGGAGTCACATTTTCCAGGATTATAACATGCTCTCTGCTGTCCCCAGCTTTCACTGGGAGATGCATTCCTGCTCCACTGGAGAAAAGGTCAGTGGTAAAAATTTCGCAGGAACTCCATCATTGTCCTCGTGGGACACGTTCATCAGGAGGAGAGAGTCAGGCGTCGTGCTCTGTCGACAGAAATCCACATCACAAAACACATTACTGGGGGAAGGTGGGGAACAGAGACCCACGGCCAGATAGAGCCCATGACTTCATTTTGCTGGATTATTTCCCCCTGGCTCGCTGGATACCTGTGGAGCCAGAGGGCATGGACAGAGAGATGTTTTGCTGAACAAATGAGATAAAGGCAGGAGAGAGAAAACAGGATGGATGTGATTTAAAGTGCTGGAAAAGCCTCTGCCCCAGGGGAAAATTAACTTTTGGTTTATATAAAGTAAGGTATAACTCTGTGAGCCACTGCCAATTATGGATCTACCCGAGCTTGTCCAAAGCAATTGTAGCAGGCAGGGCCAGCATTGGCCCTTTGGTAGTCACTAAACAGAGGGAGATTTTAAATGTGGAGCAAAGTTCATCACTGTAATAATAACTCAATCTCTTGAATTCAGAATGAGAATGGATGACAAAGTGGTTGAGCTTTGCTTGGAAGCACACATGGATGTGCAGCAAGGGGCTGATAAGGAGAAACATGAAGCATATCTTCTCCAAGGAGGGTTGTTGGTACTGGTGAAAATGCCTCTTCCTGTTTAAACTGATCTACTAGAGGGAATTCCTCTGAGATGATGGCCTGAGAGGATTGTTTGTAGAAAGGAAAACAATCAAAATCAGTGTGAAAACTGATAGTGTTTCTCTTTTGTTACACATGCACAAATACAGACATGCCAAATGCAGGTTGCACCCTTCGAACAGCATCCCTGCAAGCAAGAACAGAGCAAGTTCCAGGAGTCTCCAAATAGTGTGATTTGTCACTTTTCCCCCTCCAAACTCAAAACAAAAGCTTGACTGTGCTTGAGAAAGGACCAAGTGCTGGGTACTTGCACTGGGACCCCATGTCCAGAAAACTTTGAAGTGTATTTGAGTTATAAAATGCTGCTTCTGAAATTGAGGAATTTTTCTGACATTAAGTTGCCATTTGATTATGTTTTGTCTTCTCTTTTTAAAAGAGTCACCAGCCTCAATCCCAAACTCTCTTTTAGCTTCTTTTTCATGTAACTGAATCCTCCCCACCTTCCCCAAACCACATCATGCTGCTCATATAAAACAAGCTATTCCCTGTGGGTCTGGGCTATAACATCCCACCAATTATGAGACCACAAATGAAGCACCAATATTTACATGACTCTGTTTACCCAGGCAGTATGTCCACAAGGAAGTTCTCTGAAGTGAGAAGGTAACTTCAGTGGTAAAACTTGCTCTGCTCCCTCTGTTGTTTCCTCTCTTTTCTGTGCATTTCAGAGCATGTGTGGCACAGCAATGTGTGGTCAGCCCTGGGAT